>NW_027362770.1:129600469-130200469 GCF_046119375.1 Phyllobates terribilis | reverse complement strand
AGTCCATAGAGGAGGGCGCCGCCTCCTGGTGGTAGGTGAGAGCAGGGCGCCGGGGCTTTATAGCGCCACTGGTTGCAGGTTCACGGAGCACCCTTATGGCCCTGTCCTTAAATTGGGCAAAGGTCAGATCCGGGTTCTGAAAGAACATGAGGCGCAGTTGGGCCCTGTGGGCGCTGGACAGCAGACCTTCTATGAATTGTTCTGTTAGTAGTTTATCCGTTTCCTGCACACTGCCAGGGTCAGTGTGTTGGATAGCCCTCAAGGCTTCCTGCAGATTTAGGGCATAGTCTCTGATGCTGTCCTGTGCCCGCTGCTTACATCCATAGAACCTCATTTTAATCTCAGCGGAGGTACGTGTGTCAAAGGTACCCCGCAGCCGGGCCAGAATACCCTTCACAGTCCTTTTCTCCTCAGTGGGCCATGATTTTACCTCCCTTTGGGCTGCGCCAGTTAACTGCCCTGTCAATATGCTGACCTTCTGTTCCTCTGTCAGGGGGTAAACCTGGAACAAACTGTACAGCCTTTCCTTAAAGTCAGTTAGGGCATGGGGCTCCCCTGAGTACTTGGGCAGCCAGGCCGCTCCAGGGATGTAGGGCAGGGAAAATGGCATCACCGCTGCTGCAGCTGCGTTGGTGGTAGTGGGCGCCTCTATGTCCGACATCTTCCTCCCCCCTAGTTAAGTGTGGCCTACCTTCCGACGATCCTCTTCTGTAGGCCGCGGCTCCTCTGCTGCTGCTCTGGACGAGGACCTTGCATCGCGTCCTGATGACGTCAGCGTCGCTCACTCTCCCTTCCAGGACCTTGCGCAGCGTCGGTGCGTGGTGCGGAGCTTCAGGTCTCGCGCGCTTTTGGCATCCACGCCCCTCTTCTTCCCACGCGGCGTCCTGAAGATGGCGTCCGACGGCGGGAAAACGACTTCGGATGGCGGGAAAACAGCTGAAGATGGCGGGAACTGACTGAAGATGGTGGGAAACGGCTCCGGATGGCGGGAACCTTCACCACGGCAGGTATGACAGTCTTTTGAAGGCACGCAGTACCCGGTGGTTGCGGGCACAAAATCCTGCCGACTACGCCAAAGCTGACTCACCCCCTGGGCCGTGGGGCACTCGGATCCGGGCAATAGGAAACGATGGGGGTAGTAGTAGCAACCCGGTTCCGTGGCTCAGGGTGGTCAGGCCAGTGGTAGTCCGTTATGTGCTATGTCCGACTACACCACCCGTGGATTTGCGGTCATTAGGTTCATTAGGAACCGCCTCTGCAGGGCAGACCGCTGGGGCTGATGATATATGCAGCTGGGATGGTGTGACTCCCCACGGGAAGAGTGCGGCCCCAGGGCAGTGTGGTGGATGGTGGGAGTGATGGTAGTGAGAGTCCCGGTGCCGATAGTGCTGGAGGAGCAAGGAGCACACAGACAACAAGTTGCAGTCCAGGGTCTTTACTAAAACAGGTAAACTGACCCATAAACAGTCCCGGCTAGGAGGGGACCTGGATGTCTGAGAGCAATGGGGAAATTGGCCCTGGTCAGGGTGAGGGTGTAGGCCTACCGTGCTTTCTGCGCTCCTTCTGGCTATCTCCTCCTTATAGAGTAACAGCCCACGTTTCCGAGCTTTCCGTGTATTCTCGCCTGTATGGCCTGCGACGTGGGTTCCTTTCTGCTCCCAGCCTTGTACGGCTTTACTGGTCCCTTCTGTTGTGGCAGGGCCTCCAGGCTTCTTAGGCCAAGGAATATACAGTCCCTTGCGGACTGGTTATCTCCTGGAGGATGTAGAATCCTCCCAGCTTCAGACACCAAAGTCTGGTAAAGTAAGTCTTTTATCTGCCAAGACAGGCTCTCTTCGCCTCTTGTCTCTGGCTTGTGGCTCTCCTCCTGCCACACTTCCTCTTAGGTGCAATACAACTTTCTGTCCCTGCTCTGCTCCGGGACCATCAAGGTCTCTCTAACCCTGCCCCCAGTACCAGCTTTTATAGGGGCAGCCTGCTCCCCCTACTGGCCTGAGACAGGAGGAACTGCATGCTAATGTTCCCCTGACTAGAGAACCTCCCCCTTGCTCTCAGACACAGCTTTATTACATTTTGTGGCATCCAGGCCAGGGTGACACAGACCGACTTCACGCTGGGTCTTCTCCCTCCTGCCCTGCGCTTCCCCACTCACAGTCCCGCTTGGGTGCTCTGAAGTCCCGCTGGGCAACTTAGAGCTCCCGGATCTGCTTGACCCTCACGGTGACTAGGATGAGGCTTTGGCAACTGCACTATAAAAGCCAGAAGCCTTCGGTTTTTCCAGTCGAGACCTGGAGTAACACGGCTGGTCCAGGGGCCGGTCCCCTTCTTGCGGCCTGATCCCTCTGTCTTCTGACAGATTCGGGGCATTCGGGTGCCGTCCTGCACTCGCCGTACCCCCTGGGATCCCTTCAATAGAACGGAGCCTTTCTCCTCTGCTCCCCTCCTGGGCCTCTAGCACTAGGTCCCACTTGTGGAGCAGAGCTCCTAACAAGACTCTGCTCCCAAACTGTCTTCACTCTCACCTCTCACTGACTGCTCTGCCACCCTAAGATGGCTTCCCTTTTTATACCTCCTACTGTTGTGCCCGCCAGCCAGCCTACCTGGAGCACCTGCCTGTAACCTGCCGTGCCCGCCAGCCTGCCTACCCGGAGCACCCATCTGGCTATCAGCCGTACCTGCCTGCTTATCTACCCGGATCATTCGCCAGCCTCCCTGCCATGCTAATCCGCTGTACCGGTCAGTTCCTGCCATCTGACCCGTGGGAGTCACCTGCTCTCAGACAAGGTCGGTCCCAGAGTGGCACCTGGTTTACCTGCCCGGTCCCTCCCTGGTTTACGGAGTCGATTGAGCCGCCGTGCGACATTGGTCATGCCGAGTAGGCACTTAGTCACGCCCCTCTGGTCCCTCCTTGCACCGAAGCACAGAGGTTCCACCGCCTGGACTCGTAAAAAAATCATGTTTCATGCGCTCTCAACAGGAATCAGGCACTTGTCCTTTTAATTATAATAGGACTTGAGCATGTTATCTGCCCGATGTGCATGATACCTGCAAATACTTAACTAGTGGCCAAAGAACGCCACATAGGCAGAAGTCAAAACCATTGGAAACCCCTTTAAGGTTAACAGGAACAGTTATGCAAAAGTTTACATCACAAGTTGACATTACTTTTAGGATTTTTGATAGGCTATTCATGAAATAATGGAGGAGAACAAATGTTGGCCAAAGGCAGAAGAGTAATATTCTGCCATGTTGTACATTTTTGGTCATTGAGAGATTTGGTCTTCGTGCCAAATTGTGAAGACTGAACTCCACAATGTGCCAAATTAATTCTGGATCTCTAATTTGTATTATGATTAGTGTTGAGCATTCCGATACTGAAATATCGGGTATCGGCCGATATTCGCGGTATCGGAATTCCGATACTTAATTCCGATACTATTGCAATATCGTATACCGGAATCGGAAGTTCCCATAATGCAATGAGACATTTTCATTTTATTCAGCCAATGAGGATCCTAAGAAGTGTGGGCACATCCTGTTAGGCATGTAGGCATCTTAACTAATGGCATGGCTGTGATTGGCTGCTGAAATGATGTCATGATGCACTATAAAAGCCACCGCCGCCATTTTGAGCTCACTCTGCTGTGAATTCAGTTAGGGATAGGACGCTGTTGTTCTGAGGGACAGTTTTAGCTACCTATTTGCTCTATACTGCTTTACCCAAGCTACTTTCTAAATCACTGTGCCTTGCAGTGCTAGTGCACAGTTCCCTGTGCTGTTCACCGCTATCTGCAAGGTCTGTGTGTGTGAGTGCAGCTCACCCTGTAGTGTGTGCTTCAGCCAAGTCTGGTTGTAGTGCACTCAGTGTGTGTCACTGCCTCATACATTGTCCTTTATTGCCAATTCATAATTTTTCCTGATATCTCCTATTAGTGTGGTGGTTCCATCTGTATTCAGCTAAATTGGTTCCAAACACACTATATAGGAGTAGATAGAGAAATTTTTTTCCGTCTTGCAGCACTAGTGCACAGTGCTCTGCATCTGTACTGTTCACCGCTGTCTGCAAGGTCTGGTGTGTGAGTGCAGCTCACCCTGTAGTGTGTGCTTCAACCCCGTCTGGTTGTAGTGCACTCAGTGTGTGTCACTGCCTCATACATTGTCCTTTATTGCCAATTCATAATTTTTCCTGATATCTCCTATTAGTGTGGTGGTTCCATCTGTATTCAGCTAAATTGGTTCCAAACACACTATATAGGAGTAGATAGAGAATTTTTTTTCCGTCTTGCAGCACTAGTGCACAGTGCTCTGCATCTGTACTGTTCACCGCTGTCTGCAAGGTCTGGTGTGTGAGTGCAGCTCACCCTGTAGTGTGTGCTTCAACCCCGTCTGGTTGTAGTGCACTCAGTGTGTGTCACTGCCTCATACATTGTCCTTTATTGCCAATTCATAATTTTTCCTGATATCTCCTATTAGTGTGGTGGTTCCATCCATATTCAGCTAAATTGATTCCAAACACACTATATAGGAGTAGATAGAGGAGCCTTTCTGCAGCATTGGGCCCTGCAGCCCCAGCCAGATTAGTATTAGCCTATTTTTTGCAGCCTCATCTATTGCATTGTAGGTTACCTTCCTACATTGTAATAGCTACAAAAAGTTTGTGATACTATCGTTATTACATCTTTAGGCACATCCAGTGTCTTTTTGTGACAAAAAAAACCTAAATAAAGTTCACCAAACACTCCACTTTACAGTTGTGTAGGCCACATTAGCTCATATTAAAGTCTAGTCCACACTTTATAAAATTAGTGTTTCTTATACCTGTTAGCAGCTGTTCAGGAATAAGCACACTAAGCCCTTAGTACTTTTCTGCCTATCTTTATCAGTCTACCAAGATGAAGAAGGCAGGGAGTAAGGCATGTGGTCGTGGTCGTGGGCGTGGGCGTGGAGTTTCTGCAGGGAGAGGACGTGAGGATTCTGTGCCTGCAGGGAGAGGACGTGGGGATTCTGTGCCTGCTGCGGGCACCAGTGACTCAGCATCCCCCAGTTTTACCAGGGAACAGTCCTTTATGCGCAGCTTTGTAGGAGCTAGCCGTACCCCACTGCTGCGCGAGGACCAAATTGAAGCCGTTGTCGGATGGATGGCAGCTAACGCATCGACTTCAATTAGTTCCAGATCCTCTCAGGTCCTGAGCACTGAAGAGCACCCATCTGTCTCTTCACCACCTGCCAAATTGCCCAGGCAGTCAGAGAGCCCTGGACAGGAGCCATCTCTACTTCTGTTCTCTGAATCTCTTGGCTTGGAAAGAGGGGGCCAGCCAAGCAGAATTCGAGAATTTGAAGAAGAGGTAGTATGCAGTGATGCGCAACCGTTTTGTCTCTCTGAATCTGAAGAGGCGGGTGGGCCAGTGCCTATGGTCAGCAGCACACCTCAGTACGCATCTGATGATGAGACTCAGGTGCCACTTTCTGGTGCGTACTGTGCTGTCGAGACTACCCAGGAGAAGCAGTTGTTTGAAGAGGGTGGTGTAGATGATGAGGTCCTTGACCCATCATGGCGTGAGGGACAGGAAGGTGGTGGGAGCAGCTCTGAGGAAGAGATTCCCCGAACGGCCCAAAAAGGAGGGAGAGGGAGGGGGCAGACTTGGTTGCCTGTAGCCTCCACTTCGGCACCCATTAGGAGCATGGCTCTTCCAAAATCCAAAGCGGGCGCTCCCAAGACTTGCAGTGCCTGGTCCTTTTTTGACACAGTTGCAGATGACATTTGCTTTGTCAAATGCAAGCTGTGTAATCAGAAGGTGAAAAGAGGGAAAAGTGTCAGCAACCTCAATACCACAAATATGTGGAAACATGTGCGGACCAAGCACGTGGTGGAGTTACACAAACACACTGAAGACCTAGGCCAACCTACAGCGCCACCTACCACCTCTTCAGCTCGTGTTGTAGCCTCTTCCTCCAGCTCACACACAGCTGGTTCGGCTTCCTCACAGGATCGCCATGGAAGAATCTCTGGCACTGTTGTACAGAGACACAGTGTAATTCCACCCACAGCACCACTTTCCCAGTCATCCTCACACTCCCAGGCCAGTCTACAGCCATCGTTAGCACAGGCATGGGAGAAAAGGCGCCCATACTCGGCAAACCACCCCCGAGCACAGGCTCTGAATGCTGGCATTGCTAAACTACTGGCCCTTGAAATGCTATCATTCAGGCTGGTGGAGACTGACACATTCCGTAACTTTATGGCATTGGCAGTCCCACAATACAACGTGCCCAGCCGCTTTTATTTCAGCAGGCAAGCCGTCCCTGCCCTGCAACATCATGTGGAGGGAAAAATTAAACATGCGCTACAAAACGCCGTCAGTAGCAAGGTCCACCTGACCACTGATGCGTGGACCAGTAAGCATGGACAGGGACGATACCTTTCCCTCACTGCCCATTGGGTAAATGTTGTGGAGCCGGGTACAGATCTTGAGAGTGGCGCTGTACGTGTTCTGCCAACTCCAAGGATTGCAGGAATCCAGTCTGTACACATTGACTCCTCCTCATACTCCAGTTCCTCTGAATCAGCGCTGCAGGAGCCGTCACGGTCTACCTCCACATCGACCCGTGAACGGTTACCTGTTATGATGACCGATATGAGCACAGCCGTGGCCAAACGTCAACAGGCCGTATTAAAATTAATTTCTTTGGGGAATCGAAGCCACACAGCGCAGGAGCTCTGGAATGCCATCAAGCAGCAGAGTGACGTGTGGTTTGTGCCAGCGAATCTCCAGCCAGGCATGGTAGTGTGTGACAATGGCCGAAATCTGGTGGCAGCTCTGGGCCTAGGCAACCTCACTCACATCCCATGTCTGGCACATGTGCTCAACTTGGTCGTGCAGAGTTTTTTGAGGGACTATCCGGATCTTGATGCACTGCTTCACAAGGTCCGCATAGAGTGCGCTCACTTGCGGCGTTCCAGCAATGCAAGATCACGCATTGCAGCTCTGCAGCGCCGATTATGTCTTCCGGAACATCGCATCATATGTGACCTACCCACCAGGTGGAATTCAACGTTACATATGTTGGAGAGGTTGTGTGAGCAGCAGGCAGCAGTAATGGAGTACCAGCTGCAGCAGGCGCAAACAAGTCGCAGTGCGCGCCGTTCACACTTCACCACCACTGAGTGGGCCTCTATGAAGGACATTTGCCACGTTTTGCGTGCCTTCGATTATTCCACGCAGATGGCGAGTGCAGATGATGCACTAGTCAGCATGACTATCCCCCTTATCTGCCTGCTTGAAAAAACACTGCAAGCACTAAGGGACGAGGTTTTGGAAGAGGTGGAGGATGAGGAGTCACAAATGCCATCTGCTTCTCTACAGTCTGCGCAACGTGGTTCCTCACAAAGGCCTAGGCAGGGGACACTTTGTGAGGAGGATGAGGAGGAGTCAATGGATGAGGAAGACATCTGTCCAGAGGAGGGAGGTACACAATGCTCTAGTAGTCAGTATCTAGAGCGAGGGTGGGGTGATGCAGAGCAGGCAGAGATCACGCCTCAAGCAGGGGACAGCGTTTCTTGGCCAGTTGGCAGTCTGCAGCACATGGTTGATTTCATGCTGCAGTGCCTCAGAAACGACCGCCGCATCGCCCACATTCTCAACACGGCTGATTATTGGGTGTCCACCCTCCTAGATCCTCGCTACCGGGACAACTTACAAAGCCTCATAACACCATTGAACCGGGAGCGTAAAATGCGGGAGTACCAAGACGCACTGGTGCATTCCATCATGTTCTCCATTCCAACCGAGAGCAGTGCTGCTAGTGCTTTACAAAGCAGCTCAGTGCGTCGAGGCAGTGGAGGAAGCTCTGCACAAAGAGGGAGCAGAAGCAGCGCCTCAGCACAAGGCAAGACCAGTATGGCCGAAATGTGGCAAAGTTTTGTGTCCCCGCCGCCACAAATGTCTACACCATCACAGACAGCTCCAGTCAGCAGGAGGCAACGTTTCCGTCAGATGGTGACAGACTACATGTCTTGCCCTCTTAGTGTACTCCCAGACGGCTCTTCTCCCTTCAAGTTTTGGGTCTGTAAGCTGGATACATGGCCAGAGCTTAGTCAGTATGCACTGGAGGTGCTAGCTTGCCCTGCTGCTAGTGTATTATCGGAACGCGTCTTTAGTGCCGCAGGTGGTGTACTAACAGACCGTCGCATGCGACTATCCTCCGATAACGTTGACCGGCTTACTTTTCTCAAAATGAACAAGGCCTGGATCTCTCATGAATTTGCCAGTCCTCTTCCAGAATAAATAATTGGTTGGCAACAGTATCCAGGTCTCCTGTTCTGTTCATGTTTCTACCACCTGAACTGTAATCCCTGAGCTCCAACACCGCCAGTTGGCGCTCGGAAGTGCCGTCTGCACAGTCAACACTTGCTGCCGTGTTATTGGGGTTCAGTAACGTCAGCTGTTCTCCTGCTGTGCGGACGGCAATTTCTCCTGATTTGTCCACATCCACTGTACTACACATTTTAAAGTTGCTCCAATTACTCCTCTGGCTCCTCTGTTTTCATTCTTATCCCTGGGCTCCAGCACCGCCAGTTGGCGCTCGGAAGTGCTGTCTGCACAGTCAACACTTGCTACCATGTTATTGGGGTTCAGTAACGTCAGCTGTTCCCCTGCTGTGCGGACGGCAATTTCTCCTGCTCTGTCCACATTCTCACTACTACAGATTTTAAAGTTGCTCCAATTACACCTCTGGCTCCTCTGTTTTCAGTATTATCCCTGAGCTCCAACACCGCCAGTTGGCGCACGGAAGTGCCGTCTGCACAGTCAACACTTGCTGCCGTGTTATTGGGGTTCAGTAACGTCAGCTGTTCTCCTGCTGTGCGGACGGCAATTTCTCCTGCTTTGTCCAAATCCACTGTACTACACATTTTAAAGTTGCTCGAATTACACCTCTGGCTCCTCTGTTTTCATTCTTATCCCTGGGCTCCAGCACCGCCAGTTGGCGCTCGGAAGTGCCGTCTGCACAGTCAACACTTGCTGCCGTGTTATTGGGGTTCAGTAACGTCAGCTGTTCTCCTGCTGTGCGGACGGCAATTTCTCCTGCTTTGTCCACATCCACTGTACTACACATTTTAAAGTTGCTCGAATTACACCTCTGGCTCCTCTGTTTTCATTCTTATCCCTGGGCTCCAGCACCGCCAGTTGGCGCTCGGAAGTGCCGTCTGCACAGTCAACACTTGCTACCATGTTATTGGGGTTCAGTAACGTCAGCTGTTCCCCTGCTGTGTTCACGGCAATTTCTCCTGCTCTGTCCATATTCACTGTGCTACTTATTTAAAACTTGCTCCAATTACACCTCTGGCTCCTCCGTTTTTAGTATTTACCCTGGGCTCCAACACCGCCAGTTGGCGCTCGGAAGTGCTGTCTGCACAGTCAACACTTGCTGCCGTGTTATTGGGGTTCAGTAACGTCAGCTGTTCCCCTGCTGTGCGGACGGCAATTTCTCCTGCTCTGTCCACATTCTCACTACTACAGATTTTAAAGTTGCTCCAATTACACCTCTGGCTCCTCTGTTTTCATTCTTATCCCTGGGCTCCAGCACCGCCAGTTGGCGCTCGGAAGTGCTGTCTGCACAGTCAACACTTGCTACCATGTTATTGGGGTTCAGTAACGTCAGCTGTTCCCCTGCTGTGCGGACGGCAATTTCTCCTGCTCTGTCCACATTCTCACTACTACAGATTTTAAAGTTGCTCCAATTACACCTCTGGCTCCTCTGTTTTCATTCTTATCCCTGGGCTCCAGCACCGCCAGTTGGCGCTCGGAAGTGCCGTCTGCACACTCAACACTTGCTGCCGTGTTATTGGGGTTCAGTAACGTCAGCTGTTCTCCTGCTGTGCGGACGGCAATTTCTCCTGATTTGTCCACATCCACTGTACTACACATTTTAAAGTTGCTCCAATTACTCCTCTGGCTCCTCTGTTTTCATTCTTATCCCTGGGCTCCAGCACCGCCAGTTGGCGCTCGGAAGTGCTGTCTGCACAGTCAACACTTGCTACCATGTTATTGGGGTTCAGTAACGTCAGCTGTTCCCCTGCTGTGCGGACGGCAATTTCTCCTGCTCTGTCCACATTCTCACTACTACAGATTTTAAAGTTGCTCCAATTACACCTCTGGCTCCTCTGTTTTCAGTATTATCCCTGAGCTCCAACACCGCCAGTTGGCGCACGGAAGTGCCGTCTGCACAGTCAACACTTGCTGCCGTGTTATTGGGGTTCAGTAACGTCAGCTGTTCTCCTGCTGTGCGGACGGCAATTTCTCCTGCTTTGTCCAAATCCACTGTACTACACATTTTAAAGTTGCTCGAATTACACCTCTGGCTCCTCTGTTTTCATTCTTATCCCTGGGCTCCAGCACCGCCAGTTGGCGCTCGGAAGTGCCGTCTGCACAGTCAACACTTGCTGCCGTGTTATTGGGGTTCAGTAACGTCAGCTGTTCTCCTGCTGTGCGGACGGCAATTTCTCCTGCTTTGTCCACATCCACTGTACTACACATTTTAAAGTTGCTCGAATTACACCTCTGGCTCCTCTGTTTTCATTCTTATCCCTGGGCTCCAGCACCGCCAGTTGGCGCTCGGAAGTGCCGTCTGCACAGTCAACACTTGCTACCATGTTATTGGGGTTCCAGTAACATCAGCTGGTCCTCGGTAGTTCCATTGGCTCTTGTACCTTCTGCTACCCATCCGGGTTCCAGTACCGTCAGCTGGTTCTCGGCAGTGCCTTTGGATTAGGTGCCTCCTTCTCGGTATCCAAGTTCCACCAACGTCTGCTGGTCCTTGGTAGTGCTTTCTGGCACAGGTACCTCCTGCTTAGTAACCGAGTTCCAGTAACATCAGCTGGTCCTCGGTAGTTCCATTGGCTCTTGTACCTTCTGCTATCCATCCGGGTTCCAGTACCGTCAGCTGGTCCTCGGTAGTTCCTCAGCTTTCTTGTACCTTCTGCTACATTTCCAAGTTCAAGCTTTTTGAAATGGTTCTTGGTAATCACTCTGGATCTCCCTGACGAGGACCCTGAAGACGAGGACCCTGAAGACCAACCCTAAGAAGACGAGGACCCCGAAGACAATGACCCTGAAGACGAGGACCCTGAAGACCACCCCGAAGAAGACGAGGACCCTGAAGACCACCCCGAAGAAGACGAGGACCCTGAAGACCACCCCGAAGAAGACGAGGACCCCGAAGACGAGGACCCAGAAGACCAACCCGAAGAAGACGAGGACCCCGAAGACGAGGACCCCCGAAGACGACGACCCTGAAGACCACCCCGAAGAAGACCAAGAAGATGACCCTGAAGAAGTTGACCAAGAAGACAAAGAAGAGAAGACAAGCACCAAGATACAGAAAAACAAGAGACAGAAAACCAAGAAGCAGAAATACAAGAAGCTGCAGAACAAAAAGCGGAAGAACATTAAGCATAAGACTAAAAATCAGAGCAAAAGATAATATCTAAATTATAAGCAGAAGATGACTAAGCAGTGTATGGGGGTGAGTCCGTTCCTCCTCGTGGTGCCCCTGGAAAAGACCTGCTGCTGCAGGCCAAACTGAACGCGGACAAATCCTGTTGTAAATCTTTTGTGACGGGCAGAACGAAAGGTGTAATGTCCAACCTTTTATAGATAACAACTACAGGAATGCCTGTCACAAATAAGAATATGATGAAGAAGAAGAATATGAAGAAGATGAAGAAGTAGAATATGAAGAATGTAAAAAAAAGAATAATACGAAGAAGGTGAAGAAGAAGAAGGTGAAGAAGAAGTGGATGAAAAAGATGCTGAGGATGATGAAGGAGAAAGTGTGGGAGAAGTAAAAAAGAAGGTGAAGAGCATGGAAGTAGTGAAACATAAATATCTGACAAAATATAAAAATACTTAACATAGTTAATATTTCCGTAACTCAGAACATAATAAAAAAATATTAATTCCTGCTATTCCATTTGACTGGGCTAAACCTCTATGCCTTTATTGTCTCCCCCACCTCCCCCAATACATTCTACATTATTCTTAGTTGTTTTCCTTCATGTAGAAATAACCTACAAGGAAAGAAAGGGTTTATTTTAATTCCGATATTTATGTCCCATTGACTTGCATTGGTTTCCGGTATCGGAATCGGCGATATCCGATACTTTTTCGGTATCGGTCCGATCCAATCCGATCCGATATTTCCCGATATCGGAAGGTATCGCTCAACACTAATTATGATCCAAAACCATAAACTTCACAGACCAACCAAGAAAGACCATGCAAATTGCATAGATTATACATGGAAGAATTTTCTTATTTAGAAATATTCCTGTGACTGTCTGAAATTTAGTAGGGAACTTTAGAAACTACAAAAAAGGGGCTATGGGAAGCAATAAAAAATGAATAGAGATAACAAGAACAAGCAGAAGCTGTAGTTTAATAGCCAGTGAGGACCAATGGTCATTTCCATGTGTCTCTTCCTGTATGTGAAGGACCCTATTCATTATGTTGAGTTGAGTATAGAAGAGTTGTGTGTGGGAGACAATGGAGCCATAAAGATTGAACTGATAAACTTTATTCTTCTTGTTTTCTCCATTTTTTTAAAGCTGCTCATATAAAGTCAATGAGAAAACATTCGGAGCTCAATATTTGCTCTTGAAAACAAAGCTTGAAGCGGAAGTTTTTGGCCAACAGTTATAATGTAACAGTGTCCAGGCTGCACGTGGTGCACTTACACTAAGCGATTGTGACTGTTAAATGACCACTGATTGACTCAGTGCCAGCCAATCTTTCAATAGCCTGTTTAGTCAGATCGATCACACTTTCATGCCCACAGAAGATCATTAATGCAATCGCTCGGTGTGCATAGAATAGGATTGTTCTCGGCAGCACATGTTGCTGTTTACACAGGATGAAGTGCTGCAAAGATCAATGATTTTTAAGCAAGCTTAAAATTAATTTCACCAGATGGAAAAGCGCTTTGCTCATTCATCAGGTGATTGGCAGCCTGTTTAAACAGGTGATAATTGGAAAATGATTGTTCCTAGCAATGCTCGTTCCAGATAATTGTCTGGTGTTGTAAAGTCTCCCATACACATTAGTTAAAAGCCGTTCAAACCGTCAAATTTCAGTGGGATCGGCTAATAATATAATGTGTGTATGGAGGCCTCCAGACTCTCCTCCAACAAATGATGTAGGGAGGAGAATGATGTAGGGAAGAGAAAAGGATCCGGCTATGCAATGTCTCTCTCATGGAGCACTGGGTAATCACTGACTGACTTACTGATGGGTGTGATGTCATCGGTGCAGGACTGGCAGGGATCACTGGAGCGGCGGCACTCACAAACATTAACATAGTAACATAGTAACATAGTTTGTAAAGCCAAATAAAGACTTGCGTCCATCAAGTTCGACCTGTTAGTTCTGTAATTGCTAAAGTTGATCCAGAGGAGGGCAAAAACCCCAAATGATTTGGCCAATCTTCACCTGAGGAAAAATTCCCTCCCGACTCTGAAACCAGCAGTCAGAATAAATCCCTGTATCAACCTACTATTTTATTTTATTTTTAAGTATACGCTGAAATCTGCCTGGTATCTAGAAATGCATCCAGTCCCCTCTTGAACTGGTGTAGTGAATCTGACATTACCGTCTCTTCACTCAGTGAATTCCATATTCTCACTGCTCTTACCGTAAAGAACCCCTTCCTATGCTGGTGCTGAAACCTTTTCTCTTCCAGTCCATTGGGTTGAGGGTTCCAACAATTAATTCTGACTGGCCCATTTTTGGTATTCTGTGTGAAATGATGTCCTATTTGCCTTTTTTCTATATTTTTTTTTGTGTTCCATTATACGCAAAGGAAATAAACATGTTGTGGTAGGACGCCTCACTCGGCCGCTTCTGGAAGTAGACTCAGGAACCGTGTTTTCTCTGCAGGCTTTATTATGTGGCATATAGCTCTGCACTCCAGCAGCAAGAATAAACACAGCCTTAGGCTGCGTGCCCACTATGTGTTTTTCAAGCGTTTTTCCCGCGGAATTTCCGCAGTGAAAATGCTTGGTAATATGTGCCCCATGGTCCCCAATGATAATCCGCTGTGCACATGCTGCGGAAATTATCATTGCGGAAAATCCCACCAAGGACAACATCTGCAAGGAATTTGTATGTTCTCCCCGTGTTTGCGTGGGTTTCCTCCGGGTTCTCCGGTTTCCTCCCACACTCCAAAGACATACTGATAGGGAATCTAGATTGTGAGCCCCGATGGGGACAGCGACGATAATGTATGTAAAGCGCTGCGGAATATGTTAGCGCTATATAAAAATAAAGATTATTATTATTATAAATCCGCAGCATGTCCATTAATTTTGCGGACACGCAGCGTAATTGCCGCCATTGACTTGCATTGAATCACATAATATCCACATGAGGACATGTGTACATGCGGATATCAAGCGATTCAATGTGCGGGTGGTACCCGGGTCTGGAGAAGAGGAGACTCTCCTCCAGACTCGGGTACCATAGAACCTGTTAAAAGAAGAATTTAAAATAAAAAATAAAGATTATACTTACCTTTTGATGGCCCCCGGTGTTTTCTCCGCTGCGTCCGGTCTGTTGTACGGCTCGCCATGATCTAAAAGGACCTTTCATGACGTCATTTAGTCATGTGATAGGTCACGTGACCGCTGACGTCGTGTAACCTGTCACATGACTAAATGACGTCATGAAAGGTCCTTTCACACCACCGCGAGCCGTACAACAGATCGGCTGCAGCGGAGAAAACACCGGGGGCCATTGGAAGGTAAGTATAATCTTTATTTTTACATTTTTACCATTTTTATTCTTTTTTTTAACTATTAACTTGGTCACACTATATAAATCCATGCCGGTTTCATGGATTTATATAGTGTGACCAAGTTGTCAAGCACTTTACCAAGTGATGCTAAAATTGCTTGGAAAAGCGCTTGATAACCCGCATGCAGAAATGCATGTGAAAAACGCTTGACAAGCGCTTCTACCTGGCAGGAGAAACGCATGTAAAATCCGCATGCGTTTTTCCTGCCAGGGAGATGCGGAAAAAATCTGCAGCATTTCTGCATCTGGGCACTTAGCCTTACTGGCAAAACAAGAAAGCAAAAAGATAAACGATAACACAGTCCATAGCAGTGTGGGATTAGCCACACAGGTTGTAGTCCCATCTTTCAGCTCCTCTCTGAGCTGTGGTCTTCCAGTCTGGAGTCCTTGCCACTCCAAACTCAATAACCGAAAAAAAATGGTGACTGAGCATTTAACCCTTGCTCAGCCACATCCTGAGGCTGAGGTATGGGGAATGACTTCCCTCCCATCTCTATGTCATTCCCATAAAACCAAACCCTTTAAAAGAGTTAACCTCCAGCATATAACATGCTGGCAGAAAGTCTATTGGTTTCAGTTCACACAGGCTAGCAACCTTCATGACACATACCTCCCCTCATAAACCATATCAGTGATTCTGTCACAATGTGTATAACAAAACAGGTGTAATTGCAATAATTTTCTGGGAGAGATACTTTATTTTCTGAAACAATGTCAAGGGTGCCAATAATTTTGGCCATGGCTGTATGTACACTCAGTTAAGCTGTGCATGTGGGAAGAAGAGAGTAAACTGTATTAAAGTATTGGACATTAAAATTAAACATTTGAGAGTCAGGTCCTTATTCACATTAGATGGTCATTTTTTCTGCTGAAATTGGAGGGATCTGTCAACTCTACTGCCCCCCATACATTTAAGACTAAAGTCAGCCAGTGTTAGAGGGGATCAGATGACAGCCAATGTGCATGGGGACCTCCTGACTCCGATGATGTCAAGGGAGATAAAGGATGACCAGAACCCTTTAGTTAAGCTGGCCATACACTTTAGATGGCCGTTGGCCGAAAAATCGTTCAGCCTAGTCTCTCGAACACTGGAGCATGCATTCAGCCGAGCGCTACTGTGTTCTCTATGAGAAAGCTGTTGAATGACATGTCAGCCGATGGCTTATCTCAGAGAGAACAATGCGATCGGCAGTGCACAATCGCATATGCCTCGTTGACAATTCTTTCAACCATCAGTTGACCGGCGCCACCATACACATTAGACCGTCGGCCAAACCCGTTGACATTGGTGAGTTCATCCGACATTAGTTATAGGGACTTTAATCACTCACCTTTAAAAACACATGAACTTCAGCCGAGAGTTCCAGCAAACAAATGTTCGGCCGACACCTATCTTATGTGTATGGAAGTGTGGCGCCCCTGAGGGTTCAGTCGCCACAGAGGTACTGCACCTCACCCAGAGGTGTGGTATCTCCTCTCAGGTAAGGAGGGAGTGCTGCCCGGAACCCCAACACCTGCATCCAACACTACACTGCTCCAGGCCGGCTGGAAGGGCAACATGCATGTGCGCAGCTGCTGAGCCCTGTCCCTGGCTGGAGTGGGGGGAACCCAGAGGTAGGGGGAACCAGTAGTGGGTGTGAGTGGAGGAAGCAGTTTAGGGGAGCACTATAGAGTGAGATATAAAAAGGGAAGCCATCTTAGGGTGGCAGGTCAGAACAGAAGGTTAGTCAGTGGAGAGCAGTCTGGGAACAGAGTCTCTTTAGGAGCTCTGCTCCACAAGTAGGGCCCAGTCCTAGAGGCCCAGGTGGGGAGCAGAGGAGTAGGCTCCGTTGTAAAGAAGGGATCTTAGGGGGTACGGCGAGTGCAGGACGGCACCCATACGCCCCGCATCTGTCAGAAGACAGAGGAATCGTAGGCCGCAAGAAGGGGACCGGCCCCTGGACCAGTCGTGTAACTTTAAGTCTCGGCTGGGAAAACCGGAGGCTTCTGGCTTCTATAATCAGTTGCCGAAGCCTCATTCTATTCCCCGTGAGGGTCAAGCAGGTCCGGGAACTCCGACGAGACAGGAGGGACTTCAGAGCACCCGAGCGGGATTGAGAGTGGGAAGCGCAGGGCAGGAGGGAGAAAGACCCAGCGTGAAGACGGTCTAGCTAGGAACACAAGAAAGTGAGGTTCTGCCAGGTACTCCTAATCTGCCTGAGGAAGTGCTGAACCCCTGCCTGGTGAACGCAGCACGACGTGGGAGGCTGACACCTGTACAGTGCACCAATGGAACTGTCATAAGAACTGTGAGTAAAGACTCGGATGACTGAACCGTACTGCCTCCGTCCCTTCTTCCATCTGCGCCATCTCTCCCTCCCGGCACTACAACGCCCAGCGCAACTTACACTACCTACACTGCCCTGGTGCTAGCTCTACCTGTGGAGAGCCACACCGTCCCTGCTGCCGTAACACCAGCTCCAGAGGACTGCTCCGCAGCGGCGGCTCCCTTTAGCCTCATTCCACAGGTGGCGTCACGAAAACTTCACAGATCCCCTATAAAAAGAACCCCCCCCTTTTGATTGACTGCCCTGGGTCACGGACCGGGCCAGCCACCGTGATATCCTCCAGCAACCAGAGGCCAGGCTGCCGAGAACCCCACGGCCCTGGGGGCGCGTCAGAAGCCCTAATGGGTATGGGGGTCTTTAGGTAAGGAAGCAGCTGTACTTTTTCCGGCACAGATACATCCATGTATGCATTTTCTTAAGTGCTTAAAAAATATTATGGCCTTTTCTAATTGAAGTACAACAGTATTCCCCAGGTTTCCTCTCTACAGAATTACAGCAATTTAGGGCAATTTGTTTAGCTTGTCTGATAATGGGGATATCCCAGTAAGGTTAAATATCTTAGCTAATCTTAAGTAAACCAATGACATACCCCCTATTGCTTTTGGACCAGTAGCCCATTGTACATCACTGCATGGGGCAACAGCAACAAGCATCTTGAGTGTGATAATCTCACTAATCCATGTAATGCAGGCAATGTACATTTACAAAACAATTTCAACATACATGGTGTGAAAAAGACCTGTGAGATTTTGGGTGAAAGGAGAGAAAGGATATGGTGGCACCCTCCTAAATATACAGTATGTCATGTAAAGTCAAAGTCCTCAAACATCCACAATTTACCCCATCCGATACGGAATAGTCACTGCTGAACTACACAACACAATATTTGCTGCAGAAACAAAAAATATTTTCCAAGAAAATCATATCAAAAATTATTATCATGTAATTTTTGGATTCTCCAATATTAGATATAATCATTTGATATATGATGCCAAAAATTTGTTATGAGGATAAACTCCGCTAATAAAGCCAAATATGAAATGATAAATCAGCCTTTTAATAAAGTAATGAGGCCATTAGGGAAGCACATTGGCACCGTTATGGTGGTGATGTGGCTTTTATTATGGCAGAACAGTGGCTGTCAGGCTTATTAGGATATTGTAGTCTTTACTTTCATAGTTTCATTGTGGCGGACTGGTGGCCACTGATAGAGATGATTGAATTGATTTGTATTACTTCTAGGAGGACACATAGGAAGAAAGTATTAATTTATAGGGGCTAATAGGGGAGCATAATTACTGTATGGCAACAACATAAGAGGACATTATTAATTTATAGGGCCAAATAAGGGGGCATTATTACTGTATGGTGACCATATAGAAGGGCAATATTACTGCATGGTGGCTATATAGGACAAATTTTGGCATGGTGGCAAATTTTGCTCTAGTTATGCCACTGTGTGCATGCATAGAAAGCAAAATGTGGCAACAGGTTGCAGTATAAGTATGAACGGTTGTCAAATTGGATTAGTAATATAGGTGTGCAAAAACAGACATTCACAGTAGAGATGAGCAGATAATTTCGAAATTCGCTGAATTATCCCCCAAAATTTGATTTGTGGAGAATAAATTCACATGAATCTCAATACTGTAACGCTTTTAATTGCTCAAAAAATACACATGAGGGAAAGGAGATTGAGAATCCCATTTATCATAAGAGCTTACACTTTAAAGGCAAGAGAGAGAAAGAGGACACTCCTGACCATAAGAGCTTACACTTTACAGGCCAGAGAGACGATGCTGTTGACCATAAGATCTTCACACAAGATTTGTCTCCTCACCCATTACTCCTCCCATACTGTTTCTTCACACATTTCTCCTCCCATACTATCCAGTCACGTATTTCTCTTCCCATACTGTTCCCTCACACATTTTTCCCCCCATACTGTCCTCTGACACTTTTCTTCCCCAATACTTTCCCCTTACAGTTTTCTAGCCCCATACTGTCCTCTCACACTGCCCCCCCATACTGTTTCCTCACACTCCCACCCTTACATTCCCTTTGCACTTTTCTTCCCTCAAGCGTTACCAGTGTGAGACATGTAGATCAGGAGAGTAGGCTGTCAGTCGTTACTTGTCACACACTGGTAATGCCCCCTTTCATTGATAATAAGCTCTGAAGGCAGATTCTCAGGGAGATCTATGTCCGGCCCATAGATCTTAACAGCTAATTTACATATTAGGAAAAATGTGGATTACCCTGGAATAAGACATTGGATCACAGATATCAAGGTATCATTTTATGTGACGAAAGTGGGTGTGGGCCATGGGTCGACCTTGCCCTGGAGGGGCATGACTAAGCAACTATCTTGTTTTCACTAGAGCGTCTGGTGGTGAGAATAGGCTTGGCCACAGGTAGTCACCAGCTGTCACTCCAGGGCAGTCCCTGGACCTGCAGCAGCTGAGCCACGGGTTTGAGAAGGTATGTGGAGTACAGGAGGATGAGACAGGAACGTAGTCAGATGGTCCGAGGCTATGTGGAGACAACAGGGATATGCGTCATTTTGGAAGTACTGCATGAGGCCTGACATAGGGAAGAGCAGAGCGGCGAACGCAGTGAGTAGGGCAGTGCTGAGAAGGCGTGAGAGTTGCCGGCTTGACATTTTGCCGGCTTGACATTTTATTCAGCTTCCTATGACCTACATGCCCATATAGATGGCTTAGGAGGGTTGATCCTACTGACTGATGCCCTTTAAGAATGGAACAGATGATGACAAATAAGACCAGTTTATCCAGACAAAGTCTTGCAGAGCGATGGCTCCATTGCCTTTGCAGCAATGGTTGTGGTTCTGCATGAAAGGTCTCAAGTTCAAGCTAATGTTAGTAGGATGAATTACCAGAGCAAAATAGATTGGAAGTTAACGGTAAAACGCATGATCAGGATCCTTCATCTTTCAGATGTACAGATGATTTCTTTCAAACAAAGCTTCACCGAAAAAAATCTTCCTACACACAGATGAAGAGGAAATGTGACAACCATCTGCTGAGTAAGATAAACAGTGGTGACTAATGTCTTAGGATTCACTCTCATATTTATAACATTAAACATTGATCATCACTCTTCTGTTGGTGAATGACCCTTTAGAATTAAAGACAAGTCTTGTAATGATGAGTAGCTTGTGGCATAGTTTTTACCACCATTATGCCCATGAGGGCTCACAATCTACAAGGGATGGGTGAGGATACAGTAGGTTGGGGCAGAGCTGGTCGTGCAGCGGTATGGTGGAGCAAGGGTTACTGCAGGTTGTAGGCTTGTCGGAAGAGGTGGGTCTTCAGGTTCCTTTTGAAGGCTTCCATGGTAGGCCAAAGTTTGATGTGTTAGGGTAGAGAGTTCCAGAGTAGGGGGGATGCATGGGAGAAATCTTGTATGCGATTGCGGGAAAAGGAGATAAGAGTGGAGTAGAGAAGGAGATTTTGTGAGGATTGGAGGTTGCGTGCAGGTTACTACCCGGAGACTAGGTCACAGATGTATGGAGGAGACAGGTTGTGGATGGCTTTGTATGACAAGGTTAGGGGTTTGAACTGGAGTCTCTGGACAATGGGGAGCCAGTAAAGTGATTGACAGAGGGGGGAGGCCGGAGAGTAGTGGGAGGACAGATGTATTAGTCGGGCAGCAGTTTTTAGGATAGATTGGAGGGGTGCGAGAGTGGTAGAACGGAGGCCACAGAGCAGGGAGTTGCAGTAATTGAAGCAGAGATGATGAGGGCGTGCGCTAGTCTTTTTGCAGAATTGTGGTTGAGGAATCCGGGAGATATTTTTGAGTTGGAGCCAGCAGGAAGTGGAAAGGGCTTGGATATGTGGTTTGAAGGAGAGATTAGTCAAGGGTTACCCCAAGGCAGCAAGCTTGCGGGACTCGGGGAGAGTGGGTAGCCATTGATTTTGATAATTTTGATGGCCATCATTCAAATGTTTATCTAATTTCCTGTCTGATCTTGTGATGATTGGGGAGTCAGTATTCTGTGGGATGTTCTGGACATTTTGATTTTAAAGTATAGACTTGACTCATAGGCCATCATGGTTCATAACACAAACAGTGGGGGCACCTTTATCAGTATTTTTCACCAATGCTACCTACCTTGCATCCTTAATATGTCACAACTTACCCAGAATAACAAGGAGACCCAGGGATGTATTTTACTCTCGGCAATAGAAGTCCAGTGCCTAAGATGCCAGGTTGCAGGGGGTGTCGTGAATAAATAGGATTTTTTATTTTTTAATTTCATCCCCCTCCTCTTTGACCTTGACTTCTGCTGGATTGGCATCTCTTGGGGTCCTAGGTGGAGAGTCAGGGTTGAATGCACATCATGCATGAATCGGAGCACTCTTTTTATTGGTGGAGCAGCAGAACACTAGTGCTGCTTCAGCAACCAGAGATCAGTCAGTACACCTGCAGCGCATTCAGTGCTGTGCACAGTGCATATGACGCACCCCCTGGGCCATATTCTTTAGGGGGAATATCCGGAGCCGGATCAGATGGGGGTTGTAGTCTTCCGAGTGGCTGTGACCCGGTCCGTGCCCAGGGTGTCAAACTCAGTTGTATGTGGCAGTCCTACAGATGTTATTAAGTTCTTTATTGTCGACTACGCCACCCGTTGTATTGCGGTCACTATGGCCGCCGCTGCAGCAGGGTCCGCTGAGGCTGATGGTGTAGGTGCAGCTTGTGATGGTATAACCCCCAACGGGTGGGGTATAGCCTCAGGGGGTCAGGAGCAGAGGATGGGGGTTGTGGTGGTGCAGCGTAGATGTTAAAGGAAGACAGAGTCGGGTTATGCAGTTTAGGGTATTTACTCACTGCTGATGTTCCGGTCACTCCAGCTTCAAGTGACCTCCCGAGCCGTGCTGCATCCACCAGGTCCTGGATCCAGCCAACCCCCAAGCAAGTCCGGAGCGTGACCCTGAGCCCTCCTTCTGTCCTTTCTCTGGCCGTCCCCACTAGTGATCCACCCAGGTCCAGCTCCCTCGGGCCTTCTGTTGGGAGACCCTTGGCCTTGGGTTCCCTGACCCTCCACGTGGTATGCCTTCGTGGTGGATATGGTGGGTGGCCGTGGCAGACGCTGCCCACGGCCTCCGGTCTCTGGCTGGGGTGTGTTTTTGCCCCCACCAGCTTGGGTTCCGGTACCCTGATGCCGACTCTTCACCCGTGGATTGGATTTGGGGTCTTAGAGTCCTCTCTTCTGCTTCCCCCTCTGGGTCCCTCTTTCTTTCTCCTCTCTCTCACTCTGGGGCTTCTCTGCTCCTCTGCTTCTTACTTCTCTGCAAAGGCTGACAGACTGACTCTGTTCTTTGATGGTGCCCACCTTATATACACCCTCTATGTGTGAGCTCAGGTGACCAGCACCCAATGAGCTCCTATCTTTACCCAGGCTGCTCCCCCTATCTGCCCCTACACTACTTGGGATGTACCACCCCCCTCCCACTCCAGCCAGGAACAGACTCGGTCGTACCTGCACATTTCTAAGTGGGAGTACCGTCGGTCTGCTCCTCGGAAATGGGATGTATGTAGTGCATGCAGCCTACCGAGCTCAGATCCACACTCCATCCTTACCCGGGAGTGGAATATCACACCTCTGGGTTGAGGTGCAATACCCCTGTAGCAGCCGAATCCTCAGGGTGCTACATTCCCCCCTGGTAAATCACAGCACGTCCTCGGGCTGTAAGACATAAACAACACCAAAACATACAAATTTTTGCATAAACATAGAAAACATATAAAACAACATATATTAGCATATAAAACATTCTCGTCGCCTCTGGCTCCTCCTCCGGTCACTGTGCAACGTGTGACCGGGTAAAGTGCGACAGTCTCTCTGGAAAACTGGTTTTCCTATAAAACCGGTAGGGGGCGCTTTAGGACGCGCAACTATATACAGGGATAGTGGCCGCTCTCAGTCCTCGGCCAGGTATTAGGGAGGAATGACCGCTCTCAGTCCTCGGTCAGTGGGATTAAGGGAAATACGGGTAACAGTTCACACATGCTGGTCCCAACGGGGACTATATTAGCAACAACAGTTTCAATTTACTGTTTCAGTTTCAGTTTCAGTTTACTGTGCCCCGACGGGCAACTATATACAGCTTCTGCTTCGCTGTCCTTAGCGACGGCGTCCTCCTGCTCTTGCTTTTTGGTTACCTTTGGCTCTAGTTTCAGACCCGTCCGGGTCCTCTTGCTCTTCCTCCTCACACCGCAGCTCTTCCTCCGTCAGGCGATGCACATGGAGGGCGTAGGGACCTTTGGCACACTTGTGCCGGGTGAAGGTGACCTCGTCCCCGATGTAAAGGTCACGACCTCTGTGTCCCTCCGGTAGGTGGGACTCAACGTCTCTCCTGGTTACGAAGACGTCGCCTAGGGTGTGGTGGTCTCGGATGAAGCCCCACCCATGCTGCAGGTTAAACTTTATCACAGTCCCGGTGGTGCGGGGACTATGCGCTGCACGGGGGTCTCTCCTGGCCCGGCTTTTCTGCTCCGCGCTCCTTATTTGAGCTTGCTGTTCCCGGACCCGCCTCTCTCTCCGCTCCCTCTCGAAGTCCTCGAGCTGTTGGCGGCAGCACTCAGCACGCTCCGCTGCAGCTGCCCGAGTCTCTTGAGTGAACCCCATGAGGTCTTCTCCGGTGGGGTCCCACTCAAACTGCGCTTCCGCTAGCGGGGGCGAGATCCTCTTTACGGGCTTTGGAGCCGGGATGAGGGGTTCATCCAGGGGTCTCTCTCTCCGGAGTCGGGGATGGTGGAACTCCGGTGGCCATATAAATGGCTGCCCATCCGGGCACGTGTGCTGGGCGTACAGGTCCTCTCCCAGATGCGGCACTCTTGGTCTTATGGGCGCGGTGGTGTTAGCGCCCGGGTTGCCCGGGCCTTGCGGCCAGGCCTGGGGTATCTTGAAGGTAAAGGGCACCGTAAGGACGGCGGCGCCCTGGGCTACTTGGCCCTGCGACTAGGCCGGGGGCTCCGCGGAGGTAGGGGGCGCTGTTGGTATTGCGGCGCCCGGGGCTACTAGGCCTTGCGACCAGGCTGGTGGTACTTCCTGCTTGGTCACGCTCGGGGTCGAGGCGTGTGACGTCACAGGGGTCGCGGCTCCCGTTTGAGGCCTAGTCTGCGGCGGTGACGTTGCAGCGACGGGCACGGCAGGATAGACTTCGGGCTCTGCGACGGGGAGCTGGGGCAGGTACGCGGTTTCCCGGTTTGGGGTATAGACGTCCCCTTTACCTGCCTCCACTCGTTCGGCTCCCTTCTCGGCGCCGTCTCCGGCCTTCAGTCCTCCTGCGCCATCCTCAGAGGCGGTCTGTCTCCTCGTCTCGGGTGGCGTGCTCCGCTGACGAGTTCTTGTCTGCTGGACCATCTCACGGCTCCATTCTGCTAACGTCTCTCGCTGCACCCGGGCCATCCTCCTTGCGAGGCCCTCCAGAGCGGTCTGCGCACACTCCCGGTCTCGGGGGAGCTGTGCTAGGACCTCCACTAGGCCTAGTGGGGTCGTTGTTTCCAGCAGGCTCCTGACCAACGGGTCGGTGCTGCTCTGCTCTTCTACTGTTGTCTCCAGCAGGCTCCTGGCCAGCGGGCCGGTGCTGCTCTGCTCTCTCGCCATCTCCGGGTAAGCTCCTCCGATATTCTTCTCCAGGCTTCTTGCCTCCGGGTGCGCTCGCTCTAGACTGCTCCAAGCGGCACCCATCTTTGTTCTCTTCTTTCGTCTCCTCCCCCTTCGAGGGCGGTCCCGGGGCCACTTGGTGACTGTCAGCTCCAGGGGCTGTTCTTTCACGCTGACAGACACCTCTAGCATCACAGTCTCTGTTGGTGGGGGCGGTTTCCACTTTTGGCGCCATTTTCGGTCCTGGCCCACGATGGGAGGTGGCCTCTTGCCATCCTCTGGCACGCCCATAATGGCGTCCGCTCTGACAAGGCGGGAAACCTTTGGAAATGGCGGGAACCGCTTCCCAGTGGCGGGAAACTCTGCAGATGGCGGGAAAAAGCTGTTAATGGCGGACAACCGGCGGGAATCGACCTGTGATGGAGTCCGATGGCGGGGACCCTCCGGAACCGGCAGGAGACTTCTTTTTGAGGTAAACTTGCACTTTTCTTCAGGCACGCAGTACCCGGTTGTTGTGGGCACGTAATCCTGCCGACTACGCCAAAGTTGACGCACCCCCTGGGCCATATTCTTTAGGGGGAATATCCGGAGCCGGATCAGATGGGGGTTGTAGTCTTCCGAGTGGCTGTGACCCGGTCCGTGCCCAGGGTGTCAAACTCAGTTGTATGTGGCAGTCCTACAGATGTTATTAAGTTCTTTATTGTCGACTACGCCACCCGTTGTATTGCGGTCACTATGGCCGCCGCTGCAGCAGGGTCCGCTGAGGCTGATGGTGTAGGTGCAGCTTGTGATGGTATAACCCCCAACGGGTGGGGTATAGCCTCAGGGGGTCAGGAGCAGAGGATGGGGGTTGTGGTGGTGCAGCGTAGATGTTAAAGGAAGACAGAGTCGGGTTATGCAGTTTAGGGTATTTACTCACTGCTGATGTTCCGGTCACTCCAGCTTCAAGTGACCTCCCGAGCCGTGCTGCATCCACCAGGTCCTGGATCCAGCCAACCCCCAAGCAAGTCCGGAGCGTGACCCTGAGCCCTCCTTCTGTCCTTTCTCTGGCCGTCCCCACTAGTGATCCACCCAGGTCCAGCTCCCTCGGGCCTTCTGTTGGGAGACCCTTGGCCTTGGGTTCCCTGACCCTCCACGTGGTATGCCTTCGTGGTGGATATGGTGGGTGGCCGTGGCAGACGCTGCCCACGGCCTCCGGTCTCTGGCTGGGGTGTGTTTTTGCCCCCACCAGCTTGGGTTCCGGTACCCTGATGCCGACTCTTCACCCGTGGATTGGATTTGGGGTCTTAGAGTCCTCTCTTCTGCTTCCCCCTCTGGGTCCCTCTTTCTTTCTCCTCTCTCTCTCTCTGGGGCTTCTCTGCTCCTCTGCTTCTTACTTCTCTGCAAAGGCTGACAGACTGACTCTGTTCTTTGATGGTGCCCACCTTATATACACCCTCTATGTGTGAGCTCAGGTGACCAGCACCCAATGAGCTCCTATCTTTACCCAGGCTGCTCCCCCTATCTGCCCCTACACTACTTGGGATGTACCACCCCCCTCCCACTCCAGCCAGGAACAGACTCGGTCGTACCTGCACATTTCTAAGTGGGAGTACCGTCGGTCTGCTCCTCGGAAATGGGATGTATGTAGTGCATGCAGCCTACCGAGCTCAGATCCACACTCCATCCTTACCCGGGAGTGGAATATCACACCTCTGGGTTGAGGTGCAATACCCCTGTAGCAGCCGAATCCTCAGGGTGCTACACATATGACGCGCCCCTGGGCCGGTGTCGCGCTGCGTTGCGCATGCGGGAGCCTACCCGGAGCCGGATCAGTAGAGGGTTGTAGTCTCGTGGCGGTGACCCGGTCCGTGCCCAGGGAGTCAAACTAGACGGCAGTCTATTAGTAGTAAATAGTTGATGACTACGCCACCCGTTGAGTGCAGCCAGGGAGCTGCTGCTGCAGGGCAGACCGCTGAGGCCGGTGGTAGGATTGTGCAGCGTGATAGTATAACCCCCAACGGGAGGGGTATGGCCTCAGGGCAGCCGACGTGGATGATGGGGGTAGCAGGAACCACTCAGAGACGGTACGGTGTAGTTCAGGGTCTTTACTGGTAACAACGATAGACCCTCCCGGAGTACTTGCTAGCAAACGGGGCCTGGTCAGTCTTTGAGCAGATGGGATCTCCCCTGGCCAGGCGTAGTTATAGGCCTCACAAACTGACTGTACTCTTCTGGCTACCTTGCTAGAAGCTGATGTAAGTAGCCCACGTCCCTGAGTGTACCGTGTGGTGCTCACCCGTATGGCCGGTGACTCGGGGCCTTCTAATGGCTTCCGCTCCACGATGGCGGTGCTGGTCCCACGCGTGTGACCGTGCCTTCGGGCTTCTGGGCCAGAGGACCTGAAATCCCCTGCCTGACGGATTCTGCTGCTGGGTAGAAGTTAGTCCCCACAGCCTCGGACTCCGGGTCCGGTAAAGAATCTTCTTAGTCAGGGCGAGCGCTGCAGCTGCCAGCCCCTGACTCCTTGGAACTCTGCTGTTTCCTATGCTGCTTCTTGTCTCCACTCTCCTTGTCTGACTCACCCTGCCTCAGCCCCGGGTTTATACAGGGGAAGTTCTTCCCCTCCCAAGACTGGGCAGGAGGTGTGGCATGCACAGGATCCCTGACCAAAGGACCTCCCACCTGCTCTCAGACATAACATTACATTACTGTGGAAAACCAGACCCCTGGGGTGCCACACTCCCCCCTAGTGAATTTTAGTACTCCGGGACTAAACACATTTAGAAAAACATAACAAGGCAAAAACATTAATAATACAATATGAAAACATATAAAGATGGTTACGGCGTGTCCGCAACCGGGTGCAGTCTCTGAAGAAAGCAAGGTGTCCATTTCACCAACACAGGGAGACGTAACCAGGTAGGGGTCTGTCCTACCCCGAGTCCTTAACAGTCTCTAGTCCATCCTGGGTTACGCTCCAACTATATACAAGGATTCCCGGTAAATCCACCAAGGTTTCCTAAAAACAACTGGAAACACAAAATTATTCACAAGCAACAATACACAGAAAAACATAAATAAAACAATTTATACACTTTAAATTCTCCAGCGTGCGGGTAACTGGCCTCTAGTGACCCGAGTGGACCTACGGAGCTGACTGTCTGGCCCTGAACTACAGGGTGTAGGAGCTGTCAAGGGTAAACTGGGCAGCTGTCTACCGGCTCTTTGTCTCACTAGGGGTACGGCAGGCTCACTATAAGCAGAGGGTTGATTCTCCTGTTCTGCTTGTGTGGAGTCTTCTGCCTCCTGGACCGGCTGTTCTTCCAGCTCTACCCGTTGCTCCGTAGGTTCTTGGGATGATGGTTGGAGGAAGGTGAGTACGGGTACCACAACTGCACCATTGACTTGAGTCCAAGACTGAGGGAAGTCCCCGAGCACGGTACTAACCATATCTTCCCTTTCTTCCACGGGTCGATGGTCTTCTTGTTCCTCTTCAGGGTTCCTCAGTTGTTCGGGACACTTCTTCAGGTGGTCCCGGGATACAATGGCTGTGGTTTCCCCTCCGTCTTTACTGATGGTACAGACCTTCGGGTTCTCGTGGCTTGAGGGCAGTACGGTGTACGGGTCCTCCTCCCACTGGTCATCCAACTTGTGGAGCCGTCTTTTCCTCTTCAAGACCTGCTCTCCGGGTACCAGGGGAACAGCGGGAGCATACTGGTTGTAAGTCTTCTCTTGTCTTTCCCTAGCCTGACAGAGACTTCGCTCCACGCTCTCTTGTACTCTCCGGTACTGCTGCTGCCTCTCTGTGTCCCAGTCTGTTTCTGGTGAAGTGTCCTCAGGTGTCAGGACTCCCATTTCCAGGTCAACAGGTAACTTACCAGGTCTCGCCCTCATTAGGTAAGCCGGGGTACAGTTGGTGGAACCTACCGGGATGTGGTTGTATAGGTCCACCAGATCGGGCAACTTCTCAGGCCACAGACTGCGTTCTTCCAGGGGCAATGTTTTTAGCAGATCCATTACCATCTGGTTCATTTTTTCACAAAGTCCATTAGTTTGCGGATGGTAGGGTGTCGTCCTTATCTTCCGGCAGCCATACAGATTGCAGAATTCCTGGAAGACCTCCGCTTCAAAGGCAGGTCCCTGGTCCGTCAGCACTTGGTCCGGGTACCCGTGTGGACGGCAGAAGTGCTGCTGGAAGGCTCTAGCTGCTGTTTGAGCCGTTAAGTCCTTGACGGGGACGACAACCAAGAACCGGGAGTAATGATCCACGATGGTTAACGCGTAGACGTAGCCACTTCTGCTTGGGGTCAGTTTTACATGATCCAAGGCTACCAGTTCCAACGGTTGCCGGGTGACGATGGACTGCAGGGGAGTCTTCTGGCTGGCCCGGTCCTTCCTTCTCAGATTGCACGGGCCACAGTCTCTGCACCACTTCTCGATGGTTCCCCTCATGCCTACCCAGTGGAACCGCTCGCGCAGCAGGAACTCCAGCTTTTTCCACCCGAAGTGTCCAGCTCCGTCGTGGTATGCCTCCATCACCATGGCTGCGTCTCTTCGTGGCACCACTACTTGCCAGAGTAGTTCATGCGTCCGGGAGTTGACCATTCTGCGGCACAACTTCCCCTTGTAAAGGAATAGTCGACTCTTCTCCGCCCATAGTTGTTTGGCTTCCTCCGGAGCGTCTGGTTCAAGTCGAGCCTCCGGCCGAGTCAGCATCTCCTTCACCAGTCGGACGGCAGGGTCGCTGTCTTGCGTTTCCGCCCAGTTGTAGTGGGGTAAGGGGTTCAACGTAGCAGCCTGTTTACCCCTTACCCGGTGGGAATACTGGATAGTCCCATGACGGTGGAACGCAGGGAGTTCAACTTCTTCCAGTCCCTCCGGATCTTCTCCTTCGTCCGGCAGGTTGGGCATCCTGGACAGGGCATCCGCGTTAGTATTGGAGCGTCCTGCCCGGTATTTGATTGTGAACTCGTAGTTGGACAGACGGGCCATCCACCTCTGCTCCAGGGCACCGAGTCTTGCCGTGTCCAGGTGTATCAACGGGTTATTATCCGTGTATACGGTGAACCGGGAAGAAGCGAGGTAATGCCTAAAGCGCTCGGTGACTGCCCATACCACGGCCAGGAACTCTAGCTTAAATGAGCTGTAATTCTCGGGGTTCCTTTCGGTGGGTCGCAGTTTTCGGCTGGCATAGGAGATCACTCGTTCTCTCCCCTGCTGAATCTGGGATAGTACGGCTCCTAGCCCGATGTTACTGGCGTCGGTGTAGAGGATGAAGGGCTGGCTATAGTCTGGGTACGCCAAGATTTCATCCCCCGTGAGGGCCATCTTCAGCTGGCGGAAGGACTCTTCTTCTAGCTCTTCCCATTTGAAAGGCGGCTTCTGGTTCTTGGCCTTCCGGGACTGGCCTATCAGGAGGTCCTGCATAGGTGCTGCCTTTTTGGTGAAACCGGGAATAAACCTTCGGTAGTAGCCTACCAACCCGAGGAACTGCCGCACTTCTTTTACGCTGGAGGGGCTTGGCCATTCCTTAATTGCGGTGATTTTATCAGGGTCGGGAGCCACTCCGTCAGCGCTCACTACGTGTCCCAGGTACTGCACCTTTGGTTTCAGGAGGTGACACTTGGAGGGTTTCACCTTTAGGCCGTAACTCGCCAGAGCCTCGAACACTTCCGCCAGGTGTTTCAGGTGGTCCTCATACGTCTTGGAATATACGATGACATCGTCCAGGTACAACAGGACCGTCTCGAAGTTTCTGTGGCCCAGACAGCACTCCATTAATCGTTGGAAGGTTCCTGGGGCGTTGCAGAGTCCGAACGGCATGCAGGTGAACTCACTAAGTCCCATCGGGGTGGTGAATGCGGTCTTCTCCCGGTCCGCCTCTGCTACAGGAACCTGCCAGTACCCGCTAGTGAGATCCAAGGTAGAGAAGAAGTTAGCAGATCTTAAAGCAGCCAATGACTCCTCTATCCTTGGTAAGGGGTACGCATCCTTGTGTGTGATACGGTTGATTTTCCGGTAATCTACACACATCCTCATGGTGTTGTCTTTCTTTTTGACTAAAACTAATGGGGCTGCCCAGGGGCTACAACTATCCCGGATTACCCCAGCCTCCTTCATGTCTCTAAGCATCCCCTTGGCGTGTTGGTAATGTGCAGGGGGTACGGGTCGATACCTCTCTTTTATGGGAGGATGATCTCCCGTGGGGATGCGATGTTCTACCCCCTTGACTCGCCCGAAGTCTAACGGGTGTTTACTAAACACTCTCTCATACTCTTGAACCACCCGATAGACTCCTTGTTTCTGATGTGAGGGAGTGGAGTCAGTACCCAGATGTAGTTGCTGACACCAGTCCTCCATGTCTTTCTTAGAGCCGTTACCTTCCTCCGGGTGAGATGGAGGCAAGGGTTCCACAGATTGTATAGAATTTTGATTAGTGATATATAATTTGGCTAGCGTGGCATACCGGGGCAGGTACACTTCCCTCTCCCCGATATTTATTATGCGAACGGGCACCCTCCCATGGCGTACATTGACGACCCCCCGTGCTGTCAAAATGGTGGGCCTACTGTCTGAGTAAACTGGTTCTACCATTGCCTGGTAATCTCTACCTCTCAGACCAATAGCTGCCCGGCACCAAATCATCATTTCACTTTTTGGGGGCATGGCAATAGGAAAAGGGTCACACATTCTTACGCTACCAATCTCACCGCCGGAGAGTTCCACTTGTTGCCGTTGCATCAGTGCCCGGATCTCTTTCTGGAGCACCCGCTGCTCGCCGGAGCTGGCATTCTTGGCAACCTGCTGTAAAAGGAAAATCACCTCTGCAAGACAATTTTCAATTACATTAGTTCCCAGAGTTATTTTTGGGTGACTCTCATGTTTATCAATATCTACAATGATCAGTCCCTGTGCGGCCAGTTCGACTCTACCAATTTTGATGGTCACCTCTTTAAATCCGATCTGTGGCACGGGCTGACCATTGCTGGCGATGATACTCAAGTCGTCGTCGGGGTAGCGGGTAATATCCGAGTCATTCCAGTACTGCTTGAAGAGCACGTACGGGATGGTGGTGACCTGTGACCCGGTGTCCAGTAGGGCACTCATGGGAATGCCATCCAGTACCACAGGCAAGACTGGACGTCCTCCCACATATCTGTCGCGCCAGTTCGATGGGCCTGGTGATCTTTTTCCTGGGGGTTGGCCCTCTACCCCAGGTTGTGCCCGTTTAAAGAACAGTACCTTGCCATATGTCCGGGTTGATTGCAGCGGCGGCAGATGGGTCGTCCGTCCTCACTGTATCGGTCACTGGGTCTTCCTCTGGCCGGTGGGGTCCTCCTTGGTCGACGCCACGGGATGTCCTCCGGTCCGGATGCCAGCTGGATCTTCCCTGGGGTGGAAACCTGTAAAGACTGCACAGTTCGGGTTAGCGCAGCAACGCTCTTAGCTAGCTCTTGGACCTGATGGTGTAGGTCTGGAGCCGGGTCATTGTCCAAAGCCTGCGCATCAGCTCCCACAGGCCCTGCTGACAAGGGCGCCGCCTCCTGGTAGTAAGTGGTAGTGGGGCATCTGTGGGTCACAACGCCACCTGGTGCCGGTTCTCGGAGCACCCGGATGGCTCTGTCCTTGAACTGTGCAAAGTCCAGATGGGGATCCTGTAAGGCCATTGCCCGCAACTGGGTTCGGTGGGCATTGCAATATAAACCCTCTATAAATTGTTCAGTCAACAGCCTGTCCTCGTTTCCCACCCCATCAGGGTCGGTCTGCTTTATGGCCCTCAGGGCCTCTTGTAGGTTTAGTGCATAGTCCCTTATACTCTCATGCGCTCGCTGCTTGCACCCGTAGAATCTAAGCTTAATCTCGGCTGAGGTGCGGGTATCAAAGGTGTCCTTCAGCCGGGTTAGTATCCCTGCGACAGTCTTCCTCCCAGGTGGCCAGGATTTTACTTCCCTTTTGGCTGCCCCTGTTAGTTGGGCCACCAGGATGCTCACTTTTTGCTCTTCTGTGAGGGGGTACACCTGGAAGAGGCTATCCAGCTTTTCTCTAAAGTCATGCAGGGTATGTGACTCCCCTGAGTACTGGGGTAGCCAAGCTGCTCCCGGGATATAGGGCATGGTGAAGGGCATAACTGCAGCAGCGGTAGCGCTGGCGGGGGTTGGGGCAGTGAAGCTCTCCTCCGTATCCGACATCTTCCTCCCCCCTAGTGGACCGTGGCCTACCTTGCGATGATCCTCTTCCGTAGGCCGCGGCTCCGCAGTGGATCGTCAGGGTTGAGGACCTTCCGTCGCGCTCCTGTGACGTCGGCGTCTGCTGGGCTCCTTCCAGGACCTTACGCAACGTCCGGACGTGAGGCGGGGCTTCAGTTCTCGCGCGCTTTCGGAGTCCACGCCCCTCTTCTTCCCGCGCGGCGTCCCCAAGATGGCGTCCAACGGCGGGAAAACTCCACGGATGGCGGGAAGAAGGCCGAAGATGGCGCCGGATGGCGGGAAACTTCACCGATGGCGGGAAGAAGGTAGAAGATGGCGCCGGATGGCGGGAAACCTCCACGGATAGCGGGAATCTTCACCACTGGTAAGTTTGAACAGTCTTTGCTTTTCAGGCACGCAGTACCCGGTGGTTGCGGGCACGAAATCCTGCCGACTACGCCAAAGTTGACGCGCCCCTGGGCCGGTGTCGCGCTGCGTTGCGCATGCGGGAGCCTACCCGGAGCCGGATCAGTAGAGGGTTGTAGTCTCGTGGCGGTGACCCGGTCCGTGCCCAGGGAGTCAAACTAGACGGCAGTCTATTAGTAGTAAATAGTTGATGACTACGCCACCCGTTGAGTGCAGCCAGGGAGCTGCTGCTGCAGGGCAGACCGCTGAGGCCGGTGGTAGGATTGTGCAGCGTGATAGTATAACCCCCAACGGGAGGGGTATGGCCTCAGGGCAGCCGACGTGGATGATGGGGGTAGCAGGAACCACTCAGAGACGGTACGGTGTAGTTCAGGGTCTTTACTGGTAACAACGATAGACCCTCCCGGAGTACTTGCTAGCAAACGGGGCCTGGTCAGTCTTTGAGCAGATGGGATCTCCCCTGGCCAGGCGTAGTTATAGGCCTCACAAACTGACTGTACTCTTCTGGCTACCTTGCTAGAAGCTGATGTAAGTAGCCCACGTCCCTGAGTGTACCGTGTGGTGCTCACCCGTATGGCCGGTGACTCGGGGCCTTCTAATGGCTTCCGCTCCACGATGGCGGTGCTGGTCCCACGCGTGTGACCGTGCCTTCGGGCTTCTGGGCCAGAGGACCTGAAATCCCCTGCCTGACGGATTCTGCTGCTGGGTAGAAGTTAGTCCCCACAGCCTCGGACTCCGGGTCCGGTAAAGAATCTTCTTAGTCAGGGCGAGCGCTGCAGCTGCCAGCCCCTGACTCCTTGGAACTCTGCTGTTTCCTATGCTGCTTCTTGTCTCCACTCTCCTTGTCTGACTCACCCTGCCTCAGCCCCGGGTTTATACAGGGGAAGTTCTTCCCCTCCCAAGACTGGGCAGGAGGTGTGGCATGCACAGGATCCCTGACCAAAGGACCTCCCACCTGCTCTCAGACATAACATTACATTACTGTGGAAAACCAGACCCCTGGGGTGCCACACATACACTGCCAAAGCTGTTTCAAAATCATTCCGATGTGTGGGTTCATTGGTATGTGTGATCAATCGCACATCTTCAGAGCCCCATTCCTTATGCACATACATACATCACAATGATTCCTTGACAGCACAGGCTTCACTGCAAGTGTACTAACAGCTATAATTGACAAAGCACCACCATTATTCTGCTGCTCCACCAATCAAAGTAGCACTACTATCCATGCATGATGCGTGTAGGGTTTTATTGCATGAATTGTGTTTTGCGTCTTTTGTATATATCGTGTCATGTGAATTGTAATGTATAATGTATATAGTGTGATAAGTATTCTTAGTATAATGTGGAATGAGTTTTTATAGTATAGTGTAAGGTATAATGTTGTAGGATATGTAGTGTAGAATGTAAATAGTTGACTAAAGGGTAAGTAGGAGTTAATGTCTGGGACTAGCCCATAGTGGGAGGTGGTTATGTTAGGGAAAGTGACAACTTCCTCATAATAGTCAGAGAAAGAGTTTGGAGTGAGTAGTGAGCAGAACAACAAAAAGAATGACCCTGAGTGAGAGGAGACAGAAGGACGAGGGATAGTGAGATCCTGAAGAAAGTGACCGACTAAACCGAGTGGCTTTCCGGAGACGGGTCCTAGGAGAGGACGCCTAGCCACCTGAAGCTTGTAATGCAGAAGTTCACGGGCCTTAGCAGGACTGAAAGAAGGGAACTAGTGAAGGATTCCGAGCGGGAGTTACAAGGTACCAGTAGTTGAAGAAATAAGACGCGGAACCGCTTAGCAAGTAACGGACAATTGTTAATCAGGACTGTAGCGTTAAAGCTGGGTTGTGGCGAAGTTGGGAGAAATAGTGTGTCTCACTAGCCCTGGATTAAACTACAGAGGAAGGATGCTACGTGGAAAAATGCTTCATACTGTAAAGAAAACTTCCATAAGACTTAGTACCCGCTATCCCATGTACAAACCCCTTACCAAGTCACCGTTCAGTAAGGACTTTATTTTTGAATGGTGGTCTCCCTCATTGAACTGTGGAACACCTGGTCCAGACAAATTCACAACATCGGTTACATGCGACCTGAATGGGTATAAAGCCCTCATAGCACAAGTCCACACACCCAGCCAGGATCTCCACTTTCATGTAACGTGCTGGGGCACTGGGGAGGAGACGAGTGCCTTGCCCATGGCTAGCCATGTTACATGCGCACAGTGCGCAAGGAACCCAGCTCTGACCCCGCTGTTTGTACACCACTGTCTATACCAGCTTCATTGCAATATAGTGGGGACGGGAGAGGGTGTGAAATGAAAAATCAAGTGTTCGGAGCTTGGGACTGTTAATACATTTTTGGCTGTGGGATGGGGGTATGTATATTCATGTGTACGATGAGTGAATATTCCAATGGATGACTGTGCATGACCTCATCTACATTATGTACTACATGTGGCGCCCCTGAGGGTTCGGTCGCCACAGAGGTATTGCACCTCATCCAGAGGTGTGGTATCTCACTCTCAGGTAAGGAAGGAGTATGGCTCAGGACCCTAACACTACATCCACTACACCACATTTCTGGGGGACAGGGCGACAATGCTCCTGTGGGGAAGCACAACTGTCCCTGATCCCTGGCTGGAGTGGGGGGGGACCACCTAGATAGGGGGAACTAGGTAGTGGATGGGTGGAGGACGTAGATCCTGGGAGCACTGGAGTAGGAGGTATAAAATTCAGGAACCATTTTGGTTCAGGGGAGTCAGACAGCAGGAGACGTGACAGGAGCAGGGGCTCTGTACGAGCTCTGCTCCACAGGCAGGCCTAGTCAAGAGGCCTGAGCCTGAAAGAGAGGAAAGAGGGAGCAGGAAGGCTCCAGGAAAGGAACAGAAGGGACCCCAGGGGTACGGGCCGTGCAGCTGCCACCCGTACGCCCGCCGCTGCCAGGAGGTAGGGGGTCAGGCCAGAAGAAAGGGAACCGGATCCCTCAGCCAGCAGAGACTACAGGGCTCAACTGGGAACTGGAGGCTGCAGCACTTTAAATACAGCAGGCCGCCCACACCAGCCATCAGGAAGGTAGCCACATAGGGCCAGGGGAAGGAACACACGTCGCCCGCCAAGACCCGAGGACACTGGACAGAGGTGCCGCTAGGTGTGAGGTACAAGGAGAGAGGCCAGAGAAAGGTACACAGAACAGGGTCCTGAAAAGTGCTCTGGAGATACCTGAGGGTGGACCGAGCCCCTCACTGAGTACGCACAGCACGACGTGGGAAGTTATGATCTGCAGTGTAACTTGGAAACTGATAACCGTGAGTAAAGACCCTGGGACTGCATCACCTTGTCTCTGTGTTTCTTACCGCGCCAGCACTCACTGCACTGGGACGCCCCGCACAACCACCATCATTCACCTGCGCTGCCCTGAAGCTACACTCTTCCTGTGGGGAGTTATACTATACTTGCTGCACATACCACCAGCTTCAGTGGACTGCTCTGCAGCAGCGGTTCTCTATAAACGCAATCCACAGGTGGCGTAGTCGGACTTTATAAACCTATACACATACACCGCCACTGGTTTGACCGCACTGGGTCACGGACCGTGTTGCCGCCACTGTGACTACAACCCCCAGCATCTACAGGCCCGGCTCCGGGTATCCCCCACTGCCCAGGGGGCGCGTCACACATATATCATATCAGTATACTCTCTCCTGAAATGCGAATGTGCCCATGGCTTTGGAGTGTCTACGTTTTAGACATATTTATAACTAGTTTTCCAAAACGTGGTGCAAAAAACTGATGCATATACAGTATATTAACCAGAGGCGTACCATTCATAGCAGCAGAAGCACGCGGCCACTATGGGGCCTGTGAGTCATGGGGTTAGACATCGGGCCCTCCTCCTTCCCTCACCTGTTGTCAAAATTTCAGCAGTTTCCACATCCTCAGGAAGTGTATACCATTAAATAGAATGGTGGATCAGGAAGCCAAAGGCTATGTGATTAACAGTCAGCCTGCGCCTCTGTATCTGAGATTCAGCACGCTGCCGGTGCAATGACGTCACTACATCGCGCCTGCTGTTCGGAGTCCTCACGTTGCACAGACCTGAACAGTGTGCTCGGGGAATGAGAGTAGGTAACTAGCGTTTTTTTTTTTAAATGTCGGCATTTGTTGGGGCATTATACTGATTGAGGGGCTTTGGGGGCATCATACTGAGTGGGGGCATTGTACTGAGTGAGGGGCTATGGGGGCATCGTACTGAGTGAGGGAACGTGGGGCATCGTACTGAGTGAGGGTCTGTGAGGACATTGTACTGAGTGAGTGGTTGTGAGGGCATCATACTGAGTGAGGGGCTGTGGAAGCATCGTACTGAGTGAGGGCTTTGGGGCATCGTACTGAGTGAGGGGCTGTGGGGCATCATACTGATTAAGGGGCTGTGAGGGCATTGTACTAAGTGAGGGGCTTTGAGGGCATCATACTGAGTAAGGGCTGTGGGAGCATCGTACTGAGTGGGGGCTGTGGGGCATCGTACTGAGTGAGGGGCTGTGAGGGCATTATACTGAGTGAGGGGTTGTGGGGCCATCATACTGAGTGAGGGGCTGTAGGGGCATTGTGCTGAGTGTTGGGCTGTGGGGGCATCATATTAAGGGGCCATCATACTGTGTACGGGACTGTAGGGTTCATCAGACTGAGTAGTGGCCATCATAATATATAGAGGCCATGATACTGTGTGTGAGGGAACTATGGGCATCATATTGTACATGTGGGGGGTACTGTGGAGTAAAATTGTAGAGTGAGGATATCATACTGTGTGTGTGGGGGGGAACCTTGTACTCTATAATGGCCATGAATGTGTATGGCAGTCTTCAGTAACCTTATATTCTAAAAGGGATAAAGGGTAAATGGGCAGTCCATAATCTGGAACAGACCATACCATGCTGATGCTTCTCTCATCCCTCTTCGGTCTTTATTCACCAGTAGCGTCATTGGCATGAACAACAACATGTTTAGGTTCCCTCATTTTCACGTCTATCATATTTACGTCAGATACAATAACTCTTGAATGAGGTTTAGTTAATTGAGACATTTTGATCAGGAATATTCCCAGGCTATGTTTCAGTGTTCACATATTAAACTAGAGGAAATTAATGACCGTCGGGGTCACTGGTTAAGAATTGTTCCAAGAAGAGGGAACAAATCTGGCGGATGCATCATAGACATAACCTCATGACAATCACATACTTAACACATACCTTAGTCCTCTTGGGGATCAATGTTCCCTATTTAGCCTTAGTGGTTTGATGACTACTCAACATAGTGGAATGATGGAAATATATATAAAATATATTAGTCCCTGTGGGCGGTACGGTGGCGCAGTGGTTAGCACATCAGCCTTGCAGCGCTGGGGTCCTGGGTTCATATCCCACGAAGGACAACATCTGCAAGGAGTTTGTATGCTCTCCCCGTGTTTGCGTGGGTTTCCTCCGGGTTCTCCAGTTTCCTCCCACACTCCAAAGACATACTGATAGGGAATCTAGATTGTGAGCCCTGATGGGGACAGCAACAATAATGTATGTAAAGCACTGCAGAATATGTTAGCGCTATATAAAAATAAAGATTATTATTATTATGTTTTATTTTCTGAACGTTTCATAGATAAGGAATAACGCCACCTAGTAGTCAAATATACCAAAATGGTAAAAGTAAGAAAAATCAGGAAATCCCTAAAAAAAAAGACATTCTGGAACCCTTGGTATGAATCCCAGTAGATATGAAGCAATGTTAGAGTCACTGTGTCTCTTTTCTCAGCTTCTTGTTTAGTAAAAATTAGTCAGTGTGTGAATATAGCCTTACATGCTACCTACTAACTGTCCTATCTCTAGTATTAAAACCTTACCATGTGTTAACTGACCTCAATGTGATAAGAGCAGAGCAAGACAGGAGAACGACTAATTCTTTTATCTGTCCATGGAAAGCTACATAAATGGAAGGCCTAGCTCAGAAAGGGGAGGCCATGCCTATTTGTGACCAAACCAAAGAAATGAGTACGCTGGGTACACCTTGCCGCGGTTGGATGGCTTTTACTCTGGTTTGATCAAAGTAGTGATAACCAAGTATGTTTTTTATACCGTATCACGCTCCCCAATGCAAAATCAGCCATGTGCCATCTATGATCCTTGTGACGCACCCCCTGGGCCGTGGGGTACTCGGCAACCAGGCCTCTGTGGATGCCAGTGGGGGATATCACGGTGGCTGGCCCGGTCCGTGACCCAGGGCGGTCAGTAAAAGGGGAAGATATTATAGGGGATTTAAAGTGTTCGTGACGCCACCTGTGGATTGCGGCTAAAGGGAGCCGCCGCTGCGGAGCAGTCCTCTGGAGCTGGTGTTACGGCAGCAGGGATGGTGTGGCTCTCCACAGGTACAGCAAGCTCCAGGGCAGTGTAGGTAGATGGTGATTGCGCTGAGCATTGTAGTGCAGTGAGGGAAAGGTAGCGCAGACGGAATAATTGACAGAGGCGTGCGGTGCAGTCATCCGAGTCTTTACTCACAGTTCTTTAGTTCCTCAGGGTGCACTGTCAGCTTACCGCCTCCCGCGTCGTGCTGCGTTCACCAGGCAGGGGTTCAGTGCTTCCTCAGGTAGATCAGGGGTACCTGGCAGAACCCCACTTTCACGTGTTCCTATTTAGACCGTCTTCACACTGGGTCTTTCTCCCTCCTGCCCTGCGCTGCCCACTCTCAATCCCGCTCGGGTGCTCTGAAGTCCCTCCTGTCCGTCGGAGTTCACAGACCTACTTGACCCTTACGGGGATTAGAATGCGGCTTACGATCCCTCTGTCTTCTGACAGGTGCGGGGCGTACGGGTGCCTTCCTGCACTCGCCGTACCCCCTAGGATCCCTTCTTAGAACGGAGCCTACTCCCTGCTCCCCTCCTGGGCCTCTGTCATTAGGCCCCTGGTTGTGGAGCAGAGCTCCTAGTGAGACTCTGCTCCGGGACTGTTCTTCTGAACTGTCCCAAGCTGTTCTTCTGAACTGCTCTCCTCTACTCGACCTGAACTCTATCTGCCACCCTAAGATGGCTTCCCTATATATACTCCTGCCAAAGTGTCCCCTTAAACTACTTCCTCCACCCACACCCACTACTGGTTCCCCCCCTACCTCTGGGTTCCCCCCATTCCAGCCAGGGTTAGGACTCAGCAGGAAAACATACATTGCATCTTACCCTTCCAGCCGGCCGGAGCAGTGTAGTGTTGGATGCAGGTGTTTGGGCTCCGGGCAGCACTCCCTCCTTACCTGAGAGAAGGAGACACCACACATCTGGGTGAGAAGCAGTACTTCTGTGGCGACTGAACCCTCAGGGGCGCCACACTTGAATTATCTTATGTGGTATCACAGGTATCTAGAACTCCTCAAGAAGCAGGTCTTGGGGCAAATTACTTCTTTTGCACCTCCTCCAGCTACACCCCTGTGCATTAATCATATATTAGTAAAAAATAAATTTAAGTCAAAAACTTTTTTAACCATTGCCCATTAAAGCCAACATATTACACTGGCTGCATCAAAAACTACTATCCTATAAAGTCTCGCACACTCTCAGAAGGGTCATTGGTTAACAAGTTAAAGGAAATCTGTCACCGGATTTCAAAATGCAAATTGTATATATTATTAAATAGATATCTTATACCTGATGAGGCTTGTCTACTTACTTTGATTATCCACATCAGAATGGCTGCAATCCATTTTTAAAGTTGCCCTTCCTGATAACAAAGTGTTCAGATTCTATCAACAGACTAATGCGTATGGGGTCCCTGATATTTGATCGTCAGCGTAGTTGTGGATGCGGCATTTCCAATTTTGAACAGCCAATTCTTTTGTCCACCCTGAAGATTGTTCAACCAGAGATCTCATAGGAAACACAAGAGTGCTTGGCCGACAGAATGATCAATCGAGCCCCATTGGGGCTCACAATCTAGATTCCCTATCAGTATGTCTTTGGAGTATGGGAGGAAACCAGAGGAAACCCACACAAACACGGGGAGAACATACAAACTGCTTGCAGATGTTGTCCTTGGTGGGATTTGCACCCAGGACCTCCAGTGCTGTAAGGCTGCAGTGCTAACCACTGAGCCACCATGCTGCCCTAAGGACAGAAGGGGACTGTTTTCACTGGTGTTCTCTGCAAATCTTAAAAGACCATAAGCTCCAATGGAACCATAAGAGAGTACATTAATAACCTTGGAGGCCCCCTTTGCTGGAATGGACCCCCACCTGAGCAGTGCTTGGCACAGTGCACATGTTACACTATATACAGATCCTGTGGGCTGCATCTTATCATTTAACAAGCTACCCATTAATGAATATTACATAGAAGCGTAGACTGTGGTGACATAAAGGAGCAGACGCAGACTATCCAGTATCCTGCCTCTTTGGGCCCCTTCTCTATATTACCACAGGGGTCCTAATCATGATGCAACCTCCTGCGGCTGCTTCAGGCCAGCTACTGCCTGTGGCATGCTACTATGTGGGCATATATCTCTGGCTCAAAAAACAAGAGGGCCTTTAGTCCGAGGCTAGGGCCAAGCATCACCCTACTGTAATAGTGGGGAAGGGCTTAGCCTTCCCTTGGTACTGAGATAGTTAAAGGGAGTGTTCCTGAAGTCAGACCTCTCTGAACTGTTGGTAGACCAAGTTAAGGGGTTAGCTTTACTGGTCCAGTCAGTAGAGTAAAGGGGGAACTTAGTGCCCGGATCAAGCCTTGAGTGATATAGAGCTTGTTCCTGGCATAATTCGTTGTGGGCTGCAGTACCTGTAAACGGCCACAAGATTCCACTGTTCTGAGTGCAGATGTCAGGTTGAGTCTGCTAGCAGGGTTGCAGGCAGTGGTGAGTTAACGCTGTGTGATGACAGCTCACAGGGGGTGGGCACATTGACAAAAAGCCTCGGTTTTAGTGTCCAGAGGCCAGTAAGAGACAGTACGGGGAATCGTGCGGGCAGCCCGACTATAGTGGCTGCTAGGGTAGACGGGAGCTCTACACCCTCAGACACTGGGATCACTAATGTGCTAGTCTTCTCACGCAAGAGCAAGAGTCCTGTTAGCTGGTCGGAGAAACTCATCAGAGCGAGTGAGGACCCGAGGCACTTCTAGTCTGCAGGAAGCAGTAAGAAGATAAATAGGACTCCAAGCTAGGACATGGGGGAGATATTTGATCCAGGTCACTGTTAACGTTACAGAAGAATCTCGTGGACTAGAGATAGAGTCACAAGAGATGCTTCACACAGAGAGGGAACCAGGGCTGAAGATGTTGTCAGTGCCTGTGAGAGAGATGATAGCCTGTCGGGCCTTATCCATTATATCTGCCTGCAAATACTGTATATATCCCTCTTCCCCAAGTAAAGTTCAAGTTCTGGTTAAGAACCTTGTGTCCTCTGAAGTTCTTGCTGCCCTGGTCCCAGAAGAGCAATGCCTGGAGACAGCCGCGATCGGATGGCTTGAAGTAAGTGAAGAGCAACACATACACAGCCACACTTCACAGGGAGGACACGTATTGCCTGTAGGGTGCCATAGCGAGTGGGGACTACAGCTCGCCCACGACTACCTCGCTGGGGCACCTTACATTTGGCGTAGTCGGCAGGATGCGAGCTCCTCGCATGAAGAAAGCGGAGAAGAGCCGACACAGAACACTGAGGAGAAAGTGTTGGAAGGCATGCGGCCCAAGATGGCGGCCCGAAGCATGGATTCCAAGATGGTGACGACGGCGGTAAAGTCTGGGAGAAGAACCGCCTATCGTGGGAGTGGACGGCGCTGGAGAGCACGAAAAGATGTCCAGCCCCTACGAGTTCCGGCCCGAAGAAGGATGGACCCAGCGGTGAAGATGCGTCCCAGGATGGGACGTCCAGAGAAGAAGAGGGCGCGGCGTAAAGTGAAGTCCGGCCCCGTGAGTATCATCGCGCACAGAGAGGGGGCGCGGCTGAAGGCGGAGCGGCCGAGAGTGACGAGTGACGCGGCGGTCACGTCAGATGGCCGGCCTAGGAAGAGGCGGAGCTGGACGCGTGTCACCGGTAAGCGACCGGCGCCATTTTCTGTCCAACACGTCAGGAGAAGGAGATCCGGCAGTGGACGTCTTGCAAGAATGGCAGCCTCAGAGCCAAGCAGCGTGCGAGAGACCGGCGGAGAGTTGGAAACCCTGCAGATTATTACCCCAGGGGCCGCGGCTGAAAGCCGTTCGCCGGCGGGCGCTGCCCGCGAACCGTTGCCTTTACCCCCAGTGGCTGTCCAGTGGGCCACTAGGCCCGATCCGGAGCTGGGCCTGCTTCTTCACGAGCTTCGTGTGTGGTGCTGGAGCCGGATACCGGAGGAGTCGTCCCCCTCGGCTGAGGGAGGAGAATATCCCGGTGGGGCCGGAGCCATAGTTGCAGCGGAGCTAAGAGAAGGTGAGCGGTCCATGCCCCAGCGGCCGGTCACCCCTGTAGAACCTGCCGCAGCAGCCTCGGCGGCAACAGAGGCCCTCAGGCCCTCGGGAGGCGGAGCAGAGGAGAAGCCCCCTAAAAGAAAGGCCCCGCAAGAGAGCTTCTGGTCATTGGCCTTGGAGGCCCTACATTCCCCCTCCGCAGAGCGGTACACTAAGCCCAGAAGTCCACAGTGGGCCACCCGCGACCCTCCGATGACCTCGCGGGAGCAGCGGCGGTGGACCGACACCTTCCTAAGAGGCTGGCTAGAGGGGTCCAACGCGGCGCGGAGGGAGTCAGTGGAGGACTCCCAGACCCGGGGGCGGGTTGTGGAGTTCCCTGTCCGCGAGGGATACGGGTTCCTCGAGGAAGAGTGGACTGGGCATGAGGTATTTATCAGCCGGGAAGTCATCAAACGCAAGTACCTGCCCGATCGCCTCCACAACCTGCGTGAAGGGGAAATTGTCCTCTTCGTAAAATGTGAGTGTGCAAGGGGGTGGTACGCGGCTGCGGTCACCCGCCCATATAAATGGGAAGACGTCCTAGAGAAGGACCGGCAGGTCTTCCGGCGAAGGGCTGAGAGGGAGGCTCGGCAACGTCGGGCTAGGGAAGCCCCTGGAGGATTCGTGTCCCCTCCTAAGGCCGGCATCCCACAGGAAGAAGAGTCCAGACGCCAGCAGAGGGGAGATGGCGTTGAAAAAGAGGAGGATGTCCCAGGTGGTAGTAGGGCTGGCTCTCCAAGTGAGACTATAGGCTCAACAACCAAACACCCCGGAGGGGCCGAGGCGGTTCATGGTGGAGTCGCCGAAAGGACTCAGGTGGCTGTTAGTCAGGAAGTTCACAATTTCACCGTGACCAGCTACGGCCCCACGCAAGTTGGCTGTGGCAGCGCCACCTCCTCGGATGAGGACCCCGGGCGCAGCCGGTACCCTGACCAGCCTTGGAGGTGGAAGAAGCCACCTTCCTCTGCAGCATGGGCCGCCTTAATGAAGGAGAGGAAGGAGGCCCGAAAGAAGTGAGCTGGCTAAAAGGTCCGTTGACCTTCCACTTTCCTCTTTAGGACCCATCGGTGGTGGTCCAGTCGGCAGTTTGGGACTGTTACCCAGTGGGGGCGGAGTGCCCCATGTTGACTTAAGTTGAGAAAAAAAAAAAATGGAGGACTGTTCCCCTACCTCCTAGGCCAGGAAGGCCTTAAGCAGCACCCAAAAGTTGTGTGCCCAGGAGAGCTGCTCTTTTGTTTTTCTACTTTTTATTTTTCTTTTCGTTGGGCCTGTTGCGCCCTTTTCTGCTGGAATTTATAATGCTGAGGCAGACCTTGAGGATGCATATCCTCCGAACCTAAGAGACTTGCGGCCTGGCGGGAAGAACCGGTGACCCCCGCTAGGGCCAGGAAGAAAGAGACTCACAGGGTGTTACCTGTGACTGTGTGCCTCAGAATGCGGCCCTCGAAGAAGATTAGGGGGCTATTGAGGTGTTGGTCTGCCCTAAAAATATGGACATGGACACTGTGTTTCCAGGGTCCTTACCAAGAAGGACCGGTACCTCTGAGAGGTCTTGAAAAGTTGATAATGGACTGTCCTGAATTGCTGTTCCCGGGCCCTTAACCGAGAAGGGCCGGTCTTCCATCCAAGAAGATGACCTCAGGACCTGTCATTTGCTAAAATGTTTTAGTAAAATTTAGTAATGTGATATAATGTCATAGCTGCTGATTTGTGTTTATTGTTTAGTGTGGTCAGGGACGACCAACATTAAAGTGTCGGGGAATGTAATAGTGGGGAAGGGCTTAGCCTTCCCTTGGTACTGAGATAGTTAAAGGGAGTGTTCCTGAAGTCAGACCTCTCTGAACTGTTGGTAGACCAAGTTAAGGGGTTAGCTTTACTGGTCCAGTCAGTAGAGTAAAGGGGGAACTTAGTGCCCGGATCAAGCCTTGAGTGATATAGAGCTTGTTCCTGGCATAATTCGTTGTGGGCTGCAGTACCTGTAAACGGCCACAAGATGCCACTGTTCTGAGTGCAGATGTCAGGTTGAGTCTGCTAGCAGGGTTGCAGGCAGTGGTGAGTTAACGCTGTGTGATGACAGCTCACAGAGGGTGGGCACATTGACAAAAAGCCTCGGTTTTAGTGTCCAGAGGCCAGTAAGAGACAGTACGGGGAATCGTGCGGGCAGCCCGACTATAGTGGCTGCTAGGGTAGACGGGAGCTCTACACCCTCAGACACTGGGATCACTAATGTGCTAGTCTCCTCACGCAAGAGCAAGAGTCCTGTTAGCTGGTCGGAGAAACTCATCAGAGCGAGTGAGGACCCGAGGCACTTCTAGTCTGCAGGAAGCAGTAAGAAGATAAATAGGACTCCAGGCTAGGACGTGGGGGAGATCTTTGATCCAGGTCACTGTTAACGTTACAGAAGAATCTCGTGGACTAGAGATAGAGTCACAAGAGATGCTTCACACAGAGAGGGAACCAGGGCTGAAGATGTTGTCAGTGCCTGTGAGAGAGATGATAGCCTGTTGGGCCTTATCCATTATATCTGCCTGTAAATACTGTATATATCCCTCTTCCCCAAGTTAAGTTCAAGTTCTGGTTAAGAACCTTGTGTCCTCTGAAGTTCTTGCTGCCCTGGTCCCAGAAGAGCAATGCCTGGAGACAGCCGCGATCTGATGGCTTGAAGTAAGTGAAGAGCAACACATACACAGCCACACTTCACAGGGAGGACACGTATTGCCTGTAGGGTGCCATAGCGAGTGGGGAATACAGCTCGCCCACGACTACCTCGCTGGGGCACCTTACGCTACTCAAAGAGATCCCACTACAGAATGGGTAAGGCTGCAGGCCATAGTTGCCAACATTTTCGGCCACATCTAAGCCCTAACCCTAACTCTGCTCTGTCACTAAAATGAATTCCCCCTTTCCTCCAAGAAATGCTCCCAAGGTGCCCCAGAATGCCCACTTTTTATATATACCTGCTCCCCTGTAGCCCAGTTGGCAACTATGGCAAGCTGATGCTGAAAACGGTTTGTGCCCCCTCTTCTATTAAGCAATTAAAATAAATTCATTTTCTAATTCCTGCCATCACATTACTCTCTATTAGGAACCATAAAACTGCTACAGCCACGTAGGTCTGGTAATATTTGCATGCAGCTGTGGAGCAGACCCCCTTGAAAAGATAATGACGGTGGAACATGGCACCCCAGTATCCCTCTTTTTAAATTCTCCCATCTTCAATCTATCCTGAATGTAGCAGAAAGGATAATATTCCTGTCCAATCACTACACTGATGCCTCCACGCTGTGCCTGTCATTACACTGGTTGCCTATCTGCTACAGAATACTATATAAACTTATTTCTTTCACCCACAAAGCTTTCCACAGTTCTGCACCAACCTATATCTCCTTTCTCATCTTTGTCTACTTTCCTACCCGTTTTCTCAAATCCGCTAATGACCTAAAATAAACATCTTCCATAATCCGAACCTCCAGCTACCGTCTCCAAGACTTCTCTCGTGCTGCACCAGTTCTCTGGAATGCACTACCCAGGGCAATTCAATGAATTTCCTATATCCACAGTTTTAAGCATGTCCTAAAAAAGCACTACTTTAGACTGGCCTATCACCTTCACTCATTTATGGAACTATTCACTTTTGGCCCTTCCAAAATTATCCTTAGAATCTGGTCCCTCGTAACATCTGTTCACACACCCTCCAAGCACTTTTTACCTTTAACCTTTTGTGCCCCCCCCCCCTATTTCCTCATAGATTATAAGCTTACCAGCAGGGCCCTCTCTCCTCCTGGTATCTGTTGAATTATACCTGTTATATCTTTATTGTCTGTACCCTCTGTATTGCAAAGTGCGGAATATTATTAATATTAACCCATTCTGACACTGGTGGACAATACATGCGAATGATAACTATAAGCTCAAATGTTTAGGTTTGAGCCCGTAAACGATCATAAATAAATGAATGAAAAAATGGGCAGAGGATGTAAGAAGCTCTTTTGAAACCTTATGGAATCGGTCAGTTGGTGCCGCCAAGAAATGTGAAATGATTGACACGTTTTTGCCCATATCTGCATTGCCCTGCAGCGCCATCTAGTGGATAATCACAGTTAATGAATTGCACAATAGCGTAAGGTTTGCTGGTATTATGTCCGCATGACACATGTTGTTCAAAGTTCTTTTCATATAGATAAGGATGAAGTGTACACAAGATTGTTCCTCAAAAAGATAATCTAATGTACACATGAAAGAGTGTGGCCAAGTTAGATCAATAAGCTAATTTAGGTGGGGGCCACTTATTCAAGGGATATTGTGAGCACTTGCATAATTAAAATACATGGATACAGATATCAATGGGTGTCTTTAGAAGAAAATATAAAGAAATATTGATTTAGGTGTTGTACCAAAAAAACACAATAGTCTTTGTATATTATCTAAATGATTCGAAAACAAGAAAATGGAGCGGTTGTGATATATGTAAATCCTGATTAAAGGGCATGGGGTGTGACGATATCTACAAGGCAAAAGAATATATGAAGGTTAGAAAAAGGGGAAAACGGGGAGGAAAAATAATAAAACATTGATAGGGGGTTATTATAAGTCTCTATGTATAACGAAATACATATAGGAAAGAGGGATACATACTGCCTGTAGTTTTTAACCTCACCCAGTCCTTACCGTGCTTATCGGTACTTACCGAACTGGGAAGTATGGATACGTCTAGGCGATTTTGTACGCACAAAGGATGTGCACGCACGATGGCAGTCGGGTGTCAGCTGATTCTGACAGCTGACACCCGAAACTAGTTAACCCCTTTAGGGAACACAGTAAAAAAAAAAATAAAAAAACTAAGCAAAAAACGGTGCTTCATCATCATCATCATCATCATCATCATACCCCAAAACAAAAATTTTAATAAAACGTGATCAAAAAGACGAATATAAATAAAAATGGTACTGCTAAAAACGTCATCTTCTCCCTCAAAAACAAGCCACCATACAGCTCCATTCAGCCGAAAAATAAAAAAGTTATAGCTCTCAGAATAAAGCGATGCAAAAATAATAATTTTTTCTACAAAATAGTTTTTATTGTGTAAAAGCGCCAAAACATAAAAATACTATATAAGTGTGATACCGCTGTAAACGTACTGACTCAAAGAATAAAGCTGCCTTACCACACGCGGAACGGCATAAAAAAATTAATTAAAAAAAATCCTGAATTGATGGTCTTTGTTTATTCAGCCTCCAAAAAAATCGAAATAAAAAGCGATCAAAAAATGTCATGTGCCCTAAAATGGTACCAATAAAAACGTCTACTCGTCCCGCAAAAAAAAGCCCTACTTGACTCTGTCAGTCCAAATATGGAAAAATCATAGCTCCCAAAATATGACGATGCAAAAACTAGTTTTTGCAAAAAAAAGCGTCTTTTACTGTGTGACAGCTGCCAAACATGAAAGCCCGATATAAATCTAGTATCGCTGTAATCGCACCGGCCCGAAGAATAAAGTCGTCTAATCACTTATACCAGACAAGGAAAGGTGTAGAAAATAAATAAAACCAATTCTTCACCTGCTGCTGATTTGTTCATTCTGCCTCCCAAAGATCGCATTAAGGCTCACATTTATCCTGCACACTGCGCTGAGCGCTTACACCAGGTTTCCATTTAAATCTCTGAAATACGTGATTCAGACAGAACCCCCGGAGGAAGATTTCCTATAATGAGGCAGATGGAGGCACCGTGAATGCCGTCTGGCCTGTGATCCCACGGTGTCCTCCACAGTTTTGTGAACCTCTGAAAAAAAGGACACCGCTGAACAAAGGCCAGACAGAGTCCAGAGTAACTCTGCTGCCTCATTATAGTGGCGGTAGCAAGCCCAGTCCGTGACCCAGGGTGGTCAGTAAAAAGGGGGGGATACTTATAAGGGATTTAAAGTGTTCGTGACGCCACCTGTGGAATGCGGCTAAGGGGTGCTGCCGCTGCGGAGCAGTCCTCCGGAGCTGTTGTTACGACAGCAGGGATGCCGTGGCTCTCCACAGGTAGAGCTAGCTCCAGGGCAGTGTGGGGTGTAATGAATGGTGGTGCAGGGGAGATGGGACCCAGCCGGGTCAGAGGAAGAACAGACACACACACCGGGGCTAGTTTCAGTACCTTTACTGCAGATGGTAGTCAGGTACGGTCCGGGGCACTTGTAGGTGGTGTGCACTTCTGGTCTTGCTCCCCAGTGAGCGGGTGTAAGGCTCCTTTCCTGTATCTTCCTGTCTCTCTTCCTGGAGCTTGTGACCTGCCTTGAACAGGGTCTAGCTCCCTTGATGTTTCTCTCACCCGTCTTGCTTGACTGCGAGGGCTTTCCCACTGGTTACCACGATCCCTGGACGCTGGGGCCTTCGTGGTACCTAGTCCTCTGAGTGTGCACTATTCACGGGTGGACTGAGGGATATGAAATCCTCCTCAGTATGCCGGATTCCCTATTGGGCATAGAGATCCCAATAGGCTCGGGCCCGGTGCCCGGCTTGCAACAGGGGACGAACCCTCTGTGGTTCCTCTGTCCCTCATGGCTCTTCTCTTCTCCTTGCCTTCTAGCCCCCTCTAGGCTCTCACTGGCCAGACTAGCCCGCAGCTTGGGCCTAGCCTGGCTTTCAGCCACACAGACTTCAGCTTGTCTGGTGCTGCAGCATCGTGCTACACTCTCTGACTGACTTCCTGAACTCCACCCCCAGTATATATATACCTGACAGGGCTCCATCTAGTGGACTTGGGTGGAGGTGTCTGCATGTATTGAGGCCACTGGGGAGAATCCCACCTGTGCAACACCAAGGAGTTCTGTGACAGCCTGCAGCCGCAGGGTGTCTCAGACCCCTCGGGGTTTCATCTGAATTATGTCACTTGGAGATTTAAATGGAAACCCCGATATCAGTGCTCAGCATAGAGCGCCGGATAAATAGGAACATTTTACATAACATTTTGGATCAAAATAAAAGCTTCAACTCAATCCACAAAAAAGCAAGTCCCCTCTCAGGTTCGGCATCTGTTAACAGAAATATAGGGGGCTTCCATGTTACTAGTAGCACAAAAGCTCTGGAAAAGTGAAATGGCCCTTACCCTCTGTAGAAGTGGGGAAGGAAGTAGCTTCCCTCTGGCACTAAAAGGGTTAAAGTGAATGTTCCCAGCAGTTAGATCTCTCTGGGCTGCAGTTAGGTCCAGTTAAGGGGTTAGCTATGATAATCCAGCCCAGTAGAGGAAAGGGGAAGCCAGTGCTATGGTTGAGCATAGAATGTGAATAAGGCTCTGTTTCTAATATGTTTCCTTGTGGGTTGTAGTATTGGTAACCAGCCACAAGATGCCACTGCCCTGAATGCAGGTTAAGTCTGCTAGTAGTATTGCAGGCATTTAGGACAGTGAGAGAGTTAACTGTGTGTGAGGACAGCCTATAGAGAGTGGGCACTGTAGGAAACCTCTGGTTAGTTTCCAGGAGAAGGAAGTGATTAGTTCAGTGAGAGATAGTACTTGGACAGTACGGGCAGCCTTGGTATAGTGGCTGCTAGGGCCGACGTGAACCCCATACCCCAGACAGTGGATCCCCAAGGAGAAAAATTCCTCCACAAGAGTCCCCTTAGCTGGCTTAGGAAACTCAAGAGAGTCATTGAGGAACCGGGGGCAGATTCTGTCTGCAGGCTGCAGAAGAAGTCAGGACTCAAACCTAAGATGTGGGGAGAACTAGAATCCGGGTATATACTGTCATTGGTGAGGAAGATTCTCTAGGGCTGGAGAATAAGGCAACAGAGATGCTTCACCTAAATTGGGAACCAGGACTGAAGTTGTATCAAGTACCTGTGGGAAAGATGACAACCCTTGGGCCTTATCCATTATATCTGCCTGTAAATATTGTACATACTCCTCTTCCCCAAGTAACGTCCCAGTTATGGTTATGAACCTCCTGTCCTCTGAATTTATTGCTTCCTTGGTTCCAGGAGAGAAATGCCTGGAGACAGACGCGACTAGCTGGTCTGAAGTAAGTGGAAAGCACCACATACACTGCAGCACATCAGAGGGAAGACACACCTTATCTGTAGGGTGCCAGAGCGAGCAGGGGCCACAGCTCGTCCATGACTACCTCGCTGGGGCACCTTACATTTGGCGTAGTCAGCAGGATGTGAGCTGCTCGCATGAAGAAAACGGGGAAGAGACGACTCAGAACACTGAAGAAAAAGTGTTGGAAGACATACGGCCCAAGATGGCGGCCCAAAGCATGGATTCTCAAAGAGGTATAATTTCCAAAATGGGGTCACTTGAGGGGGAATTCTGCTCTTCTAGCACTTAGGGTCTCTGTATATGGAGTCCGCATACTATTCTAAGAAAATCTGCACTCCAGGAGGCAAATAACGCTCCATCCCTCCTGAGTCTCGCCGTGTGGCTAAGCAGTACTGTACAGTCACATATAGGGTATTTCTACATTCAGCAAAAATTGTGGGACAAATTTTAGTGCCGTTTTTACCCATTTCCCAGTGTGAAAATGTAAAATATGGGTTTAAAAAACTTTGGTAGTAATAATATAATTATCCTTTCTTCACCGCCCAATTGTGTAAAATGCTCAGTGCACACCTAGATGAATTAATTGAGAGGTGTAGTTTCTAAAATGGGGTCTCTTATTGGGAGTTCTTCTGTTCTGGCACCTTAGGGGCTCTGCACTGTCAAACCAGCCCAGCAAAATCTGAAATATTCTGCTTCTTCCCTTATGAGCTTTGTACCGTGCCCCAAAAGTAGTTTTTGACTACATATGGGGTATCAGCGAGAAATTGCACAACACATTTTGGGGTACATTTTCTCCTACTATCCTTGTGAAAATGAAAATATTGGGGGCTAAAACAACATTTTTGTGGGAAAAATAATATTTTTTTCATTTTCATACCTCAACGTTGTAAAATTCTGTTCAGGACCTGTGCATTCAGGGTGCTCACCACATATCTAGATAAATTCATTGGGAGGTCTAGTTTTCAAAATGGGGTCACTTGTGGGGGTTTCCACTGTTTAGGCACATCAGGGGCTGTCTAAACACAACATGGCATCCGCTAATTATTCTAGCAAATTTTGTATTCAAAAAGTCAAATGTCACTCCTTCCCTTCCAACCCTTGCTATGCGCCAAAACAGTAGTTTTCCTCCACATATTGGGTATCAGCGTACTCAGGAAAAATTGCACAACAAATTGTATTATGCAATTTCTCCTGTTACCCTTATGAAAATTTTAAATTTGTGGTTAAAAAATATTTGTGTAGGAAATATGTGAAATTTTTATTTTCACGGCTCAATGTTGTAAACTTCTGTGAAGCACCTAGGGGTTCAAGATGCTCAACACACATCTAGCAAAGTTCCTTGAGGAGTATAGTTTCCAAAATGGTGTCACTTGTGGTGGGTTTCCACTGTTTAGGCACATCAGGGGCTCCCCAAATGCAACATGACGTCCTCTAATTATTCCAGAAAATTTTGCATTCAAAAAGTCAAATGGTGCTCCTTCCCTTCCGAGCCTTGACATGCGCCCAAACAGTGGTTTTCCCCCACATATGGGGTATCGGAATGCTCAGGAGAAATTTCACAACAAATTATGTGTTCCATTTTTTCCTAGTACCCTTGCAAAAATAAAAAAAATTGGGTCTAAATTAACATTTTTGTTAAAAAAATTAATAAATTTTTTTCTTCCACATTCTAAAGATTCCTGTGAAGCACCTGAACGGTTACTAAATTTCTTGAATGTGGTATTAAGTACCTTGAGGCATGCAGTTTTTAGAATGGTGTCAGTTTTGCGTGTTTTCTGTCATGTAGACCCCTCAAAGTCTCTTAAAATGTAATGTGGTCCCCAAAAAATGGTTTTGTAAATTTTGTTGGAAAAAATGAGAAATCGCTGGTCAACTTTTTACCCTTATAACTTCCTAACAAAAAAAAATTTGGTTCCAAAATTGTGCTGATGTAAAATAGACACGTGGGAAATGTTATTTATTAACTATTTTGTGTGACATGATTTAAGGGCATAAGAATTCAAAGTTTGAAAATTGCAAAATTTTCCACATTTTTGCCAAAATTCAGTTTTTTTCACAAATAAACGCAAGTCATATCAAAGAAATGTTATCACTATCAGGTAGTACAAAATGTAAAAAAAACAGTCTCAGAATCAGTGGGATCCGTTGAAGCGTTCCAGAGTTATTACCTCATAAAATGACACTGATCAGAATTGTAAAAATTGGCCTAGTCATTAATGTGCAAACAGCCTTGGAGAGTAAAGGGGTTAAGCAGGGTATAGATTTTCATGAAGAAAGTCTGATCTGTTGAATTTCATTGGGATTGCACATGTTTGGAGAAAATGGGCGCGGTACTGGAAAAAAGGGGTTTGTTACCTCTTTTCCTTAAACCCAAGAGTACCTTTTGATATTATAATTATTTAAGTCTTGGAAAGCAAGTCCTGGTGCTGGCATCATAGCAATTGTGTTGTAAGAAGTACGGATAATAAGTCTGATGACCGTTGTATGCTTTAAGAAAAGAGTAAAATGTTTTTCTTAGACCATCTGGCTTGTTGTTTTTTAATAATGAAATCCAGGCTGCGCTCTGGTATGCAGAGGAAGGGAACTTGGTCTGAGCAATGGCCAAACATGTGGAAAAAATAGCCCTGGCAATGTTAGGACTACCACTCGCTCATGCAATACTCAAGTATTAAACAGTCTCTAAAATAATGAAATTTTATGTGTAAACTATTGTTTTTGTACATTTACATGTGATCTTTAGGCTATGTTCTAATGCATAACATTCATGAAGTGTTTGCTATATATTCAGGTCTATGCATAATAAATATGAATGATGGGGATTATTGGGAAGGAAGGGTAACATGACAATTAAAAGTGATTTTAATAAATTTGTGATTTAGTAATTGTTATGCGCTTTGCAGAGGGACCCAGCAAGACTGGCACCAAACCAGCAAGGCACAGCTACAGATGCACTTGGCACAAGCTGCCCAGCTAGGTGAGCCCTTAAGGAAAAGGTATACTCTTCACCCAGCTACAAGTAAATGGAACAGGGACTTTGGCAGAGCCCTTCCCAGGCCCACTGTCGCCCGACAGCTGGCGTCTGGTGACGCGGCTGGTGCCTAGTCAAGAACCAGGTGAGTACCTCTGCAAGAACCCCAGGAAGTGAAACCAGAAGAGAAAATAAGAAAACCTCTGTAAAGATAGCAACACTAATGGTAGCACTACTCACCACCACAGCACATAGAAAATGCAATAAACAGCAAAGAACTGAGCAGGGAGCAGGATTAAATAGCCCGCCTAATGATCAGGTGTTGAATACCTCCCATTCATCCCCAAACAGCCACTCCCTGCTAGCTTGCACAGCAGAATGAACATAATTCCACCAATGCTTAGTTTCAAACAAAGCAGCTTTCTTTGTTGCCTGGCAATCGGGGAAATCAGTGAGAGACATGGCGTCCCACGTCCTCACGCATCCTACAACACCAGAACGCAATGCTCCATAAGATTGGGGCAGTCTCCGTGCATGCTTAGTAGCTCCACTTCGAGGGTCAGGACAATGGCTGAGCCTGCGACCCGAGTAGTGTGGTGCCCCTGAGGGTTCAGTCGCCACAGAGGTACTGCACCTCACCCAGAGGTGTGGTGTCTCCTTCTCTCAGGTAAGGAGGGAGTGCTGCCCGGAACCCCAAACACCTGCATCCAACACTACACTGCTCCAGGCCAGATGGAAGGGCAAGATGCAATGTATGTTTCTGCTGAGCCCTGACCCTGGCTGGAGTGGGGGGAACCGAGAGGTAGGGGGAACCAGTAGTGGGTGTGGGTGGAGGAAGTAGTTAGGTGGAGCACTTGTAGAAGGTATAAATAGGGAAGCCATCTTGGGGTGGCAGGTTGAGTAGTGAGTGGACAGTTCCGAAGAACAGTCCGGGAGCAGAGTCTCAGTAGGAGCTCTGCTCCACAAGTAGGGGCCTAGTGATAGAGGCCCAGGAGGGGAGCAGAGGAGTAGGCTCCGTTCTAAAGAAGGGATCCTAGGCGGTACGGCGAGTGCAGGAAGGCGCCCGTACGCCCTGCATCTGTCAGAAGACAGAGGGGTCGTAGGCCGCAAGAAGGGGACCGGACCCTGGCCCAGTCGTGTACTTCAAGTCCCAGCTGGAAAAACCGGAGGCTTCTGGCTTATATAGTCAGTTGCCGAAGCCGCATTCTAATCCCCAGGAGGGTCAAGCAGGTCCGGGAACTCCGACGCACAGGAGGGACTTCAGAGCACCCGAGCGGGATTGAGAGTGGGCAGCGCAGGGCAGGAGGGAGAAAGACCCAGTGTGAAGACGGTCTAGCTAGGAACACAAGAAAGTGGGGTTCTGTCCGGTACTATTAATCTGCCTGAGGAAGTGCTGAACCCCTGCCTGGTTAATGCAGCACGACGTGGGAGGCTAGCACCGGTACAAGTCACCAGTGGAACTGTTATAAAAACTGTGAGTAAAGACTCGGAAGACTGCATTGCACTGCCTCCGTCCATTCTTTATCTGTGCCACCCTTCCCTCACCGCACTACAACGCCCAGCACAACAACCACCATCTTCCTACACTGCCCTGGAGCTAGCTCTACTTGTGGAGAGCCACACCATCCCTGCTGCCGTAACACCAGCTCCAGAGGACTGCTCCGCAGCGGCGGCTCCCTCTAGCCACAATCCACAGGTGGCGTCACGAAAACTTTCCCAAGTCCCCTATAAAGCTACCCCTTTTTACTGACCACCCTGGGTCACGGACCGGGCCAGCCACCGTGATATCCCCGGGCAACCAGAGGCCCGGCTGCCGAGTGCCCCATGGCCCAGGTGGCGCGTCAGTAGCGTTATAGAAGCATCCAAGGAGATAAGAGGAACCTCCAACTCCTTTACCATGGCAGCATTTAAAAAACTTATCTCAGCCCAGCAATCAACAAAAGCATAACCCTTCACACTCTTACCGTTAAAGTTGATAACAATAGGTAAAAGTAGTTTCTCTGCTAGTGGTACCTGAGCGCCTAACTGGGGATCCCCAAACCCAGTCATTTCTTGCTCCAGACGTGGACATTCACGAACCAGATGTCGCGAAGAACCACATAAAAGACACTGTCGCGGATGCCATCTTTCCTGTCTTGTCTCCCGAGAGGTACCAACTGCACAGTCATGGCGGCCTCCAACGACCAGGGAGGAGAGTGGTGCACTAATATATCTTTAATGCGTTCATTAAGCCTAGACAGTAAAGTACTACTATGGCCCACCTACGAAACTAGGAGCAGTAGTCCTGCACAGTAAGGTACCGCTGACACAATGCCTTAAGATGGGATTCAGCTAAGGCCACACAGTTCGGTTTATCATAAATCTGCACCATAGCCTTAAAAACTCATCCACTGACAAGAATATGGGTGAACCTGAGGGTAATGAAAATGCCCAAGACTGGGGATCCCCTCTAAGAAGAGAAACAACAAAACCCACCCGATTACCTTCATTCCCGGAGGAAACAGGGCTGGGGTTAGAACTTGCCTGTGTCAGGGGAACCCCTTGAGCCAGGGCTTGGCTGTGCTTATTCATGGTGCCTGCCAAATCTTGGAACATTCCCAGAAGACTCTTCATCTGGTCAGTAAGCTGCTTGATCGGATTAATTTTTTTCAATATATACATATATACTGTATAGCTGTTTATTCTGTTATGCACTTTGCAGTGACAGATAAACTTGGCACAAGCTGCCCAGCTAGGCGAGCCCTTGAGGGCCAAGAATACTCTTCACCCATCTTCCAGTAAATGGAAGGGGGACTTGCCGGGCACACTGTCGCCGGACAGCTGGTGTCTGGTGACGCAGCTGGTGCCTAATCAAGAACCAGGTGAGTACTTGTGGCACCCTGCTGTTCACAGGTACCACAGGACCCAAAAGGGTGCATGGACGGACTTCTCCACAAGATGCCCCCATTGCAAACATACACCTCCACCCTTCCACCTCATACCACCAGAGAGAGCCCGGATAGGGATATATATACTGGAGGGTGGAGTTAGGCAGTTAGTTTTAGTCAGAGAGTGTGCTGCCACTGAGAGCAGTGAAGACGCAGCATGTCTGCTGCTGTATTGAGGGCCCCGAGTGTGGCCGGAGGCAAGGAGGAGAGGAGAGAGGAGTTGAGGGGGCAGAGGAGCATCATAGGCTCACCCCAAGACACAAACCGGACACCGGGTCCGCGCCTGCAGGGTCCTTCATACAAAGTAGGGATCGCTGGCATACCAGGAGGACTACAAGTCCCTGGTCAACCTGAAGCTAAACCCTTGACAGGACTAGGAACCACGAAGGCTCCGGCATCCAGGGATAGTGGTTGCCAGAAAAAGGTCCTACTACCCAGCGACAGGTGAAGGAACAGCATGACACAGAAGCTAGGCCCAGTTGCAGGCTGGCCAGGAGCTTAGAGAGAGGGAGACACGGACCAGGAGGCCTTATACCCGCTCACTGGGTAGAAGTCCTGAAGTGCACCCTTCCTACCGAGTACCCTGGACCGTACCTGACATCCGCACCAGTAAAGGTACTGAAGTGAATCCCCTGTCTCTGTCAGTTACTCCTTCTGCGCCATCTCTCCTGCACTGCAAGCCCCAGCATCACCACCATTTGCACCTACCCTGCCCCGGGGGCCCGCTCCACCTGTTGGTAGCAGAAACATCCCAGCTGCCATCCCATCACCCCCCGGAGGTCTGCAGCAGCACCGGTAACCATTACCGGAAACCACAGGTGGCGTCACGAGACAAACTGTACACTAAAACCCCTTTTTAAAGAGAGACCCAGAGTACTGACCCGGGAGCCGACTGCCGTGACCTCCTAAATAAGGTAAAAGGCCCGAGTACCGAGTCCCCTATATTCCCCCTGGGTGACACATACTTCTGCAAGAACCCCAGGAAGTGAAACTAGAAGAGAAAATGAGAAAACCCCTGAAAAGATAGCAACACTAATGCTAACACCACTCACCACAGCACATAGGAACTGCAATAAACAGCAATGCACTGAGCTGAGAGCAGGATTAAATAGCCCGCCTAATGATCAGGTGTTGAATACCTCCCATTCATCCCCAGACAACCACTATTTGCTAGCTTGCATAGCAGAATGAACATAATTTCACCACTGTTTACTGTAGTGTCAGACAAAGCAGCATCCTGCATTGCCTGGCAACCAGAGAAATAAGTGAGAGACACGGTGTCTTGGGTCTTCCCGCATCCTACAACATCAGAACACGATGCTCCATAAGATTGAGACAGTCTCCGTGCACACATAGTAGCTCTGCCTCCAGGGTCAGGACAATGGCGGCGCCTGCCACCGGAGTAGCGTAGCTCCTGACCTGCTCCATTCCAAGGTGGGAGCACAGAATTACAATTCCTAACAGTAATAAGCTTAGATGCCGCTATAGAGCCAATTAGAAACCAACAAAGGATCCAAAGACCCATGCTAAGTAAACAAATACTTTGAACAATCTATCAGAGTCCTCACGAAGCTACACGCGAAAAGAACGACAGGGTACTAGGCAATGTAGTTCGTTCATTGGTGCATCAATGATGGGTGGAATTGGTTGGCACTTTTGCACTTTAACAGTTGCTCTGGTTGAAGGGTTCTGATATGAACTGATATACTGTACATTTTAACTATTTAAGTATTCTATCCTGTCCTTGAGATATGTTGAAAGTTGTTTTCTTAAATTATAAATGTTTTAGAAGGATTATCAATATACCATGATAATCCTTATAACAAATTTATAATATGGTATATGCATTTACCGGTTTGTTTTTGATAAATGAATTCCACCCTTCTATATATATAACTAGATGGTGGCCCGATTCTAATGCTTCGGGTATTCTAGAATATGTATGCGGCCGACAGGGCGCAATCAGCAGAGCGGTGTTTAAATTTGGCGCCAAAATCGCTGATTGGCCGAGGCCGACAACCGTGACCAATCACCAAAGCGGTGTTAAAATTTGGCGGCTATATCGCAGATTGGTCACGACCGGCGGTCACGACTAATCAGCAGAGCGGAGTTTAAATTTTGCGGCAATAATGCTGATTGGTCGCGGGCAGCGAACGCGACCAATCAGCAGAGCGTTATTTAAATTTGGCGCCAATAATGGTGATTGGTCACGGCCACGACCAATCAGCAGAGCGGTGTTTAAATTTGGCGCCAATAATGCTGATTAGTCGCGGGCAGCGAACGCGACCAATCAGCAGAGCGTTATTTAAATTTGGCGCCAATAATGGTGATTGGTCACGGCCACGACCAATCAGCAGAGCGGTGTTTAAATTTGGCGCCAATAATGCTGATTAGTCGCGGCCGGCAAATGCGACCAATCAGCAGAGCGGTGTTTAAATTTGGCGCCAATATCGCTGCTTGGTCGCGGTCGGCCACCGCCACCAATCAGCAAAGCGGTGTTTAAATTTGGCGCCAATATCGCTGACTGGTCACGGCCGGTGGTTGCGACTAATCAGCAGAGCGGGGTTTAAATTTTGCGCCAATACTGCTGATTGGTCGCGGCCGGCGACCGCGACCAATCAGCTGAGCGGGGTTTAAATTTGGTGCCAATATCGCTGATTGGTCACGGCCGGTGGTTGCGACCAATCAGCAGAGCGGGGTTTAAATTTTGCGCCAATATCGCTGATTGGTCGCGCACGACGGTCGCGACCAATCAGCTGAGCGGGGTTTAAATTTGGCGCCAATACTGCTGATTGGTCACGGCCGGCAACCGCTACCAATCAGCAGAGCGTTGTTTAAATTTGGCGCCAAAATCGCTGATTGGTCGTGCACGGCGGTCACGACCAATCAGCAGAGCGGGGTTTAAATTTGGCGCCAATAATGCTGATTAGTCGCGGCCGGCAAATGCGACCAATCAGCAGAGCGGTGTTTAAATTTGGCGCCAATATCGCTGCTTGGTCGCGGTCGGCCACCGCCACCAATCAGCTGAGCGGGGTTTAAATTTGGCGCCAATACTGCTGATTGGTCACGGCTGGCAACCGCTACCAATCAGCAGAGCGTTGTTTAAATTTGGCGCCAAAATCGCTGATTGGTCGCGCACGGCGGTCGCGACCAATCAGCAGAGCGGTGTTTAAATTTGGCGCCAATAATGCTGATTAGTCGCGGCCGGCAAATGCGACCAATCAGCAGAGCGGTGTTTAAATTTGGCGCCAATATCGCTGCTTGGTCGCAGTCGGCCACCGCCATCAATCAGCAAAGCCGTGTTTAAATTTGGCGCCAATATCGCTGATTGGTCACAGCCGGTGGTTGCGACTAATCAGCAGAGCGGGGTTTAAATTTTGCGCCAATACTGCTGATTGGTCGCGGCCGGCAACCGCGACCAATCAGCTGAGCGGTGTTTAAATTTGGCGCCAATATCGCTGATTGGTCACGGCCGGTGGTTGTGACCAATCAGCAGAGCGGGGTTTAAATTTTACGCCAAAATCGCTGATTGGTCGCGCACGGCGGTCGCGACCAATCAGCTGAGCGGGGTTTAAATTTGGCGCCAATACTGCTGATTGGTCACGGCCGGCAACCGCTACCAATCAGCAGAGCGTTGTTTAAATTTGCCGCCCATATCGCTGATTGGTCACGGTCGGCTGGCTGTGCGGGTACTTCCGCTGCGAGCAGCTGGGAGATGAGCGGCTGCTCGCAGCAGAAGCATCCTGACCGGCGGCGCCGCTCCTCGGTCCTCCGTTCACAATTGCCGTCGGGAGATCAGAGCGTTGTTTAAATTTGGCGCCAATCTCGCTGATTGGTCGCGGTCAGCTGGCAGCCGCAACCAATCTGCAGAGCGATGTTTAAATTTGGTGCCAATCTCGCTGATTGGTCGCAGGTGGCGACCAATCAGCAGAGCGTTCTTTAAATTTGGCGCCAATCTCGCTGATTGGTCACGGTCGGCTGGCGGCCGCAACCAATCAGCAGAGCGTTGTTTAAATTTGGCGCCAATCTCGCTGATTGGTCGTGGCTGGCGTCCGCGATCAATCAGCAGAGCGTTGTTTAAATTTGGCGACAATCTCGCTGATTGGTCGCAGCTGGCAGCCGCGTCCAATCAGCAGAGCGTTGTTTAAATTTGGCGCCAATCTCACTGATTGGTCGCGGCTGGCGTCGGCAACCAATCAGCAGAGCGGTGTTTAAATTTGGCGCCAATCTCGCTGATTGGTCGCGGCTGGAGTCCATGACCAATCAGCAGAGCGTTGTTTAAATTTTGCGCCAATCTCGCTGATTGGTCGCGGCTGGCAGCCGCGCCCAATCAGCAGAGCGTTGTTTAAATTTGGCGCCAATCTCGCTGATTGGTCGCGGCTGGCGTCCGCGACCAATCAGCAGAGCGTTGTTTAAATATGGCTCCAATCTCGCTGACTGCTCGCGGATGGAGTCCGCGACCAATCAGCAGAGCGTTGTTTAAATTTGGCGCCAATCTCGCTGATTGTTCGCGGCTGGCAGCCGAGACCAATCAGCAGAGCGTTGTTTAAATTTGGCGCCAATGTCGCTGATTGGTCGCGGCTGCTGTCGGCGACCAATCAGCAGAGCGTTCTTTAAATTTGGCGCCAATCTCGCTGATTGGTCGTGGCTGGCGTCCGCGTCCAATCAGCAGAGCGTTGTTTAAATTTGGCGCCAATCTCACTGATTGGTCGCGGCTGGCGTCGGCAACCAATCAGCAGAGCGGTGTTTAAATTTGGCGCCAATCTCGCTGATTGGTCGCGGCTGGAGTCCATGACCAATCAGCAGAGCGTTGTTTAAATTTTGCGCCAATCTCGCTGATTGGTCGCAGCTGGCAGCCGCGCCCAATCAGCAGAGCGTTGTTTAAATTTGGCGCCAATCTCGCTGATTGGTCGCGGCTGGCGTCCGCGACCAATCAGCAGAGCGTTGTTTAAATATGGCTCCAATCTCGCTGATTGGTCGCGGCTGGTGTCGGCGACCAATCAGCAGAGCGTTGTTTAAATTTGGCCCCAATCTCGCTGATTGGTCGCCGATGGCGTCCGTGATCAATCAGCAGAGCGTTGTTTAAATGTGTCGGCAAGATCGCTGATTGGTCGCGGCTGGAGTCCATGACCAATCAGCAGAGCGTTGTTTAAATTTTGCGCCAATCTCGCTGATTGCTCGCGGATGGAGTCCGCGCCAAAATCGCTGATTGGTAGCGGTCGCTGGCGGCCGCAACCAATCAGCACAGCGGTGTTTACATTTGGCGCCAATCTTGCTGATTGGTCGCGGCCGGCCACCGCGACCAATCAGCAGAGCGGCGTTTAAATTTGCCGCCCTTCTCGCTGATTGGTCGCGGCCGGCCACCGCGACCAATCAGCAGAGCGGCGTTTAAATTTGCCACCCATCTCGCTGATTGGTCGCGGCCGGCAACCGTGACCAATCAGCAGAGCGGCGTTTAAATTTGCCGGCGATATCGCTGATTGGTCGCGGTGGCCGGCCGCGACCAATCAGCAGAGCGGTGTTTAAATTTTCCGCCCATCTCGCTGATTGGTCGCGGTGGCCGGCCGCGATTAATCAGCAGAGCGGCATTTAAATTTGCCGGACATCTCGCTGATTGGTCGCGGCCGGCCACCGCGACCAATCAGCAGAGCAGCGTTTAAATTTGCCGCCCTTCTCGCTGATTGGTCGCGGCCGGCCACCGCGACCAATCAGCAGAGCGGCGTTTAAATTTGCCGCCCATCTCGCTGATTGGTTGCGGCCGGCCACCGCGACCAATCAGCACAGCGGCGTTTAAATTTGCCGTCAATCTCGCTGATTGGTCGCGGTGGCCGGCCGCGATTAATCAGTAGAGCAGCGTTGGCTCCACATTTAAACACCGCTGTGCTGTTTGGTCGCGGGCAGCGTCCGCGACCAATCAGCACAGCGGTGTTTAACTTTTGCGCTAAGATCAGTGATTGGTCGGGTCCGAAGACCGCGACCAATCATCGAATCGTCTTGGTGAGCACCGGGGAGCGGCACTGCCTGTGCGGGTACTTCCGCTGCGAGAACCCGGGACATGAGCGGGCGCTCGCAGCAGAAGTATCCCGACCCGCAGCGGCGCTCCCCGGTCCTCCCTTCCGCATGGAGGTCAGCGACGCTGGCGGTCTTTCCGCTGCTACCGGCCGGGAGATGAGCGCCTCGCGCCGGTCATCTCCCGGCTGCATCTCCGTCCCGCAGATGGGTCCGGAGGTCGAGGTCCTTCTGCTGGTACCGGCCGGGAGATGAGCGCCTCGCGGCGCTCATCTCCCGGCTGCATCACTGCTGAGCTCCGTCCCGCAGATGAGCCGCTAATGGCCGCCATCTTTTTTCAGAAATCCCGCAGCGCTGATTGGCCGCTGCCAGACCAATGAGCGATGCGGGATTTCCTGGACAGACAGACAGACAGACAGAAAGGCAGACAGACAGATAAACAGACAGACTGACAGACAGACGGGATAAGACAATTATATATATAGATTGTCTTATCCCGTCTGTCTGTCTGTCTGTCTGTCTTTCTGTCTGTCTGTCCTGGAAATCCCGCGTCGCTCATTGGTCCGGCAGCGGCCAATCAGCGCCGCAGGATTTCTGAAAAAAGATAGCGGCCATTAGCGGCTCATCTGCGGGACGGAGATGCAGCCGGGAGATGACCGGCGCGAGGCGCTCATCTCCCGGCCGGTAGCAGCAGAAGGACCCCGACCGCCGGCGCCGCTGACCTTCATGCGGAAGGGAGGATCGGGGAGCGGCGCTGCGGATAGGGATACTTCTGCTGGGACCGGCCGCTCATCTCCCAGCTGCTCGCAGCGGAAGTACCCGCACATGCAGCGGCGCTGACATCCATGCGGAAGGGAGGACCGGGGAGCGGCGCTGCGGGTCAGGATACTTCTGCTGCGAGCAGTGGCTCATCTCCCGGCTTCTCGCAGCGGAAGTAGCCGCACAGGCAGCGGCGCTCCCCGGTCCTCATCAATACGATTCCGCTCCCCGGTCCTCACCAATACGATTCGATCTTGGCGCTAAAGTTAAACACTGCTCTGCTGATTGGTCGTGGCCGCTGCCCGCGACCAATCACCGATTTGGGCGCCACATTTAAATAGCGGCCGTGACCAATCACCGATCTTGGTGCCACATTTAAACACTGCTGTGCTGATTGGTCGCGGAAGCTGTCCGCGACCAATCAGCGATTTTGGCGCCACATTTAAACACTGCTGTGCTGATTGGTCACGGACGCTGCCCGCGACCAATCAGCGATCTTGCCGACACATTTAAACACTGCTGTGCTGATTGGGCGCGGACACCAGCCGCGACCAATCAGCGAGATAGGCGCAAAATTTAAACAACGCTCTGCTGATTGGTCGCGGACTCCAGCCGCGACCAATCAGCGAGATTGGCGCCAAATTTAAACAACGCTCTGCTGATTGGGCGCGGCTGCCAGACGCGACCAATCAGCGAGATTGGCGCAAAATTTAAACAACGCTCTGCTGATTGGGCGCGGACTCCAGCCGCGACCAATCAGCGAGATTGGTGCCAAATTTAAACATCGCTCTGATGATTGATCGCGGACGCCAAACGCGACCATTCAGCGAGATTGGCGCCAAATTTAAACCCCGCTCTGCTCATTGGTCGCGACCACTGTGCGCGACCAATCAGCGATTTTGGCGCAAAATTTAAACCCCGCTCTGCTGATTGGTTGCGGTCGGCGGCCGCAACCAATCAGCAGTATTGGCGCCAAATTTAAACACCGCTCTGCTGATTAGTCGCGGTCGCCGGCCGCGACCAATCAGCAATATTGGCGCCAAATTTTAACAACGCTCTGCTGATTGGTCGCGGTCGCGACCAATCAGCAGTATTGGCGCAAAATTTAAACCCCGCTCTGCTGATTAGTCGCAACCACCGGCCGTGACCAATCAGCGATATTGGCGCCAAATTTAAACACCGCTTCACTGATTGGTGGCGGTGGCCGGCCGCAACCAAGCAGCGATATTGGCGCCAAATTTTAAACACCGCTCTGCTGATTGGTCGCGGTTGCCGGCCGCGACTAATCAGCATTACTGGCGCCAAATTTAAACACCGCTTTACTGATTTGTCGCCGTGGCATCCGCGACCAATCAGCGATATTGGCGCCAAATTTAAACACCGCTATGCTGATTGGTCGCGGTTACCAGTCGCAAATAATCAGCATTATTGGCGCCAAATTTAAACACCGCTCTGCTGATTGGTCGCGACCGCTGGCCGCAACCAATCAGCATTATTGGCGCCAAATTTAAACCCCGCTCTGCTGATTGGTCCCTTTCGCTGCCCGCGACCAATCAGCATTATTGGCGCCAAATTTAAACCCCGCTCTGCTGATTAGTCGCGACCACCAGCCGTGACCAATCTGCGATATAGCCGCCAAATTTTAACACCGCTTTGGTGATTGGTCACGGTTGCCGGCCTCGACCAATCAGCGATTTTGGCCCCAAATTTAAACACCGCTCTGCTGATTGCGCCCTGTCGGCCGCATACATATTCTAGAATACCCGATGCATTAGAATCGGGCCACCATCTAGTATTTTATAGTTGCGTAGGCAGTAGGCACCTTATTTTCCATCCTTTTTCTAATATTTGATTAATATCTAATCAAATGATTTTTTTTGCCATGATGTTACATAGCAGGAACCTCACTGCCTTCTTTTTCTGTGTTTTCCTGGGGCTTTTAATTCTTCCTCTGGACATTTTGTGTAGTTAATATGCAAATTGCCTCTTCTGAGAGGAAGAGGGCTAGAACTCTAGTGCCACTTATTGGAAGTAGCAATCCTAAAACTCAATATCAACCCTTTAATGAGCCTTGCCATATGACTTTTACGGTACATATTTAATTTCCCAGAGGAGCATACATGGCGTATAAGTCTCCTCACTCTGACATGGCAAGCCTGGCTTGTTACTCTCCACAAGGAGAAGCATTACCCCTTAGATCCCCTGTGTAGTTAATAAAATGATATTCTATTATATATGGTATATGGTTTGGGTTTTGATTTATTTATGAATAAATAAATCTTTTGATGGGTCATTGACAGTTCTACTTTAAAGAGCCAAGTCTGTCTTGAATGGAGAAGACTGTGCTCTCTGCAAAACATAGATTCCTTCAAGGGAATGTGTAACCCGAAAATAGCCTATTGTTTAAGTTCATATAGTACATACTAATCATGAGCAGGTAGTGTATATCATATCAGATATTTATAAACCTAAATTATTACTGTATTCAATACTACCCTATTACGGACATCATAAGGCTCCATCGCCATAAATTTACAAACCAAACCAGGAAAAAAACGAAAAAGGAGCCCATAGTATTGCAAAAATAGTATATATCAAAATTTATTAATACATAAATGATCCGACAAATACAGGTATCAGTGCGGAAAATGAATGAGGCATTAAAACCCGCAACAACCCTCTACACACGGCAGACCCAATTCAGGACACAAAAGGTACGAAATTGTATATATAAAATATCCAAGTAATCAAAAGATCATCGCCATATAAGAAATATTATTGTCTATCCTCTCTACAGAATTTGCAGAGAGGGTAATCTATAAATACATAGTTTCATAGTACCGTGTGTATACAAAACTGCGCACACTGTCCTATGCGTGCTGGATGCAAATTCCCTATCACGTACTGGATATAACTAAAAGTGACTTGCTAGAGTCACAACTATATACATACCAGGGATGTCAGGCTTCAGCACGGAACAGTCAGGGGGTAGTCAAAAGGTTATAGGTCCGTCTGGGGTCGGCACATGCGGAGCAGGGATGCCCCGACACGCGTTTCGATGTTTCCCTTCGTTAGGGGGCATTGTTTAAGGGGGCATATTGTTTAAGTTGTATTTTTGTATTAAATGCTTTTTTTTCATTTTTGACAATGTTTTTTTCTGGGTTTTTTTCTGCATCTCACACTCTGTATTCCTGTAGTTTCAGGAAATTACACATGTACCTTAACCGCAATGGTCCGACGCTGAACCTATCTTTTGAATTGAAGCATCAAATCAGCGGGTGCAATGGTCATTGTGAAGGGAAGGGTAGCTGTGACATCACCTCTTGTGATTGGTGGATCCTGTATTTTCAGACGTGTTACCTGTCATTGTAATCCTGACTCTGATGATATAGAGCCTGCTGTAAACAGTTCCAGGACAAGAAGTACGAATCTAAAAAAGCCTCGGAGCCCGGTGTAAAAATTACAAGATTCTAATTTTGTATTATTAAATTAATATGATATGAAAATAAAAACTAATGGCAATTTTTTTGTTATAATTACATGTACCACAAAAACCTGACTTAATAAGTCATTTTTCGATTTTAGCTTCTCTTTCACTGCTGTCTCAGCTGATTAGAGGATCTGGGGCAGGCGTGCCCCAACTCAGTGGGTGGCGAAACACATCCATTGGGGTGCCCAGTTTTAGGATTTAAATCTTAATAAATTACAGACTTTCATGTTTTGTACTGAATATATCAAGTACATTCCTTAGAATTATTTCCCCTTCCAAATAATAAGTATGGGTGGTCAGTATGTAAAGTGAAGAAGGGTTTTTTTATTTTAGTTTTTTAACTTATTGACTTGGACACTGTGAATGTGGATACTATTGACTTGGGCACAGTGTACAAGAGCATAATGTATAGAGGGCATTCTCTGCCCTGGGACAATTCTCTAGTTTGCATCATTTAGAAGAGCTTAAGATTTCTTCTAATATTATGAAATTATAGTAGATTTACAGTAATTTTTTTGGGGAGAGATTATATTGCTGGCACACACTTCCCTCCTGTATGCCTCTACAGCCTTACCTGCTTCATCTAGCCTTCTATCTCAACAATAGATCTGTTATCTGACTTCAAATTTTCTTTCTTTTAATAGAAAATGAGATGACTCTGCTGACCATGTCTCGGTCAACACAGTAAAGCGGCATAGGATAGGAGATGTCAGGTTATTCAGTGCGAAAATATTGATATTTCAGAATAAGTGGTGATTAGTGTTGAGCATTCCGATACTGAAATATCGGGTATCAGCCGATATTCGCGGTATCGGAATTCCGATACTTAATTCCGATACTTTTGCAATATCGTATACCGGAATCGGAAGTTCCCATAATGCAATGAGCCAGTTTCATTTTATTCAGCCAATGAGGATCCTAAGAAGTGTGGGCACATCCTGTTAGGTATGTAGGCATCTTAACTAATGGCATGGCTGTGATTGGCTGCTGAAATGATGTCATGATGCACTATAAAAGCCGCCGCTGCCATTTTGAGCTCACTCTGCTGTGAATTCAGTTAGGGATAGGACGCTGTTGTTCTGAGGGACAGTTTTAGCTACCTATTTGGTCTATTCTGCTTTACCCAAGCTACTTTATAAATCGCTGTGCCTTGCAGCGCTAGTGCACAGTTCTCTGTTCACCGCTTTCTGCAAGGTCTCTGTGTGTGAGTGCAGCTCACCCTGTAGTGTGTGCTTCAGCCACGTCTGGTTGTAGTGCACTCAGTGTGTGTCACTGCCTCATACATTGTCCTTTTTTGCCAATTCACAATTTTTCCTGATATCTCCTATTAGTGTGGTGGTTCCATCCGTATTCAGCTACATTGGTTCCAAACACACTATATAGGAGTAGTTAGAGGAGCCTTTCTGCAGCATTGTGCCCTGCAGCCCCAGCCAGGTTAGTATAAGGCTCGGTGCCCACGTAGCGTTTTTCAAGCGTTTATGCTGCGGAATTTCCGCAGCGGAAACGCTTGTGAAACGCTAGGTAATCCGCACCCCATGGTCCCCAAGGGGATTCCGCATGTTCTATGCACATGCTGCGGATTTTTCCGCAGCGTTTATGCTGCTTACAAAAATCCGCAGCATGTCATTTAATTTTGCGGAAGCGCAGCGGAACTCCCGCCATTGACTTGCATTGAAACGCATAGAAACCGCGACTGTACATTTGTACAAGCGGCTTCTATGCGTCTCTATGTGCGGATGGTACCCAGTTCTGGAGGAGAGGAGACTCTCATCCAGACCTGAATACCATTGTACCTGTAAAAAAAGAATAAAATAACAAATAAAGTTATATTCACCTGTCCGGCGGCTTCTCTCTGAATGCCGGCATCGCTTGAGGACCTGCGGTGACGTCACAGTCATGTGACCGCAGGCCCTTCACCGCTCTGTCTCGCGATATGCCGGCAGCCGGGAACCGAACCAGCCAGGAAGCAGCGCTGCAGCCACGCCGGGCATCGGGGGTGAGTATAGCTTAATTTGTTTTAATTTTTACGGTTCACACTGTATAAATCCATGCTGTTTGCATGGATTTATACAGTGTGACCTAGTTGTCAAGCACTTTCCAAGTGATGCTATCGCCTGGAAAGCGCTTGTCAATGTGCATGCGGAAACGCATGTGAATCCGCATGTGGATCCGCATGTATTCTGCAGGAAAAACGCATGCACAATCTGCATGCGTTTTTTCTGCCAGGGAGATGCAGAAATGCTGCAGAAATTTTCTGCTTCATTTCTGCATCGAGGGCACATAGCCTTAGCCTATTTTTTGTAGCCTCATCTATTGCATTGTAGGTTACCTTCCTACATTGTAATAGCTACAAAAAGTTTGTGATACTATCGGTATTACATCTTTGGGCACATCCAGTGTCTTTTTGTGACAAAAAAAACTAAATAAAGTTCACCAAACACTCCACTTTACAGTTGTGTAGGCCACATTAGCTCATATTAAAGTCTAGTCCACACTTTATAAAATTAGTGTTTCTTATACCTGTTAGCAGCTGTTCAGGAATAAGCACACTAAGCCCTTAGTACTTTTCTGCCTATCTTTATCAGTCTACCAAGATGAAGTAGGCAGGGAGTAAGGCATGTGGTCGTGGTCGTGGTCGTGGGCGTGGAGTTTCTGCAGGGAGAGGACGTGAGGATTCTGTGCCTGCAGGGAGAGGACGTGGGGATTCTGTGCCTGCTGCGGGCACCAGTGACTCAGCATCCCCAAGTTTTACCAGGGAACAGTCCTTTATGCGCAGCTTTGTAGGAGCTAGCAGTACCCCACTGCTGCGGGAGGACCAAATTGAAGCCGTTCTCGGATGGATGGCAGCTAACGCATCGACTTCAATTAGTTCCAGATCCTCTCAGGTCCTGAGCACTGAAGAGCACCCATCTGTCTCTTCACCACCTGCCAAATTGCCCAGGCAGTCAGAGGGCCCTGGACAGGAGCCATCTCTACTTCTGTTCTCTGAATCTCTTGGCTTGGAAAGAGGGGGCCAGCCAAGCAGAATTCGAGAATTTGAAGAAGAGGTAGTATGCAGTGATGCGCAACCGTTTTGTCTCTCTGAATCTGAAGAGGCGGGTGGGCCAGTGCCTATGGTCAGCAGCACACCTCAGTACGCATCTGATGATGAGACTCAGGTGCCACTTTCTGGTGCGTACTGTGCTGTCGAGACTACCCAGGAGAAGCAGTTGTTTGAAGAGGGTGGTGTAGATGATGAGGTCCTTGACCCATCATGGTGTGAGGGACAGGAAGGTGGTGGGAGCAGCTCTGTGGAAGAGATTCCCCGAACAGCCCAAAAAGGAGGGAGAGGGAGGGGGCAGACTTGGTTGCCTGCAGCCTCCACTTCGACACCCATTAGGAGCATGGCTCTTCCAAAATCCAAAGCGGGCGCTCCCAAGACTTGCCGTGCCTGGTCCTTTTTTGACACAGTTGCAGATGACATTTGCTTTGTCAAATGCAAGCTGTGTAATCAGAAGGTGAAAAGAGGGAAAAGTGTCAGCAACCTCAATACCACAAATATGTGGAAACATGTGCGGACCAAGCACGTGGTGGAGTTACAAAAACACACTGAAGACCTAGGCCAACCTACAGCACCACCTACCACCTCTTCAGCTCGTGTTGTAGCCTCTTCCTCCAGCTCACACACAGCTGGTTCGGCTTCCTCACAGGATCGCCATGGAAGAATCTTTGGCACTGTTGTACAGAGACACAGTGTAATTCCACCCACAGCACCACTTTCCCAGTCATCCTCACACTCCCAGGCCAGTCTACAGCCATCGTTAGCACAGGCATGGGAGAAAAGGCGCCCATACTCGGCAAACCACCCCCGAGCACAGGCTCTGAATGCTGGCATTGCTAAACTACTGGCCCTTGAAATGCTATCATTCAGTCTGGTGGAGACTGACACCTTCCGTAACTTTATGGCATTGGCAGTCCCACAATTCAATGTGCCCAGCCGCTTTTATTTCAGCAGCCAAGCCATCCCTGCCCTGCAACATCATGTGGAGGGAAAAATTAAACATGCGCTACAAAACGCCGTCAGTAGCAAGGTCCACCTGACCACCGATGCGTGGACCAGTAAGCATGGACAGGGACGATACCTTTCCCTCACTGCCCATTGGGTAAATGTTGTGGAGCCGGGTACAGATCTTGAGAGTGGCGCTGTACGTGTTCTGCCAACTCCAAGGATTGCAGGAATCCAGTCTGTACACATTGACTCCTCCTCATACTCCAGTTTCTCTAAATCAGCGCTACAGGAGTCGTCACGGTCTACCTCCACATCGACCCGTGAACAGTTACCTGTTATGATGACCGATATGAGCACAGCCGTGGCCAAACGTCAACAGGCTGTATTAAAATTAATTTCTTTGGGGAATTGAAGCCACACAGCGCAGGAGCTCTGGAATGCCATCAAGCAGCAGAGCGACGTGTGGTTTGTGCCAGCGAATCTCCAGCCAGGCATGGTAGTGTGTGACAATGGCCGAAATCTGGTGGCAGCTCTGGGCCTAGGCAACCTCACTCACATCCCATGTCTGGCACATGTGCTCAACTTGGTCGTGCAGAGTTTTTTGAGGGACTATCCAGATCTTGATGCACTGCTTCACAAGGTCCGCATAGAGTGCGCTCACTTGCGGCGTTCCAGCAATGCAAGATCACGCATTGCAGCTCTGCAGCGCCGATTACGTCTTCCGGAACATCGCATCATATGTGACCTACCCACCAGGTGGAATTCAACGTTACATATGTTGGAGAGGTTGTGTGAGCAGCAGGCAGCAGTAATGGAGTACCAGCTGCAGCAGGCGCAAACAAGTCGCAGTGCGCGCCGTTCACACTTCACCACCACTGAGTGGGCCTCTATGAAGGACATTTGCCACGTTTTGCGTGCCTTCGATTATTCCACGCGGATGGCGAGTGCAGATGATGCACTAGTCAGCATGACTATCCCCCTTATCTGCCTGCTTGAAAAAACACTGCAAGCACTAAGGGACGAGGTTTTGGAAGAGGTGGAGGATGAGGAGTCACAAATGCCATCTGCTTCTCTACAGTCTGCGCAACGTGGTTCCTCACAAAGGCCTAGGCAGGGAACACTTTGTGAGGAGGATGAGGAGGAGTCAATGGATGAGGAAGACATCTGTCCAGAGGAGGGAGGTACACAATGCTCTAGTAGTCAGTATCTAGAGCGAGGGTGGGGTGATGCAGAGCAGGCAGAGATCACGCCTCAAGCAGGGGACAGCGTTTCTTGGCCAATTGGCAGTCTGCAGCACATGGTTGATTTCATGCTGCAATGCCTGAGAAATGACCACCGCATCGCCCACATTCTCAACATGGCTGATTATTGGGTGTCCACCCTCCTAGATCCTCGCTACTGGGAAAACTTACAAAGCCTCATAACACCGTTGAACCGGGAGCGTAAAATGCGGGAGTACCAAGACGCACTGGTGCATTCCATCATGTTCTCCATTCCAACCGAGAGCAGTGCTGTTAGTGCTTTACAAAGCAGCTCAGTGCGTCGAGGTAGTGGAGGAAGCTCTGCACAAAGAGGGAGCAGAAGCAGCGCCTCAGCACAAGGCAAGACCAGTATGGCCGAAATGTGGCAAAGTTTTGTGTCCCCGCTGCCACAAATGTCTACACCATCACAGACGGCTCCAGTCAGCAGGAGGCAACGTTTCCGTCAGATGGTGACAGACTACATGTCTTGCCCTCTTAGTGTACTCCCAGACGGCTCTTCTCCCTTCAAGTTTTGGGTCTGTAAGCTGGATACATGGCCAGAGCTTAGTCAGTATGCATTGGAGGTTGTAACGGGTCTGGGAGGTGGAACCTCTGAGCAACTATACAAGGGGGTGGTCCTTGTAAGGAAGCGGGTGGCTCCCGGGGAAGACGGGCAGGTAGTCACGGCAAGTGACAGGGACAGTCTCTGGGTAAACGGGCAGGAGGTCACAGCAAGTGACCGGGGCAGTCTCTGGGTGAACGGGCAGGAGGTCACGGCAAGTGACCGGGACAGTCTCTGGGTAAAGGGTAGGTACGACCTGTGACGGCTGAGCCTCCAGGCAGGCTAGCAGGCAGATGGAAGATGTGTGCTCCCAGATGAGCAGGCGAGAGTCTCTGGAGTGGCAGGTGGTCACAGCACGTGACGGCGGAGCCTCCAGGTAGGCTAGCAGACGAGCGCTCCCAGGTGAGCGGGCAAGAGTCTCTGGACTGGCAGGTGGTCACAGCACGTGACGGCGGAGCCTCCAGGTAGGCTAGCAGACAGGTAGCAGGTGAGCACTCCCAGGTGAGCGGGCAAGAGTCTCTGAACTGGCAGGTGGTCACAGCACGTGACGGCGGAGCCTCCAGGTAGGCTAACAGGCAGGTAGCAGATGAGCGCTCCCAGGTGAGCGGGCAAGCTGGTCCATAGACAGACTGACTGGTGTCGGAAGGCAGACCGTTGGACCTCAGGCTAGCAAGCAGGTAAGCGGATAACAGGCAGGAATCAGACAGCAAACTGGCAGGAAACTGGCAGGTAACTGGCAGGTAACTGGAAATGGGACCTGAGGGCTGAAGCAGAGTAGTGAACAGTGCAACAACATTGCTCGGGCACCTCCATTTTGGAGGAGGTGCCTTATATATGGGAGGTCCTCCGGCAATTGGCCGGGGACTCCTTAGGACGGCGCGCGCGGTCCCTTTAAGAGAGGGGGAGCGCGCGCGCGCGCCCTAAGCACACTGCGGGGGAAGGAGCGCGTGCCGGAAGCAGCGGGGAGAGAAGCGCTGGAGGACGCCGCACCAGGAACGGGGAGGTGAGAGGGACGGCGTCTCTGCCTAGTACGGGGCAGAGACGCCGATGCTACAGTACCCCCCCCTTTAGGCCCCCTCTTTTTTTGGCCAGAAAGAAATTTTTCAAGGAGAAGCGGGGCGTTGATGTTCTCCCTGGGTTCCCAAGTTCTCTCCTCAGGACCAAACCCCTTCCAATCTACCAGAAAAAAGGTCTTTCCTCTTACCCTCTTGGAGGCCAGAATACTCTCTACCTCAAAGACGTCATCAGCGGAAACCGGAGCAGGAGGGGCACCTGGATTATTGGAAAAAGAGTTAAAGACAACGGGTTTGAGGAGAGATACGTGGAAGGAGTTGGGGATCCGTAGGGTGGCCGGGAGTTTTAATTTGTAGGCCACAGGGTTAATTTGTCTGAGGACTTCGAAGGGACTGATGAAACGAGGGCCCAACTTGAAGGAGGGTACTTTGAGCCGCACATGTTTGGACGAGAGCCAAACCTTGTCTCCCGGACGGAATTGAGGCGGATCCAGATGTCTCTTATCAGCATATCTCTTCATCCGCTCAGAGGACAGAAGAAGAGCGGACCTGGTACTCTCCCAAATAGTAGAAAATTCGCTGACAAGAGACTCCGCAGCAGGGTTGTCCACAGAAACGGAGACAGGAAGCGGAATCCGGGGGTGCTGGCCATAGACAATAAAGAACGGGGACTTGGAAGAGGATTCGCTCTCGTGGTTATTATAAGAGAACTCGGCCCAAGGAAGGAGGTCCACCCAATCAGAATGGTGGGCATTAACAAAGTGCCGGAGATAGCTGGTAAGGATCTGATTGATCCGCTCCAATTGACCATTGGACTGAGGGTGGTAAGTGGAGGAGAAGTCCAGGGTGACATCCAGCAGTTTACATGTGGCTCTCCAGAAACGTGAGGTGAACTGAACCCCTCGATCCGACACGATGTGGAGGGGTAGGCCATGGAGACGGGAGATATGGCGAATAAAGTCCTTAGCCAGCTTAGGTGCAGACGGAAGACCAGGCAGGGGAATGAAGTGGGCCATTTTAGAGAAGCGGTCCGCGACCACCCAAATGACAGTACACCCGGCAGAGACAGGAAGATCGGTAATGAAGTCCATAGCGATGTGTTGCCACGGGGCAACAGGTATGGGAAGCGGCAGGAGATGACCAGCTGGTAAGTGTCTGGGAATTTTGTTGCGGCCACAAGATGAACAGGCAGAGACGAAGTCTACCACATCCTTACGCAGGGTAGACCACCAGTAATGCCGGGAAATGAGTAGGAAGGTCTTCTTTTGGCCGGCATGGCCAGCTAGTTTAGAAGAATGACCCCAGTGAAGAACCCTCTCACGGTCTGGAGGCGCCACGAACGTCTTGCCGGGTGGAAGACGAGTCAAATCCAAGGGGGCCACACTCATCACCTTGGAGGGGTCGATAATGTGCATAGGCTCCTCCTCTTGGTCGGAGGACAGGAAGGATCAGGACAAGGCATCAGCTTTGACATTTTTGTCCGCCGGGCGGAAATGAAGGATGAAATCGAAGCGGGCAAAGAACAAAGACCACCGGGCCTGACGTGGATTAAGTCTCTGGGCATTTTGGAGATATGCCAGGTTCTTGTGATCCGTATAGATGATCACCGGGTATAGAGCCCCTTCAAGCAGGTAACGCCACTCCTCCAGCGCCAATTTAACGGCAAGCAGTTCTCGGTCTCCTATGGAGTAATTGCGCTCAGAGGAGGAGAAGATTTTAGAGAAAAAGGCGCAGGTTACCATTCTCCCGGAGGAAGACTTCTGGGCAAGCACCGCTCCGGCTCCAGAGGAGGAGGCATCAACCTCCAGGTAGAACTGTTTGTTGCAGTCCGGACGGTGCAGCACAGGGGCAGAGGAGAAGGATTGTTTCAGGGAAAGGAAGGCCTCCTCAGCTTCGGATGACCATACCTTGGGATTTGCTCCCTTACGGGTGAGTGCAGATATGGGCGCAGTCCGTGACGAGAAGTGAGGAATGAAGAGACGATAGTAATTAGCGAAGCCCAGGAATCGCTGTATCGCCTTCAAGCCCTCCGGACGGGGCCACTTTAGGACAGCAGAGAGCTTCTCGGGATCCATTCGCAGGCCTGTCTGGGAGATAACATAGCCTAGGAAAGGAAGAGAGGTCTGCTCAAAAAGGCACTTCTCGTATTTAGCATAGAGGTGGTTCTGCCTGAGCCTAAGCAGGACCTGACGAACATTCCTCCGGTGTGTGGGAAGATCCGGAGAGAAGACCAAGATGTCGTCCAGGTATACCACCACGCAGGAGTAAAGAAGGTCACGGTAGATGTCGTTGACCAGTTCCTGGAAGACGGCGGGAGCATTGCAGAGACCGAAGGGCATCACTCGGTACTCATAGTGTCCGTCCCGGGTATTAAATGCTATTTTCCACTCGTCTCCCTGACGGATACGGACCAGGTTATACGCTCCACGTAGATCCAGCTTGGAGAAGATCCTGGCGCCTCTAAGACGATCAAATAACTCAGAGATGAGCGGAAGGGGGTATTTATTTTTAACCGTGATCTGATTGAGTCCTCTATAGTCAATACAGGGACGTAGCGAGCCGTCTTTCTTTTTGACAAAGAAGAATCCGGCTCCAGCCGGGGAGGTAGATTTCCGGATAAATCCCCTAGCCAGATTCTCTTCAATGTACTCAGACATGGCCCGGGTCTCGGCTGCAGACAACGGGTAGATACGCCCACGGGGAGGAGTGGTACCAGGTATCAGGTCGATCGGGCAGTCATATGGCCTATGGGGTGGCAACGTCTCTGCTTCCTTCTTACCGAAGACGTCCGCATAGGGCCAGTAAGGAGCCGGGAGACCTGGAAAATTAGCTGGAGTTGGCGGAGGGCGAGCTGGGCGGACCGGAACCAGGCAGGTCCTATGGCAGTCTGGACCCCATCGGAGTACTTCACCGGATCGCTAGTTCAATACGGGTTCGTGTGTCTGTAGCCAAGGTAGACCTAGCAACAGGGAGTGAGAAAGTCCGGACAACACATGGAATGAAATTTCCTCAGAGTGCAGCATTCCCACCTGCAGGGTTATGGATTCAGTGACGAGCAGGATGGTCTCAGAGAGAAGTCTTCCATCCATGGAGGCAACTGATAAAGGTTCAGCCAGGGACTTGGTGGGAATACGATATCTCTCTACCAGAGACTGGGAGATGAGGTTTCCAGCAGCTCCAGAATCCAGGTGGGCAAGTTCAAAGTGACGGTTTTCTCCCCAAGCAATAGAGACCGGTAAAGTCAGAGACGGAGAGGGCTTACTTTTGTCTAGGACGACCTCTCCGAGCGGTCCTAGACACTGGCGTTTCCCGGCTTCTCCGGGCAGGAACGGATGAAGTGCTCCATACTGCCACAATAGAAACAGCTTCCCTCGGTTCGGCGAGATTCTTGGCGAGATCTGACCATCTTGGTTTGGTCGATCTGCATAGGTTCAGGCGAGAGCGCCCGCGGAGTGACTGATTGAGAGGCAGGTCTCAGGGAAGTAGGAGTAGAGCAAGAAAAGTCTTTCTCCCAGGTAGTCTCTTTGGCACGTTCTTGGAACCGGATGCCAATCCGGGTAGCTAGTGACACCAGGTCATCCAGAGTGGTAGGAATGTCCCGACCAGCTAACTCGTCCTTAATCCGACCGGAAAGACCCTCCCAGAAGACGGACACCAGGGCCTCATTTTCCCAGGCAAGCTCAGAAGCGAGGGTGCGGAACCGTATGGCATATTGGCCCACGGTGAGACTCCCTTGGCGGAGACGTAGCAGAGAGGAGGCAGAAGAGGTTTTCCGTCCAGGTTCATCGAAGACTTTCCGGAAAGCAGCGAGGAAAGATGGCAGGTCGGACACCAGGGGATCCCCTCTCTCCCACAGGGGATTTAGCCATGCCAGTGCCTCCCCAGTGAGATGGGACATGATGAAGGCCACCTTGGCCCGGTCGGAGATGAACTGGTATGCCAATAGCTCAAAGTGCAGGGTGCACTGGTTTATGAAACCCCGAGCTAAAGTAGGTTCGCCGGCAAAGCGTGGAGGTGCCAGAAGCCGAGGTCCATAGTCGGGTACCATGAAGGGACTGGATTGCGGTACCGCAGGAATGGGCACGGCTGAACCAGAGGTAGACGTAGACAAGTCACACAATGCGCCTAGACGAGAGTTAACGGACCGTAGATAGGACAGTACCACCTCCTGCTGAGTTTTCTGATGTAAGACTTCCTGGTGCAGATCGGAGATCTGGGGGCCACCGGGTTCCATGGCCCGAGCAAACTGTAACGGGTCTGGGAAGTGGAAACTCTGAGCAACTATACAAGGGGGCGGTCCTTGTAAGGAAGCGGGCGGCTCCCGGGGAAGACGGGCAGGTAGTCACGGCAAGTGACAGGGACAGTCTCTGGGTAAACGGGCAAGAGGTCACAGCAAGTGACCGGGGCAGTCTCTGGGTGAACGGGCAGGAGGTCACGGAAAGTGACCGGGACAGTCTCTGGGTAAAGGGTAGGTACGACCTGTGACAGCTGAGCCTCCAGGCAGGCTAGCAGGCAGATGGCAGATGTGTGCTCCCAGATGAGCAGGCGAGAGTCTCTGGAGTGGCAGGTGGTCACAGCACGTGACGGCGGAGCCTCCAGGTAGGCTAGCAGACGAGCGCTCCCAGGTGAGCGGGCAAGAGTCTCTGGACTGGCAGGTGGTCACAGCACGTGACGGCGGAGCCTCCAGGTAGGCTAGCAGACAGGTATCAGGTGAGCACTCCCAGGTGAGCGGGCAAGAGTCTCTGGACTGGCAGGTGGTCACAGCACGTGACGGCGGAGCCTCCAGGTAGGCTAACAGGCAGGTAGCAGATGAGCGCTCCCAGGTGAGCGAGCAAGCTGGTCCATAGACAGACTGACTGGTGTCGGAAGGCAGACCGTTGGACCTCAGGCTAGCAAGCAGGTAAGCGGATAACAGGCAGGAATCAGACAGCAAACTGGCAGGAAACTGGCAGGTAACTGGCAGGTAACTGGAAACGGGACCTGAGGGCTGAAGCAGACCAGTGAACAGTGCAACAACATTGCTCGGGCACCTCCATTTTGGAGGAGGTGCCTTATATATGGCCGGGGACTCCTTAGGACGGCGCGCGCGGTCCCTTTAAGAGAGGGGGAGCGCGCGCGCCCTAAGCACACTGCCGGGGAAGGAGCGCGTGCCGGAAGCAGCGGGGAGAGAAGCGCTGGAGGACGCCGCGCCAGGAGCGGGAAGGTGAGAGGGACGGCGTCTCTGCCTAGTACGGGGCAGAGACGCCGATGCTACAGAGGTGCTAGCTTGCCCTGCTGCTAGTGTATTATCGGAACGCATCTTTAGTGCCGCAGGTGGTGTACTAACAGACCGTCGCATGCGACTATCCTCCGATAACGTTGACCGGCTTACTTTTCTCAAAATGAACAAGGCCTGGATCTCTCATGAGTTTGCCAGTCCTCTTCCAGAATAAATAATTGGTTGGCAACAGTATCCAGGTCTCCTGTTGTGTTCATGTTTCTACCACCTGAACTGTAATCCCTGAGCTCCAACACCGCCAGTTGGCGCTCGGAAGTGCCGTCTACACAGTCAACACTTGCTGCCGTGTTATTGGGGTTCAGTAACGTCAGCTGTTCCCCTGCTGTGCGGACGGCAATTTCTCCTGCTCTGTCCACATTCTCACCACTACAGATTTTAAAGTTGCTCCAATTACACCTCTGGCTCCTCTGTTTTCAGTATTATCCCTGAGCTCCAACACTGCCAGTTGGCGCTCGGAAGTGCCGTCTGCACAGTCAACACTTGCTGCCGTGTTATTGGGGTTCAGTAACGTCAGCTGTTCCCCTGCTGTGCGGACGGCAATTTCTCCTGCTCTGTCCACATTCTCACCACTACAGATTTTAAAGTTGCTCCAATTACACCTCTGGCTCCTCTGTTTTCAGTATTATCCCTGAGCTCCAACACCACCAGTTGGCGCTCGGAAGTGCCGTCTGCACAGTCAACACTTGCTGCCGTGTTATTGGGGTTCAGTAACGTCAGCTGTTCCCCTGCTGTGCGGACGGCAATTTCTCCTGCTCTGTCCACATTCTCACCACTACAGATTTTAAAGTTGCTCCAATTACACCTCTGGCTCCTCTGTTTTTAGTATTTACCCTGGGCTCCAATACAGCTAGTTGCTGCTCAGAAGTGCCGTCTGCACAGTCAATGCTTGCTCCAGTGTTATTGGGGTTCAGTAACGTCAGCTGTTCCCCAGCTGTGTGTCCGGCAAATTCTCCTTTGTCCACATCCACTGTACTACTGATTTAAAACTTGCTCCAATTACACCTCTGGCTCGTCTGTTTTTAGTATTTACCCTGGGTTCCAGCACCGCCAGCTGTTTCCTAGCAGTGTCTTTGGCACGGGTACTCCCTCCTGCCCAGCCTGGTTCCAGCACGCCAGCTGTTTCCAGGTAGTGTCAACGTCACTTTGCCTCCAATGCATTGTCCTGTCGTGTTGCGGTCGGATTAGCCGACTCTATGGTGCCTGCAGTTTAGGTGACTCCTATGTGGGCTGCGGGATCTGGCAATGAAGGCTGGTTCCATAGTGCCAATAGGACAAGCACCCCCTGTAGGACTGTGGGTTTTGGTAACTGCGGCCGGCTCGCGGCCTTGAAACTTTTTTTTACATGGGTACCTCCTGCTACCCATCCGGGTTCCAGTACCGTCAGCTGGTTCTCGGCAGTGCCTTTGGATTAGGTGCCTCCTTCTCTGTATCCAAGTTCCACCAACGTCTGCTGGTCCTTGGTAGTGCTTTCTGGCACAGGTACCTCCTGCTTAGTAACCGAGTTCCAGTACCGTCAGCTGGTCTTCGGTAGTTCCATTGGCTCTTGTACCTTCTGCTACCCATCCGGGTTCCAGTACCGTCAGCTGGTTCTCGGTAGTTCCATTTGCTCTTGTACCTTCTACTACCCATCCGGGTTCCAGTACCGTCAGCTGGTTCTCGGCAGTGCCTTTGGATTAGGTGCCTCCTTCTCGGTATCCAAGTTCCACCAACGTCTGCTGGTCCTTGGTAGTGCTTTCTGGCACAGGTACCTCCTGCTTAGTAACCGAGTTCCAGAACCGTCAGCTGGTTTTCGGTAGTTCCATTGGCTCTTGTACCTTCTGCTACCCATCCGGGTTCCAGTACCATCAGCTGGTTCTTGGCAGTGTCTTTGGCACGGGTACTCCCTCCTGCCCAGCCTGGTTCCAGCACGCCAGCTGTTTCCAGGTAGTGTCAGCGTCACTTTGCCTCCAATGCATTGTCCTGTCGTGTTGCAGTCGGGTTAGCCGACTCTATGGTGCCTGCAGTTTAGGTGACTCCTATGTGGGCTGCGGGATCTGGCAATGAAGGCTGGTTCCATAGTGCCAATAGGACAAGCACCCCCTGTAGGACTGTGGGTTTTGGTAACTGCGGCCGGCTCGCGGCCTTGAAATTTTTTTTTACATGGGTACCTTCTGCTACCCATCCGGGTTCCAGTACCGTCAGCTGGTTCTCGGCAGCGCCTTTGGATTAGGTGCCTCCTTCTCGGTATCCAAGTTCCACCAACGTCTGCTGGTCCTTGGTAGTGCTTTCTGGCACAGGTACCTGCTGCTTAGTAACCGAGTTCCAGTACCGTCAGCTGGTCTTCGGTAGTTCCATTGGCTCTTGTACCTTCTGCTACCCATCAGGGTTCCAGTACCGTCAGCTGGTTCTCGGTAGTTCCTCAGCCTTCTTGTACCTTCTGCTACATTTCCAAGTTCAAACTTTTGGAAATGGTTCTTGGTAATCACTCTGGATCTCCCTGACGAGGACCCTGAAGACCAACCCGAAGAAGACGAGGACCCCGAAGACGACGACCCTGAAGACGAGGACCCTGAAGACCACCCTGAAGAAGACGAGGACCCCGAAGACGAGGACCCCGAAGACGAGGACCCTGAAGACGAGGACCCTGAAGACGACGACCCTGAAGACCACCCCGAAGAAGACCAAGAAGATGACCCTGAAGAAGTTGACCAAGAGGACAAAGAAGAGAAGACAACCACCAAGATACAGAAGAACAAGAGACAGAAAACCAAGAAGCAGAAGTACAAGAAGCTGCAGAACAAAAAGCGGAAGAACATTAAGCATAAGACTAAAAATCAGAGCAAAAGATAATATCTAAATTATAAGCAGAAGATGACTAAGCAGTGTATGGGGGTGAGTCCGTTCCTCCTTGTGGTGCCCCTGGAAAAGACCTGCTGCTGCAGGCCAAACTGAACGCGGACAAATCCTGTTGTAAATCTTTTGTGATGGGCAGAACGAAAGGTGTAATGTTCAAACTTTTATAGATAGCAACTACAGGAATGCCTGTCACAAATAAGAATATGATGAAGAAGAAGAATATGAAGAAGATGAAGAAGTAGAATATGAAGAAGAATAATAGTTGAATAAGAAGAATATGAAGAATGTAAAAAAAAAGAATAATACGAAGAAGGTGAAAAAGAAGAAGATGAAGAAGAAGTTGATGAAAAAGATGCTGATGCTGAGGATGATGAAGGAGAAAGTATGGGAGAAGTAAAAAAGAAGGTGAAGAGCATGGAAGTAGTGAAACATAAATATCTGACAAAATATAAAAATACTTAACATAGTCAATATTTCCGTAACTCAGAACGTCTTAAAAAAATATTAATTCCTGCTATTCCATTTGATTGGGCTAAACCTCTATGCCTTTATTGTCTCCCCCACCTCCCCCAATACATTCTACATTATTCTTAGTTGTTTTCCTTCATGTAGAATTAACCTACAAGGAAAGAAAGGGTTTATTTTCATTCCGATATTTCTGTCCCATTGACTTGCATTGGTTTCCGGGATTGGAATCGGCGATATCCGATACTTTTTGGGTATCGGTCCGATCCAATCCGATATTTCCCGATATCGGAAGGTATCGCTCAACACTAGTGGTGATACATTCTCTTTAACACATTGTGGTTGTTACGGGTCCGGGGGGGTGGAACCTGTGTGCTACGGTGCAAGGAGGGACCCAGAGGGGGCGTAACTAAGTATCAACCCGGACCGACCCTGGTCGTACGGCGGCTAACGACTCCGTGACCAGGGAGGGACCGAGCCGAGGGACCAGGTGTTACTCTGGGGATGACCTTGTAAGGGAGCAGGTGACTCCCACGGTACAGATGGCAGGGACTGACCGGAATAGCAGGTAGGCACAGCTGGCAGGCTGGCGAGCAGAAGAATCCAGGTAGGCTATCAGGTAGACACGGCAAGTGACGGCAGGAGTCTCTAGGTGGGCTGGCAGGTGGTCCCGGCAAGTGACGGCAGGAGTCTCTAGGTGGTCACGGCAAGTGACGGCAGGAGCCTCCGGGAAGGCACGGCAGGTAACAAGCAGGTAACAGGCAGGTCACAGGCAAGTGCTCCCAGGTGAGCGGGCTGGCAGGCACGGCAGGTAACAGGCAGGCAACAGGCAAGTGCTCCCAGGTGAGCGGACTGGCAGGCATGGCAGGTAACAGGCAGGCAACAGGCAAGTGCTCCCAGGTGAGCGGGCTGGCAGGCACGGCAGGTAACAGGCAGGTAACAGGCTGGCGGGCAAGACGGGTAGTCAGGCTAGCAGCGGGACCTGAGGGCTGAAGCAGAGGTCAGAAACACTGTGCAACAACTTTTGCTCGGGCACCTCCATTTTGGAGGAGGTGCCTTATATATGGGAGGACCCTCGACTATTGGCCAGGGACTCCTTAGGACTGTGCGCGCGGCCCCTTTAAGAGGGAGGGAGCGCGCGCGCGCCCTAAGTACAGTGCCCGGGGAGCTGCGCGCGCCGGCAGCAGGAAGAGGAGCGCTGGTGAACGCAGAGTGGGGAGCGCGGGAAGCGAGGAGGTGAGTGGGACGGCATCTCTGCCTGGCAGGGGGCAGAGACGCCGATGCTACAGTGGTCTAAACAGTGTCGGACTGGATTGCTGAGGGCCCACCAGTAACCAACTTTAGGGCCCCACTTTTCAGCTACATACAAATGTGACATTATCCTCAATCACAAATTTATATAACAATGAACTGGGCGGATTGTTAAATTAATAAGATGCCGCCTTTGTCTGTACATAGTGATTCAAGTATATAGTGCCAAGTACTGCTTATATAAGAGAGTGGTGGCCCACCGGAGGATTCTCCTGTTCTCCTGTGGGCCAGTCCAAGCCTTGGTCTATAGCATCTTCAGCCCCACGTAGTACTGTCACTACAACATAAGCGAGTTGCATGAACTAAATGTTCTACTTCTGGGTTCGGGGTGAACTGTTAACATGGAAATGGTCTTCACTTTGTATGATTCTGGTGAGATTAACTTTATGGGCAGAGAACCCAAACTGCTTAATTTTTTTAGGAGGCAGTGGAATGATTTGTACTAGACCCACCCATAGTGAGGTCAGCTTTATCAGTGATGTCCTCATTTGGTGCCCCTCCTATGAACACGCTGCCCAACGTTGATCAGACGGCCTCCACATAAACCATCTGCTTTCTGTGTTAGTCTGAAGTGACTAAGGTTTTACTGCTGAATAACATCCAAGAGACATTTCACTATTTTAATGTTTGTACCATTTATTCCATCAGAGACATGTACGAGTTTATAAAACACAAATAAATTACCAAGGGCAACGTAACAGAGGGTTTTTATAAGACTATAATATTGATGACTATCCTAAGAATCAGCTGTTAATATTTGAGTGGTGGGGCCCAATTCCGTGCTACCCCTCCCAATGAACTAAATCAAAAACTATAATAAATTTAGTCTATCCAAGGCACAGTGCCACATGTACGGATGTGTTGGTGCCTGGTACTGCAGCAGAGTTTTCAACTTGACTTTTTATTTTTCGCCCCAAGTTTTGCAAATCTCTTCATGTAATGAATGAGCCCTTTTCAGATGGGGTCTTTTTTCAAAAGGTACCAGTATTTCTTAAGAATTTTTCAAATAGTTTGATAGTTTAAGTTTATTTTTTTCTGTGCAAATGTAAATACATTTTTTGGACATTCTTTGGTTATTTTAATGGTTTTTTTGCTTCTTTATGAGTTCATATCTGAAAAACTCTTTCAATTTTATCTTTTTAGGATGTATTATTTTATTACTGAAAATAATTGTACCAAATACTGTGTATTGTTTTTGTGAATCATTAACTCCACCGCTTCCAATTGAGGAGGTTTTTTAATAGGGTCTAGCTCTTAATTTCATCTGCAGACACCTGAGGAAGGCTGTTAGCAGGTGAAACACATTGTGTTTTTAAAGAATTTTTTTTTTATTGGAGATAAATTTTGTCTATAATCCATGTTTTACCCTACCACAGTGGGAGTGGCATAGGGTACAGACCAAAAGTTTGGACACACCTTCTCATTTAAAGATTTTTCTGTATTTTCATGACTATGAAAATTGTATATTCACACTGAAGGCATCAAAACTATGAATTAACACATGTGGCATTATATACTTAACAAAAAAGTGTGAAACAACTGAAAATATGTCTTATATTCTAGGTTCTTCAAAGTAGCCACCTTTTGCTTTGATGACTGCTTTGCACATGCAGTTTTCCGGGCCCTATACTTAGGGCACGCGCGCTCCCTCCCTCTTAAAGGGGCCACGCGCGCCATCCTAAAGAGTCCCTGACCAATGGCTGGAGGACTACTCCTATTTAAAGCACCTCCTCCAAAATGGAGATGCCTGTGCAAGGTTGTTGTTTGTGTGCTAACACTCTCCTCAGCCCTCAGGTTCCAGTGCCTGCCAGCCTGTCTATCAGTCATGCCCGCCTGCCTGTCTATCAGCCGTGCCCGCCAGCCTGTCTATCAGCCGTGCCCGCCTGCCTGTCTATCAGCCGTGCCCGCCAGCCTCTCTACCTGCCGTGCCCGCCTGCTTGCCTACCCACATCACCTGTCTGTCTACCAGCCGTGCTCATCTGCTGTTCCTGTCAGCTTCAGCCATCTGACCTGTGGGAGTCGCCTGCTCTCACACAAGGTCGGTCCCAGAGTGGCACCTGGTTCCCCTTCCCGATCTCTCCTTGGTTCATGGAGTCTACTAAGCCGCCGTATGGCCAGGGTCGGTCCGGGTAAGCACTTAGTTACGCCCCTCTGGTCCCTCCTTGCATCACAGTGTGGCACCCTGCTATTACAGGTACCACAGGACCCAAAAGGGTGCATGGACGGACTTCTCCACAAGAGGCCCTCATTACATAACAGACACCTCCACCCTTCCACCTCATACCACCAGAGGGAGCCTGTTAGGGATATATATACTGGAGGGTGGAGTTAGTCAGTCGGTGTGTGTGCTGGCACAGAGATCAGTGAAGAAGCAGCATGTGAGCTGCTGTGCTGAGGGCCAGCAGGGCCTAAAGCACACGCTGAAGCCTCAGGGCCTAGAGCGTGGCCGGAGGCAAGGAGAAGAGTGAGAGGAGTTATGGGGGCAGAGGAGCATCTTAGGCTCACCCAAGAACACAAGGAGGACACCGGGTCCGCGCTTACAGGGTCCTCTATGCCCAGTAGGAATAACCGGTATACCAGGAGGATTCTAAACCCCTGGTCAACCTGAAGCTACAATCATTTAAAGAACTAGGAACCACGAAGGCCCCAGTGTCCAGGGATAGTGTTATCCAGAAGAAAGTTCTTACCACCAAGCATGCAGGTGAGGAGAGTGAAAGAGTACAGAAGCTAGACCTAGTTTCAGGCTGGTCAGAAGCTTCAGAGAGAGAGGAAGAAACAGATCAGAAGGCCTTATACCCACTCACTGGGGAGAGTCCAGAAGTGCACCCTTCTTATCAAGTACCCTGGACCGTACCTGCCGTCTACACCAGTAAAGGTACTGAAGTGAACTCCCTGTGTGCGTGTCTGTTATTCTCCCCTGGCCCGGCTGGGCCACCTCTCACCTGCATCCCTTCCATCAACACTGCCCCGGGGGCCCGCTCCACCTGTGGGGAGCAGAAACATCCCAGCTGCCATCCCTTCACCCCCGGAGGTCTGCAGCAGCGCCGGTGCTCATTACCGGGAACCACAGGTGGCGTCACGAGACAAAAACTGTTAACAAACCCGCTTTTAAAGAGTGACCCCAGGGTACGGGCCCGGGAGCCGACTGCCGTGACATCCCACAGAAGGTCAAGGCCCGGGTACCAAGTTTTCCCCCATATCCCCCTGGGTGAGTCAACAGCACAGAGGTTCCACCACCCGGAACCGTAACAGCAATCAAGTTTGGGGGACTTAAGGGGAACCAGGTTTTCCCCATATGAACTAAAAACACCATCTTTAAGCCCTCTTGCACATCACTCCAGCAATCTGTGTATAAACCCTATGCTCACCCGCAGATTCATGAAAATACCTCTCATAATTCTCCCGTGTCCGGTCCGATGGGTGTCACATGTCTGAGCTCGGTGCCTCTTCTGTCCCGACAATCGATGGCCCTTTTGTCTCCTATGTCATCTAGTCAGTCACCTGGTTGTACAAATATCGATTCTATACAGTTGATGCACAGATTTGCAAAGCTTTTGCTCTGTCCTTTAAGGAGAATCGATCACCAACTTTCTGTTACCCCATCTGAGAGCCCCATGATGTAGGAGCAGAGACTCTGATTCCAGTGATATATCACTTGCTGAGCTGCTTGCTGTAGTTTTGCGCTGCAGTATACATCGGCAACGTCAGCTGCCGGCCTCTGATTGGCCGGCTACTTGTTAATTGCAATGCAGACGCACATCCAGCTAAAGTAGGCTCTGGGGTCAGCGGGCCCTCCTTCCGCACGGACCCGGTCGTGGTCGCATCTCCTGCGACCATGATTTATAATTTTTACGCCCCTGCTGCTTTCCGATTCAATAGCTAAAGCCTGCTGACAGATTACCGTGGTAGAATTCCTTTTTTGTCTCCACATTTTTTAATATACACTGCTCAAAAAAATAAAGGGAACACTCAAATAACACATCCTAGATCTGAATGAATGAAATATTCTCATTGAATACTTTGTTCTGTACAAAGTTGAATGTGCTGACAACAGAATCACACAAAAATCATCAATGGAAATCAAATTTATTAACCAATGGAGGCCTGGATTTGTAGTCACCCCCAAAATTAAAGTGGAAAAACACACTACAGGCTGATCCAACTTTGATGTAATGTCCTTAAAACAAGTCAAAATGAGGCTCAGTATTGTGTGTGGCCTCCACATGCCTGTATGACCTCCCTACAACGCCTGGGCATGCTCCTGATGAGGTTGCGGATGGTCTCCTGTGGGATCTCCTCCGAGACCTGGACTAAAGCATCCGCCAACTCCTGGACAGTCTGTGGTGCAACGTGACGTTGGTGGATGGAGCGAGACATGATGTCCCAGATGTGCTCAGTCGGATTCATGTCTGGGGAACGGGCGGGCCAGTCCATAGCTTCAATGCCTTCATCTTGCAGGAACTGCTGACACACTCCAGCCACATGAGGGCTGGCATTGTCCTGCATTAGGAGGAACCCAGGGCCAACCGCACCAGCATATGGTCTCACAAGGGGTCTGAGGATCTCATCTCGGTACCTAATGGCAGTCAGGCTACCTCTGGCGAGCACATGGAGGGCTGTGCGGCCCTCCAAAGAAATGCCACACCACTCCATTACTGACCCACTGCCATGCTGAAGGATGTTGCAGGCAGCAGATCGCTCTCCACGGCGTCTCCAGACTCAGTCACGTCTGTCACATGTGCTCAGTGTGAACCTGCTTTCATCTATGAAGAGCACAGGGCGCCAGTGGGGACTTTGCCAAACCTGGTGTTCTGTGACACCACAGACTGTCCAGGAGTTGGCGGATGCTTTAGTCCAGATCTGGGAGGAGATCCCACAGGAGACCATCCGCAACCTCATCAGGAGCATGCCCAGGCATTGTAGGGAGGTCATACAGGCACGTGGAGGCCACACACAATACTAAGCCTCATTTTGATTGGTTTTAAGGACATTACATCAAAGTTGGATCAGCCTGTAGTGTGTTTTTCCACTTTAATTTTGGGGGTGACTCCAAATCCAGGCCTCCATTGGTTAATAAATGTGATTTCCATTGATGATTTTTGTGTGATTTTGTTGTCAGCACATTCAACTTTGTACAGAACAAAGTATTCAATGAGAATATTTCATTCATTCAGATCTAGGATGTGTTCATAAAATCATAGAATGGTAGAATTGGAGGGGACCTCCTGGGTCATCTGGTCCAACCCCCTGCTCAAAGCAGGATTCACTAAATCATCTCAGACAGAGATCTGTCCAGCCTCTGTTTGAAGACGTCCATTGAAGGAGAACTCACCACCTCTCGTGCCAGCCTGTTCCACTCATTGATCACCCTCACTGTCAAAAAGTTTTTTCTAATATCTAATCTGTGTCTCCTCCCATTCAGTTTCATCCCATTGTTTCTAGTCTTTCCTTGTGTTATTTGAGTGTTCCCTTTATTTTTTTGAGCAGTGTATTATACTTTATGGTAAATTAAAGAGAACCTGTCATGTGCCATTTGTCATGTGTATTTTACATATCAGGTCTAATTGCTGTTGTTCTCCAGAATATAGTGGTGTTTTGCTTTGTTGTCACTGTACCCTTCTATTCCTGAGATATGGGCCCCTCTTCCTTTTTACACCTTGCATGGGAATTCTATTTTTTTTTAGTCAAGGGGGCGTGGTCCTCAAGAAGATTCACTCATCATGATATTTACACCATGTATAAAAATTATATATTTGCATAAGTGATAATATGGTCTACTATTCTTGTCTTAAAACCATGAATGTGTACAATTTTTTTTCAGACATGATGTGAACACTTAGAACTTTACAAACGATCTTAGGCTGAGTTCACACGATGCGTATTTAATGCGTTTCCGCGGCATTTTTGCAGTTGCGGAAACGCCGCAGAAACGCATTAAAAACGCATGGTAGAAGGGCAGCAATGATCCCCAATTGAAATCCGCATGTGCTGTGCCCATGATGCGGATTTTTCCGCAGCGTAAACGCTGCGCTCAAAAATCCGCAGCCAGCATGTCAATTAATTTTGCGTAAACGCGGCGTTTTCGCCGCCATTGACTTGCATTAGAACGCGCCAATTCCGCAAGACTGCATTTGCACTTGCGTTATTGCCGCGTTCTAATATGCGGATGGTACCCGGGTGTGGAGGAGAGGAGAGTCTCATCCACACCCAGGTACCATTAAAAAAGCTGGAAAACAAGAATAAAGTAAAAAATATATATATACTTACCATCTGTCGGCCCGCGCACCGCTCCTGCTTGGTTCCCGGCACTTGCAGTGAGTTGTAGGACCTGCGCTGACGTCAGAGTCATGTGACGGGTCACGTGACGCTGACGTCGGCAGGTCTTTCAATTCAAAGTTGCCGGCGAGGGAGAATGGATTGAGCAGGACAGCGTGGGCCATCGGAGGTAAGTATATACACTCTCTCGGGTCACACTATATAAATCCATGCTGTTTGCATGGATTTATATAGTGTGACCTAGTTGTCAAGCACTTTCCAAGTGATGCTAAAATCGCCTGGAAAGTGCTTGTCAATCCACATGCGGAAACGCATGTGGAAACGCATGTGAATCCGCATGTATTCCGCAGGAAAAACGCATGCACAATCTGCATGCATTTTTTCTGCCAGGGAGATGCAGAAATGATGCAGAAATTTTCTGCTTCATTTCTGCATCGTGTGCACATACCCTTAGAAGGTTTTTTGCTGTCATATATGTTTATTTGAATAAAAAATGTAAGAAGCTATTGTTTATAGAAAGATAGGATTACATTTTTTTAATTGGGTGTTTTCAGAGAGGGATTAAAGTACTCTGAAGTTTTGGGAGTTTGAGGAAAGTTCTATTTCTAGTTTTTGGTTGAGCACCACTTTAACACCTTGATGACAGTTGATTTTGGCCTTCTGGATATAGAGTATTTTTCCACTTTTTCCCATCACTTAATTGTAATCGCCATATCTTTAGAACACACTAACAAGGATTCACACACGACCAGTGGGCTTTTGTTATAGCTTGGACTGTCCCTTAACTCCTTAGTGTCAGAACCAATTATGTCCTTAACTAGATGGTGACCCGATTCTAACGCATCGGGTATTCTAGAATATGTATGCGGCCAACTGGGTGCAATCAGCAGAGAGGCGTTTAAATTTGCCGCCCATATCGCTGATTGGTTGCGGTCGGCTGGCAGCCGCGACCAATCAGCAAAGCGTTGTTTAAATTTTGCGCCAATCTCGCTGATTGGTCGCGGCTGGCAGCCGCAACCAATCAGCAGAGCATTAAGTTTGGCGCCAATCTCGCTGATTGGTCGCGGCTGGTGGCCGCGACCAATCAGCAGAGCGTTGTTTAAATTTGGCGCCAATCTCGCTGATTGGTCGCGGTTGGCTGGCGGCCGCAACCAATCAGCAGAGCGTTGTTTAAATTTGGCGCCAATCTCGCTGATTGGTCGCGGTCGGTTGGCGGCCGCGACCAATCAGCAGAGCGTTGTTTAAGTTTGGTACCAATCTCGCTGATTGGTCACGGCTGTCGGCCACGACCAAACAGCAGAGAGTTGTTTAAATTTGGCGCCAAAATTGCTGATTGGTCGCGGCTGGCGTCCGCGACCAATCAGCACATCAATGCTTAATTGTGGTGCCAAGATCGCTGATTGGTCGCGGGCAGCGGTCGCGACCAATCAGCCAAGCGAGGTATAAATTTGGCGCCAATAATGCTGATTGGTCGCGTTTAAATTTGCAGCCCATATCGCTGATTGGTCGCGGCCAGCCACCGCGAAAAATCAGCAGAGCGGCGTTTAAATTTGCCGCCCATATCGCTGATTGGTCGAGGCCGGCCACCGCGACCAATCAGCAGAGCGGGGTTTAAATGTGGCGCCAATAATGCTGATTGGTCGCGGCCGGCGACCGCGACCAATCAGCAGAGCGGCGTTTAAATTTTCCTTCCATATCGCGACCAATCAGCGTCGTATTAGTGAGGACCGGGGAGCGGCGCTGCTTGTGCGGCTACTTCCGCTGCGAGAAGCCAGGAGATGCGCGGCTGCTCGCAGCAGAAGCATCCCGACCGGCGGCGCCGCTCCCCGGTCCTCCGTTCAGCTAGCGGCCGGGAGATGAGCGCCTCGCACCGTTCATCTCCCGGCTGCATCGCCGCTGACCTCCGTCCTGCAGATGAGCCATTAACGGCGGCCATCTTTTTCTCAAATCCCGCGTCGCTGATTGGCCGCGGTCGGACCAATCAGAGACGCGGGATTTCCGGGACAGACAGACAGACAGAAAGACAGACAGACAGACGGGATAAGACGATTATATATATAGATGGCCAAGCCAAATGTTACAATTCTGACCAGTGTCACTTTATGAGGTACAACGGATCCCACCGATTCTAAGATTGTTTTTTAGTGACATATTGTACTTCACGATAGTGGTAAAAAAAATTCGATATGACTTGCATTTATTTGTGAAAAAAACAGAAAATTGGCAAAAAAAATAATTTTTTGTTAGGAAGTTATAAGGGTTAAAAGTTGACCAGCAATTTCTTATTTTTACAACAAAATGTACAAAATCATTTTCTTAGGACTACATGACATCTGAAGTGACTTTGGGGGGCCTATATGACAGAAAATACGCAAAAGTGCCCCCATTCTAAAAACGGCATCCCTCAAAGTGCTGAAAACCACATTCAAGAAGTTTATTAACCCTTCAGGTGCTTCATAGGAACAAAAGCAATGTGAAAGGAAAAAATTAACATTTTACTTTTTTTCCTCAAACAATTTTCTTTAGCCCCAAATTTTTTATTTTCACAAGGATAACAGGAGAAAATTTACCTCATAATTTGTTGTGGAATTTCTTCTGAGTACACCAATTCCCCATATGTGGGGTAAAGCTACTGTTTGGGAACACGTCAGGGTTCGGAAGGGAAGGAACACTGTTTGACTTTTTGAATGGAAAAATGACTGGAATCATGAGCAGACACTATGTCACGCTTGGAGAGCCCCTGATGTGCCTAAACAGTGGAAACCTCCCACAATTTACCCCATTTTGGAAACTAGACCCCTCAAGGAATGTATCTAGGTAAGTGGTGAGCACCTTCAACCCCCGGGTACTTCACAGACGTAGAGTCGTAAAAATAAAAAAATCCAATTTTTCCCACAAAAATGTACTTTTAACCCAAAAACTTTTTATTTTCACAAGGGTAAGAGGAGAAAATGGACACCAAAATTTGTTGTGAAATTGCTCCTGAGAACGTCGATATCCCATATGTAGGAGAAAACTATTTGGGCGCACGGCAGGGCTCGGAAAGGAAGCAGTGATGATTTGGAACTTAAACTTAGATGCAATCGCCTGTCGGCGTCATATTGTGTTTGGAGAGCCCCTGATGTGCCTAAACAGTGGAAACCCCCCACAAATTACACCATTTCGGAAACTACACCCCTCAATTATTTTATTTGTGGGTATAGTGAGCATTTTTAACCCACTAGTACTACATAGAACTTGATAACATTAGGTCATCATATTGAAAATAAATTTAATCAAAATTTAGTTTTAGTCCCAAATTTCTAATTTTCTCAATGGATAATAGGAGAAAACCAACCTCATAATTTGTTTTGCAATTTCTCCCGAACGCGATGATGCCCCATATGTGGTCAAAAACTGTTTGGTCACATGGCAGAGCTAGGAAAGGAAAGAGCACTATTTGTCTGGAATAGATTGTGAATGTCATGTCGCATTTGGAGAGCCCCTGACATGCGAAAACAGCAGAAAACCACAAGTGAACCCATTTTTATAACTAGTCCCCTCAAAGAATTAATTTAGGGGTGTACTGAGCATTTTTAACCTACAGGTGATTCACAAAACTTTATAACTTCCAGATGTGAGAACAAAAGATTATTTTTTTTCCACTAAAATACTGTTTTAGCACCAAATTTATCATTTACACGTAAGGTAATAGGAGAAAATGGACCCCCTAATTTGTTATGCTATTTTTACCGAACACAGTGATGCCCCATATGTGGTTGAACACTACTGTTTGAGCACACGGCAGGGATCGGATGAGAAGGAGCGCTACTTGGCTTTTAGAATGCAGATTCCATTTGAATAGATTGTGGGCTCCATTAACTGAGCCCCTGAGGTGTCAGAACAGCAGAAATCCTCCCAAGTGACCCCATATTAGAAACATCACTGTCTAAGGAATTCATCTAGGCGTGTAGTGAGTATTTTGATCCCATAGGTGCCTCACAGAATTTTATAACATTGGGAAGTGGAAATATGAAATTTTTGTGGTAAAAATGTAATTTTTGTATTTGCTGTAAATTTGTCAGGTACACAAGGGTTAATAGGTGAAACTGGACCCAAAATTTGTTGCGCAATTTCTCCCGAATGCGGTGATGCCCCATGTGTAATCAGAAATTACTGTTAGGCCACACATCAGGGCTTAGAAGGAAGGAGCACTATTTGTCTTTTGGAGCACAGATTTTGGTAGAATAGTTTGCAGGCAACATTTGCGGAGCCCCAAAGGTGCCAGAACAGCAGAAAAAAACCCAAAGTGACCCCATTGTAGAAATTGCATGTCTCAATGAATTAATCTATGACTACAGTGACTATTTTGTAACATCCATGCCAGGTTTTTTTTCTGGAGAATTGCAAATATGCCAGTTTAGTGCCATACATTGTGTCCCCATACAGTGTAGTGCCCCCAAATATTGTAGCTCCCCAATACATTGTGCCCAGCTTGTGCTTCTGGAGACATGCACCCCGTAAATTGTTTAGTGCGCACTCCCCTGTCACGGGTGTGTCAGAGTTGGCAGACAGTCGCCCTGCAATTGGTTGCAGGGATCTCTAGGTTTGGCATTACAGACATCTTCTTAAAGGCTGGCTGTCTCTAGGACCCAGTGGCTACCTCCCTCTAGCTAATTAGCACCCTGGCCTGGGTGTATAAATACTTGCAGTATCTGAAAGGGAGGTGCCGGCGATATTCATTACTACTTGTGAGGCTTTATGTTACACGCACGCCGCTAGGTTCAGATAGGACGAGACGGGTTTCATGAATTCTTTGGAATCCTGGGGGAACCGTTATTCAGGGTGACCATAGGCTACAGCTTCTCTCAGGCACACAATAGATTCAGTTGCTGACTAGACACATCTGACAAGAGTCCTTTTCAACAGCTTAACAGTGGAATTTAATCTGAAGCACGGCCAGTGCAATTCAGGGATATTACAGCAACAATCTTCATTACATTACAGTTTAATAAAGCAGGCACAGTAACGTCAGTCTCTTCAGTAGCATAATTCAGCACAGATTAGATCTCTTAGCAGCACACTTCTATGCATCCACAACCACAGGCTTTTCCTTCACAAGGACTCACTAGTACACAGCATTCTTTATCCTGCATGGAGATGGAGGGGGGAGGGTTTGATGAGGGAGATGATCTCTGTGACACAATTCCTTCCAGTCCTTATCTTCCTGCCCGATAATACTCTTCACTGTTAGTTCAGGGAGTTTATCTGACCTGTGTTTAGTTTCTCTCCTGATCTGAATCCTGTTCAGTTGCCTTCTGTCAGATCCAGATAACACACCACCTTTCTCTTCGGCTTCAGCCAGAATACAATAACAAGTTCCCTACAATCCCCCTGGGGCTTTGCTAAAACACTCCCTGTCTCCTGTGACTGTGTTAACCCCTCTAGTTGCTGGATGCTTCTGAAGCACAACACTTCCTGTCTCTTGTGACTGTGTTAATTCTTACAGTTGCTGGATGCTTTTGAAACAACAGCACTACTTCTGCATGTCACATTTAGCAAAAGCAGTACTTCGCCCTCTCTGGAGCTTGAGGCCGTGTGTGCATTTGTTTGGAGTCGTCTACAGCTAAGCAATTCCCCTCGTTTGTCTACCCTTGTTGTCTATAGAGTTTAGTGGAGATCGACTAGTGCTCATCTCCTTCCTTCCCTAGCCTTAGCCATACGCCAAGGAAACTCAGGGCGAGGCACGCGTGCAGCGATTGGTGAAGAGCCAATATAGGGACTGTAGTTCGGACAGGGTGACACTAGACCAGACTAGGAGGTCTCCACTCCCTCCTTTCCCTAGTGTCTGGGCTCCCTTTGCCTCTTCCCTCTATGTTGCACTAGTCTTCACCACACCTTGCTTGACATCCCCACTACAATAATGCTAAACATGTGGCTGCTTACTGCGGTTTAGGCATTGTGGGGCTCAAAAGGAGGGGGACATTTGGATTTGGGATGGAAGAATTCACTGGATTTTATTTGACGTGGCGGGAGCCGTGTCACTCTTCCAGAGTCTTTGTTCTACCAGTAATGTGGGACCCCCTATATTTCCAGTGACAGATGATGGACCTGAGTGGGGGCTGGTTTTGTGTGGGATAAATTAGGGTTTTATTGGTAAAATTTTGGGGTACATAATATTTTTGGGTAAATAAACAAAAAAGACAGCCTCACCGTGTCCTCTTAGTATAGCTCAGTCCGTTTTGCAATGCTGTGGGTCTCCAACCAATAGCCATGACTTAAGGCTTCACATAAGAAAAATAAATTTGGTGAGTCCCAAGAATAATTAAAATCCTCAATTTATTAGAAAATAATTAAAAGATCATACAGGTTGGGGATACATCTCAACGCGTTTCTGCCAAAAGCCCTTATTCACTGAGATACAGATTCCTTATGATACATGGTATAAAAACAAATGGTGACCTACCATTGATCAATAAACACATATGTTAGCAATCAATCACATTTGAGAATAATGAGCATAATCACAAGGCTAAATCCAAGAAAGCCAGAGAAAAAGAAAGAGAGAAAAAAAACAAAAAACACGACATTCAATTCTCTGAGATCTAATATAGATAAAGGGTATCATTCCTATAGTTCATGCCATTGGGGTATTTTGTATCCAGTTTAATAATCCAAAATAACTCTCTTAGGAGGAGTTTTTTCCTCCAATCCCCTCCTCTAATAGGAATATCCACTTTTTCTAACCCATAGAAAGAAAAATTATTTAATTCCCCTTTATGTCTCTCTACAAAATGTTTGCAAGCTCCTGAATAGGATGCATTTTTATTTTTGATGTTGGTGACATGTTCTGCCATCCTTTTCTTTAATTTGCGTATTGTGCAGCCAATGTATTTAATTTTACATTCTTTGCAAAATATGCAATACACAACATAGTTAGTATTGCAATTAATAAATCTTTTTATATCATTGGCTGCATCAATTTTTTGAGTTTGCAATGTATACTGGCACATCGTGCATTTGGAACATGCACATTTAAAAAAACCTTTACAACTGAGCCAGATTTTTTTATCACTTTTTTGTGGCATGTATAGACTTGGGGAAAGAGTAGCACCTGAAATAATATAGAGATGATGGTATTAATAACAGCCAGAAACCCCTTGTAACAACTGACATATTGCTGTCTCGATTGACAGTGGTATTTAAGAGGTTAATCGGCCCCGATCGGAATCAAAACCGGCCGGGGCCGATACTGAAAAGTGTCAGCTGTCTCATACATGAGAATAGCCCCCACCGGGCAGCGCTATTCACTTATTCCTCAGCGCCTTGAAAGAGCGGCGCTGAGGAATAAGTAGCCTTAACGACCACCATGAAAAGGCGTATCGGCGGTCATTAAGGGGTTAAAATCTCATTTTTGGCATTCAATAAAAACAATCAGAGGGCGTAATGGTCATATCAGTCATATTGATGTATACATCTCGAGACCGCTAAGCTCAGTGATTGCCTACATCGGTCACATGCTGTAGTGGTCACGTCATGACTTTAGACTTGTCAGCAGTAGTTGACCCATTGAAGCTCAGATGTGGCGCCCTGCTGCGCATTGGTGCCACAGAACCCAGAGGGGTGCATGGATGGACTTTTCCACAAGAGGTCCTCACTACATTCACACACCTCCACCCTACCACCTCAGACCAGCAGAGGGAGCCCGTTAGGGATATATATACGGAGGGTGGAGTCAGGCAGCTCAGTCTAGTCTAGTTTAGAGTTTAGTGTGCTCAGTGAGAGAGCAGCAAGCAGACTGCTGTGTGAGGCAAGTTGAGGCCTACAGCACGCACTGAAGCCTAGTGAGGGCCCCGAGTGTGGCCGAAGGCGAGAGGAGAAGGAAGAAGTAGCGAGGGGGCAGAGGAGCATACCAGGCTCGCCCCGAGATATATACCGGACACCGGGTCCACGTCTGAAGGGACCCTTTTCACCCAGTAGGAACCACCGGAACTCCTGGAGGACTACAGGTCCCAGGTTTACCAAATGCTGACTACAGTACCAGGGCTAGGAGTCACGGAGGCCCAGCGTCCAGGGAGAGTGATCTCCAGGAGGAAGCCCTACCACCAGGTCAGCAGGTGCAAGGGAGAGAGAGACAGTAACCAAGCTAGGCCTAGTTCCAGGCAGGCCAGAAGCTTAACGATTAAAGCAACGGATCAGGAGGCCCTATACTCGCTCACTAGGGAGAGTCCAAAAGTACGCCCTTCGTCCGGAGTACCCTGGACCGTGCCTGCATCATCACCAGTAAAGGTACTGAAGCTTACCCCCGTGTGAGTGTCCGTCTTTCCTCCGGGACTGTCCTGCCATCTCTCCCCAGCATCCACCATCTACTCCTACACTGCCCTGGAGCTAGCTCTACCTGTGGAGAGCCATACCATCCCTGCTGCCGTAACACCAGCTCCAGAGGACTGCTCCGCAGTGGCGGCACTCTTTAGCCGCAATCCACAGGTGGCGTCACGAACACTTTCCCAAATCCCCTATAAACTATTCCCCCTTTTACTGACCGCCCTGGGTCAAGTACCGGGCCAGCTACCATGATATCCCCCAGCAACCAGAGGCCCAGCTGCCGAGTACCCCACGGCCCTGGCGGCGCGTCGGCATTGGCGTCACGAACAGGATTCCGTGCCCATTGCCACCGGGTACTGTGCGCCTTAAAAGACTGCAATACTCACTGTGGTGAAGGTTTCCCGCCATTCCCGAGATTTCCCGCCAATATCATCCATCTTCCTGTCGCCGCGCGGGAAGAAGAGGGGTGTAACCGCGGGAATCGGAGGGGCGTAACTGCTGGAAGCGCGCGAAGCCCAGGACATGCCCCGCCCATGACATCGAACCAGGAAGTGTCAGGTCCTGGAAGGAGCCCAGAGGACGCTCTGACGTCAGACGCGAGCGACGCAAAGTCCTGGAAGAAGACCGTCGCTCGCGGAGCTGTGGCCTACCTGATAAGAAGTGAAGAAGGTAGGCTCTGGTTCACTAGGGGGGGCGCAACCATGGCTGACGAACAGCAAGTCGCAGGAGCACCGGTTAGCGCTCCTGATGCCCAACCTGCGCCCGGCGCTGCACAGGCCGGAGCGGCCGCTCCACCAGCTAGGATTTTGACCCCGTTGATACCCATGGCCCTGCTGTATATCCCTGGAGAGAAATGGTTTCCCCAGTATAATGACAAACCAGACACCCTGTGCGGATTCAAGAGAAAAATATGCGGTGTGCTAGACATGTATTCTATGATTGGTAAGCAGAGAGCTGCTGTTGTGCTGGGACAATTGACTGGTGCCGCAGAACGGGAAGTTGAAACCTGGCCAGCCGCAGACCAGGAATCAGTATCCATCATTAGTGTTGAGCGATACCTTCCGATATCGGGAAATATCGGATCGGATTGGATCGGACCGATACCCAAAAAGTATCGGATATCGCCGATTCCGATACCGGAAACCAATGCAAGTCAATGGGACAGAAATATCGGAATGAAAATAAACCCTTTCTTTCTTTGTAGGTTAATTCTACATGAAGGAAAACAACTAAGAATAATGTAGAATGTATTGGGGGAGGTGGGGGAGACAATAAAGGCATAGAGGTTTAGCCCAATCAAATGGAATAGCAGGAATTAATATTTTTTTTTAAGACGTTCTGAGTTACGGAAATATTGACTATGTTAAGTATTTTTATATTTTGTCAGATATTTATGTTTCACTACTTCCATGCTCTTCACCTTCTTTTTTACTTCTCCCACACTTTCTCCTTCATCATCCTCAGCATCTTTTTCATCCACTTCTTCTTCACCTTCTTCATCTTCTTCTTCTTCACCTTCTTCGTATTATTCTTTTTTTTTACATTCTTCATATTCTACTTCTTCATCTTCTTCATCTTCTTCTTCTTCATCATATTCTTATTTGTGGCAGGCATTCCTGTAGTTGTTATCTATAAAAGGTTGGACATTACACCTTTCGTTCTGCCCGTCACAAAAGATTTACAACAGGATTTGTCCGCGTTCAGTTTGGCCTGCAGCAGCAGGTCTTTTCCAGGGGCACCACGAGGAGGAACGGACTCACCCCCATACACTGCTTAGTCATCTTCTGCTTATAATTTAGATATTATCTTTTGCTCTGATTTTTAGTCTTATGCTTAATGTTCTTCCGCTTTTTGTTCTGCAGCTTCTTGTATTTCTGCTTCTTGGTTTTCTGTCTCTTGTTCTTCTGTATCTTGGTGCTTGTCTTTTCTTCTTTGTCCTCTTGGTCAACTTCTTCAGGGTCATCTTCTTGGTCTTCTTCGGGGTGGTCTTCAGGGTCGTCGTCTTCGGGGGTCCTCATCTTCGGGGTCCTCGTCTTCTTCGGGTTGGTCTTCTGGGTCCTCGTCTTCGGGGTCCTCGTCTTCTTCGGGGTGGTCTTCAGGGTCCTCGTCTTCTTCGGGGTGGTCTTCAGGGTCCTCGTCTTCAGGGTCGTCGTCTTCGGGGTCCTCGTCTTCTTAGGGTTGGTCTTCAGGGTCCTCGTCTTCAGGGTCCTCGTCAGGGAGATCTAGAGTGATTACCAAGAACCATTTCAAAAAGCTTGAACTTGGAAATGTAGCAGAAGGTACAAGAAAGCTGAGGAACTACCGAGGACCAGCTGACGGTACTGGAACCCGGATGGGTAGCAGAAGGTACAAGAGCCAATGGAACTGCCGAAGACCAGCTGATGGTACTGGAACTCGGTTACTAAGCAGGAGGTACCTGTGCCAGAAAGCACTACCAAGGACCAGCAGACGTTGGTGGAACTTGGATACCGAGAAGGAGGCACCTAATCCAAAGGCACTGCCGAGAACCAGCTGACGGTACTGGAACCCGGATGGGTAGCAGAAGGTACCCATGTAAAAAAAAGTTCAAGGCCGCGAGCCGGCCGCAGTTACCAAAACCCACAGTCCTACAGGGGGTGCTTGTCTTATTGGCACTATGGAACCAGCCTTCATTGCCAGATCCCGCAGCCCACATAGGAGTCACCTAAACTGCAGGCACCATAGAGTCGGCTAACCCGACCGCAACACGACAGGACAACGCATTGGAGGCAAAGTGACGTTGACACTACCCGGAAACAGCTGGCGTGCTGGAACCAGGCTGGGCAGGAGGGAGTACCCCTGCCAAAGTCACTGCCGAGAACCAGCTGACGGTACTGGAACCCGGATGGGTAGTAGAAGGTACAAGAGCAAATGGAACTACCGAGGACCAGCTGACGGTACTGGAAACCGGATGGGTAGCAGAAGGTACAAGAGCCAATGGAACTGCCGAAGACCAGCTGATGGTACTGGAACTCGGTTACTAAGCAGGAGGTACCTGTGCCAGAAAGCACTACCAAGGACCAGCAGACGTTGGTGGAACTTGGATACCGAGAAGGAGGCACCTAATCCAAAGGCACTGCCGAGAACCAGCTGACGGTACTGGAACCCGGATGGGTAGCAGAAGGTACCCATGTAAAAAAAAGTTCAAGGCCGCGAGCCGGCCGCAGTTACCAAAACCCACAGTACTACAGGGGGTGCTTGTCCTATTGGCACTATGGAACCAGCCTTCATTGCCAGATCCCGCAGCCCACATAGGAGTCACCTAAACTGCAGGCACCATAGAGTCGGCTAACCCGACCGCAACACGACAGGACAACGCATTGGAGGCAAAGTGACGTTGACACTACCCGGAAACAGCTGGCGTGCTGGAACCAGGCTGGGCAGGAGGGAGTACCCGTGCCAAAGTCACTGCCGAGAACCAGCTGACGGTACTGTAACCCGGATGGGTAGTAGAAGGTACAAGAGCAAATGGAACTACCGAGAACCAGCTGGCGGTGCTGGAACCCAGGGTACATACTAAAAACAGAGTGGAGCCAGAGGTGTAATTGGAGCAAGTTTTAAATCCGTAGTACAGTGGATGTGGACAAAGCAGGAGAATTTGCCGGACACACAGCTGGGGATCAGCTGACGTTACTGAACCCCAATAACACTGGAGCAAGCGTTGACTGTGCAGACGGCACTTCTGAGCAGCAACTAGCGGTATTGGAGCCCAGGGTAAATACTAAAAACGGAGGACCCAGAGGTGTATTTGGAGGAGGTTTTAAATCAGTAGTACAGTGGATGTGGACAAAGCAGGAGAATTTGCCGGACACACAGCTGGGGATCAACTGACGTTACTGAACCCCAATAACACTGGAGCAAGCATTGACTGTGCAGACGGCACTTCTGAGCAGCAACTAGCGGTATTGGAGCCCAGGGTAAATAATAAAAACGGAGGAGCCAGAGGTGTATTTGGAGGAGGTTTTAAATCAGTAGTACAGTGGATGTGGACAAAGCAGGAGAATTTGCCGGACACACAGCAGGGGAACAGCTGACGTTACTGAACCCCAATAACACGGCAGCAAGTGTTGACTGTGCAGACGGCACTTCTGAGCAGCAACTAGCGGTATTGGAGCCCAGGGTAAATACTAAAAACGGAGGAGCCAGAGGTGTATTTGGAGGAGGTTTTAAATCAGTAGTACAGTGGATGTGGACAAAGCAGGAGAATTTGCCGGACACACAGCAGGGGAACAGCTGACGTTACTGAACCCCAATAACACGGCAGCAAGTGTTGACTGTGCAGACGGCACTTCTGAGCAGCAACTAGCGGTATTGGAGCCCAGGGTAAATACTAAAAACGGAGGAGCCAGAGGTGTATTTGGGGGAGGTTTTAAATCAGTAGTACAGTGGATGTGGACAAAGCAGGAGAATTTGCCGGACACACAGCAGGGGAACAGCTGACGTTACTGAACCCCAATAACACGGCAGCAAGTGTTGACTGTGCAGACGGCACTTCCGTGCGCCAACTGGCGGTGTTGGAGCTCAGGGATAATACTGAAAACAGAGGAGCCAGAGGTGTATTTGGAGGAGGTTTTAAATCAGTAGTACAGTGGATGTGGACAGAGCAGGAGAAATTGCCGTCCGCACAGCAGGGGAACAGCTGACGTTACTGAACCCCAATAACATGGCAGCAAGTGTTGACTGTGCAGACGGCACTTCCGAGCGCCAACTGGCAGTGTTGGAGCTCAGGGATAATACTGAAAACAGAGGAGCCAGAGGTGTATTTGGAGGAGGTTTTAAATCAGTAGTGCAGTGGATGTGGACAGAGCAGGAGAAATTGCCGTCCGCACAGCAGGGGAACAGCTGACGTTACTGAACCCCAATAACACGGCAGCAAGTGTTGACTGTGCAGACGGCACTTCCGAGCGCCAACTGGCGGTGTTGGAGCTCAGGGATTACAGTTCAGGTGGTAGAAACATGAACAGAACAGGAGACCTGGATATTGTTGCCAACCAATTATTTATTCTGGAAGAGGACTGGCAAATTCATGAGAGATCCAGGCCTTGTTCATTTTGAGAAAAGTAAGCCGGTCAACGTTATCGGAGGATAGTCGCATGCGACGGTCTGTTAGTACACCACCTGCGGCACTAAAGACGCGTTCCGATAATACACTAGCAGCAGGGCAAGCTAGCACCTCCAATGCATACTGACTAAGCTCTGGCCATGTATCCAGCTTACAGACCCAAAACTTGAAGGGAGAAGAGCCGTCTGGGAGTACACTAAGAGGGCAAGACATGTAGTCTGTCACCATCTGACGGAAACGTTGCCTCCTGCTGACTGGAGCCGTCTGTGATGGTGTAGACATTTGTGGCGGCGGGGACACAAAACTTTGCCACATTTCGGCCATACTGGTCTTGCCTTGTGCTGAGGCGCTGCTTCTGCTCCCTCTTTGTGCAGAGCTTCCTCCACTGCCTCGACGCACTGAGCTGCTTTGTAAAACACTAGCAGCACTGCTCTCGGTTGGAATGGAGAACATGATGGAATGCACCAGTGCGTCTTGGTACTCCCGCATTTTACGCTCCCGGTTCAACGGTGTTATGAGGCTTTGTAAGCTGTCCCAGTAGCGAGGATCTAGGAGGGTGGACACCCAATAATCAGCCGTGTTGAGAATGTGGGCGATGCGGCGGTCGTTTCTCAGGCACTGCAGCATGAAATCAACCATGTGCTGCAGACTGCCAACTGGCCAAGAAACGCTGTCCCCTGCTTGAGGCGTGATCTCTGCCTGCTCTGCATCACCCCACCCTCGCTCTAGATACTGACTACTAGAGCATTGTGTACCTCCCTCCTCTGGACAGATGTCTTCCTCATCCATTGACTCCTCCTCATCCTCCTCACAAAGTGTCACCTGCCTAGGCCTTTGTGAGGAACCACGTTACGCAGACTGTAGAGAAGCAGATGGCATTTGTGACTCCTCATCCTCCACCTCTTCCAAAACCTTGTCCCTTAGTGCTTGCAGTGTTTTTTCAAGCAGGCAGATAAGGGGGATAGTCATGCTGACTAGTGCATCATCTGCACTCGCCATCCGCGTGGAATAATCGAAGGCACGCAAAACGTGGCAAATGTCCTTCATAGAGGCCCACTCAGTGGTGGTGAAGTGTGAACGGCGCGCACTGCGACTTGTTTGCGCCTGCTGCAGCTGGTACTCCATTACTGCTGCCTGCTGCTCACACAACCTCTCCAACATATGTAACGTTGAATTCCACCTGGTGGGTAGGTCACATATGATGCGATGTTCCGGAAGACGTAATCGGCGCTGCAGAGCTGCAATGCGTGATCTTGCATTGCTGGAACGCCGCAAGTGAGCGCACTCTATGCGGACCTTGTGAAGCAGTGCATCAAGATCCGGATAGTCCCTCAAAAAACTCTGCACGACCAAGTTGAGCACATGTGCCAGACATGGGATGTGAGTGAGGTTGCCTAGGCCCAGAGCTGCCACCAGATTTCGGCCATTGTCACACACTACCATGCCTGGCTGGAGATTCGCTGGCACAAACCACACGTCGCTCTGCTGCTTGATGGCATTCCAGAGCTCCTGCGCTGTGTGGCTTCGGTTCCCCAAAGAAATTAATTTTAATACGGCCTGTTGACGTTTGGCCACGGCTGTGCTCATATTGGTCACCATAACAGGTAACCGTTCATGGGTCGATGTGGAGGTAGACCGTGACGGCTCCTGCAGCGCTGATTCAGAGGAACTGGAGTATGAGGAGGAGTCAATGTGTACAGACTGGATTCCTGCAATCCTTGGAGTTGGCAGAACACGTACAGCGCCACTCTCAAGATCTGTACCCGGCTCCACAACATTTACCCAATGGGCAGTGAGGGAAAGGTATCGTTCCTGTCCATGCTTACTGGTCCACGTATCGGTGGTTAGGTGGACCTTGCTACTGACGGCGTTTTGTAGCGCATGTTTAATTTTTCCCTCCACATGATGTTGCAGGGCAGGGACGGCTTGCCTGCTGAAATAAAATCGGCTGGGCACGTTGTATTGTGGGACTGCCAATGCCATAAAGTTACGGAATGTGTCAGTCTCCACCAGCCTGAATGATAGCATTTCAAGGGCCAGTAGTTTAGCAATGCCAGCATTCAGAGCCTGTGCTCGGGGGTGGTTTGCCGAGTATGAGCGCCTTTTCTCCCATGCCTGTGCTAACGATGGCTGTAGACTGGCCTGGGAGTGTGAGGATGACTGGGAAAGTGGTGCTGTGGGTGGAATTACACTTTGTCTCTGTACAACAGTGCCAGAGATTCTTCCATGGCGATCCTGTGAGGAAGCCGAACCAGCTGTGTGTGAGCTGGAGGAAGAGGCTACAACACGAGCTGTAGAGGTGGTAGGTGGCGCTGTAGGTTGGCCTAGGTCTTCAGTGTGTTTTTGTAACTCCACCACGTGCTTGGTCCGCACATGTTTCCACATATTTGTGGTATTGAGGTTTCTGACACTTTTCCCTCTTTTCACCTTCTGATTACACAGCTTGCATTTGACAAAGCAAATGTCATCTGCAACTGTGTCAAAAAAGGACCAGGCACTGCAAGTCTTGGGAGCGCCCGCTTTGGATTTTGGAAGAGCCATGCTCCTAATGGGTGCCGAAGTGGAGGCTACAGGCAACCAAGTCTGCCCCCTCCCTCTCCCTCCTTTTTGAGCCGTTCGGGGAATCTCTTCCTCAGAGCTGCTCCCACCACCTTCCTGTCCCTCACGCCATGATGGGTCAAGGACCTCATCATCTACACCACCCTCTTCAAACAACTGCTTCTCCTGGGTAGTCTCGACAGCACAGTACGCACCAGAAAGTGGCACCTGAGTCTCATCATCAGATGCGCACTGAGGTGTGCTGCTGACCATAGGCACTGGCCCACCTGCCTCTTCAGATTCAGAGAGACAAAACGGTTGCGCATCACTGCATACTACCTCTTCTTCAAATTCTCGAATTCTGCTTGGCTGGCCCCCTCTTTCCAAGCCAAGAGATTCAGAGAACAGAAGTAGAGATGGCTCCTGTCCAGGGCTCTCTGACTGCCTGGGCAATTTGGCAGGTGGTGAAGAGACAGATGGGTGCTCTTCAGTGCTCAGGACCTGAGAGGATCTGGAACTAATTGAAGTCGATGCGTTAGCTGCCATCCATCCGACAACGGCTTCAATTTGGTCCCCGCGCAGCAGTGGGGTACGGCTAGCTCCTACAAAGCTGTGCATAAAGGACTGTTCCCTGGTAAAACTGGGGGATGCTGAGTCACTGGTGCCCGCAGCAGGCACAGAATCCCCACATCTTCTCCCTGCAGGCACAGAATCCTCACGTCCTCTCCCTGCAGAAACTCCACGCCCACGCCCACGACCACATGCCTTACTCCTTGCCTTCTTCATCTTGGTAGACTGATAAAGATAGGCAGAAAAGTACTAAGGGCTTAGTGTGCTTATTCCTGAACAGCTGCTAACAGGTATAAGAAACACTAATTTTATAAAGAGTGGACTAGACTTTAATATGAGCTAATGTGGCCTACACAACTGTAAAGTGGAGTGTTTGGTGAACTTTATTTAGGTTTTTTTTGTCACAAAAAGACACTGGATGTGCCTAAAGATGTAATAACGATAGTATCACAAACTTTTTGTAGCTATTACAATGTAGGAAGGTAACCTACAATGCAATAGATGAGGCTGCAAAAATTAGGCTAATACTAATCTGGCTGGGGCTGCAGGGCCCAATGCTGCAGAAAGGCTCCTCTAACTACTCCTATATAGTGTGTTTGGAACCAATTTAGCTGAATACGGATGGAACCACCACACTAATAGGAGAAATCAGGAAAAATTATGAATTGGCAAAAAAGGACAATGTATGAGGCAGTGACACACACTGAGTGCACTACAACCAGACGTGGTTGAAGCACACACTACAGGGTGAGCTGCACTCACACACCAGACCTTGCAGACAGCGGTGAACAGTACAGATGCAGAGCACTGTGCACTAGCGCTGCAAGACCAAAAAAATTTCTCTATCTACTCCTATATAGTGTGTTTGGAACCAATTTAGCTGAATACGGATGGAACCACCACACTAATAGGAGATATCAGGAAAAATTATGAATTGGCAAAAAAGGACAATGTATGAGGCAGTGATACACACTGAGTGCACTACAACCAGACGTGGTTGAAGCACACACTACAGGGTGAGCTGCACTCACACACACAGACCTTGCAGACAGCGGTGAACAGTACAGATGCAGAGCACTGTGCACTAGCGCTGCAAGACCAAAAAAAATTCTCTATCTACTCCTATATAGTGTGTTTGGAACCAATTTAGCTGAATACGGATGGAACCACCACACTAATAGGAGATATTAGGAAAAATTGTGAATTGGCAAAAAAGGACAATGTATGAGGCAGTGACACACACTGAGTGCACTACAACCAGACGTGGTTGAAGCACACACTACAGGGTGAGCTGCACTCACACACAGAGACCTTGCAGAAAGCGGTGAACAGCACAGAGAACTGTGCACTAGCACTGCAAGGCACAGCGATTTATAAAGTAGCTTGGGTAAAGCAGAATCGACCAAATAGGTAGCTAGAACTGTCCCTCAGAACAACAGCGTCCTATCCCTAACTGAATTCACAGCAGAGTGAGCTCAAAATGGCGGTGGCGGCTTTTATAGTGCATCATGACATCATTTCAGCAGCCAATCACAGCCATGCCATTAGTTAAGATGCCTACATGCCTAACAGGATGTGCCCACACTTCTTAGGATCCTCATTGGCTGAATAAAATGAAAATGGCTCATTGCATTATGGGAACTTCCGATTCCGGTATACGATATTGCAAAAGTATCGGAATTAAGTATCGGAATTCCGATACCGCGAATATCGACCAATACCCGATATTTCAGTATCGGAATGCTCAACACTATCCATCATCTTTAAGAGACTGCAAACTGTGTTTGAAACCGCACTGAGACAGATCTCCGGATGAGGTTCTATCACTGTGTCCAGAAACCTGAGGACAGTATCCGGGACTATGCCTGGCACTTACAGGAAGCCCTGCGGGCCCTGAAACAGGTTAGTCCAGCCAGCATACAAGATAAAAATAAAATGCTGACGGAACAGTTCATCCAGGGGTTGAGGTCCCAGGAGGAGAGCAGAACTGTACGGTGGTGGGCCTTAGACCATCCAGATGCCACCTTTGACACCCTTAAGGACATGGCTATAAAGGGTCTGTAGCCCCTGGAAACATCAGATACTGCTATCCAGCGTTACCAGGGTGGGGCCACCCCAGTGCCCGCAGCACCCACTGCTCCTTCATTACCGGCGGAAACAAGGATGCAAACAGTGCCTCCTAGCAAGCTGGACAGTCTACGCTCTGAAGTGCACCAGTTAAGTAAAACCCTGGCCACTGTCCTGAGCACCCTGCAGCTACAGGAGGAGCCCGAGCCGGAAGGAAGGATACTACTCGCCGACAGCCCTGAGGATGTCCCCTGGGTGAGAAGAAGAAGGAGGACAATGCCACCCCGTAGGAGGACAATGCCATCCCGGCGGAGGACAACGCCACCCCGTGGGAGGACCAACGACCAACGTCACCCTCCTGGAGAATTCATCTGCTACCGCTGCCAGAAGGCAGGCCACACAGCGCGGAACTGTCCTTTAAACGAGCAAACCCTGGGGCCGAGGGCCGACACCCAGGAGTAAATCAAGCAGGCCAATCAAGCTGGTACCACCGTTTCGTAGGAGGAAGGCCTTTCCTGTCCATCGTGCTGGACGGGATAGCAACACCTGCGTTGCTGGACACCGGCTCACAGGTAACCATCATACCTGATGTCCTCTACATAAGGTACTGGTCCGTAGATGAACTCCGGCCGCCAGCCCCGAACCTCTCCTTGTATGCCTCAAACGGCCTTCCTCTTAACCTAGTAGGGATTAAGGATGTGACAGTGAAGGTGGGGAGAGCGGAGCTAAAGGACCAGGGACTGATTGTAGTGGAAGCTAACCCTAGTGATACAGACTTGTACATGATACTTTGTACAAATATTGTTGGTAACTGTTTGGGAGAAGTGTTGTTTTTGCTCCAACAGATTGCTGACACTGCCAAACCAGGGCAGAGGAAGGTGCTCCAGAGGGAGATACTAGCCCTCCTGTACCAGCAACAGGTAAAGCTAACAGGTGGTGAAATTGGTAATGTACGGGTGACAGACCCGATACCCATTGTGATTCCCCCAATGAGTGAAATGCTGATTTGGTGTAGGGCAGCAATAGGTCTCAAAGGACAGAACTACCAGGCGGTAGTGGAGCCCATTAGCTCAGAGCACAGACCTACACTCTTAACTGCCAGAGGGGTGGTTGATGTACGCAATGGGAGGGTGCCCATATGTCTCCTAAATTGTGGGGAGGATGAAGTTAAATTACCAAGATACGCCACTGTTGCCAGGTTGTATACTGTGAATGATGAGGCCATACACACAGTGGAATCCTTGACCGCACCGGATACAGTGGAGGACAATGACTCCGAAGCTCAGTTGGAGGATTGGTGTCAACAGCTCCATGTTGGGACTGACGCCACTCCTGTCCATCAAAAACAAGATGTATACAGGGTGGTCCAGGAATACTAACAGGTATTCAGCAAACACCCACTTGATTTTGGAAGGATTAAAGGGGTACAACATCATATACCCACAGGTGACCATCCACCCATCAAAAAACGTTACAGGCCCATACCATCAGCACACTAATAGAAAGCGAAGGAAATGTTGCATGATATGAAGAAGGCAGGGGTAATAAGAGATAGCTGTAGCCCCTGGGCAGTTCCCCTGGTCCTGGTCAGGAAAAAGGATGGAAGCATGAGAATGTGTGTAGATTACAGACAGGTAAATTGCATAACACATAAAGATGCATACCCTTTGCCCCATATAGAGGAATCCCTGGCTGCATTAAAGTCTGCAAATTACTTCTCTACCCTTGACCTCACTAGTGGGTACTGGCAAGTAGCAGTTGCTGAGGAGGACCGAGAGAAGACGGCCTTCACTACCCCGATGGGACTCTGCGAATTCAACAGTATGCCGTTCGGACTCTGCAACACCCCTGGAACGTTCCAGAGATTGATGGAGTGCTGTTTGGGACACCATAACTTCGAGACCGTGCTGCTATACCTGGATGACTTGATAGTGTACTCCAAGACGTATGAGGATCATTTGAAGCAACTGGCAGAAGTATTTGAAGCATTGTCCCGGTATGGGATGAAATTGAAGCCTTCCAAGTGCCACCTGCTCAAACGGAAGGTTCAGTACCTGGGGCACATTGTCAGTCCAGAAGGAGTAGCACCAGACCCGGAGAAGGTCACTGCCATCCAGAAATGGCCGGAACCGAAGAATCTCAAGGAGGTACGTCAGTTCCTGGGACTGGTCGGGTATTACCGGAGGTTTGTAAAGGACTACACCAAGAAGGCAGCGCCTTTGCAAGATCTCCTGGTAGGACAGTCCCACAGAGGCAAGAACCCCCCCTTCCAGTGGGGTAAATAGCAGGCTGAGTCCTTTGCAGTGATGAAAGAGATCCTGACTGGCGAAGAAATCCTGGCCTACCCTGACTACAGCCAACCATTCCTACTGTACACTGATGCCAGCAACAAGGGACTAGGAGCTGTGTTAAGCCAGAAGCAGTATGGCAAAGAGAAGGTGATCGCCTATGCCAGCAGGAGGCTCCGTCCTACCGAGAGGAATCCAGAAAACTATAGCTCCTTCAAGTTGGAGCTCCTGGCCTTGGTCTGGGCCATCACTGAATGATTCAAGCACTACCTGGCCTCCACTAAGTTCACGGCCTATACTGACAACAACCCCTTGACACATCTAGAGACAGCCAAGTTGGGAGCCATGGAACAGCGTTGGATGGCCCGTCTGTCAAACTACCAGTTTGCCATCAAGTACCGGGCAGGCCACAAGAACGCCAATGCCGATGCCCTATCCAGAATGCCTCACCAGTCGGATACTGAAGAAGAAGTGGATGACCTGGAGGAGATTGAGCTACCTGCTTCCACAGAAATGGGATGGTCCACGAGCAGCGCACCTCCAGGAGGTATCGTGGTAAGACACTAAACCCTTTACCTCATCACAGTTGGAAGGAGACCCAGGACAGCGACCCGGTTGTCAGCCGTATCAAAGAACTGATAACCAAGGAAGGTTCCTCCCTGGAGAAGGACGCTTCTCCCCAAGCCAAGCAACTGTGGAATGAGAGAAGCCGGCTGTTCATCTATAGAGATGCCGAAGGTATGTCAACCCTAGGACCAATGAGATGGTATGGCAGATCGTAGTGCCCAGGACAGACATCCAGATGGTGTTGGAGGCCTACCACGATCAAGCAGGGCACTTTGGCTGGAAAAATCTGGAAACTCTCCTGAAGAGTCGGTTTTATTGGGTTGGAATGCGGAGCTCCATAGAGAGGTGGTGCCGGGATTGTGGACCCTGTAGCCTCAGAAGAAAAGACTACAGCAGCCAGAAAGCACCCTTGCAGTCCATCAAGACAACCCAGCCCCTGGAGATCATCGCCCTGGATCACGTCAAGCTGTAACCCAACAGGTCAGGCTACTCTTATGCACTGACCATGGTGGATCACTACTCCCGGTTCCTGGTGGTAGCCCCCGTCAAGGATCTGACGGCAGAAACTGCAGCAAGGACATTTCATGCATACTTCTGCAGACCCCATGGATACCCGGATAAGGTGCTGACGGATCAAGGCCCTGCCTTTGAAGCCGAGCTGTTCAAAGAGTTTTGTCATCTGTACGGGTGTAACAAGATTCAGAGTACGCCGTACCACCCTCAAACTAATGGTCTATGTGAGTAGATGAACAATATCGTCATAGACCTGCTGAAGACCTTACCTCTAGAAGAAAGGAATCAGTGGCCAGACAGACTACCTGACCTGGTAGATCTCTACAATCACATACCTGTGAGTTCCACCAATTGTACTCCAGCGTACCTCATGAGAGAAAGACCCGGAAAGTTGCCCATGGACCTGGAGCTTGGAGTGGTAGAGCCAGAAGCGGACATGTCCACCGAAGACTGGGATACGACTCGACAGGAGCTGTACAGGAGAGTACAGGCCTGTGTCGAAGACAGTCTAAGTAGGGTGAGAGATAAGCAGGAAGCACAGTACAACAAGAGTGCACCAGCCGAACTCTTGACACCTGGAGAAGTTGTGCTAAAATGAAAGAGAAGGAGCCACAAGCTTGACGACCAGTGGGAAAGGGAACCTTACACTGTGTTGAATTCCAGATTCGACAATAGAAAAACCTGTCTAATTAGCAAAGAAGGAGGAAGAACAACTGCAACGGTATCGAGAGATCATCTGAAGTTGTGCCCAAGTCCGCTGAAGCCCCAGGAGGAAGTGCGTCTCACTGTACCGGAGGAGCCTAAAGAAGAAGTACTCCATACTGTCTTAGGAGATTTCCAGGCCTCAACTGGATGGAGCGGTAATAATACCTGTGCTACACTTCTACCAACAGCCAGAAGACTCTCCACTGCAAGTAAGACCTGTAAGTGCCCCGGAAGAGCCTGCTCAGGAAGAATCCCCGAAAGAAGGATCACCGGTAGAAGCAGAGCCAGTGGGCCCAGTAACCAGTGTACTTGCCAGTCCCGTAGAGAGGTTAAGGCAGTCTTGCAGTCCACCAACACATAGAGCTGATAGAGCGCAAAATAGCGCAAGCATCCACACTACACGTATCCCAGTACTACGTAGGTCATCGCATAGCACAAAAGGCCAGACCCCTGTCAGGTATAGAGAGTGAACAGAGAAACACTGACAGTATAAATAGTTACCCCGTAGGGTATGTTCTTGCAATAATTTCATGTATTTATTTATTTATCTTGCCTTGCTAATGGACAATTTATGTGACATGGACACTTCTCATCACATTTAGTTACATGTAAGGGTATATATGAAAGTACTCGGTGGCTGGGGACTGAGAGCAGCCCAAAAACTGTCATGTACATAGTTGCACTCCCTGGAGTGCCCCTTAAGTGACCATGGAACAAAAACCCATTTGGCGTGGCCGAAGACGTGGTCCAGCACCTGGATCACCTATGCCCTGTAGCCACGCCCAGGGCCTACGTTGAGGGTTTTCAGGCAGGTCCCTCATGTTCCTTCATCCGTGAAATGGACACCAGGTTACGGGACTTACTGTAACTGAATTAATGTTATTATAATTGTTATTATTGTATTATAATGTTACTTGTAACATTCAAGAAAAGTGCCTCCCATAAAGGGAAGAAATGTAATTGTTATTTGTTAACCTGTTACAAAAATGCTTCAGTCCAAGAGTACTGAGTTTTACCAGGGAGGGATGTGGCGCCCTGCTGCTCATTGGTGCCACAGAACCCAGAAGGGTGCATGGATGGACTTCTCCACAAGAAGCTCTCACTACATTCACACACCTCCACCCTACCACCTCAGACCAGCAGAGGGAGCCCGTTAGGGATATATATACGGAGGGTGGAGTCAGGCAGCTCAGTCAAGTCTAGTATAGAGTTTAGTGTGCTCAGTGAGAGAACAGCAAGCAGGCTGCTGTGTGAGGCAAGTTGAGGCCTACAGCACGCACTGAAGCCTAGTGAGGGCCCCGAGTGTGGCTGAGGGTGAGAGGAGAAGGAAGAAGTAGCGAGGGGGCAGAGGAGCATACCAGGCTCACCCCGAGATATATACCAGACACCGGGTCTGCACCTACAGGGACCCTTTTCACCCAGTAGGAACCACCGGAATCCCTGGAGGACTACAGGTCCCAGGTTTACCAAACGCTGACTACAGTACCAGGGCTAGGAGTCACGGAGGCCCAGCGTCCAGGGAGAGTGATCTCCAGGAGGAAGCCCTACCACCAGGTCAGCAGGTGCAAGGGAGAGAGAGACAGTAAACAAGCTAGGCCTAGTTCCAGGCAGGCCAGAAGCTTAGCGAGTAAAGCAACGGATCAGGAGGCCCTATACCCGCTCACTGGGGAGAGTCCAAAAGTGCGCCCTTCGTCCGGAGTACCCTGGACCGTGCCTGCATCATCACCAGTAAAGGTACTGAAGCCTACCCCCGTGTGAGTGTTCGTCTTTCCTCCGGGACCGTCCTGCCATCTCTCCCCAGCATCCACCATCTACTCCTACACTGCCCTGGAGCTAGCTCTACCTGTGGAGAGCCACACCATCCCTGCTGCCGTAACACCAGCTCCAGAGAACTGCTCCGCAGCGGCGGCACCCTTTAGCCGCAATCCACAGGTGGCGTCACGAACACTTTCCCAAATCCCCTATAAACCATTCCCCCTTTTACTGACCGCCCTGGGTCACGGACCGGGCAAGCTACTGTGATATCCCCCAGCAACCAGAGGCACGGCCGCCGAGTACCCCACGGCCCTGGGGGCGCATCACAGAACTCACGCGAAACGGCCGTTGTCCTCTTACCCCCCACCCCAGAACCTGCACCACCCCTGCGCATGTATAATCCCGAATAAACAGGACTATTATCAAGCAACACTGTTGGTGAGTGCATTATCTGTTCCATTTCTATAGCTTTTATGGCTCAGACTTGTCAGCAAAGACTGGGGTCAGCACTGGAATGGCAGGGGGTAAATAAAGCCTATTTTATTATTTTTGCATTTAGCAAGTAAAAATTTCTAACCTGGAAAACCCTTTAAAGGAATCTGTCACCATGTTTTAGCCATATAATCTGAGACCAGTATAAAGTAGATGCCATGTAGTCCTCCATATTCATGAGCTCTGTATAACTTCATCCCCACCAATGATTGGCAGCTTTCTGCCTATGCACAGTGTACACAGAAAGCTGCCAATCAGTGGTGTGAGGGAGTTATACAGAGGTCAGCATTCAGAGTACCGGTAAATCAAACTTTTATCAAAACTACAGTAAGCAGCCCAGTAAGTGACACATACCGGTAACTGGAATCAGGATCACTGTATCGGATGCTGCTCTCAGGGTAGCAAAAGCCTAAAAAAATCAATATATTTTGAGCAGATTACCCAACAGCATGTGTGACCCTCATAAGGTGATAAGGATATACAGACATACAGTAAATCCAGTGATGGGATTTGTACTGAGAAAGCAGATCAAACAGTTGTCTGGATTTTCCTGGATTTCTTTAATAAATCAGAAATGGCTGGGGTTTAGAGAACATCTAGGGCCATATGATAGATTTTTCTATACTTCAAAGTTACATCTCAGACCTTATTTGGCTAAAATTTCCCACTGATGTCAACAAATGATTTCCTCGCCGAGTAGTCAGAATATATGCGTAGATATAATCTGGCCTCTGGCTATTCTTTTGTTCAGGACTCAAGCATGTGTTTTGCAGCCTGTTATAATTTCCAGAGGTTTTCTTGTCTTATAAGGTTTACATCTCATAAGAGCCAGTGACAATGATATCTGGTTACACACACTCACGGTATAGTAACATGATAATTAGTGATGAGCGAGCACTAAAATGCTCGGGTGCTCGTTGCTCGGGTCGAGCAAATTGGAATACTCGGGTGCTCGACACGAGCAACGAGCCCAATGTAAGTCTATGGGAAACTCGAGCATTTTTCAGGCGGCTCTTCCCGGCGGTATGCAGAGGGCCCAAAAATTGCCCAAATCGATGGGAACAGTGCTCAAATGACATGGGAACAGCATGGGGAAGACCCCTGGAAGCATTTCTGACTCCCAGGTCACTGCTGTTAACAACGTTGTCAGAGTATTACGCCACTTTTACGGACTCGCAATAAAACATACACAAACGAAACCAAAATGGATTTTCCTCGGAAATATGTTAAGGAACATCCTTTCCAGGGTAATGACTTGTATATAAGGCAAAATAAATAACCAAAAACAAAAATACTCCTCCACAACTTGGGCTATGTTCACACGTAGCGTTTTTGATGCGTTTTTGCAGTTTTGCATTCCTTTCAACCGTGACAAATGCATTCACCAAGAAATGTCATTTTAACATTTTACAACCTTATCTGGCCATGTGGTGTGTGACACATCATCAGACACATTCATACAGTGCTGAAAAGACTTGGGAACAACATGAGGAAGACCCCTGGAAGCATCTCTGACACCCAGGTCACTGCCTAAAAGTGTGCCCATCATAAGTGATCCTTGGCGCATGCAAAGATGCCTCCCGCCATGAACCTCTCGTTGCAGACTTGCAACAATCACCGTCCACGTCCTTGTCCCAATGCAGCGTTCAGTTGTCCCTACCCCATTCCTTGGAATGCAAGTGCAAGTATGCAGGCAGCCAACCCCCCCCCCCCCACATGCTGCAATACTATACTGCCAAATTTTTGACAGCTGCTTGCACTTGAAATATGGCCTTTTAAGCTCGTGGAGGCAGAAGCTTTTCACAACCTCATGCCGGCGGCAGCCGGGTGTCCATACTCGGTCCCTAGCCGCCACTATATTTCCCAGTATCGCCTCCACCTTCCACAAGCACGGGTCCCACAACATTGCCCGTGCCCTCCCCAGTGCACTTACTGGGAAGGACCGCCTAACCACAAACACATAAACAGGTGAATGTGGCCAGGGATGGTACGGAGCCAGTCCACAACTTTTTTTGCTGACAGTTGTATTTAGCTCGGTGAAAGGACTGGCATAGAGGGAAACCCTATCTACCCTGCGTGTCATTTCTCACAGGAAGTCCTGTAATGCAGCTTGTTGCAGAAGCAATGGCAGCCCGTCCAACATCAACTCGCCCTTGTCGGTCGTGCTTTGACACACACACATCTTTCTTTGCGCATTTAATTTCTTGAATACAGAGTTGGACAATGGTCTGATCTGTAATGCGGTTTGAGAAATAACATGCATAAGCATAGCCGATCCACATTAAAGAAGCAGCCATAGAGTGTCTGGGAACCTTCCCCAACACTTTTCTTAGCCAGGGCTGCTTTTTGGCAGGGTTGGACGGGCCCACCAGAGAACCGGAGACTCCTCCGGCGGGCCCAGGCTTCTCCTTCAGGAGACTTCATAGTGCTGAGGTGAGGCCATGATGATGATAGAGACCACCATCTGCTTAGTTTTCTGTTACTTGGAATGCAAGTGCAAGTATGCAGCCAGCCACCCACCCACAGGCCGCAACACTAAACTGCCAGATTTCTGGGCAGCTTTTTTGCACTTGAAACTTGCCCTTTTAAGCTCGTGGAGGCAGAAGCTTTTCACAACCTCATGCCGGCGGCGGCTGGGTGTCCATACTCGGTCCTCAGCCTCCACAATATTTACCGGTATCGCCTCCTCCTTCCACAAGCACGGGTCCCACAACATTACCCGTGCCCTCCCCAGTGCACTTACTGGGAAGGACCGCCTAACCACAAACACGTGGACAGGTGAATGTGACTCGCCCCCTGGGCCGTGGGGCACTCGGATCCAGGCAGTAGGGGAACGATGGGAGTAGTAGTGGCAACCCGGTTCCGTGGCTCAGGGTGGTCAGGCCAGTGGTAGTTCGTTATGTGCTGATGTTTATGTCCGACTATGCCACCCGTGGATTTGCGGTCATTAGGAACCGCTGCTGCAAGGCAGACCACTGGGGCTGATGATGTATGCAGCTGGGATGGTGTGACTCCCCACGGGAAGAGTGCGGCCCCAGGGCAGCGTAGTGGATGTTGGGAGTGATGGTAGTGAGAGTCCCAGTGCTGATAGTGCTGGAGGAGCATGTTATGTTCTGCTACCAGAGCTAAGGAAAGAGAGGAGATCTGTCCCTATGATAGAACTCAGCTTGATCCCTACGATGTAACAGGGAACCTGATCCTGCGATCAGACCTGCTAAAGTCCTCAGCTAGTCTGTACGGAGACCTATAGATGTGGGGAAGGAATCCCTACAAGTACTAGGGACTGGGAGCAAAATGGACACCTCCTAACAGAAATAGTAGCAGACAGACGAACAAACAATATATATAGAACACAGAGGTCCGAAGACCAAGCAAACTAACAGAGTAAGATACTGAGCACCGGCTAGCTAAAGAGTAGTAATACAATGAAGTCCAGCAAAGCCAGAAGGGCGGAGCAGGACTAAATAGGCCAACAAGGTCATGTGACCAGCAATAGAAAAAACCTAAGAGCAAGGTTCTAACAGTACCCCCCCTTCTAAGAGGATCCTCCGGATCCCCTAGGACCAGGCTTAACCGGAAATCTCCAGTGAAACGCTCTGATAAGTCTGGACGCAGAAACATCATCCGACCTCACCCATGAGTTATCCTCGGGTCCGAAACCTTTCCAGGCCACGAGATACTGCAAACTACCTCTATACCGTCTAGAATTAAGGATGCGAGAAATTTCATATTCCCCGTCCTCCACCACCGGAGGAACAGAGGCAGAGGCGTCACAATCCGACACAACAGCTTTTTTCAACAGAGAGACATGAAACACCGGATTAATTCTCCAGGAGGTAGGAACCTCCAACCTAACAGCAGATTGGTTGACAACCTGAAGCACCTTAAAGGGCCCTACAAACTTGGGACCCAATTTCTTAGAAGGAATCCTCAACCGCAGATTCCTAGAGGACAACCAAACCATGTCACCAACAGCGAACAAAACCTCCTGTCGTTTCCTATCAAAGTAGTCTTTAGATTTTCTGTTAGCCTCCTGAAGATTACAACGCACATCCGTCCAAACTCTCTCCAAATCGCCGGAAAAATTCTCCTCCTCAAGCACGGCAGATACCAACTTGGAGAACGACCCAAACGACGGATGTCTCCCAGAACAACAAAAAAAAGGCGAACAACCAGCAGAAGAAGATGTATGATTGTTCAAAGCAAATTCAGCAAGTGGCAGAAACTCAGACCACCCCTCTTGATTGTCTGCCACAAAACAACGCAAGAACTGCTCAACATCCTGGTTTTTCCTTTCTGTCTGGCCATTAGATTCAGGATGATATCCGGATGAGAACGACAAATGAACTCCCAACCTGTCACAAAAGGCGCGCCAAAAACGAGCCACGAACTGAGGTCCCCTATCAGAAACAATGTCAGTAGGAACGCCATGAAGTCTGACAATTTCCTTGACAAAGGCCTTAGCGAGAGTCTTAGCGCAGGGCAGTTTGATGAAGGGAACCAAGTGACACATCTTGCTAAAACGGTCCACGACCACCCAGATGACAGTAAAACCCTCGGAGGGGGGAAGGTCAGTTATAAAGTCCATAGCCAAATGTGTCCAAGGAGCACTGGGAACCTCCAGAGGGCAAAGCAACCCCGCAGCAGGAGTATGTGAGGACTTAGATCTAGCACATATAGTACATTGACGCACCCACTTAATGACTTCCTTCTGCCATCCAGGCCACCAAAAACTGCGACCCACCAGTCTCTTGGTCTCAGAGATTCCGGGATGACCTGCCAACCGAGATTCGTGACACTCAACAAACAAATCTCTCCTAAAGGTCCCAGGCACAAACAACCTCCCATGGGGAGTGTTAGATGGGGCATTCTCCTGTGCTTTAAGAATCTCATCTTCCAAAACGGAGTCCAAAGCAGCAATCACAACACCTTCTTGTAAAATGTTCTCCTCTTTCTCAGCACCGACTATGGGAGAAAAACTGCGAGACAAGGCATCCGCCTTAACATTCTTAGTACCTGGGATGTAAGTAACGGAAAAATTAAACCGCGAGAAAAACAGTGCCCACCTAGCCTGACGGGCATTCAGGCGCTTGGCAGCATCAAGATATATCAGATTTTTATGATCCGTAAAAACCTGAACGGGAAATTCAGCACCTTCCAAGAGGTGGCGCCAGTGTTCAAATGCGAGTTTAATAGCCAATAATTCCCGATTACCAATATCGTAATTCAGTTCAGTCTCCGAAAATTTTTTTGAAAAAAGGCACAGGGATGTACTCCATCCCCGTTATCCTGAGACAATACTGCGCCAACCCCCACAGAGGAAGCATCAACCTCAACCAAAAACGGCTTAGTCACATCAGGCTGCATAAGGATGGGAGCAGAGGTGAACCTCTCCTTGAGATACACAAAAGCTTCAATGGCCTCAGCAGTCCACTGAACCGCATCAGCACCTTTCCTGGTGAGATCGGTCAGAGGTTTGACAATAATAGAAAAATTTTTAATGAATTTTCTATAATAATTGGCGAAACCCAAAAACCTCTGTATCGATTTCAAACCAATAGGCCTAGGCCATTCCTGCACAGCTTGAACTTTCACCGGGTCCATCTCAAAACCTTCACTGGAGATAATGTAGCCCAAAAAACTAATTCTCTGTACAGCGAACTCACATTTCTCCAGCTTAGCAAAAAGCGAATTGTCAATTAATAACTGTAATACTTCACGTACGCTCCGCCAATGAGACTCCAGATCCGGCGAATAAATCAAAATGTCATCCAAATACACAACCACATTTTTGCCGATCAAAGGTCTAAGGATGTCATTAATAAGATTCTGAAAAAATGCAGGAGCATTAGTAAGACCAAAAGGCATAACCAAATTCTCAAAATGACCCACAGGAGTGTTAAAAGCAGTCTTCCATTCGTCACCCTCCTTCATGCGCAACAGATTGTATGCCCCCCGAAGGTCAATTTTAGAGAACCACTTGGCCCCCACTAACTGGTTAAACAGATCAGGAATCAATGGCAGTGGGTAAAGATTGCGTACAGTAATTTTGTTAATCTCACGAAAATCCAGACAAGGACGTAAACCGCCGTCCTTTTTTTTTACAAAAAAAAATCCAACCGCCACAGGAGACTTAGAGGGCCTAATGTGACCGGCGGCCAAACTTGTCTGTATATATTCCTCCAAAGCCTTTCTCTCAGGAATAGTAAGGTTAAATAAACGACTTTTAGGAAGAGTCGCTCCAGGGACAAATTCAATAGTACAATCATAGTCTCTATGGGGAGGCAAAACCTGCGATTCCTTCTCAGAAAAAACTCTCCAAAAATCCTGAATAGGAACAGGCAATTCCCCCCTATCCACAGCTGCAATACGCCCGTTACAACACTTGTCATAACATTTATGGCTCCAGGATTTAATTTCATTGGTAGACCAATCCAGTACAGGATTGTGCAATTTTAACCAGGGCAATCCCAACACCACCGGAGAAGGCAAGTTATTCAAAACTACCAAATCCAATTTCTCATGGTGAACACCATTAATAGTGAGGGGAAATTCACAGACCTTGAGAGTAACATTCTTCAAAGGGGAGCCATCCACAGAAACCACAGCAATGGGGGATGACAAAGGTTCGGGTTTTAAATTGAGTTTTTCCAAGAATCCCCCATCAATTACATTCAGAGTAGACCCACAATCGACAAACACCCGAAATTCCATTAATTTTTCCTGAGCAATAGTGGAAGCAGCTAAAAAGACACCCTTGGAAGTTAAACAGGCAATACGGGCATGACTGACCATTTTTTTTCTTTCTTCATACGAAGCACACAGCTTTTAATGAAATGACCAGAATTTCCGCAATAGAAACACAAACCTTCAGAAAATCTGCGGTCCTTTTCTTGAGAGCGAGGTGCCATCACTCCAATCTCCATCGGCTCTCCACTGTTAGTACACACATTCATATGACCAGAAACTGACATAGCAGAGGATTTGCTCTCATTAACCCTTGCACGCAGTCTCCTATCCACCCGTATAGCTAATTGCATAGCCTGTTGCAAATCTTCAGGTGTGGGATAAGCAATTAGCAGGTCTTTAACCCTTTCACTAAGCCCTGCCAGAAACAGACTCTTCAGAGCAGAATCGTTCCACCCTGTTTGAGTAGACCACCGACGGAAATGTGTACAATATTTTTCCACATTACCTGATCCCTGTCTCAAACGTCTCAACTCAGTCTCAGCAGATGAGACACGGTCAGGATCATCATATAATAGCCCCAAAGCAGAAAAAAAACTATCCACTGATCTAAGGCATGTATCACTAGGTAGCAAAGAAAAGGCCCACTCCTGAGGCTCTTTGCGCAAAAGTGACATTATGAACCCTACGCGCTGGGATTCATCCCCAGAGGACCTGGGTCTCAAACGAAAATACAATAAGCAAGCATTTTTAAATGAAAAAAATTCTTGGTGTTCACCAAAAAATAAATCAGGCAAACGTACCTTAGGCTCCAAGAAATGTGCTCCAGAACAGTTACTCACGTGCTGATGGAGCTCGGCCACCTCCAGAGAGAGTCCCTGCAGGCGTTTAGCCAAATCCTGAACCGACACCATGATGGAACAGAAAAATCTTTCCTTAGAGAATTTGCGGGCTGGACTTACTGTTATGTTCTGCTACCAGAGCTAAGGAAAGAGAGGAGATCTGTCCCTACGATAGAACTCAGCTTGATCCCTACGATGTAACAGGGAACCTGATCCTGCGATCAGACCTGCTAAAGTCCTCAGCTAGTCTGTACGGAGACCTATAGATGTGGGGAAGGAATCCCTACAAGTACTAGGGACTGGGAGCAAAATGAACACCTCCTAACAGAAATAGTAGCAGACAGACGAACAAACAATATATATAGAACACAGAGGTCCGAAGACCAAGCAAACTAACAGAGTAAGATACTGAGCACCGGCTAGCTAAAGAGTAGTAATACAATGAAGTCCAGCAAAGCCAGAAGGGCGGAGCAGGACTAAATAGGCCAACAAGGTCATGTGACCAGCAATAGAAAAAACCTAAGAGCAAGGTTCTAACAGAGCAAGGAGCACGCAGACAACAGGTTGCAGTCCAGGGTCTTTACTAGAACAGGTAAATTGACCCACAAACAGTCCCAGCTAGGAGGGGACCTGGATGTCTGAGAGCAACAGGGAAATTGGCCCTGGTCAGGGTGAAGGTGTAGGCCTACCGTGCTTTCTGTGCTCCTTCTGGCTATCTCCTCATTATAGGGTAACAGCCCACGTTTCCGAGCTTTTCGTGTATTCTCGCCTGTATGGCCTGCGACGTGGGTTCCTTTCTGCTCCCAGCCTTGTACGGCTTTGCTGGTCCCTTCTGTTGTGGCAGGGCCTCCAGGCTTCTTAGGCCAAGGAATATACAGTCCCCTGTGGACTTGTTATCTACTGGAGAATGTGGAATCCTCCCAGTCTCAGACAGCAAAGTCTGGTAAATTAAGTCCGTTATCTGCCAAGACAGGCTCTCTTCGCCTCTTGTCTCTGGCTTGTGGCTCTCCTCCTGCCACACTTCCTCTTAGGGTGCAATACAACTGTCCCTCCCTGCTCTGGGACCTGAATCCTGAGACAGGTCGTCCAGCTCTCTCTAACCCTGCCCCCAGTACCAGCTTTTATAGGGGCAGCCTGCTCCCCCTACTGGCCTGAGACAGGAGGTACTGCATGCTAATGTTCCCCTGACCAGAGAACCTTCCCCTTGCTCTCAGACACAGCTTTATTACACTTTGTGGCATCCAGGCCAGGGTGACACATTCCCCCCTAGTAAAATTTAGTCCTCCGGGACTAAACAGTAAATAAAGAATAACATGCATAACCATAAAACATTATCAGGAAAGTGACGCACAAATTGAGTTCTTAAGGTCACAGTGTGGCCTGTGACCGGGTGTCCATATCACCAGCACAACAGGGAGCCTTAACCAGGTGGGGGTCTGTCCTACCCCAAGTCCTTTACAGTCATAGTTCATTCCTTGGTTAGGCTCCGAACGCAGTCCATACAAGGTCCCGGTTATAAAAAGTCCATAATCTTTGAGTCCTTATGGTAGCTGCAAGAAACTGAAACACAGAATTACCAAACATGCATGTAACTTTGCAAACAATTCAACATTTGGCAACAGGGTTATTTACAATATTAGTGCACCCTATATTCTCCAGCGAGCGGGTATCTGCCCCTTTGTGCTCCTGGTTGACCTCCTTAACCCACTGTCTGGTGGTGGACTGACTTGGCTTTCCCCACTAGCGTTAGGGGTGCAGCTACCAGCTGGGTGTACAGGTAGGGCAGGCTGCTGTCTGCGGGTCCTTTGGCTTACCGCAGGCATGGCAGGCTCACTGTCAGCAGAGGGTTGACTCTCCTGGGCTGCTGGTACAGGCTCTTCTGCCTCTGGAACCACTTGCTCCTCTTCACCTTCCGGCTCTGGTGTTGGTTGTTGCTGTGCCGGTTGCAGGAAATGCAGGACGGGTACCACTATGGCATCATTTATGCGAGTCCAGGACTGCGGGAACTCTCCGAGAACAGTGCTGATCATTTCTTCCTTGTCCTATGCGGGTTCAAGGTCACTCTGATCCTCTTCTGCACTACGGAGTTGCTCGGGGCACCTTTTGAGGTGGTCTCTGGAGACGGTACTAGTGGTTTCTCCTCCATCCTTGGTGATCACGCACACCTTCGGGTTGTCGTGATCAGACTGCAGTACGGTGTAGGGTTCCCTTTCCCACTGGTCGTCCAACTTATGTAGCCTTCTCTTCTGCTTCAGGACTTGCTCACCAGGTTCTAGGGGACCAGCAGGGGCGTGTTGGTTGAAGAATTTTTCTTGCCTCTCTCTCACCTGGGCCAGGCTCTTCTCCACACTCTCCTGTACCTTCTTGTACTGCAGTTGCCTTTCCGTATCCCAGGCTGCATCCGGGGAGGTGTCCTCAGGTGTTAGGACTCCCATCTCCAGGTCTACGGGCAGCTTACCTGGTCTGGCTCGCATCAGGTAAGCCGGCGTGCAGTTGGTAGCATTCACCGGGATATGATTGTATAAGTCTATCAGGTCCGGCAGTTTTTGTGGCCACAGGCTGAGTTCCTCCAGGGGCAACGTCTTCAGGAGATCAATAACTATATTGTTCATCTTCTCACACATCCCGTTGGTTTGTGGGTGGTAAGGCGTTGTCCGAATCTTCTTACAGCCATAGAGGTTGCAGAACTCCTGGAAGATTTCAGCCTCGAACGCTGGACCCTGGTCTGTCAGGACCTGTTCCGGATACCCGTGTGGACGGCAGAAATATTGCTGGAAGGCTCTGGCCGCTGTTTGGGCAGTCAAGTCCTTTACCGGGACCACCAATAGAAAACGGGAATAGTGGTCCACGATTGTCAGGGCATAGATGTATCCTGACCGGCTGGGAGCCAATTTGACATGGTCCAGAGCTACCAGCTCAAGAGGCTGCGTGGTGACGATGGGCCTCAAGGGTATCTTCTGGCTGGCACGGTCCTTCCTCCTTAGGTGACAAGGGCCACAGTCTCTGCACCATTTTTCTACAGCTCCTCTCATGCCGACCCAAAAGAACCTTCCTCTTAGCAGGAACTCCAGTTTCTTCCAACCGAAGTGTCCCGCTCTGTCATGGTAAGCCCCCAGGACCATAGCTGCATCCCGCCTTGGGACCATGACTTGCCAGGTCAGCTCATGCGTCCGGTGGTTGACAATGCTTCTGCACAACTTGCCTTCGTAGAGGAACAGCTTGCTCTTCTCTTTCCATAGCTGCTTGGCTTCCTCTGGAGCATCCGGATCTATGCGGGCATCTTCCTGGGTCAGCAGATCTTTCACCAGGAAGATGGCAGGGTCACTATCTTGGGTCTCGGCCCAGCTGTGGTGAGGTAGGGGATTTATCATCACGGTTGTTAGATCCTCCTCCTTCACGCGGTGGGAGTATTGAGCGGCTCCATACCTGTGAAACGCGGGGAGTTCTACCTCCTCCAGCTCTTCTGGGTCTTCGTCACCTTCAGGTAAGTGAGGCATCCTCGATAGGGCGTCAGCGTTGGCATTGGTTTTGCCGGCCCGGTACTTGATCACGAAGTCATAGTTGGAGAGACGGGCCATCCACCGCTGTTCTAGGGCACCCAGTCTTGCATTGTCCAGGTGTGTCAACGGGTTGTTGTCCGTGTACACGGTGAACTTTGTGGAGGCCAGGTAATGCTTGAAGCGTTCCGTCACGGCCCACACCACCGCCAAGAATTCTAGCTTGAAGGAGCTGTAATTCTCCGGGTTCCTCTCAGTGGGCCTCAGCTTCCGGCTGGCGTACGCGATCACCCTTTCTCTGCCCTGTTGGTTTTGGGACAGTACGGCTCCCAGTCCGACATTACTGGCGTCTGTGAGGAGAATAAAAGGCTGGCCATAGTCAGGGTAGGCCAGGATCTCATCCCCCGTGAGGGCCATCTTCAACTGGCGGAAGGACTCCTCTTCCGGTTTATCCCACTTGAAGGGTGGCTTTTGACTCCTGAACTTAGACTGTCCGATCAGGAGGTCCTGCATAGGAGCTGCCATCTTAGTGAACCCGGGGATGAACCTTCGGTAGTAGCCTACCAGCCCGAGAAACTGTCTCACCTCTTTGATGTTCGAGGGGCTTGGCCAGCTCTTGATTGCCGTGACCTTGTCAGGGTCGAGGGCCACTCTTTCCGCGCTTACCACGTGCCCTAGGTACTGGACCTTTGGTTTCAACAGGTGACACTTCGATGGTTTCACCTTCAGGCCGTAGCCTGCCAGAGCTTCGAACACCTCGGCCAGGTGCTTTAGATGGTTCTCGTAGGTTTTCGAATAGACGATCACGTCGTCCAGGTAAAGGAGGACCGTCTCGAAGTTTCGGTGCCCTAGACAGCATTCCATCAGCCTCTGGAAGGTCCTTGGTGCGTTGCAGAGCCCGAAAGGCATACAGTTGAACTCGCTCAGTCCCATCGGGGTGGTGAAGGCGGTCTTCTCCTTGTCAGCCTCTGCCACAGGAACCTGCCAGTACCCGCTAGTAAGGTCCAAAGTAGAAAAGAAGTTAGCTGATTTTAGTGCGGCTAAAGACTCCTCTATTCTAGTCAGCGGATATGCGTCTTTGTGGGTGATACGGTGTAACGGGTCTGGGAGGTGGAACCACAGAGCAACTATATAAAGGGGCAGTCATTGTAAGGAAGCGGGTGACACCCAGGGAAGGCAGGCAGGCAGTCACGGCTAGTGACGGGGACAGTCTCTGGGTAAGAGGGCAGGAGGTCACGGCAAGTGACGGGGACAGTTTCTGGGTAAGAGGGCAGGAGGTCACGGCAAGTGATGGCTAAGCCTCCAGGTAGGCCAGCAGGCAGGTAACAGGTGGACGCTCCCAGGTGAGCGGGCGAGAGTCTCTGGACAAGCGGGTGATCACAGCAAGTGACGGCTGAGCCTCCAGGTAGGCTAGCAGGCAGGTAGCAGGTGGACGCTCCCAGGTGAGCGGGCAAGATTCTCTGGACGGGCAGGTGGTCACAGCACGTGACGGCAGAGCCTCCAGGTAGGCTAGCAGGCAGGTAGCAGGTGAGCACTCCCAGGTGAGCAGGCAGACGGATCCATAGACAGACTGGCAGGGCTGGTAGGCAGACTGTCGGACCGCAGGAATAACAGCAGAGAGACACGAGTCAGGCAGGTATCAGACAGGAAACTGGCAGGTATCTGGCAGGTAACGGGCAGGTAACTGGAAACGGGACCTGAGGGCTGAAGCAGAGTGATGAACTATGCTACAACATTGCTCGGGCACCTCCATCTTGGAGGAGGTGCCTTATATATGGAGAGGTCCTCCAGCCATTGGCCGGGGACTCCTTAGGGCGGCGCGCGCGGCCCCTTTAAGAGAGGGGGAGCGCGCGCGCGCCCTAAGCACAGTGACCGGGGAGGAGCACGCGCTGCCAGCAGAGCGGGAGGAAGACGCCGGGTACGGAGCGGAGAGGTGAGGGGAACAGCGTCCCTGCCTAGCAGGAGGCAGGGACGCCGACGCTACAGTACCCCCCCCTTTAGGCCCCTCCTTTTTTAGGCCAGACAGAAATTTACCAAGGATGAGAGGGGCATGTATGTTCTCCCGGGGCTCCCACGTTCTCTCCTCAGGACCAAACCCCTTCCAATCTACTAGAAAAAAGGTCTTTCCTCTTACCCTTTTGGTGACCAGAATGTTCTCTACCTCAAACTCGTTTTCAGCGGAAACCGGAGCAGGAGGCGTACCTGTAGACTTGGAAAAAGAGTTAAGTACCACGGGTTTGAGGAGAGATACATGGAAGGAGTTAGGGATCCGCAAGTTGGCCCAGAGTTTCAATTTATAGGCCACCGGGTTGATCTGTTTGATAACCTCCAGTGGGCCGATGAACCGAGGCCCTAACTTGTAGGAAGGAATCTTGAGCCGGACATACTTGGACGAGAGCCAGACTTTATCTCCAGGACGGAATTGTGGAGGATCCAGGTGTTTTTTGTCAGCGTGTTTTTTCATCCGCTCGGACGACTGAAGGAGTGCGGATCGGGTACTCTCCCAAATGGAGGAAAATTTGCTAACGAGAGATTCCGCAGCCGGATTGTCCACCGAGGTGGAGACGGGAAATGGGATCCGAGGATGCTGACCGAAGACTACAAAAAACGGGGATTTGGAGGAACATTCGCTCTCGTGATTATTGTAAGAGAATTCGGCCCATGGTAGGAGATCCACCCAGTCTGAATGGTGGGCATTAACGAAGTGCCGGAGGTAACTGGTCAGGATCTGATTGATCCGCTCCACTTGACCATTGGACTGTGGGTGGTAAGTGGAGAAGTCCAGGGTGACGTCTACCACCTTACATGTGGCTCTCCAGAAGCGTGAGGTGAACTGAACCCCACGATCCGACACGATGTGGAGGGGCAGGCCATGGAGACGGAAGATGTGGCGGATAAAGTCTTTAGCCAGCTCGGGTGCAGACGGGAGGCCTGGCAGGGGAATGAAATGAGCCATTTTGGAAAAGCGGTCAGCGACCACCCAAATGACCGTACAACCGGCAGAGACAGGGAGATCTGTTATGAAGTCCATAGCTATATGCTGCCAGGGGGCAGCAGGTACTGGAAGAGGAAGGAGGCGACCGGCTGGCAGGTGTCTCGGACCCTTGTTGCGGGCGCAGGACACACAGGCAGAAACAAAGTCTATTACGTCCTTGTGCAGGGTAGGCCACCAGTAGTGCCGGGTAATAAGCTGGAGGGTCTTTTTCTGACCGGCGTGGCCAGCTAGCTTAGACGAGTGACCCCAGTGTAGGATCTTCTCCCGATCAGGTACCGTTACGAACGTCTTACCGGGAGGGAGACGATTTAGACTCACGGGGGCCACCTGCATTACTCTGGCGGGATCGATGATGTGTTTAGGCTCCTCCTCAAGATCAGACACCAGGAAGGATCGGGACAAGGCGTCAGCTTTGATGTTTTTGTCAGCCGGGCGAAAATGAAGAACGAAATCAAAGCGGGCAAAAAACAAGGACCACCGGGCTTGGCGTGGGTTAAGTCTCTGGGCGTTCTGGAGATAGGCCAAGTTCTTGTGGTCTGTGTAAATTATTACCGGGTGAAGAGCCCCCTCGAGCAGGTAACGCCACTCCTCCAGTGCCAGCTTAATGGCCAATAATTCTCGGTCTCCTATAGAATAATTGCGCTCAGAAGAGGAGAAGAGTTTGGAGAAAAAGCCGCAGGTTACCATTCTTCCGGAAGATGATTTTTGGGTAAGTACCGCCCCGGCTCCGGAGGAGGAAGCGTCAACTTCTAGGAAGAATTGTTTGTTGCCGTCCGGACGATGCAGCACCGGGGCGGAGGAGAAAGCCTGTTTTAAGGAAAGAAAGGCTTCCTCTGCTTCGGGCGGCCATTCTCTGGGATTAGTACCCTTACGGGTGAGCGCAGAGATAGGGGCAGTCCGGGAAGAGAAGTGCGGTATGAAGAGGCGGTAATAGTTGGCGAAGCCCAGGAACCGCTGAATAGCCTTCAACCCCTCTGGTCGGGGCCACTTCTGGATGGCAGACAGTTTCTCAGGATCCATTTGTAGGCCGGTCTGAGAGATTATGTAGCCCAGAAATGGAAGAGAGGTCTGCTCAAAGATGCACTTCTCATATTTAGCGTAGAGGTGGTTCTGCCTGAGCCTGAGCAGGACCTGACGAACATCCCTCCGGTGAGTAGGAAGGTCCGGAGAGAAGACCAAGATGTCGTCCAGGTACACCACCACGCAGGAGTAGAGAAGGTCACGGAAGATGTCATTGACCAACTCTTGAAAGACGGCAGGAGCGTTACAGAGACCGAAGGGCATTACAAGGTACTCATAGTGGCCGTCCCGGGTGTTGAATGCCGTCTTCCACTCATCCCCCTGACGGATACGGACCAGGTTATACGCCCCACGGAGATCCAGTTTGGTGAAGATTCTAGCCCCCCTCAGACGGTCAAATAATTCAGAAATGAGCGGGAGGGGGTATTTATTCTTCACTGAAATCTGGTTAAGGCCTCTATAATCTATACATGGACGGAGTGAGCCGTCCTTCTTTTTGACGAAGAAGAAGCCTGCTCCCGCCGGGGAGGTAGATTTCCGGATAAATCCCCGGGACAGATTCTCCTCAATATATTCTGACATGGACCGGGTCTCTGCAGCAGACAAAGGGTAGATACGCCCACGGGGAGGAGTAGAGCCGGGTATCAGGTCAATTGGGCAGTCGTATGGTCTATGAGGGGGTAATGTCTCTGCTTCTTTTTTATTGAAGACATCCGCATAAGACCAATAGGGAACCGGTAGACCGGGTAGATTGACTGGGGTAGGAAAAGGACGAGCAGGATGAACGGGAACTAGACAAGTCTTATGGCAGTCCTGTCCCCAGCGAAGGACTTCTCCGGTCTGCCAGTCAAGCACGGGTGCATGTTTCTGGAGCCAAGGTAGGCCTAGCAAGAGTGTGTGAGAGAGTCCAGGCAGAACATGAAAGGAGATGCTCTCAGAATGCAGCATTCCCACCTGTAGAGTTAGAGATTCGGTGATGAGTTGGATGGGATGTGGTAAGAGGCCCCCATCCACGGCGGCGACAGATAAAGGTACGGCCAGAGGTTTGGTGGGAATGCGGTATTTTTCTACCAGGGATTGAGAGATGAGATTTCCAGCAGCTCCTGAGTCAAGTTGAGCCAGTTCAAAATAGTGGTTCTCTCCGCAGATGATAGAGACTGACAGCATCAGGGATGGAGAGGGTTTACTTTTGTCTAGGGCGACCTCTCTGAGCGATCCTAGACACAGGCGTTTCCCGACCTCTCTGGGCAGGAACGGATCCGGTGCTCCTTACTGCCACAGTAGAAGCAGCTCCCCTTGGCACGGCGTAATTCTTGACGGGTTTTGACCATCCTGGTCTGGTCGACCTGCATAGGCTCAGGTGAGTGTGCCTGGGGAGTAAAGGAGGGAGTGACGGGTTTCTGGAAGGTAGGGGCTAGACGTGGAAACCTCCTCTCACGGGTGACCTCTTTGGCGCGCTCCTGGAACCGGATGTCAATCCGGGTGGCAAGTGTTATTAAGTCGTCGAGAGTGGTAGGAATGTCCCGACCGGCGAGTTCATCTTTAATACGGCCGGACAGACCCTCCCAGAAGACAGACACCAGGGCGTCGTTATCCCAGGCCAGCTCTGAAGCAAGGGTACGGAACCGTATGGCATATTGACCCACGGTGAGATTTCCTTGATGGAGGCGTAGCAGAGATGATGCGGATGAGGTCTTCCATCCGGGTTCGTCGAAGACTTTCTGGAAAGCCGTGAGAAAGGCTGGCAGGTCGGACACCAGGGGGTCTCCTCTCTCCCATAGAGGATTTAGCCAAGCCAGTGCCTCCCCCGTGAGATGGGACATAAAGAAGGCTACTTTGGCCCGGTCGGAGATAAACTGGTGGGACAGGAGTTCAAAGTGCAGGGTGCACTGGTTTATGAAGCCCCGAGCTTGAGTGGGATCGCCTCCAAAGCGAGGAGGTGCAGAAAGCCGGGGTCCGGGGCAGGATACCATGGTATTGGTGGGCAGCGGCGCTGCCGGGTTGCGAGTCATGACACTAGCGGTGGTTGCTGGTGGAGCAGTCAGAGTGTCCAGGCGAGAGTTGACATTCCGCAGGTGACTCAGGATGGACTCCTGTTGGGACCTCTGCCGGGACAGTTCATGACATAGGTCCGAGAGCGAGGGAGCTTGGGTGCCACCGGGTTCCATGGCCCGAGCAAACTGTAACGGGTCTGGGAGGTGGAACCACAGAGCAACTATACAAAGGGGCAGTCCTTGTAAGGAAGCGGATGACACCCAGGGAAGGCAGGCAGGCAGTCACGGCTAGTGACGGGGACAGTCTCTGGGTAAGAGGGCAGGAGGTCACGGCAAGTGACGGGGACAGTCTCTGGGTAAGAGGGCAGGAGGTCACGGCAAGTGATGGCTAAGCCTCCAGGTAGGCCAGCAGGCAGGTAACGGGTGGACGCTCCCAGGTGAGCGGGCGAGAGTCTCTGGACAAGCGGGTGATCACAGCAAGTGACGGCTGAGCCTCCAGTTAGGCTAGCAGGCAGGTAGCAGGTGGACGCTCCTGGGTGAGCGGGCAAGATTCTCTGGACGGGCTGGTGGTCATAGCACGTGACGGCAGAGCCTCCAGGTAGGCTAGCAGGTGAGCGCTCCCAGGTGAGCGGGCAAGAGACACTGGACAGGCACGTGGTCACAGCACGTGACGGCAGAGCCTCCAGGTAGGCTAGCAGGCAGGTAGCAGGTGAGCGCTCCCAGGTGAGCGGTCAGACGGATCCATAGACAGACTGGCAGGGCTGGTAGGCAGACTGTTGGACCGCAGGAATAACAGCAGATAGACACGAGTCAGGCAGGTATCAGACAGGAAAATGGAAGGTAGCTGGCAGGTAACTGGCAGGTAACTGGAAACGGGACCTGACGGCTGAAGCAGAGTGATGAACTATGCTACAACATTGCTCGGGCACCTCCATCTTAAAGGAGGTGCCTTATATATGGAGAGGTCCTCCGGCCATTGGCCGGGGACTCCTTAGGGCGGCGCGCTAAGAGAGGGGGAGCGCGCGCGCGCCCTAAGCACAGTGACCGGGGAGGAGCGCGCGCTGCCAGCAGAGCGGGAGGAAGACGCCGGGCACGGAGCGGAGAGGTGAGGGGAACAGCGTCCCTGCGCTACATACGGTTGATTTGTCTATAGTCCACGCACATTCTCATGGTGCCGTCTTTCTTTTTTACCAGAACCAGGGGGGCTGCCCAGGGGCTACAGCTATCTCTAATGACCCCAGCTTCTTTCATTTCCCGCAGCATACCCTTGGCATTCTGATAATGTGCAGGGGGTACAGGCCTGTGTCTCTCTTTTATTGGTGGGTGGCTCCCTGTGGGGATGTGGTGTTCTATCCCCTTTACTCTGCCGAAGTCTAGCGGGTGCTTACTAAAGACTCTCTCGTACTCCCGTACCACCCGGTAGACTCCTTGTTTTTGGTGCAGGGGAGTGGAGTCAGCACCCACATGGAGTTTCTGGCACCAGTCCTCCTTTTGTTTCTGGGAGCCATTACCCTCCACCTGAGGAGATGGAGGCAAGGGTTCCACGGTCCTGATAGCTTTGTGTTCGACAACAAACAGTTTGGCAAGTGTAGCGTACCTGGGTAAGTGTACCTCTCTCTCCCCAATGTTGAGAATGCGGACGGGCACCCTCCCATGACGGACATCAACCACCCCCCGAGCTGTCAAAATGGTGGGCCTGCTGTCTGAGTACACGGGTTCTACCATGGCTTGGTAGTCTCTACCTCTCAACCCGATTGCAGTCCGACACCAGATCATCATTTCACTTTTGGGAGGCATGGAAATGGGGAATGGGTCACTCAGTCTTACGCTACCGATCTCACCACCAGACAGTTCTACCTGCTGCCGTCTCATCAGGGCTTTTATCTCCTTGTTGAGGACTCTCTGTTGGCGGGAACTAGCATTCACCGCCACCTGTTGTAGAATTACAATTACCTCTGAAAGACAATTTTCAATTACGTTAGTACCCACAGTTATTTTAGGGTGACTTTCACGTCGGTCAATGTCCACAATAATCACTCCCTGTGCCGGCAGTTCAACTTTACCAATCTTAATGGTCATCTCCTTGAACCCCATCTGCGGCATGGGTAAGCCATTACTGGCGATGATGCTCAAGTTACTGTCTGGATACCGTGTGATATCAGCATCAGTCCAATACTGCTTAAAAGTACATAAGGGATAGTGGTTACTTGCGACCCAGTATCCAGCAAGGCGCTCATGGGGATACCGTCCAGCACCACTGGTAAAACCGGGCGCCCCCCAACGTACTTATCACGCCAATTATAAGGGCCTGGTGATCTTATGCCTGGGGGTTGGCCCTCTGCCCCAGGTTGGACCCGTTTAAATTACAGTACCTGTAAATGTGTCCGGGCTGGTTGCATCGACGGCAAATGGGCTGTCCAATCTCTGCGTAGCGGTCTGTGGGCCTCCCTCGGAACGACGGGATCCTCCTCTGTCGACGCCACGGGACATCCTCCGGACTTGAAGCCAGCTCGATGGGTCTTGACGGGTCCACTTGCAACGCCTGGACGGTCCTGGTCAACGCCGCGACGCTCCTGGTCAGCTCCTGGACTTGGTGGTGCAGGTCTTTCGACGGGGCTTGGTTCAGGGCCTGTGCATCAGCCCCCACGGGGTCCATAGAGGAGGGCGCCGCCTCCTGGTGGTAGGTGAGAGCAGGGCGCCCGGGGTTTATAGCGCCACTGGTTGCGGATTCACGGAGCACCCTTATGGCTCTGTCCTTAAATTGGGCAAAGGTCAGGTCGGGGTTCTGAAAGAACATGAGGCGCAGTTGGGCCCTGTGGGCGCTAGACAGCAGACCTTCTATGAATTGTTCTGTTAGCAGCTTATCCGTTTCCTGCACACTGCCAGGGTCAGTTTGTTGAATAGCCCTCAAGGCTTCCTGCAGATTTAGGGCATAGTCTCTGATGCTGTCCTGTGCCCGCTGCTTACATCCATAGAACCTCATTTTAATCTCAGCGGAGGTACGTGTGTCAAAGGTACCCCGCAGCCGGGCCAGAATACCCTTCACAGTCCTTTTCTCCTCAGTGGGCCATGATTTTACCTCCCTTTGGGCTGCGCCAGTTAACTGCCCTGTTAGTATGCTGACCTTCTGTTCCTCTGTCAGGGGGTAGACTTGGAACAAACTGTACAGCCTTTCCTTAAAGTCAGTTAGGGCATGGGGCTCCCCTGAGTACTTGGGCAGCCAGGCCGCTCCAGGGATGTAGGGCAGGGAAAAGGACATCACCGCTGCTGCAGCTGCGTTGGTGGTAGTGGGCGCCTCTGTGTCCGGCATCTTCCTCCCCCCTAGTTAAGCGTGGCCTACCTTCCGACGATCCTCTTCTGTAGGCCGCGGCTCCGCTGATGCTGCTCCGGACGAGGACCTTGCGTCGCGTCCTGGTGACGTCAGCGTCGCTCTCTCTCTCTTCCAGGACCTTGCGCAGCGTCGGTGCGTGGGGCGGAGCTTCGGATCTCACGCGGTTTGGACGTCCACGCCCCTTTTTTTCCCGCGCGGCGTCCTGGAGATGGCGTCCGACGGCGGGAAAACCACTATCGGATGGCGGGAAAACAGCTGAAGATGGCGGGAACCGACTGAAGATGGCGGGAACCGACTGAAGATGGTGAGAAACGGCTCCGGATGGTGGGAACCTTCACCACGGCAGGTATGACAGTCTTTTGAAGGCACGCAGTACCCGGTGGTTGCGGGCACGAAATCCTGCCGACTACGCCAAAGCTGACTCGCCCCCTGGGCCGTGGGGCACTCGGATCCGGGCAGTAGGGGAACGATGGGAGTAGTAGTGGCAACCCGGTTCCGTGGCTCAGGGTGGTCAGGCCAGTGGTAGTCCGTTATGTGCTGATGTTTATGTCCGACTATGCCACCCGTGGATTTGCGGTCATTAGGAACCGCCGCTGCAAGGCAGACCGCTGGGGCTGATGATGTATGCAGCTGGGATGGTGTGACTCCCCACGGGAAGAGTGCGGCCCCAGGGCAGTGTAGTGGATGTTGGGAGTGATGGTAGTGAGAGTCCCAGTGCTGATAGTGCTGGAGGAGCAAGGAGCACACAGACAACAGGTTGCAGTCCAGGGTCTTTACTAGAACAGGTAAATTGACCCACAAACAGTCCCAGCTAGGAGGGGACCTGGATGTCTGAGAGCAACGAGGAAATTGGCCCTGGTCAGGGTGAGGGTGTAGGCCTACCGTGCTTTCTGTGCTCTTTCTGGCTATCTCCTCGTTATAGGGTAACAGCCCACGTTTCCGAGCTTTTCGTGTATTCTCGCCTGTATGGCCTGCGACGTGGGTTCCTTTCTGCTCCCAGCCTTGTACGGCTTTGCTGGTCCCTTCTGTTGTGGCAGGGCCTCCAGGCTTCTTAGGCCAAGGAATATACAGTCCCCTGCGGACTGGTTATCTGCTGGAGAATGTGGAATCCTCCCAGTCTCAGACACCAAAGTCTGGTAAATTAAGTCCGCTATCTGCCAAGACAGGCTCTCTTCGCCTCTTGTCTCTGGCTTGTGGCTCTCCTCCTGCCACACTTCCTCTTAGGGTGCAATACAACTGTCCCTCCCTGCTCTGGGACCTGAATCCTGAGACAGGTCGTCCAGCTCTCTCTAACCCTGCCCCCAGTACCAGCTTTTATAGGGGCAGCCTGCTCCCCCTACTGGCCTGAGACAGGAGGTACTGCATGCTAATGTTCCCCTGACTAGAGAACCTTCCCCTTGCTCTCAGACACAGCTTTATTACATTTTGTGGCATCCAGGCCAGGGTGACACAAATGTGGCCAGGGAAGGTAAGGAGCCAGTCCACAACTTTTTTTCCTGACAGTTGTATTTAGCTCGGATGAAAGGACTGTCATAGAGGGAAACCCTATCTACCCTGCGTGTCATTTCTCACAGGAAGTCCTGTAAAGCTGCTTTCACTTGAAATGTGGCCTTTTAGGCTCGTGGAGGCGGAAGCTTTTCACAACCACATGCCTCATGCCTCGTGTCCATACTCGGTCCCCAGCCATCACTATTTCTCCCGGTGTTGTCTCCGTCTTCTACAAGCGCGGGTCCCTGAACATTACTGCTGTTTTTTTCTGTGGGAATTTGCTTGCCTCCTACCAGCCTGGAATATTTCCAGCAAACTATGGTACGTCACCATGGTATTAGCACTGCCCCCAGTACCAGTAGCGAAGCCATACCCAATTTCCTTCTCAGGAATTTTATTTGGTAGACTGAGTGGCTGCCCAAATACATTTTCTCACAAAGGAGCTGAAGATAGAGTGGCAGTAGGTGCAAGTTTCTCCAGCCTGTTAGATATTAGAGGGTGAACGGCAGCACATTGGATCAGTGGTTAGCACTGAAGACTTGCAGCGCTGGGATCCTGGGTTCAAATCCCAGCAAGGACAACATCTGCAAGGACTTTGCATGCTCTCCCCGTGTTTGCGTGTGTTTCCTCCTCAGTAAAAAAGCAGCCGTAGAGTGTCCGGGAACCTTTCCACACAATTTTCTTAGCCAGGACTGCTTCTTGGCAGTGTTGGAGAGTCCCACCAGAGAATCCTCTGGTGTGCCATGGCTTCTACCTCAGGAGAGTTCATGATAGCGCTAACTTTGCAGCTGCTATGGGGCTCTTGAGCGGGGGAGAAAGATTAGCCTTCAGAATCAAATCCTCGGGGGGGGGGCACAATGTTTTTCAATCTGAAACAGCTTCTCAGTGGGAGTTGTATTTCACCACAGCCATATTCTTTAGTTGGTGAAAGGACTGGCATAGAAGGAAACCGTATCTACCCCGGCTGTCATTTCTCCGTCACCAGGTTCCGCCCATTGTCACACACGACCGTGCCTGGCTGTATGTTCAGCGGTGAGAGCCACAGATCAGGATGCTGTGTTACAGCTTTTAACAACTCTGCAGCGCTGGACGGTTTGTCAATTAAGCATTTTATTTTCAGCACAGCCTGTTGCCGCTTGGCCAAGGCAGTGCTGCAGTGCTGTCAGCTTGTGACTGATGTGGTCATTTCGGAGATGGAGGAGGAGGTGCATGAGCTGAACAATGTGATTACATTGTTGTTAAATTGGTGACTCTGTTTTTGTACTAAAGAAAGATCCTATTGTTTTGGGGTTTTTTAAGTTTTTTTTTAAGACAAATGCATTCACCGGGAAATGTCATTTTAACTTTTTACAACCTTATCTGGCAGTTTGGTGTGTGACACATCATCAGACACATCCTGTTTTATTTATGATGATGGAGGGACTCTGAAAGTCATAAAGCCTATTTTTATAGGGATATCAGACTGCCCTTACTATTCTTAAAAGGCCAGCAGTTGGCCCTAGCTATTGTTAGAGAGCCATCAGCCGGCTATGCTTTGTTGTTCCCATTATTAACAAGTGGGTCTCTTATACTGATATTGCGTATCCAGTGATGGCAAGGGCTGCCAAAAATTTGGATGCAACCCAATATCCCTTTGAAGAGACATAGAGGAGGGTCTCAGTAAAAAAAATTTCCCATTAAAAAGGAGCGGGTCTCCTATAGTGGTAATGCTCATGCTGTGACTGCAAGGGCTGCCAAAATTTGGGAAAAACCCACTAAGAATTTAAAGACACATAGAGCAGGGCCACAGTAACAAGGTACAACATGTTCCCATTAGAAAGGGGAGGGTCTGCTATACAGTTATAGGGTATGCAGTGAGTCCAACAGCTGACCAAATTTAGTAAAAACCCCACTAAGAATTTAAAGACACATAGAGCAGGGCCACAGTAACAAGTACGACATGTTCCCATTAGAAAGGAGAGGGTCTGCTATACAGTTATAGGGTATGCAGTGAGTCCAACGGCTGACCAATTTTAGTAAAAACACCACTAAGAATTTAAAGACACATGGAACAGGGCCACAGTAACAAGGTACGACATGTTCCCATTAGAAAGGAGAGGGTCTGCTATACAGTTATAGGGTATGCAGTGAGTTCAACGGCTGACAATTTTAGGAAAAACCCACTAAAAATTTAAAGACACATAGAGCAGGGCCACAGTAACGACAAATTCCCATTAGAAAGGAGAGAGTCTCCCATAGTGTTGGCCTATGCAGTGAATGCAAGGGCTGCCAAAAATTTGGAGGCACTTCAATGCCCCTTTGAAGAGACGTGGAGGAGGGCCTCATAAAAAAATGTTCCCATTAGAAAGGAGCGGGCCTCCTATACTAGTAATGCCCATGCACTAAGTGTATGGGCTGACAAACATTTACCCCTGGGGGGTACGTCTCGCCCAGGGGGATATAGGGGACTCGGTACCCGGGCCTTTTACCTTGTTTAGGATGTCACGGCAGTCGGCTCCCGGGCCCGTACTCTGGGGTTTCTCTTGAAAAAGGGGTTTTAGTGTACAATTTGTCTCGTGACGCCACCTGTGGTTTCCGGTAATAGTTACCGGCGCTGCTGCAGACCTCCGGGGGGTGATGGGATGACAGCTAGGATGTTTCTGCTCCCCACAGGCGGAGTGGGCCCCCGGGGCAGTGTAGGTGCAGATGGTGATGCTGGGCGTTGCAGTGCAGAAGAGAGAGATGGCGCAGCGGAAATAACTGACGGAGGTGACTCGCCCCCTGGGCCGTGGGGCACGCGGAACCGGGCGATAGGGAGACGCTGGGAGTAGTAGTGGCGGCCCGGTCCCGCGGCTCAGGGTGGTCAGACCAATGGTAGTCTGCTATGCGCTCCAAATAATGTCCGACTAAGCCACCCATGGATTGCGGTTATTAGGAACCGCCGCTGCAAGGCAGTCCGCTGGGGCTGATGATGGGTGCAGCTGAGGTGATGTGACTCCCCACGGGAAGAGTGCGGCCCCAGGGCAGTGTAGTGAATGGTGGGAGTGATGGTAGTGCGAGTCCCGGTGCTAATAGTGCTGGAGGCGCGAAGGAGCACACAGACAACAAGTTACAGTCCAGGGTCTTTACTCACAGTTCGTTTGTTCCAGGTCACTTCGGCCAGCAGTGACCGCCCGAGCCGTGCTGCGTCCATCAGGTGAGGGGCTTGGTCAACTCCCAGGCAGTTCAGGAGCATAGCACAGGACCCCCTTTTATCCTTTCTCTGGCCTGCCTCACCAGTGACCCACTTTTGTCCAGCTGCCGCGGACCTGTGCGGTTAAACGTGGGCCCCGTCCTCCGCTGTCCTATATGGTGCCTTCCTAGCAGGTTTGATGAGGTGTCGCACCAATATATGATCACGACGACCGGTCTTTGGCTGAGGGTAGTTTCTCCTCCACCAACTTGGGATCCGGTACCCTTAATCTGCCTGACCCTTCACCCTGGATTCTTATGGGTTCTTAGGGTCCCTTCCACCTTCTTGTTCCTGAGCCCTTCTGTTTCTCTGTCTCTCCTTCTTTGCAGTTCCTTTCTGTTTCTGTTCCTTTCTCTTGGAGCTGAGATGAGCCAGAATCTCAGCTCCCCTTCACCTCCTCCAGGCCCACTTCTCCTTCTCCTCTCAGGCCCCGGCCTCTTCCCTAGGCCTGCCTCTGGAGCAGCACTCAGCCTGAGCTGCTGCTCCGTCTTCTCCTCTCCACAGAACGAACCTAGATCTAAGATGGTGCCCACCTTTTATACCTCCCTCTAGCCATGAGCCCAGGTGACCAGCAACCAATGGGCTCCTTCCTACGCTCAGAAACCGCCCCCTATCTGCCCCTACAGCACTGGGTGTTCCACCCCTCCCTCCCCACTCCAGCAGGGACATGGTCGGTCGTGCCTGCACTTCTGTCTAGTGGGAGCACCGTTGAGCTGTCCCTCGGAAATGGGGTGTGTGTGCTGCATGCAGCTAACTGAGCCCTGGTCCATACTCCATCCTTACCTGGGAGTGGAATATCACACCTCTGGTCTGAGGTGCAATACCCCTGTAGCGGCCGAACCCTCGGGGCGCTACATTCCCCCCTGGTAAAGCACAGCACGTCCTCGGGCTGGAAAAGAGCAAAAACAGATAATTACAGGACATGCAAAACTTTTTCAATAACTTTTTACATTAGAAACAGACATTACGGTTCAACTCCCTTTATGGGACACACTTTTCTTTTCACTAGACATTATAGAAAACTTTTTCAATACTTCCGGAACTCTTTTGTATAAAACATTATAGAAAACTTTCACATGACTATTTAGCAGCATATAAAACCTTTTCACATAAAATATTTTTTTTTTTTTTTTTTTTTTAGTAAAGCACATTCTTCGATTCTTGGCTGCGGTGCAACTTGCGACCAGGTGCTCTTTCTTTTTAAAGGTGCAACAGTCCATTTTAACTTTGAGGTAGACGTTGCGGTTCTTGTATAAAACCAGTAGGGGGCGCTTTAAGAAGCGCAACTATATACAAGGGATTGGCCGTTCCCAGTCCTCGGCCGGTTGAAAAGGGGGAATGGCTGCTCACAGTCCTCAGCCTGTTAAAGGGAAGAGGGATGGCTGTTCTCAGTCCTCAGCCAGGTTACTTAGGGGATAGGGCATAACGTTCACACAGTCCTATATCAGTCCCAACGGGGACCACACTTCAATCTAGTAACAGTCCCACACAGTTCCTTTACACCCTTACGGGTAACTATTTACAATGCCACTTTACCTTTCACTGGTAACGGTTGTAATGCACACGCCCGGACTGACTGGCGTGTGCGTGTTTATGTAGTGATTCCACTGTGCCATGAACCGGAGAGTGCCTGGAGGGGCGTAACTAAGTATCTGCCCGATCCGACCAAGGTCGCACGACGGCATACGACGCCAGTGCACCAGGGAGGAACCGAGCAGAGGAACCAGGGTCTACTCCAGGTCAGACTCCGGACACGGCTGTTGACCCACACCGGGGAATACAGGAACAGGCAGACTAGAGCACAGGCTGGGTAGGGTCCAGTACAGACTGGGAGACAAATTCGAAACTGCAGACGCGGTAGACAGAGCTGAGCAAAGCGAAAACCGCAGACGCGGTGGACAGAGCTGAGCAAAGCGAAAACCACAGACGCGGTGGACAGAGCTGAGCAAAGCGAAAACCGCAGACACGGTGGACAGAGCTGAGCAAAGCGAAAACCGCAGACGCGGTGGACAGAGCTGAGCAAAGCGAAAACCGCAGACGCGGTGGACAGAGCTGAGCAAAGCGAAAACCGCAGACGCGGTGGACAGAGCTGAGCAAAGCGAAAACCGCAGACGCGGTGGACAGAGCTGAGCAGAGCGAAAACCGCAGACGCGGTGGACAGAGCTGAGCAAAGCGAAAACCGCAGACGCGGTGGACAGGGCTGAGCAAAGCGAAAACCGCAACGCGGTGGACAGAGCTGAGCAAAGCGAAAACTGCAAACGCGGTGGACAGAGCTGAGCAAAGCGAAAACCGCAGACGCGGCGGACAGAGCTGAGCAAAGCGAAAACCGCAGACGCGGCGGACAGAGCTGAGCAAGGCGAAAACCGCAGACGCGGCGGACAGAGCTGAGCAAAGCGAAAACCGCAGACGCGGCGGACAGAGCTGAGCAAAGCGAAAACCGCAGACGCGGTGGACAGAGCAGAGCAAAGCGAAAACCGCAGACGCGGAGGGAACAGGGCTCTGTTCACACGGAACAGACTAGAAGGGAAAGACAGAACCAGATACCCACAGGGTACTTGCAGAGAAGTAGCGAGTGGACCACAAACTCACAAACGGAAGTACAGTGACAACGAGCAGGAGTAGGTACGAGTTCAGACTCTGCAGAAAAAGGAAAGGAACGGACATAGAGAAAAAACAGGTAAAAGATAGGAGAGAGTTCAGACTGGAACTGAGTGTACGGAGGAGACCGACACTGCAGCGGGATACAGGAGCGGGTCTGGGAATACGGCCCCCAGAGAGGCGGGACGAACAGGCAAGGAGCGTGTTCAGACTGGCCTGGAAATACAGCCTCCAGGAAGGCGGAACGAACAGGCAAGGAACGAGTACAGACTGCAGGTTAAGGTACACAGATAGGACACAGTACAGACATGGGAACAGATACTGCAAGACAGGTAACATAGACAGGACCTGGCATGTCAGAGACAAAAGCCAACTGACAGGGCAAGATGCTCAGGCCTGGGTTAATGGGGCAGCTGGTTTAAATACCAGGTGACAGACAGCAATAGGCTGAGGACGCACAAAGGGTGTGCCTGCAGCAGGTACAAAAAGCAGGAAGTGATCGGGCACCGCCCTTAAGCAGCAGACACAGAAGCAAACAGACAGCATGGAGGGAAGCCAGAGATACACCCTGGACTGGAGATCAAGTGCGCACTCTTGCACAGTGGGAGATGGACCACTATGCAAGGACGCCGCCAGGTATGTTACAGTACCCCCCCCTTACGCCCCCTCTTCTTCAGGCCTGCCAGAATGTTCCGCAGGGAATTCGAGGGCCTATCCTTTACTTCAAGGAGATTACTTCCACTGTCCACTGGAGAAACTGGTCTCATCTGGGTAGCTAGGATGCTACCTCCTATCCAGCCATCCTCAGCAACAGACGAAACAGGTGGAGTACCAGGAACAGCACACAGGGAAGTCTCTCTCCACTTATTATCAGGTAGCACCCCAGAGGGTTCAGGAGACAACTGGAAGTCCTCCGCCGGGTTGAAGGAGTGCAGAGACTCGGGGGTAACCTCTGCTTCGGGGTACATCTTGTCAAACTCACAGGATGAAATGGGCGAGGTATCAGGTACAAGGTGTAGAAAAGTCCCTGTTACCTTGTTATCTGGTGGTACCCAGGAGGATTCAGAAAACAACTGGGGGTCCTCCGCCGGGTCGGAATAGTGCAGAGACTCGGGGGTAACCTCTGCTTCGGAGTACACTAGGTCGGACTCGCTGGATGAAGCGGGCGAGGTATCAGGTACCGAATATAGAAGAGTACCTGTCCATTCGTTATCAGGTAGCACCCCGAAGGGTTCAGGAGACAACTGGAGGTCCTCCGCCTGGTCGGAGGGGTGTAGAGACTCGGGGATAACCTCTGCTTCGAGGTACATCTTGTCAAATTCACAGGAAGAAATAGACAGGTTATCAGGTACAGGGTGAGAAAAAGTCACTGTCTCTTTGTTATCTGGTGGTACCCCGGAGGAGTCAGGAAACAACTGGAGGTCCTCTGCCGGGTCAGAAGAGTGCAGAGGCTCGGGGAAAACATCTGCTTCAGAGTACACTAGGTCGGACTCACTGGACGAAGCAGGCGAGGTATCGGGTACCGAGTATTGGAAAGTCTCTGTCCATTCACCACCAGGTGGCACCCCGAAGGGTTCTGGAGACAACTGGAGGTCCTCCGCCTGGTCAGAGGGGTGTAGAGACTCATGGGTAACCTCTGCTTCAGAGTACACTAGGTCGGACTCACTGGACGAAGTAAGCGAGGTATCAGATCCAGGATATAGGAAAGTCTCTGTCCATTCACCACCAGGTGGCACCCCGAAGGGTTCTAGAGACAACTGGAGGTCCTCCGCCTGGTCGGAGGGATGTAGAGACTCGGGAGTAACCTCTGCTTCGGAGTACACTAGGTGGGACTCACTGGACGAAGCGAGCAAGGTATCAGGTACAGAGTATAGGAGAGTCTCTGTCCTTTCGCTACCAGGTAGCACCTCGAAGGGCTCAGGAGACAACTGGAGGTCCTCTGCCAGGTTGGAGGGGTGAAGAGACTCATGGGTAACCTCTGCTTCAGAGTACACTAGGTTGGACTCACTGGATGAAGCAGCCGAGATATCAGGTACCGAGTATAGGAAAGTCTCTGTCCATTCGCTACCAGGTAGCACCCGGAAGGGTTCAGGAGACAACTGGAGATCCTCCGCCTGATCGGAGGGGTGTAGAGACTCAGGGGTAACCTCTGCTTCAGAGTACACTAGGTCGGACTCACTGGACGAAGCAAGCGAGGTATCAGATCCAGGATATAGGAAAGTCTCTATCCATTCACCACCAGGTGGCACCCCGAAGGGTTCTGGAGACAACTGGAGGTCCTCCGCCTGATCGGAGGGGTGTAGAGACTCGGGAGTAACCTCTGCTTCGGAGTACACTAGGTTGGACTCACTGGACGAAGCGAGCGAGGTATCAGGTACAGAGTATAGGAGAGTCTCTGTCCTTTCGCTACCAGGTAGCACCCCGAAGGGTTCTGGAGACAACTGGAGGTCCTCCGCCTGGTCGGAGGGGTGTAGAGACTCGGAGGTAACTACCACTTTGGATCCCCATAATAACGTAGCGGATCCGCAGGAACGAGAGCAGATAGATCCATCTGGACGGTTGCGTAATTCGCCTGGAACTCAGCTAAAGGGAAAAAAAAAATTTATTTATTTATTTTAATGCATGTATTCGATGGAAAACTTCTCAGAGAGCGAAGGCCGTGGGGCTCAACGGGAACCATGGCCTGAGCATGCTGTAATGCACATGCCCGGACTGACTGGCGTGTGCGTGTTTATGTAGTGATTCCACTGTGCCATGAACCGGAGAGTGCCTGGAGGGGCGTAACTAAGTATCTGCCCGATCCGACCAAGGTCGCACGACGGCATACGACGCCAGTGCACCAGGGAGGAACCGAGCAGAGGAACCAGGGTCTACTCCAGGTCAGACTCCGGACACGGCTGTTGACCCACACTGGGGAATACAGGAACAGGCAGACTAGAGCACAGGCTGGGTAGGGTCCAGTACAGACTGTGAGACAAATTCGAAACAGCAGACGCGGTAGACAGAGCTGAGCAAAGCGAAAACCGCAGACGCGGTGGACAGAGCTGAGCAAAGCGAAAACCGCAGACGCGGTGGACAGAGCTGAGCAAAGCGAAAACCGCAGACGCGGTGGACAGAGCTGAGCAAAGCGAAAACCGCAGACGCGGTGGACAGAGCTAAGCAAAGCGAAAACCGCAGACGCGGTGGACAGAGCTGAGCAAAGCGAAAACCGCAGACGCGGTGGACAGAGCTGAGCAAAGCGAAAACCGCAGATGCGGTGGACAGAGCTGAGCAAAGCGAAAACCGCAGACGCGGTGGAAAGAGCTGAGCAAAGCGAAAACCGCAGACGCGGTGGACAGAGCTGAGCAAAGCGAAAACCGCAGACGCGGTGGACAGAGCTGAGCAGAGCGAAAACCGCAGACGCGGTGGACAGAGCTGAGCAAAGCGAAAACCGCAGACGCGGTGGACAGAGCTGAGCAAAGCGAAAACCGCAACGCGGTGGACAGAGCTGAGCAAAGCGAAAACCGCAAACGCGGTGGACAGAGCTGAGCAAAGCGAAAACCGCAGACGCGGCGGACAGAGCTGAGCAAAGCGAAAACCGCAGACGCGGCGGACAGAGCTGAGCAAAGCGAAAACCGCAGACGCGGCGGACAGAGCTGAGCAAAGCGAAAACCGCAGACGCGGCGGACAGAGCTGAGCAAAGCGAAAACCGCAGACGCGGCGGACAGAGCTGAGCAAAGCGAAAACCGCAGACGCGGTGGACAGAGCAGAGCAAAGCGAAAACCGCAGACGCGGAGGGAACAGGGCTCTGTTCACACGGAACAGACTAGAAGGGAAAGACAGAACCAGATACCCACAGGGTACTTGCAGAGAAGTAGCGAGTGGACCACAAACTCACAAACGGAAGTACAGTGACAACGAGCAGGAGTAGGTACGAGTTCAGACTCTGCAGAAAAAGGAAAGGAACGGACATAGAGAAAAAACAGGTAAAAGATAGGAGAGAGTTCAGACTGGAACTGAGTGTACGGAGGAGACCGACACTGCAGCGGGATACAGGAGCGGGTCTGGGAATACGGCCCCCAGAGAGGCGGGACGAACAGGCAAGGAGCGTGTTCAGACTGGCCTGGAAATACAGCCTCCAGGAAGGCGGAACGAACAGGCAAGGAACGAGTACAGACTGCAGGTTAAGGTACACAGATAGGACACAGTACAGACATGGGAACAGATACTGCAAGACAGGTAACATAGACAGGACCTGGCATGTCAGAGACAAAAGCCAACTGACAGGGCAAGATGCTCAGGCCTGGGTTAATGGGGCAGCTGGTTTAAATACCAGGTGACAGACAGCAATAGGCTGAGGACGCACAAAGGGTGTGCCTGCAGCAGGTACAAAAAGCAGGAAGTGATCGGGCGCCGCCCTTAAGCTGCAGACACAGAAGCAAACAGACAGCATGGAGGGAAGCCAGAGAGACACCCTGGACTGGAGATCAAGTGCGCACTCTTGCACAGTGGGAGATGGACCACTATGCAAGGACGCCGCCAGGTATGTTACAACGGTGTCTTTGTGACGCTCCTTCTTCCTCCTCATACGGATCTTCAGGCCCGTCCGGGCCCTCCTGGTACTCAGCGTCCGAGTAGTGCTGTTCTTCCTCCTCTACTACTCGACGGACGTGTAGGGCGTACCACCCCTTCACGCCTTGGTGTCGGGTGTAAGACACCACATCGCCTGGGAATAGATCCCGCCCACGATGGCCTTCCGGTAGGTGACTCTCCACATCTCTCCTTGTCACAAACACGTCACTGATGGTCTCGGGGTCTCGGATGAAACCCCAGCCGCGCTCCATCTGGAACTTCACCACAGTCCCGGTGACTCGGGGTCTGCGGGCAGTTCGGGGATCTCGCCGCGCCTTCATTTTCTGCTCCGCGCTCTGGACCTGCAGCTTCTCTTGCTTCACCCGCCGCTCTTGCTGCTCCTTCTCAAACATCTCCAGCTGTTGGCGGCAGGTCTGTCGCCGCTCAGCTGCGCCCGCTCGCGTTTCTTTCGTGAACCCCATCAGGTCCTCCCCTGTGAGGTCCCATTCGAACTGGGCATCTTCCAATGGCAGCTGGGGGATTTCCTGAGGCACCGGAGCGGGTATGAGGGGCTCAGAGGGTACTTCGACCTCCGCGGACGGGCTCTTCTGGAAGCGGGGGTTGACAAACTCGGGGGGCCAGATGAAAGGCAGCCCATCCGGAGTGGTGTGTTGAGCGAAGAGATCTGCGCCCAGTGATGGTACTGCAGCAGCAGGGGGCGCAGGTGGGTTGGCGGCGCCCGGGGGCACGTGACCTTGCGACCAGGCCCGTGCTGGTCGTTTCCTGGTTGCTCCCAAGGGTGGTACAGCAGGTGCAGGGGGTTCCGTCAGGGAAGCGGCGCCCGGGAGCACAGGGCCTTGCGACCGGGCCTGCGGTGGCGGTTGGCTGAGCACGCCCGGGGTCAGAGGGCACGGCGTGGGGCGGGGCTCACTGGCAGCGTCGACGGCCTGGGGGCCGGTTGATGGCGGTGAGGGCACGGTGTCGCCGGCGGGTCCCGGTGCGGTGGGCTCCGCGACGGGGTGCGGGGGCAGGTCGGCGGCCTTAGGATTCGGTGCAGGGGCGTCTCCGTTACCTGCCTCCGCTGTCGCGGCCTCCTCCGCGGCGTCGTCCTCGGCCTCTGCTCGGCCTTCACTGCCCTCAGTGGCTGGTGCGCTGCTCGTTGATGGCGCCTTCGGCTGCAGGATCACAGCCCGCCGGGCCACTTCCTTCTTCCATCCGGCGATCACGTCCTGCTGCGCCCGGACCATCCTCCCGTCCAGCTCTTCCAACGCCGCCCGTGTATATTCGGGGTCCTCATTGGGGAGATGGGCTAACAGCTCGGTGAGGCTGCATGGTGGTGTAGCTTGCAGCAGGCCCTTTGCCAGGGTACCGGAACTGGTTTCTCCCTCCATCTCCGGGTGCGGCCTGGCCAGACTGATCCAGACTGCGCCCTGCCCCACAGTTTTCTTCTCTCTCCGCCCCCAGAGGGGGTGGTCCTGGGGCATTCTGCTGACAATCACTTTCAGGGGCAGCCCCCCCATGTTGATGGACATCTCCACTGCTGCATTCATGGTTGGTGGGGGCGGGCTCCTTCTTTGGCGCCATTCTGGGACCTGGCCCACGATGGGAGGTGGCTTCCTGCTGTCTTTTGGTGCGCACATAATGGCGTCCGCTCTGCCAGGGCGGGAAAAACGGATGAAGATGGCGGGAAACGGTCCAAGATGGCGTCTGATGGCGGGAATCGGCTCCGGATGGCGGCAAACGACTCCGGACGGCGGGAAACTTCTTTTTAAGGTACATGTGCAATTTTCTTCAGGCACGCAATACCAGTTTGTGGCGGGTTGGTCACGATCCTGCCGACTACGCCAAAGCTGACTCGCCCCCTGGGCCGTGGGGCACGCGGAACCGGGCCATAGGGAGACGCTGGGAGTAGTAGTGGCGGCCCGGTCCCGCGGCTCAGGGTGGTCAGACCAATGGTAGTCTGCTATGCGCTCCAAATAATGTCCGACTACGCCACCCGTGGATTGCGGTTATTAGGAACCGCCGCTGCAAGGCAGTCCGCTGGGGCTGATGATGGGTGCAGCTGAGGTGATGTGACTCCCCACGGGAAGAGTGCAGCCCCAGGGCAGTGTAGTGAATGCTGGGAGTGATGGTAGTGCGAGTCCCGGTGCTAATAGTGCTGGAGGCGCGAAGGAGCACACAGACAACAAGTTACAGTCCAGGGTCTTTACTCACAGTTCGTTTGTTCCAGGTCACTTCGGCCAGCAGTGACCGCCCGAGCCGTGCTGCGTCCACCAGGTGAGGGGCTCGGTCAACTCCCAGGCAGTTCAGGAGCATAGCACAGGACCCCCTTTTATCCTTTCTCTGGCCTGCCTCACCAGTGACCCACTTTTGTCCAGCTGCCGCGGACCTGTGCGGTTAAACGTGGGCCCCGTCCTCCGCTGTCCTATATGGTGCCTTCCTAGCAGGTTTGATGAGGTGTCGCACCAATATATGATCACGACGACCGGTCTTTGGCTGAGGGTAGTTTCTCCTCCACCAACTTGGGATCCGGTACCCTTAATCTGCCTGACCCTTCACCCTGGATTCTTATGGGTTCTTAGGGTCCCTTCCACCTTCTTGTTCCTGAGCCCTTCTGTTTCTCTGTCTCTCCTTCTTTGCAGTTCCTTTCTGTTTCTGTTCCTTTCTCTTGGAGCTGAGATGAGCCAGAATCTCAGCTCCCCTTCACCTCCTCCTCGGCCTCTTCTCCAGGCCCACTTCTCCTTCTCCTCTCAGGCCCCGGCCTCTTCCCTAGGCCTGCCTCTGGAGCAGCACTCAGCCTGAGCTGCTGCTCCGTCTTCTCCTCTCCACAGAACGAACCTAGATCTAAGATGGTGCCCACCTTTTATACCTCCCTCTAGCCATGAGCCCAGGTGACCAGCAACCAATGGGCTCCTTCCTACGCTCAGAAACCGCCCCCTATCTGCCCCTACAGCACTGGGTGTTCCACCCCTCCCTCCCCACTCCAGCAGGGACATGGTCGGTCGTGCCTGCACTTCTGTCTAGTGGGAGCACCGTTGAGCTGTCCCTCGGAAATGGGGTGTGTGTGCTGCATGCAGCTAACTGAGCCCTGGTCCATACTCCATCCTTACCTGGGAGTGGAATATCACACCTCTGGTCTGAGGTGCAATACCCCTGTAGCGGCCGAACCCTCGGGGCGCTACAGAGGCAGGGGAGTGCAGTCATCCGAGTTTTACTCACAGTTCTGTTCAAGTTCCTCAGGTACACTGTACGGGTGTCAGCCTCCCGCATTGCACTGCGTCTACCAGACAAGGGGTTCAGCACTTTCTCAAGTATATGAGGAGCGCTTGACGGAACCCCGCTTTCTTTATGTTCCTTACTAGACCGACTTCTCGTGCCGGGTCTTCTCCCTCCTGCCCTGCGCTTCCCCACACAAAGTCCCGATCGGGTACTCTGAAGTCCCTCTGGGTAACGTGGAGTTCCCGGACCTATTTGGTGCCCTTCACGGCGACTAGGGTGAGGTTGTGGCAACTGCACCATGGAAGTTCAGAAGCCTCCGATTTTTCCAGCCGAGACCTGGAGTAACACGGCTGGTCCAGGGACCGGTTCCCTTCTTGTGGCCTGATCCCTCTGACACCTGGCAGACTCGGGCGTACGGGTGGCTTCCTGCTCCTTCCGCACCCCTGGGATCCCTTATGTTACCGGAGCCTTTCTCCTCTGCTCCCCTCCTGGGCCTCTCTTACTAGGCCCCAGTCCTGGAGCAGAGCTCCTGAAGAGACTCTGCTCCCCTCCTCTCCTTACTACTCACTGACTGAACTTCTGAACTCCCTACTCTAAGATGGCCTCCCTATATATACCTCCCATAATGGTGCTCCTCTATTCTACATCCTCCACCCACACCCACTACTGGTTCGTCCTATCTTTGGTTCCCCCCACTCGAGCCAGGGACAGGGAAGCAGAAGAAGTGCATAATGCCCTTCCAGCCGGCCTGGAGTAGTGTAGTGTTGAATGCGGGTGTTGGGGTTCCGGGCAGCACTCCCTCCTTACCTGAGAGAAGGAGACACCACACCTCTGGGTGAGGTGCAGTACCTCAGTGGCGACTGAACCCCCAGGGGCGCCACAGGTATACATTAACATACTGTATGAAAAAAATTTTTTTACGGCATCATAAACACTGGTGTTGAGCGAGCATGCTCGACACTGCTTGGTACTCACCCGAGCATCTCACTACTCGGGATGTTCGGCGAGCACCGAGCATTTCCGGGTTACTCGGATGGGAGCTCGGGTCTCTGCCCTGCATGTTTGACGCTCTTTACAGAGCCAATGAACATGCAGAGATTGCCAGCCAGTCACTGTAATGCCGCAGACATGTTGTTTGTGGGCATTACAGTGATTGGCTGGCCGCACAGCGTCACCTCGAGTATTTAAAACCGGGCGCCGCCATCTTGGACACAGTCGCTCCGGATCAGACAGTGTAGGGTCAGTGCTGCAGAGCTAGGGAGAGATTTATGCTGCGAAATAGTCAGTGTAGGGTCTCTAAAGCCTGCCAAATCAAACAAACAGTCCTTCTGAGGACTAATATCCATCCCAGATATCAGGCAGGCAGGCCGTATAGGAGACGCAGTGGTTATACCAACAAACACTGCATTACAGTCCTGTGTGCTCCTGCTGGTCAAATTGCTAGACTTATCCCCAGGTCTCAGGGGCCAGGAAAAATCTTTTTTTTCATCTAAATCCTGTTTATTTGTTTTTTCCTCAGTCAGACTGTACAAATACCCGTCTTATTAACCTTTTGATATCCCCCCCCCCAACAAAAAAAAAAGTGTGTTGCTGACTGTTCAGACACCAATATATCTGTTTAAAAGAGTCTGGTGTAGGCCAGAGAACTAGAACTGTGGTTTTCCTCTTCCACAGTTCAAATCTGGGTGTTATCAACCTGCTTGCCTTTTTTCCATAAAAAAAAACAGTTTGAGTGTGTCGCTGACTGTTCAGACACAAATATATCTATTTTAACAAGTCTGGTATACACCAGGAAATTATAACTGTGGTTTTGCAGTTCCACGGTTCTAATCTCCTTTTTATTACCCTTTTGCTATTGATAGTGCGAGTGTAAGCTATTTTACTTCATTTACAATGGGCAAGGTGCGTGGCAAGGGACGTGGAACTGGACGTTCTGGTGATGGTGCGTACAGAGGACGGGGCCGTGGCCCAGGTGAAAATGTGCCACAACCAACAGCCACATCTTCTCGCTCCCAGTTCTTGACCGAATTATTAGGGAAGCACACAACAACAAGATCACTATTGCGAACTGATCAGTGTGAACAGGTTATTAATTGGATAGCAGATAATACTTCCAGTCACCTGGGCACCACCACCTCCAGTCTGTCTTCCACACAGTCAAGTGTTAGTAGCCGTGAGTCTCGACCGCATACTCCTTCTCACCCTGATGCTCCTTCCTCCCACCATGCCGAGTGTCGTCAGACAGCAACTGATCCCACAGTTGGACACTCTGAAGAGCTGTTCACTGGTCCATTTCCATATTTGGGCTCCTCGCCTGCTCCGCTTGAAGTGGTGGAAGAGGAGATCCCATGTAGCGATGGCCAAATATTTGAACAGCCACGGCCACAGGAAGGCGACGCTGGCAATTTGTCACAAGAGGTGGACGATGACGAGACATAATAGCCACAAAGTGAGGAGGAGGACCGTGGTGCGGAAGTGGAAGAGGAGGAGGTGGTGGATGATCTAGTAACTGACCCAACGTGCCAGGAGGACACGCAGAGCGAGGCCAGCAGCACACAGGGGGAGGGAGGCAGAGTACCCCAACAGGCAGGAAGAAGCAGTGTGGTGGCCACAGACAGAAGGCGGGCAACCATTCCCCGTAACACCAACACGAGGGACGTTGCCAATACAACCGGTAGGTCTTCCAGAGTCTGGAATTTTTTTAAAGATTCTGCTGATAACCCCAAAAAGGCCATTTGTACCACCTGCCAGGCCAGCAACAGCAGGGGTCACAAAACTACCAGCCTGACCACCACCAGCATGATCAGGCACATGTCAGCAAAGCTCCCGACTTTGTGGGGCGAACCCCAGGGTCCACGACCAGTGTCACCGGGTGTCACCACTGCTTCTTCCGCTGTTGTGCATGTAAGAGAACCCCCTGTTGTGCGTGCAAGGCAATCCCCTGTCCATACTGCATGCAAAGATGCCCCCTCCTCTCAGTCTTCACTTGTTATGGCAGTTTCTCAAGAAACAGCATCAACGTCCACATCCCACCGCAGCATTCAATTGTCCATATCCCCGACCTTTGACCGAAAGCGCAAATTCGCAGCCAATGCCCCACAGGCCACAGTCCTAAATTCGCACATTTCACGACTGCTTGCATTGGAAATGCTGCCTTTTAAGCTGGTGGAGATGGAATCCTTCCGCAACCTTATGGCGGTGGCTGTCCTTCGGTACTCGGTCCCCAGCCGACACTATTTTGCCCGGTGTGCCATCCCTGCACTACACAAGCACGTGTCCCAAAACATCTGCCGTGCCCTCAACAACGCAGTTACTGGGAGAGTCCACCTGACAACGGACACGTGGACAAGTGCTTGTGGCCAGGGACGGTACATCTCCCTGACGGTACACTGGGTAAACATTGTGGAAGCCGGGACCCAGTCGGACCTTGGGACGGAACACATCCTCCCCACACCGAGGATTGCGGGCCCTATGTCAGTCAGAGTTGCCCCACAGTGTACAGCTCATGCGCATCATCCTCCTCCTCCTTCTCATGTTCAGCCTCCATCTCAGATATCACCACATCAGTTACAAGCTGGAAGCACTGCAGTACTGCCTCATCCAAGCGGCAACAGGCTGTGCTGAAACTCATAAGCTTAGGCGATAAACCTCACACTGCTTGTGAGTTGTGGACAGCTGTGAAAGAGCAGGCAGATCTGTGGCTGAGACCGCTGAACCTACATCCAGGCATGGTCATGTGTGACAATGGCCGTAACCTGGTGGCGGCTCTGAGGCGAGGCGAGATCACACATGTACCATGCCTGGCTCATGTGCTTAACCTCGTGGTTCAGCGGTTTCTTAAATCGTACCCCGAGTTGCCAGATCTGCTCGTCAAAGTACGTCACCTGTCAGCTCATTTTCGCAAGTTGGCTACAGCTTCTGCCGCCCTTGCTGTGTTGCAGCTTCCGGCACACCGACTGGTGTGTGATGTCCCCACACGTTGGAACTCTACCCTCCACATGTTGCAAAGGATTTGTGAGCAGAAGAGAGCAGTTGTGGAGTACCAGCTGCAACAAGGCCGTCGATATTCAGGTCAGACTCCACACATAATATCTCAGGCGTGGACTTGGATGTCTGACATATGTACCATCCTGACAAACTTTGAGGAGTCCACCAAGATGGTGAGTGGCGATGACGCCGTCATTAGCATCAGCATCCCACTTGTCTGTCTTTTGCAACGCTCTCTGCAGAGAATTAAAGAGGAGGCATTGCAGCCAGAGTATGATGAGATGGATCAAGAAGCCGTAGCGGGCGATTACACACAGCCCAGCCTCATCTCATCCCAACGTGCATTGGGGGACAATGAGGGAGAGGAGGAGGAGGAGGAGGAAGAACAGGAACTGGTATCATGCGCTGTAGACGGTAGTACCTGTACAACTGTCATACCGTCGGTTCAGCTTGGGTGGCCTGAGGACAGGGGGGAGGAGGAGGAGGAGAGCATGGTCAGTCGTCATCTTGGTGAGGACACGGAAGTCTTGCCCGTTACCAGTCTGGCACGCGTGGCTGACTTTATGTTACGCTGCCTTAACCGTGACCCTCGCGTTGTCAAAATGTTGGGTGACAGCCATTACTGGTTGGTGACACTTTTAGACCCCTGCTACAAGGAGAACTTTCACTCTCTTATTCCTGAGGTGGAGAGGTCTACAATACACTGTGTTCCAAATTATTATGCAAATAATATTTTCTCAGATTTTCCCAAATTATCTATATGAATTGCAGTCATTGTAATTTTCCAGTCAAATAACTATTAGAGTACAATTGAAAGGTTTTTGTACAAACTGCCTATGATAACAGTATATTTTTAAAAAAATTAAAAACTCAAACTGCACTCAAAATGCATGTTCCAAATTATTATGCACAGCAGAGTTTTCAACCTTTTCCTTTTAATAAAGAACAAAAAAATGGTCATTTTTGAAATTATGAGCATTAGCAGGTTATTACAAACTGAAATCAAACATTTTTCAACTCAAAACTTTATTGTAGGTGATGTTACATTTGCACATAGGACCCCTTGTTCGAAAGGAGCTTCTGAACTCTCTCGTCCATTGAATTTGTCAGGTTTTGGATGGTTTCTGCTTCAATTGTTTTGCATGAGGACAGAATACCCTCCCAGAGCTGTTGCTTAGATGTGAACTGCCTCCCGCCATCATAGACTCTCCTTTTGATGATGCTCCAGAGGTTCTCAATGGGGTTGAGGTCAGGGGAGCATGGGTGCCACACCATAAGTTTGTCCCCTTTTATGCCCATAGCAGCCAGAGATGCAGATGTGTTATGTGCAGCATGAGACGGGGCATTATCATGCATGAAATGATCTCGATGGTCCAGATGGATGGAGTGCAGGATGGCTGGTTGATGGACACCCCATGCAAACACGGCTATGGCGCTAACAAGGAGGAGGTAGAGTAATATTTTGGGCTGGAATCATGTGGAGAGAGATTGTCGGCCCTTTTAGGATCCCTGAAGGGGTAAAGATGAACTCCATAATGTATGTTGAGTTTCTCAAACAGCACTTCCTTCCATGGTTCAAGAAAAAGAACCGTGTATTCCGCAGCAAGATCATTTTCATGCATGATAATGCCCCGTCTCATGCTGCACATAACACATCTGCATCTCTGGCTGCTATGGGCATAAAAGGGGACAAACTTATGGTGTGGCCCCCATGCTCCCCTGACCTCAACCCCATTGAGAACCTCTGGCGTATCATCAAAAGGAGTGTCTATGATGGCGGGAGGCAGTTCACATCTAAGCAACAGCTCTGGGAGGGTATTCTGTCCTCATGCAAAACAATTAAAGCAGAAACCATCCAAAACCTGACAAATTCAATGGACGAGAGAGTTCAGAAGCTCCTTTCGAACAAGGAGTCCTATGTGCAAATGTAACATCACCTAGAATAAAGTTTTGAGTTGAAAACTGTTTTATTTCAGTTTGTAATAACCTGCTAATGCTTATAATTTCAAAAATGACCATTTTTTTGTTCTTTATTAAAAGGAAAAGGTTGAAAACTCTGCTGTGCATAATAATTTGGAACATGCATTTTGAGTGCAGTTTGAGTTTTTAATTTTTTAAAAAATATACTGTTATCATAGGCAGTTTGTACAAAAACCTTTCAATTGTACTCTAATAGTTATTTGACTGGAAAAGTACAATGACTGCAATTCATATAGGTAATTTGGGAAAATCTGAGAAAATATTATTTGCATAATAATTTGGAACACAGTGTAATGGGGCAGTGCCAGAAGGCCCTTGCTGCAGAACTGTTAAAAAAATTCCCATCTGAACACGATAGCGGCAGAGGTCACAGTTCGTTGACCAACCAAGGTGTACAGGCGAGAGAGACGCAACTTCAATCCAGCAGAGGCAGGGGAACACTGTCAACATTCTGGGACAGTTTTCTGAGACCCGCCCAGCTTACAGGCCCTGAGGCACGGGGTACTCTCACAAGGAGTGGAAAGTTTCAAAAGATGGTGAGGGAGTACCTTGCCAACCGTACCAGCGTCCTCCTTGATTCCTCTGTGCCTTTTAATTATTGGGTATCCAAGCTGGACACTTGGAATGAACTCACTCTGTACGCTTTGGAGGTCCTGTCCTGCCTTGCCGCTAGCGTGTTATCGGAGCGTGTTTTTAGTGCCGCTGGGGGAATTATAACTGATGAGCACACTCGCCTGACAACTGACAATTCTGACAAGCTGACCCTTATCAAAATGAACAAGGGCTGGATTGGGCCAGACTTCTCATCACCACCAAATGACAGCAGAGTAACATAAAGTCAAATCCACTGTGTTGTTTCGGGAGGTGTATTCCCATGCACCGCTTCACACCCACACATGGGTATACGCTTCCTCATTTCGGCTGTTTTTTGCTCTTCTCCTTATCCTCAGCCTCCACCACCACTATACCACCAGGGTTACCGTGGTCCGTGTTGCCAGCATTGCAAGTTCCTCAGTCCTAATTTTTGGCAGCTTTTGCTTGGAAGGCATAGGCAAAGACTATGGGAGATTCACTCCCCAATAATGGAAATAATGTTTTTAATATGCTGTACTGCATGGCTCTTGTAAGGGGCATTAAAATCGTCTTGTTAAGCTACTGCGACCTCCACCACTCTTCCAAGGAGCATTGATATTGTCTTTTTATTCCACTGCGACCTCCACCATTCTTCCAAGGGTCATTGATATTGACTTTTTATTCCACTGTAACCTCCACCACTCTTCCAAGGGGCATTGATATTGTCTTTTTATTCCACTGGCACCTCCACCACTCTTCCAAGGGGCATTGATATTGTCTTTTTATTCCACGGAGACCTCCAAGTCTCTTCCAAGGGGCATTAAAACTGTCTTGTTAAGCTACTGCGACCTCCACCACTCTTCCAAGGGGCATTGATATAGTCTTTTTATTCCACTGTGACCTCCACCACTCTTCCAAGGGGCATTGATATTGTCTTTTTATTCCACTGCGACTTCCACCACTCTTCCAAGGGGCATTAAAACCGTCTTGTTAAGCTACTGTGACCTCCACGTCTCTTCCAATTGGCATTAAAACCGTCTTGTTATGCTACTGTGACCTCCATGTCTCTTCCTAGGGGCATTAAAACCGTCTTGTTAAGCTACTGCGACCTCCACCACTCTTCCAAGGAGCATTGATATTGTCTTTTTATTCCACTGTAACCTCCACCACTCTTCCAAGAGGCATTGATATTGTCTTTTTATTCCACTGGGACCTCCACCACTCTTCCAAGGGGCATTGATATTGTCTTTTTATTCTACTGAGACCTCCACGTCTCTTCCAAGGGGCATTAAAACCGTCTTGTTAAACCACTCTGAACTCCACAGCTCTTCCAAGGGGCATTGAAATGTTGTTTTTAATTACCTCTAACCTCCACGACTCTTCCAATGGGCATTGCATTTCCTTCTAATTTTAGTCAGCTTTTGCTTTTCAATGCATAGGCGAACACTAAGGGAGACCCACTCCCCAATAATGGGTAGAAGGTTTTTAGTACGCTGTAATCCACATCTGTTTCAAGGGGCATTGCAGTACCTCATAATTTTTGGAAAGCCTTCCATTCACTGCTTAGGCCAACAGTGTACTGGAGACCCAGTTGCTATAAATGGAAAAAACGGTTTAGTTAAGGCCCTCTGACCTCCATGTCACTTCCAAGGGGCATTGCAGTGCCTCGAAATTTTTGGTAGGCATTGCACTCACTGTATGCCCTATAACTGTGCAGCTGAACTGCTCCTTTTGGTACAGAAACATATCCTACAAGACATATGTGGTTGACTGGCCTGATATTGATGTGAATGGTCCCTGTTCCTCCTGCTCTTTCTCCTTTGCCACCACCTCATCCATCATTCATCACCTGAAGCTTTCTTTTAACGAGAGTCATAGAACTGGGATAGTAGCAGGAAAACATCCAGCAATCCTCGGAGGAGGTAGGATATGCGCCAAAACGCTGACCACCTCAGGCCTAGCTGCTACTACATTCATGCGCTTGCATTCCAAGGAACAGAAAGCTAAGGAGATGGATGGCTCATGATCATGAATAATTTACTCATTGTGGAAGAGGCCGACCACTGATGCTGTCTATCTTCTGAACTTTGTGTTGAAGCCTGATTGACCCAGGACCCGCAATCCTCTATGTCTGGAGGACGTGTTGCATCCCAGTGTCCAACTGTGTCCCGGCTTCCACAATATTAACCCAGTGTGAAGGCTTCAGTGAGATGGACCATCCCTGGCCACATTCACTTGTCCACGTGTTTGTGGTTAGGCTGTCCTTTCCACTAAATGCACTGGGGAGGGCACAGGTAATGTTTTGGTATGCGCGCTTGTGTATAAGGTGCACCGGGACATATAGGGGCGGCTGGGGACCGTTTATGGACACCCGGCCGCCCCCAGGCGGCTGGGGACTGTGTGTGGGAACCCGGCCACGGGGCGGCTGGGGACCAAGTATGGACACCCGGCCGCCCTCTGTCGGCTGGGAACCAAGCGTGGACACCCGGCCGCCGACGCAGCCATGACGTGGTGGCCAGATTCTGCCTCCACATGACTAAAAGGCCCAATTTCAAGTGCAAGCAAGCAAGCAGTATGGTATTGCAGCCTGGGGGTGGGTGGGTGGCAGGCTGCATACTTGCACTTGCATTGCAAGGAATGGGGGAGGTACAATTGAACAATGCCCTGGGACAAGGACTTGCACGGGGATAGTTGCAAGTCTGCATCTTCTGATGCGACAAGGATCACTTCTGATGGACACACTTTTAGGCAGTGACCTGGGTGTCAGAGATGCTTCCAGGGGTCTTCCCCATGCTGTTCCCATGTCTTTCAGCACTGTATGCATGTGTCACACAGCACATGCCCAGATAAGGTTTTAAAATGTTAAAATGACATTTCCCGGTGAATGCATTTGTCACGGTTGAAAGCAATACAAAAGTGCAAAAACGCATAAAAAATGCTACTTGTGAACATGACCCAAGGTGTGGAGGAGTATTTTTTTGGGGGTTATTTATTTTACCTTATACACAAGCCTTTACCCTGGAAAGGATGTTCCTCAACATATTTCACAGGAAAACCGTTTCAGTTTTGTTTTTGAATGTTTTATTGTGAGCCCGTAAAAGTGGCTTAATACCTCTGACCACATTGTTGATAGCAGTGACCTGGGGGTCAGAAATGCTTCCTGGGGCGATCCCCATGCTGTCCCCATGTCATTTGAGCACTGTCACTATCGTTTTGGGCACTTTTTAGGCTTTCTACAGACTGCCAGGGGTGCGTCCGCAAAAATGCTCGGGTCTCCCATAGACTAACATTTGACTCGTTGCTCGGGTCGAGCACCCGAGTATCACGGTGAGCTCGGCCCGAGCTTCGAGCACGCGAGCATTTTAGTGTTCGCTCAACACTAATAAACACCCTATAAAAAAATTATGTGGGTGTTGCATCACGGACCACGGTGACATGGTGGTGGAGGATGAGGAGAAGGAGGAGGACAAGAGCAAATAGCCAAAATGAGGAAGCATATACCCATGTATGGGTGTGAAAAGGTGCATGGGAATATACCTCCCAAGAAAAGACACTGGATTGGAGTTTATGTTACGCTACTATCATTCGGGGGTTTTGAGAAGTCGGGCCCAATCCAGCCCTTGTTCATTTTTATAAGAGTCAGCCTGTCAGCATTTTCAGTTGACAGGTGGATGCGCTTATCAGTTATAATTCCACCAGCGGCACTAAAAACCCACTCTGATAAAATGCTGGCGGCAATGCAGGCCAGGTCCTCCAAGGCATAGAGAGCCAGTTCATTCCACATATCCAGCTTGGATACCCAATAATTATAAGGCACAGCGGAATCACAGAGGACGTTGGTACGGTCGGCAAGGTACTCCCTCAGCATCTTCCCAAACTTTGCACTCCTTGTGAGAGTACCCCGCGCCTCAGGGCCTGTCCGATGGGAGGGTTTGAGAAAACTCTCCCAGAACTTTGACAGTGTTCCCCTGCCTCTTCTGAATTGAAGTTGTGTCTCTCTCACCTGTACTCCTTGGTTGTCCAACGAAGTGTGCCCTCTGCCGCCAGCGTTTTCAGATGGGAATTTTTTTAATAGTTCCGCAACAAGGGCCTTCTGGTACAGCCCCATTTTTATATACCTGTCCTCCTCAGGAATAAGAGATATAAAGTTCTCCTTGTAGCGTGGGTCTAGAAGTGTCACCAACCAGTAATGACTGTCACCCAAAATTTTGAGAACGCGAGGGTCATGGGAAAGGCAGCGTAACATAAACTCGGCCATGCGTGGCAGACTACTAACAGGCACGACTTCTATGTCCTCACCAAGAGGATGACTGACCATGCTCTCCTCCTCCTCCTCCTCTCTGTCCTCTGGCCATCCACGTTGAACAGACGGCATGACAGCTGTGCAAGTAGTACAGTCTATAGTGCATGAAACTAGCTCCTGTTCTTCCTCCTCCTCCTCTCCCTCATTGTCACCCGATCCACGTTGGGTTGAGATAAGGCTTGGCTGTGTGTAATCACCCTGTATGGTTCCTTGCTCCATCTCATCGTGCTCCGCCTGCAATGCATCCTCTTTGACTGTGAGCAGAGAGCGTTTCAGAAGACAGAGAAGTGGGATGGTGACGCTAATTATGGCGCCATCACCGCTCACCATCTTGGTGGAGTCCTCAATGTTTTGGAGGATGGTACATATGTCTGACATCCATGTCCACTCATGAGGTCTTATGTGTGGAGTCTGAACTGAATACCGATGGCCTTGTTGATGCTGGTACTCAACAACTGCCCTCTTCTGCTCACAAATCCTTCCCAACATCTGCAGTGTAGAGTTCCAACGCGTGGGGACATCACACACCAGTCTGTGAGCCGGAAGCTGCAAATGCTGCTGAAACACTGCAAGGGCGGCGGAAGCTGTAGCTGACTTTCTAAAATGGGCACACAGGCGGCGTACTTTAACAAGCAGATCCGGCAGCTCCGGGTAGGATTTGAGAAACCGCTGAAACACGAGGTTAAGCACATGGGCCAGGCATGGTACGTGTGTGAGCTCGCCTCGCCTCAGAGCCGCCACCAGGTTCCGGCCATTGTCACACACGATCATGCCTGGCTGTAGGTTCAGCAGTGTGAGACACAGATCTGCCTGCTCTTTCAGAGCTGTCCACAACTCTTCAGCATTGTGTGATTTTTCTCCTAAGCATATTAGCTTCAGCACAGCCTGTTGACGCTTGGCCGAGGCAGTGCTTCCAGCTTGTGACTGATGTGGTCATTTCGGAGATGGAGGCTGAAGAGGAGGAGGCTGAGGAGTATGAGGTGCAGGAGCTGTAGACCGTGGGGGCAACCCTGATTGACCTAGGGCCCGCAATCCTTGGCGTCTGGAGGACGTATTCCGTCCCAAGGTCCGACTGGGTCCCGGCTTCCACTATGTTAACCCAGTGTGCCATCAGCGAGATGTACCGTCCCTGCCCACAAGCACTTGTCCGTGGTTAGGTGGACTTTACCAGTAACTGCGTTGTTAAGAGCACGGCTAATGTTTTGGGACATGTGCTTGTGTAATGCGGGGACGGCACACCGGGAGAAATAGTGGTGGCTGGGGACCGAGTACCGAGGGACGGCCGCCGCCATCAGGTTGCGGAATGCTTCCATCTCCATGAGCCTAAAAGACAACATTTCGAGCGCAAGCAGTCGTGAAATGTGAGAATTTAGTAGTGTGGCCTGTGGGGCGTTGGCTGCATATTTGCGCTTGCATTCCAAGGACTGGGGTATGGACAGCTTAACGCTGCTCTGGGACAAGGACATGGATGTGCTTCCTGATGCTGCTACTTGAGAGTGTGCAATGACAGGTGCAGGGCAGGAGGCATCTTCGCATGCACCATGGACAGTGGATTGACTTGCATGCACAACAGCGGAAGAAGCAATGGTGCCACCCGCAGACACGGTTCGTGGACCCTGGGGTTCGGCCCACAAAGCCGGGTGCTTTGCTGCCGTGTGCCTGATCATGCTGGTGGTGGTCAGGCTGGTAGTTTTGCCAGCCCTGCTGATGCTGGCCTAGCAGGTGGTGCAAATGGCCTTTTTAGGGTTATCGGCAGAGTCTTTAAAAAACAACAAGAATTAAGGAAGACCTAACAGTTGTACTGGCAACTTCCTTCGTGTTGGTGTTACGGGGAACGGTTGCTTGCCTTCTGTCTGCGGCCACCACACTGCTTCTTCCTGCCTGTTGGGGCGCTCTGCCTCCCTCCCCCTGTGTGCTGCTGTCCTCGCTCTGCATGTCCTCCTGCCAGGTTGGGTCAGTTACTATATCATCCACCACCTCGTCTTCCACTTCCACTCCCTGGTCCTCCTCCTGACTTTCTGACAATTGTGTCTCATCATCATCAACCTCTTGTGACACTTTCCCACCGTCGCCTTCGTGTGACTGTGGCTGCTCAAATATTTGGGCATCGCTACACGCGATCTCCTCTTGCCCCGCTTCAAGTGGACCGGGCGAGAGGCCCGAATCTATAAATGGAAAAGTGAACAGCTCTTCAGAGTGTCCAAGTGTGGGATCAGTTGTCTCTGGGTACTCGGCATGGTGGGAGGAAGGAGGATCGGGGTGAGGAATATGCAGTCCAGACTCACGGCTACTGAGACTTGACCGTGTGGAAGACAGGGTGGTGGTGGTGGTGGCTAAGTGACTGGAAGCATTATCCGCTATCCGCTATCCAACCAACAACCTTTTGACACTGCTCAATAGTGGTGTGCTGCGGTCCCCTAGAAATGGCAGTATTTTCTGACAATGTATATGTGAGCCTTGTGACGGAGAAAACACAGTTTTAAATACCTGGACAGTAGGTAACTATTTTGAACAGCAATCTGGTGTCAATTGCTTCACTGACACACTCAAAAAATTTTTTAATGGAGGCCAGAAATGGCAGTATTTTCTGACAACGTATATGTAATCCGTGTGACGGAGAAAGGATCTGGCTGTATTCTGCAGTGCCAACAAGCAAATGGCGCAGAATTGGATTGCTTTTTAAGCAAATAATGAGGATTAAGATGCAAAAAAAATTATTCCTGCCCCCTGAGACCTGGGCCTATTTCTAGAAATATCTAACAGCAGCAGAAGGCAGAACTGGAATGGAGCCTCTTGTGCTATATGCACTGCAGTCTGCTATATACACTGCCTGCCTATATACACTGCCTGCCTGATATATCTGCAGAAGGATTAGACCTCAGAAGGACTGTTTGTTAAGATGGATATGTGTAATGTACGGTTTTTCTCCCTACACTACCTAATACACAATTAAATCTCTTCCTAGCTCAGCAGCACCTCTCCCTACACTGTCTGATCCGGAGTGACTGTGATGAGCATGACGACGCCAGGTCTGATATACACCTGATGACTCTGTGCGGCCAGCCAATCACTGTAATGCCCACAAGCAACATGGCTACGGCATTACAATGCATGGCAGGCAATCCCTGCATGTTCATTGGCTCTCTAAAGAGCGCCAAACATGCAGAGAGGGGAAGGGACCCGAGTTCCCGCCCGAGCAACCCGGAAATACTCGCACATTCGCTCATCACTAATGATAATACATCGAGAGGACCAATTGTTACCAAAATTTCAGTGCATTAAATCTGGGCATTTAGACCCAACCCTGTAACAACCTTAAAACTGATCATTTATCAATGTTACTGCATTTGCATAAACCTCCACCCCTCTTGTGGTTCAGTTCTTGTTAATGTTGATAAGTATCATGTATTCCTCATCCTTCTCCACCCCAGACTTTGCGGGGTGGGGGCGGCATCTCTCTGCTATGTTTATAGTTATTGACATTTAAAATATACATTTTTCTCTTCTTCTTGAAATCTGGTTTCCCAAGGAATCGAACCTGCAACATTATAGGGAGCAGTAAAACAGATGAGCCACATGTGATGAATGGGGAAATGTTCCAAACTTGAAAGTGTTGTGTATGCTTTTTAGGGCTCTTTCACACGTCAGTATCTCCAGTACGTGTGGTGACAGTTTCCGCACGTACTGGAGACACTGACACATGCAAACCCATTAAAATCTATGGGTCTGCGCACATGTCAGTGTGTTTCCATGGACCGTGTGTCCGTGTGCTCCATACGCTGACATGTCCTTTTTTTGCGGATACACGGTCCGCAAAATTGCCTCCCGCTGAACACACACCAATGACATCCGTGTGACATCAGTGTGACATGGACCAGCGCCTGAGAATCAACACTACAGGTAGCGCTGTTTCCAAGTGCCGGGTGCTGAACACTGCCCTAATCATCGTTCCTTGTCGGCGCTGCGATCAGCACCAGCAGTGACAATGATGAGGGTAGTGATAGTCTGATCCCGCAGTGTCCCCACCTGTAAAAATAAGAATAAAATAATAAAATCCATATACTCACCTGTCCGGAGATGTCCCCTGACACAGAGGAGCCGCGGAGAATGATCAGCTCCAGTGAGCGGGCTCTGCAGCTGCACTTAGTGAGTGACAGGACACCGCTTCTGAGCTGCAGCTCTGGAGCGGCTCGTTCTCCCCTGCTTCTCTGTGTCAGTGGTCGCATGGATTACAGCGGGGGACACCAAGGACAAGTGAGTATAAGGATTTTACTATTTTAATCTTATTTTTACAGGTGGGGACACTGCGGGAGCAGACACTACTACCCTCATCATTGTCCCTGCTGGTGCTGATGGCAGCGCCAGCAGGGAACTATGATGAGGGCAGTGTTCAGCACTGGCATTTGGGAACAGCGCTAACTGTACACTGATTCCCAGGTGCTGGTCTGTGTGCTCCTGATGCGGCATACGGGCGGCACACGGATGCCACATGTGTGACACACTTGGACACACATGACATGGATATGTCAGTTTTTCCGGTACCGGAAATATCCAGAAATATCCGGACGTGTGAAACCGGCCTTAAATACAGGCTCAACGTACTGGTACAGTTATATGAAAAAGTTTGGGCACCCCTATTAATCTTAAGCTTAATGTTTTATAAAAATTGATGTTTTTGCAACAGCTATTTCAGTTTGATATATGTAATAACTGTTGGACACAGTAATGTTTCTGCCTTGAAATGAGATTTATTGTACTAACAGAAAATGTGCAATCTGCATTCAAACAAAATTTGACAGGTGCATAAGTATGGGCACCCTTATCATTTTCTTGTTTTAAATACTCCTACCTACTTTTTACTGACTTACTAAAGCACTTCTTTGGGGTTTGTAACCTCATTGAGCTTTGAACTTCATAGCCAGGTGTATGCAATCATGAGAAAAGCTACTTAAAGTGGCCACTTGCAAGTTGTTCTCTTGTTTGAATCTCCTCTGAAGAGTGGCATCATGGGCTCCTCAAAACAACTGTCAAATGATCTGAAAACAAAGATTATTCAACATAGTTGTTCAGGGGAAGGATACAAAAAGCTGTCTCAGAGATTTAACCTGTCAGTTTCCACTGAGAGGAACATAGTAAGGAAATGGAAGAACACAGGGACAGTTCTTGTTAAGGCCAGAAGTGGCAGGCCAAGAAAAACATCAGAAAGGCAGAGAAGAAGAATGGTGAAATCAGTCAAGGACAATCCTCAGACCACCTCCAGAGAGCTGCAGCATCAACTTGCTGCAGATGGTGTCACTGTGCATCGGTCAACTATACAACACACTTTGCACAAGGAGAAGCTGTATGGGAGAGTGATGCGAAAGAAGCCGCTTCTGCAAGCACGCCACAAACAGAGTCGGCTGAGGTATGCAAAAGCACATTTGGGGAAGCCAATTTCTTTTTGGAAGAAGGTCCTGTGGACTAATGAAACCAAGATTGAGTTGTTTGGTCATACAAAAATGTGTTATGTATGGCGGCAAAAAAACACAGCATTCCAAGAAAAACACTTGCTACCCACAGTAAAATTTGGTGGAGGTTCCATCATGCTTTGGGGCTGTGTGGCCAATGCCGGCATCGGGAATCTTGCTAAAGTTGAGGGACGCATGGATTCCACTCAGTATCAGCAGATTCTTGACAATAATGTCAACGTTACGCAGGGGATGGATCTTTCAGCAAGACAATGATCCAAAACACCGCTCCAAATCTACTCAGGCATTCATGCAGAGGAACAATTACAATGTTCTGGAATGGCCATCCCAGTCCCCAAACCTGAATATCATTGAACATCTGTGGGATCATTTGAAGAAGGCTGTCCATGCTCGGCGACCATCAAACTTAACTGAACTGGAATTGTTTTGTAAAGAGGAATGGTCAAAAATACCTTCATCTAGGATCCAGGAACTCATTAAAAGCTACAGGAAGCGACTAGAGGCTGTTATTTTTGCAAAAGGAGGATCTACTAAATATTAATGTCACTTTTCTGGTGAGGTGCCCATACTTATGCACCTGTCAAATTTTGTTTGAATGCAGATTGCACATTTTCTTTTAGTACAATAAACCTCATTTCAAGGCAGAAACATTACTGTGTCCAACAGTTATTACATATATCAAACTGAAATAGCTGTTGCAAAAACACCAATTTTTATAAAACATTAAGCTTAAGATTAATAGGGGTGCCCAAACTTTTTCATATGACTGTATATAGAGATGCATCTCTATATGCCAATGCATTTCTATGTAACTGTATTCTAGAAGACAGAGATTTTTTTTCTTCCCATAAAATTACAACAAAGTATTGAAAAACAATTACAATTATGGCATTTTAACCCCTTAATGACCGGAGCATTTTCCGTTTTTGTGTTTTTGTTTTTTGCTCCCCTTCTTTCCATAGCTAGAACTTTTTTATTTTTTGTTCAATATGGCCATGTGAGGACTTATTTTTTGCGGGACGAGTTGTATTTTTAAATTTCATCACTAGTTTTACCATATTGTGTACTGAAAAACGGGAAAAAAAATTTTTTCACCACGTTCACTGAATGCTAAACCTGACCTGCCATTATTATTCTCCAGGTCATTACGAGTTCGTAGACACCAAACATGTATAGGTTCTTTTTTATTTAAGTGGTGAAAAAAATTCAAAAATTTGCTAAAAAAAAATAAAAATGGCGCCATTTTCCAAAACCCGTAGTGTCTCCATTTTTCAAGATCTGGGGCCGGGTAAGGGCTTGTTTTTTGTGCGCCGGGCTGACGTTTTTAATAGAGACCATTTTGGGGTAGATCCAATGTTTTAATTGCCCGTTATTGCATTTTATTGCAATGTTGCGGCGACCAAAAAAATGGAATTCTGGCGTTTGGAATTTTTTTCTCGCCACGCTGTTTACCGATCGGATTAATTCTTTTTTTATATTGATAGATCGTGCGATTCTGAACGCGGCGGTACCAAATATGTGTATGTGGGATTTATTTTTAATTATTTTATTTTGAATTGGGCAAAAGGGGGGTGATTGAAACTTTTATATTTTTTGAATTTTTTTTTTTTTTTTTTTTTTAACACTTTTTGCTTGCTTTAATAGTCTCCATAGGAGACTAGAAGCAGCAGCAGTCTGATTGGCTCTGCTACATAGAGGCGATGAGCAGATCGCCTCTATGTAGTAGAAAAGCTCATGTGCTATGAGCGCCGACCACTAGGTGGTGCTCATAGCAATCTTTATATGACAACCACAGGGGTCTGCTGCAGACCCCGGGTTGTCATGCCCAAGCATCGGTGACCCGCGATCACGTGATGGGGTCACCGATGGGCAGGGCTAATGACGCACTTCCGGTGCAGCGATGTTAAATGCCGCTGTCAGAGATTGACAGCGGCATTTAACTGGTTAACAGCCACGGGTGGATCACGATTCCACCCACGGCTCTTGCGGGCACATGTCAGCTGTATAAATCAGCTGACATGTGCCTGGTTAAGTGCGGACTCAGCGCCGGAGCCCGCGCTGAACAGGGGGTGCCGACTAGTGTTGAGCCACCCCCGTAGTGTTCGAGTTCGGTTCGGTTCGTCGAACACCCGTGTGTTCGCCGAACTGTTCGTCGAACTGTTCGTCGAACACCTTCGAACACCGTTAAAACCAATGGCAGGCAAACAAAAACACATAGAAACACATAGAAAACACCTTCAAAGGTGTCCAAAAGCTGACAAACTGCTCAGAAGACATAACTAACACATGGAAAAGTGACAAGTACATATAGTCATGCGAAAATAAAAGAGGTGGAGGAGTAAAAGGAGGGGGAGACACAGATATAGGCATGTCATGCCCTTCTAAAATCCAAAAAGTGAGAAGCCGACACGGCCAGTCCGCTCCTGCCCGTGCCACCTCCGTGTCGCCGGGTTTGTGCCAGAGCCGCGGTGAACCCTGACGGCCAGCCCCCCTCTCCCAATACTGGTGCCTGTCCGCTGGTGGGTCGAGCGAGCCCCCCTGTGGTGGAGGCAGCTCTAAGCTTTTTATTTTAAATTGTCTCTCTAATTTGAATGAATACACTTTAAATCCATTTACAAGGATCTATTGGAGGGCAAGTCTCATGCCAGCAGCCGCGGTAATTCCAGCTCCAGTAGCGTCCACTAAAGCTGCTGCAGTTAAAAAGCTTTTATAAGAATCGAGCTCGGCTGTCCACCGCAAGGCATCCTACTGCCAGTCCCAGCCCCTATGCCTTGGGGTGCCTCCTGATGCTCTTCACTAAGTATCCCATGGTCCCGAAGCATTTCCTTTGAAAAAATTAAGTGTCTAAACTACAGATGGTGTAGCTTGCTTAACAGCCGGGATAATCCGCTGACTAGCAGACACTGCTACTAGGCACAAAGTATTTCCTGGGCTAGATGCAGTTAAAAATTTGTAATTAGATACTCTCGTTGGATGCTGAGAAAGCATTCCATAGAGTCTCCTGGCACGCCATATATGATTCTGTTAAAAAGCTTGGGGTAGGGCTCTAGGGGACCCTTTTATAGCCAAAATCACGGCCCTGTATCGCAATACGTCACCTAGGCTGAAGATAAATGGAACTGTAGCACCCTGAGGACTCGGTTGCTACAGACGTATTGCACCTCACCCAGAGGTGTGATATCTCACTCTCAGGTAAGGATGGAGTGTGGATCAGGACCCAACACCTGCATGCATTACACCACATTGCCGTGGGGCAGGGCGACCAATATGCCCCTGAGATGGGCACGACAGTCCCTGTCCCTGGCTGGAGTGGGGGGAGGGAACACTGAGGAAGGGGAACCCTGTAGTGCAGGAGCAGGGAGGAAGCAGTTCCTGGGTGCATTGAGAAGGGAGTATAAAAGGTGGGCACCATCTTAGTTCAGTGCAGAGAAGTCTGAGCAGAAGTGGCAGGGAGCAGAGGCTCTGCATGAGCTCTGCTCCGGAGGCGGGCCTAGTAACAGAGGCCCAGGCCTGGAAGAGGGAGAAGGAAGGAAGAGGAGCGGAGAAGGCTCCAGGAACGAGGAATGAATGGATCTCAGGGGTGCGGACGGGCGAGTCGCCACCGCACGCCCGAATCCACCTGCGTGGAGGGGTCAGGCCAAAGGGGGAGACCGGTCCCCGAACTAGTGGAGGCAGGAAACGACCCTCAGCTAGAAACCGGAGGCTCTGACATTTTATGTGGCGCAGCCCCTCGCTACACCCGCTAGGAAGGCACCACATAGGGTCAGGGAAACTGGCGCCAAGTTTACCAAGAGGAGGCCCGAGGCAGCCGGACAGAAGTGTTGGTAAGAAAGGCCAGACAAAGGACACACAAAGGGGGTCCTGTGAAGTGCTCCAAAGTTATCTGGGAGTTGTCTGAGCCCCTCACCTGGTGAGCACAGTACGACGTGGGCAGCCGTTACCTGCAGACGTGGTCTGGATAATAAGAACTGTGAGTAAAGGCCCTGGACTGCATCACTGACTCCGTGTCGTTACTGCTGCTGCCCTGCACCATCACCCCCATCCTCCGCATACACTGCCCTGAGGCTATACTCCTCCCGTGGGGAGTTATGCTACGCTCTGCTGCACCCACAACACCAGCCTCAGCGGTCTGCCCTGTAGCGGCGGTTCACTCTGACCGCAATCCACGGGTGGCGTAGTCGGACATTTAAACATCAAAACCACATAAATAGTTCCGCCAGTGGTTTGACCGCCCTGAGCCACGGAACCGGGTCGCCGCCACGAAGACTACAACCACCAGCATCCACCAAAAAGGGTCCGGCTCCGGGTGTCCCAAGGCCCAGGGGGTGCGTCAGAACATTTTCATCACCTTTCACAATCACCAATGGGACAAGGCAGGGATGTCCTCTGTCCCCTCTCTTATACATCCTAGTGACGGAGCACCTGCTCTCATCAATTCGCCATAACCCCAATATTAGGTGGATTGAGGTGGGAGGCACCGAGTACAAGTGCTCTCTATTTGCTGATGATGTCCTAGTATATATCACTCAATCACATATATCCATCCCTGCTGTTATGGCTGAAATAGATCACTTTGTTACATGGTAAAATTTTAAAATCAATGCAGCGAAGTCTGAGGCCCTCGATGTCTCCCTCCCCAAATCCATATAGGATTCCATCCAGTCCAACTTTCCCTTTGCCTGGCCCTCACAGGGTATCAAATACTTAGGAATTCCTATTCATAGAGACCTCTCCCATCTATGTTATCTTAATTTTGGGCCCTTTATTGAACAATTCCATACAGACCACGGTTGGCAAGTTAGAACTGTAAGATTCACTACGTGAACCACTGGTGTTTTGTGGAAAAGCGCATGTACACTGCGTTCCAAATTATTATGCAAAAAGTGTTTAGGAGTGATAAGGGAAGAATTTGTTTGTTTGTCAGTTAAACTCATTGATGGTGATGTGTGTCAGGGCTCTTTATATCACTGTAAGCAATTGCAGACACCTGTGCTAATTAGTTTGGCAGGTGTGTCCAATGAAAGGCAAGACTACTTAAGAAGGCTCTCTCACATTATTAAGCAGCCTACATTTTTCTGCCAAAATGGGAAAGAAAAAGGATGTGTCGGCTGCTGAGAAGCAACAAATTGTGGAGTGTTTAGGTCAAGGCATGACTACAATCAACATTGTGCGATGATCAGGATGAAGTGTCTTGGCAATCAAGAAGTATGTAGCTGATTCACAGTACACACGTGTGCGTGCTGATAAGGGCAAATTGAGGACTCTTTCCTACAGGCAATTACGTCAGGTTAAAAGAGCAGCGGCAAGAAAGCCTTGTCATAGCAGCAGACAAGTTTTTGAAGCTGCTGGTGCCTCCAACGTCCCCCGAACAACAAGATGCAGGGTCCTTCAGAGGTTTGCAGCTGTGCATACGCCATCCTGTCAACCTCCTCTATCCACTTCACACAAGCAGAAACGGCTCCAGTGGGCCAAACATTACATGAAGACTGATTTCAAAACTGTTTTGTTCACGGATGAGTGCCGTGCAGCGCTCGATGGTCCAGATGGATGGAGTGGAGGATGGCTGGTTGATGGACACCCCACGCAAACACTGCTACAGCGCCAACAAGGAGGAGGTGGAGTAATGTTTTGGGCTGGAATCATGGGGAGAGAGATTGTCGGCCCCTTTAGGATCCCTGAAGGCGCTAAAGATGAACTCCATAATGTATGTGGATTTTCTCAAACAGCACTTCCTGCCATGGTTCAAGAAGAAGAACCGTGTATTTCACAGCAAGATCATTTTTCTGCATGATAATGCACCATCTCATGCTGCACATAAAACATCTGCATCTCTGGCTGATATGGGCATAAAAGGGGACAAACTTATGGTGTGACCCCCATGCTCCCCTGACCTCTACCCCATTCAGAACCTTTGGAGCATCATTAAAAGGAGTGTCTATGATGGCGGGAGGCAGTTCACATCTAAGCAACAGCTCTGGGAGGGTATTCTGTCCTCATGCAAAACAATTGAAGCAGAAACCATCCAAAACCTGACAAATTCAATGGACGAGAGAGTTCAGAAGCTCCTTTCGAACAAGGGGTCCTATGTGAAAATGTAACATCACCTACAATAAAGTTTTGAGTTGAAAACTGTTTTATTTCAGTTTCTAACAACCTGCTAATGCTTATAATTTCAAAAATGACCATTTTTTTGGTCTTTATTAAAATGAAAAGGTTGATCGAAAAGTTTGGGGGATCTAAGAGTGTGGCAACCCAGTAGTCATGATTACTTCAAATTCTGACAATATGAGGGTCATGCTGCAGGTAGTGCAGCAAGAAGGCACTTATGTGTCTTGCGCATCTCGGAGCCCCAAAATTATTTTCCGGGCTAGATGCAGCTAAAAATTATTTTTAATTTTAAATCTGGTGGAGCTTATTATAGATGGCCTAATAGGATCAGTGCTGCACACTGCTACAAAGCCCAAATTATTTTCCAGTCAAGATACAGATAAACATGATTAGTAATTTGAAAGCTTAAAACGGTTGGTAGGGTGATTTTAACCAATCATCAAGCTTTTACTCTCCCCAGGATGACACAGGGGTAGAAAAGTCGTTTCGGATCCATGATTTGTTCATCTTTATGAACGTGAGTCTGTCTACATTATCAGTGGAGAGCCGCGTGCGCTTATCTGTCAGCACACCACCAGCAGCGCTGAACACACGTTCAGACAGAACGCTGGCTGCGGGGCATGACAAGATCTCCAAGGCGTAAGTGGCTAGCTCCGGCCATTTATCCAGATTGGAAGCCCAAAAAGAGCAAGGGTCCAGTGACACAGTCGTGGCTTCAATGTTTACTTGGAGATACTCCTGTACCATCGTCTCTAGGCGTTGACTATGTGTCAGACTTCTTGTCTCCTGTGGCCTTGCAAAGGATGGGCTAAAAAAGTGGTGAAATGATTCCGCAAAATTGATGTTACCAGCAGATACTGTGGTTCTGTTACGGTTTGAGTGCTGAACACTTGACGGTCCCACGGTTGGCAAGTTGGAACTGTGAGATTCACTACGTGCACCACTGGTATTTTGTGGAAAAGCACATGTAAGATTCTGCAACAGTCTCTGCTGATACTCCTGCATGCGTGCATCCCTTTCTATGGCAGGAATAATTTCTGCAAATTTACTTTTGTACCGGGGATCTAACAGTGTGGCAACCCAGTAGTCAGGATTATTTCTAATTCTCACAATTCGAGGGTCATGTTGCAGGTAGTGCAGCAAGAAGGCACTCATGTGTGTTGCGCATCCAGGAGCACCAAGTCCCTGTTGTGTTGGTGGCGAGGTAACAATCATGCTTCCTTCCTCTGTCCTCTCCCCCCAACCTCGCACAACAGAAATGTGATCAAGGTCTCCCTCATCTGATGAGTCTTCCATCAGTTCGTCCTCCACTTCTTCCTGGGCTCCTGCACCTTCCTCACTAGTTTGGCTGCTACCATGCGCCCTGGTAAAACCATCTCCCCCACCCTCACATGCCTGCCGCCTTGGTGCTGCCGACCGTCTGGACCTTGCAGATGTTAGCCCTTCCGCATACAACTCCTCCTCCTCTACTTCCTCCACCTCCTCTTGTGCCACCACCTGACTCCGAATTCTGTTCAACATGTGCTCCAGCATGTAAATCACCGGAATAGTCATGCTGATAATGGCATCGTCAGCACTAAACATCTTCGTCGCCATTTCAAAACTGTGCAGAAGGGTGCATAGGTCCCTGATCTGAGACCACTCCTCCAGCGTGATTTGCCCCACCTCTGAATCTCGTTGGCCCAGGCTATACGTCAGAACGTATTGCACCAGGGCTTGTCGGTGCTGCCACAGTCGCTGCAACATGTGCAGAGTTGAATTCCACCGGGTAGGCACATCGCATTTTAGCCGGTGAAGTGGCAGGCCCAACGACTTCTGTAGAGATGTAAGTCACTGAGCTGCGGGATGCGAACGGCGGAAGTGAGCACACAGCGACCGTGCCCTCTGCAGAAGGGCATCTAGTCTGGGATAGTGGGCTAAAAATTGCTGGACAACCAGGTTCAACACGTGAGCCATACAAGGCACGTGTGTGACATTGCCCCGGCGAAGGGCCGCACCCAGGTTTGCAGCATTGTCGCACACGGCCTTCCAGTGGAGACAACCATTCATGAAATTGGTTCTCCAGAGCTGACCACAACTCCTCAGCTGTGTGACTCACATTTCCCAGACATTTCAAAGTAAAAACCGCCTGATGATGTTGAGCCCTACTGCCAGCATAGTAAGGAGGTGTGCAGGATCCCTTCTGCGCAGTTAGAAAGCTTGTGGCATGACCAGACAGGCTTTGGGTGCAAGTGGAAGACCAAGAGGAGGTTGAGGAGGCAGAAGCAGTGGAGGAACTTTGACATAAAGAGGATTGATGCACAACTCGTGGGGACGGCAAGACTTGGACAGCAGCCCCTTGTCCTGCTGTCACCATAGTTACCCAGTGCCCAGTCAGCGACATGTAACGCCCCTGTCCATGCCTACTCGTCCAAGTGTCTGTGGTGAAATGCACCCTGTCACACACAGAGTTTCTCAAAGAAGCGGTGATGTTGTGTGCGACATGCTGGTGGAGCGCAGGCACACCTTTCTTTGAGAAGTAGTGCCGACTGGGCATCTGGTACTGGGGCACTGCGACGGACATAAGGTCTCGAAAATCCTCTGTGTCCACCAGGTGGAAAGGCAGCATTTCTGTAGCCAAGAGCTTGCAGATGGTGAAATTCAACCTCTTAGCTTTCTCATGGCTAGGAGGAAATGGTCTTTTACTTGTCCACATCTGAGGGACCGAGGGCTGGCTATTGTGCTTAGACGGGGTTGATAAGGGTGTCCCCGGCAAACTGCCGGTCTGTGAGGAAGATGCAGGCGGACATGTTAGGTTGCCTTGATCCAAAGGTGGTGCTATCGATGTCGGACAGCGCTCAACACCAGCTGGTGTTACCACCTCCAAAGAAAATGATGACCTGCCAATCACGCTGGCTGTTGCGGGTAAAGAGGTGGCAGGTCTGCGCCCCAAAACAGGTGTGACTGCTGTCCCCCCAGTCACAGAGGATGAAGAGGCCGCGGATGCACAAGATATGGCAGACGGTGGTTGGCCCGGCCGGCTAGGCCGCATTGTAGCACACTGAGCTTCCCACTGCAACTTATGCTTCATGTCCATGTGCCGGTTCATGCATGAAGTACTCAAACTATGTATTTTTTGGCCTCTACTTAGCTTTTGCTGACAAATGTTACAGATAACACGAGTTGGGTCATCTTTATCGATCTGAAAAAATGCCCAGGCTATGCAAGGCTTAGCACCCATGCGACCTGAAGAGCCACCACGACTTGTGGTGAGAGGCAGAGTTGTGTTTGAGGATGCAGTTGTTGACGTGCTTCCAGTACTACGTCTCTGTCCAGGAAGGCGCAACCTGACCTCGTCGTCACTAGCATCTTCCTCCACCTCCTCTGCTGACCTCATCTCTTGGCTGACTGTGGGTTGACAGTAAGTGGGATCTCCAACCTCATCATCATCACCCTGTGTGTTATCACACCCGTCGTCCTCAGAGCCAACCTGTTCCTGCCCTGACAAAAAACTAAAGTTGTCGCTCCAATCAGGTATTTGAGTCTTATCATCGTCTTCCTTATTGTCTCCACCAACAGGAGTTACAGTTTGGGAATGAGGGTCTACATTATGGTCAGAACCTTCTGCGTCTGGTCCTGGATCCGACTCATAAAGATTCTGGGCATCAGTGCAGATCATTTCCTCGTCTGGATTCACAGAAGCGCTGGAGTCGACCTCTGATTCCCAGGCTATAGTATGAGTAAACAGCTCTGCAGACTCAACCATCTGTTCTACCTCATACTCAGACGGGCAGCTGGAGATTTGGGAGCTGTGAGGAAGCAAGTGCGATTTGGGTGACACCTTTGAGGACTGGAGTATTTGTGATGTTGAAGTTGATGTGGAGGAGAGCCCACTTAAAGGAGCACTTGATATCCGTTGAAGCACCTGCTGTTTTTGTGCCTCATCTGGAATTTGTAACGATTGGCGTGGCCGTAAGAAAGGGATCTTATTACATTGTCCGCTAAAAGAAGTAGACATTTTAGTTTGGCTGGAAGATGGTCTTTCTTCTGCAGATGTTACTGTTGCTTTAACACCTACCCCACGGACACAACCTTTTTTCCCCTTCCCAACATGCCTATTCCCCTTTCCACCAGCAGCAGGCCTTTTTCCACTCATTTTGGTGGTTAACTAATTCACAACTCTGGAGTTGTTTGCACAAAAAAACAATGGATGGTAACCGAGCAGAGCTGAGTGGCCAAACTGTGGTATTAGGCCAAAACTATTGGCTGGGTTAGATGCAGAAAAAAATTATATTCAATTTGCAACCTGATGGAGGTCAGTATAGATGGACTAATACAACAAGTCCCACACACAGCTAGAAGCCCAATATTTTTTCAGAGGTAGATGCAGAAAAAAATATATTCAGTTTGCAACCTGATGGAGGTCAGTATAGATGGACTAATACAACAAGTCCCACACACAGCTAGAAGCCCAATATTTTTTCAGAGGTAGATGCAGAAAAAAATATATTCAGTTTGCAACCTGATGGAGGTCAGTATAGATGGACTAATACAACAAGTCCCACACACAGCTAGAAGCCCAATATTTTTTCAGAGGTAGATGCAGAAAAAAATATATTCAGTTTGCAACCTGATGGCGGTCAGTATAGATGGACTAATACAACAAGTCCCACACACAGCTAGAAGCCCAAATATTTTTTCAGAGGTACTGTAGATGCAGATAAAAATTATTTTGAATTTGCAACCTGATGGAGGTCAGTATAGATGGACTAATAGAGAAAGTCCGACACACTGCTAGAAGGCCAAATATTTTTTCAGAGCTAGATGCAGAAAAAAATTATATTCAGTTTGCAACCTGATGGAGGTCTGTATAGATGGATTAATAGAACAAGACCCACACACAGCTAGAAGCCCAATATTTTTTCAGAGGTAGATGCAGAAAAAAATATATTCAGTTTGCAACCTGATGGAGGTCAGTATAGATGGACTAATACAACAAGTCCCACACACAGCTAGAAGCCCAAATATTTTTTCAGAGGTACTGTAGATGCAGATAAAAATTATTTTGAATTTGCAACCTGATGGAGGTCAGTATAGATGGACTAATAGAGAAAGTCCGACACACTGCTAGAAGGCCAAATATTTTTTCAGAGGTACTGTAGATGCAGATAAAAATTATTTTTAATTTGCAACCTGATGGAGGTCAGTATAGATGGACTAATAGAGAAAGTCCGACACACTACTAGAAGGCCAAATATTTTTTCAGAGCTAGATGCAGAAAAAAATTATATTCAGTTTGCAACCTTATGGAGGTCAGTATAGATGAACTAATACAACAAGTCCCACACACAGCTAGAAGCCCAATATTTTTTCAGAGGTAGATGCAGAAAAAAATATATTCAGTTTGCAACCTGATGGAGGTCAGTATAGATGGACTAATACAACAAGTCCCACACACAGCTAGAAGCCCAAATATTTTTTCAGAGGTACTGTAGATGCAGATAAAAATTATTTTGAATTTGCAACCTGATGGAGGTCAGTATAGATGGACTAATAGAGAAAGTCCGACACACTGCTAGAAGGCCAAATATTTTTTCAGAGCTAGATGCAGAAAAAAATTATATTCAGTTTGCAACCTGATGGAGGTCAGTATAGATGGACTAATAGAATGATGCTATGCCCAAAAGATTTTACTTCACTAGGTGCAGTAAAAAAATTGGTATTCTATACACAGGTGGTATATCTTGCAACACAGATAGGCTACTCCACTGACTAACACACTCTGCAATAGGCCAAAAAGGATTAGCTTTGCTAGATTCAGCCAAATGCTGTGAAAAAAACTTGCACAGCACTGGCACAGACCTGCCTGGCAAAAACTGATAGGAACTGATGTAACCTAGTCCTGAAAAGGACTCCAATTACAATTAGTCTTTACTCCCACAATCTATCTATTTAAGAGCACAGACCTGCCTGATAAAAGTCGTAGGAAATGCTGTAACCTAGTCCTTAAAAGGACTGCAATCACAACTATTCCCTACTCCCAAGCTATCTGTATATTTGTGCGAAAATTGGCTTGAAATTAACAAGGTATAGCGCACACAGCAACAGCGGTGCCGTCTAACACGCAGCTGCAGCAGTGAGAAAATGGTGGCGACGGGGAAAATGGCTTGGTCTTATAGGGCAAGGACATGTGACATACACTGCCAATCACACATGCCCTTGCTTGTGTGAAAAAAAGCACTTCGCTCCGTGTGTGCGCTGCTGATAGGCTGACAGATTGCACCTCCCCACTGCAAATGCGGGAAAGAGAAAAAAAAATGGAGATCTTCATTGTTCCTGCAGAGATCCATCCCCTGCCCCTCCCCCCGCCCCGCTGTACACTCAAACTGCGTATTAACATTAATTTTCATCATTACTGAGAAAAAATCCAGTTATGATTTTGGTGCACGAACAGTTATCGAACATAACCTCGAACAGCCGAATTTTTCTCAAATTGTTCGTGTTCGCAGAACGGCTCGAACACCGCCCAAAACAGCTCGAATTTGAGATTGGCGAACAGTTCGAGTAGAACAACGCTCATCTCTAGTGCCGACGTGGTGCATACTATTATGTACCACGTCGGAAAGGGGTTAAATATACATCGAAAATCAGCAATTATCAGAGACATATTTGGGTTCCTATAATCGTAACAATCCGCACAAAACAGCGATCAGTTTATATATGGTGATCGATAAATAGTGTAAGAAAATGATGAGATTGATTTTATTTTGGTATATTAAACAAACAAAAAACAGTGAGGTCATCATCAAATAGGGATGTAACAGGTATTAAAAAATGCTGCAATAATGCAATAATCAGAGAAGATTGTTATGACGTACTTTGGTGCTGACAACTGTAGAAAACATACAGATATAAAACAGCAGAAAAAATCCAGCAGTTAAACTACATGTGAAAATGGCCTTATAGATGTGATTAGCAAATTGGCACTTCATAAAAAAACTACTGCTCTTTTCGCAAAAAAGAAAGACGACATATAGTGAAGCTTATGTAAAAATGAAAAGGTTCTGGCTTATACAACTATGAATGAATGAGCAAAAAATAAATCCATAAGTCTCAACCATCCTGGATACAGCGGGACAGTCCAGTATTTGCAGGGTATGTTAGTATGTGTAATGTGTGCAACTATAGTGTGTGTATATTTATATGCACGTAATGTGTGTGATATATATGTATTTGTATGTGTGTAATATGTGTGTAAGGTGTAAGTATGAGAGCAGTGTGTTATGTTTATGTATATCCTGTATGTGTGAATGTGTGTGTTTTATAGATCAATGCTATATTAGTGTGCAATGCAGCTGTGCTTTATTGTGAATGTGTGCAATATGCGGGTACTATGTATGTGTGTTGTATAGCAATACTATATTTTTGTACATGAGAAAATACTTGTAAAGAGGTGGAGAAGCTGTTACACCACCTTGAAGATCTTGTGGTTATATAATGCATTGCAATGATTTATATGTAGTTTTATCTAGTTTGGGGACTGCAGCACTCAACTAACATGTGGACAAGGTTAACTATTGGATCCAACCCATAAAGGGAGGAGTTAAGTGGGCAAAAGGAATTGAGTTTCCTGTTGTTAGGCAGCTAAGGATGAGTATTGAAAGCAGAAGGACCTATGGTCCTAATGTTAGCAGACCTGAATTGAAAAGGGTGTGGTGTGTGAAGAAGGGAGACCATACTCGGATAGCACGTTCTGAAGTAAACAAGGATTAAGTGGCAGAAAGATCCTTATGTCACACACAGTGTGGGAAAGACTAAGTGCAACACAAAGGGATGAGAGGAAGGAAGCCCAGACACTAGGGAAAGGAGGAATGGAGACCCCTAGGCAGATCTAATAACACCCTGCCTACCCTAGCATTCCTATATTGGTTCCACACCAATCGCTGAGCAGGAAACCTAAGCCCTGTATATCCTTAGAGTTAGGCCCTAGATAGGGAGGGGGGCGTGAGCACTGGTCAATCCCCACTATAAACTAAAGACAACAAGGGAGACAAACAAAGGGGGGAAAACTTAGCTTGAGCAGACACCAGAGGGATAACATCAAAAGTTCTACCTCTTGATGCTCATCAAGAGAATGCCAAGAGTGTGCAAAGCAGTCATCAAAGCAAAATGTGGCTACTTTGAAGAACCTAGAATATAAGACATATTTTCAGTTGTTTCACACTTTTTTGTTAAGTATATAATTCCACATGTGTTAATTCATAGTTTTGATGCATTCAGTGTGAATGTACAATTTTCATAGTCATGAAAATACAGAAAAATCTTTAAATGAGAAGGTGTGTCCAAACTTTTGGTCTGTACTGTATATGCTTCTCATCAGCTTGTTCAGTAAAGAAAAGTTAATTTTTGGACTCTGGTCTGCCTCATGCGATCTGCAGGGGTATATCATTGAACCACGGCCACGGCTGCCCCACCTGTTACAATACCTAACTACTGCTTTGCAACTATGTACATTACACGACAGCAACAGTTGATTTTATAGAGTGTCTTTCTCTCTCCTAACTCATACATGGGAGTCCAGAGCAGACAAGCCCCCTCTGTCACATTAATGCTCCCTAATAGGGTATGTGAAACAGGGTTTTCGTGATAAGATAACCCCTCAAACTTGCATAGTTAAAATGCCTTCATAATACTTTGCCAATGCTTCAGTTCATCTTGTAAGCTTTTCTGTAGATTCAGAGGAGGACTCATTCTTACACTGTTTGATGTGTCATTTGTGTCTTTGTTGTCATCTGTTTCCATTTGGGTTTGTTTTTCTTTTATGTACTTTTACACAGTTACAGGCTTGGATGGATTTTTCTTTTTCCATAGAAGTCCCTTTTGCATTTTTGCCATTATTTATTTTTTATCCAATTTTTTAAGAATACAAGATAAGGTAAAGATGGATTACTTTAATACAGATGAAAACTCATAAAAACAAATAAGAGCAGATCTAATATTACAATAAAACAGATGTCACCGTGACCGGTTATTGCAGTCCATTTTTTCTTTTGACAATGTTTCTCTCTTTCACTGTTCAGGAATCTTCTTTTTTTTCTTGTTCTTGTTTTGTCTAAGTAATAAACGACAAAAATGCAGAAAAGAAAATCTCTCTAAAATTACTACGTGAATTTTCGTACACAATTCTTTTTACAATATGAACCATATTGTGGACTGTATGGCATAATATCATTGGCTCCATTTTCTGTATGTAATCCAAATGGCCAGAATTGGAAGCAAATATATGCAATGAATAAGCCCTGGGACCAGATTCACACACAGGCCTCAATTCATCAAGACGGGTATTATTCACGCTTGTCTCGAAAAGGGGGCAGGGTGGAGTACAAGGCTCTGGATTCATTAAAGGGGTTATCAAGCCATGGGGTAGAAGTCTGTAGTTACTCTATGTGACTGCAGACTTGTGAATCCTCACATCGCGCACACTGTGCACTGTGAGGATACTCCGGTGCCGACACCGAGATCGGGCGGTCATGTGATCACAAGTATGTGATTTGCATACTGCTGGACACATTCCAACTAGACGTATCAGGCCTGGCTAAATTCACTTGTATTGAGCCAGGCCACGTACGTCTAGTTGGCACGTCACCTCATATATACAATCGCCCGATCCCAGCGCCGAAATCGGAGAATCTTCACTATGTGCGCAATGTGAGGATTCAAAGTTTGCAATCACATATGGTGACTGCAGACTTGTACCCCAAAGCCGGACTGCCCCTTTAAAAGAAGCACACCTTTTAATGAAGCAGGCGCGGAGTGAAGTGGCATGAACCTCACCACAAATCTTACTATAGTCTTCATCCAATTTGTGATTCTTCAAAGCTTTTTATGCCAGAATTCTGTCAAAGAAGCTTTGATAAATTGTGCTCACAGTGTTTTTGCAGCATTTTTATAATGTGTTGACATGGACAAAAAACTCAGTTAACCAATTGATGAAGCGTTTTTCGCAGAATTCTAAAGTAAAACTGCTTGAAATGTTGCAACATTTTTGCGCCACTAAAGGATGTGGAAAAATTTAGCATTTTATTCCCCGTCCTGGCCAGCTTTAAAAAGTGCGAAGCGCTTTAACCAGATTGGACGTGGCAGAGCACCTGACAAATTCATTATAATTTATGCCACAAGGTGGCGTAAAATATGACAAAAATGCACACCAGTCAGGAGGCGGTGGAGCATGGCAGTTGAAAAATGTGCCAAGTTCATGCACGCTTCCTAATGAATTTCAGGGCATCTTACTCTAGGTCTCCTTTCATTACGACTAGAATGCAAGCCACCAGTCTTAATGAATCGGCAAGGCCAATATCTACATAATTGCTGTTAATGAACACAATGTATTATTTTTCATTCTTTTTTCCATGGACCCCCATTTTTTTAAAAAAAGGAAACACCTATAGTAAAGAGTGAACTGGCCATTTAAACATTAGGACAAAGTTAAAGGCCCATTAGTTAAAGGGGTTCTTTACTTATTCAGCTGACAGCTATCACTCCCAACCCCCATAGACAAGTATGCTTGGGTAGGGTTACACGACCGATTTCTCCACATCTGAGAAATAAAGTCCAATTATTCTGATCAGACTTTGATCAGAGTGACATCAGTTTTTCTCAGACAGAGAGAGAAAAAAAAGTATTTCCTTCTTCTCCATTCTGTCAGTCCTAAGATTAAAATCGGACTTATCTCTGATTTTTCCCAAGGATCAATCAGTCCGAGGAAAAAATCTGTCATGTGCACAGCCCCATAGAATGTCATAGGTACCAGTGCTATCAGTTAACACCATGCTGTCCTATGGAAACTGGGTCATGCTGAGCTGTCTGTGTTTTGATTGATGGCTCGGCTGTCCAGTCTTGTGATGGGCGTACTGAGCTGTTGGTGCTTTGAGTCACAGCTTGGCTGTTCAGTCTTTGGCTGGGAGGTGGGGGACATTCTCCACGTGTTCTGTGTTCTGGAGATTGCCCAGGCTATTTGGCTGAGCTCTGTCTTCCTCTGATCCTTGCCAGATGTAGTTTGTGCTTCCTGGTGAGTGTTAGCCTGATTCTATTGCTCTGAGTTCTGATCTTCTGCTGCCTGACCCTATGGACCGTGTTCTGACTATCCCTTTGTCTTGTCCTTTTGCTTTGATCCGCTTTCTCCTGGTATTTTGACCCCGGACTGTGACCTGACTTACGCCTTTATCAGTTCCCTTGGTTTTCTATGTGCTCTCTTGGTACTGACCCCAGAACGTCTGACTTCTCTGCCTCACAGTCTGTCTGTGCGTAGTGACTAGCGTCACAAACACTCATCCAAGTAAATCAGTCATGTGCACGAACCCTAGAGGTGAGTAAGCCGCTGCCGGACATCTTTAGCGACAGCTTTGTCCAGAGAGAACATAAGATATGGACGTTTACATTTAAAATGTCAGATCCTTGATGTCGGGAAGAATAGGGAGGGCTCCATACTCATTATTACACCAACCATTTATGATGATAGGCTTTGCCAACTTTGCAAGTGTAGTGAGCTTGGCCGGCTCTGGCTGTTCGGTGATTATTGATATAGAGCCTGTTACAGAAGTGATTACACAGGATGATGTTGCCACCTTGTGGCCAGAGGTTGCACCTGCGCAGGGTGTGATGACAGAGAAAAAGACTGAGTCTCCTGTGTCCGGCCCTAGAGAGTCACGTGACCAAAGTGGGAAGCAGAAAAAAGCACGCGAGGAGTTTGCTGTGGGCTGTGAAAAGAGCCAGGACGGTGTGCAGGCCCTCGTGCGTGGCGCAGGAGAGACTCTCAACGGGATTTCTTTTACCTGACACCATATCCTCGGGGCCTTCCCCAGCTTCTTCACTGCTGAGGTATACAGCTATTACACTCCCTGCTACTGGAGTGTGGACTACATAAGGGATCCACCAAAGCTGCTATCCGGATCAGAGAGACTGTAAGTGGGACCTCTGGCGAGAGGCCGAAGTATCCCTTCCTTTCAGCGTAATTTGTTGTTCCTGTTTTTTTTTCCGGCTGGGACGCCCTCCTGCAAAGACAGACAGGCCTGCGACGGGGGACACATCCTTCTGGAGTAAAGGACTGGTAACGTGTGAGTAGGGACAGTGAGGGTCAGCTTATCAGTACACGTTATTACTGTGCATATTTACTGTTGTCATTTATTGTTTTTCTTTGCTGTTAAAAATGTATACGAGTAAAGATACGGTTATCAAGATAGAGTCTGTGTGTGGGGATCTTGCTGGGCCAGATTATAGATACCAATGCGCGGCCTTGCCCGCGGTCACTTCATCTGGCGTAGTCGGCAGGATCTGTGACCAACAAGATTGCCACCCAGGCCATGTGTACAGTCAGAAACCCCCGCCGGTGTCTATTGTGAATCGGGTCAGGAAATTTGGCGGACGAAACTACCCTGTACCAGAGTGGGCGGAACAAGTCCGGATACTGGGGGAAATGTATAATATTGACCCTAAGACCTTGGCAGAAATGGCGGTACTGACGCTAGAGGGGGAGGCATGGACGACAGTCAGACTGGAGACGGTCAGGGGCCAGCGTACAGTAGATGATTTGGTGCGGGTGCTGGAGAACACCTATGGGCCGACCACAGCTTGAATGGGAGGATATTCCCCAATATGCGAACGCCCTTCAGGTACTCCTTGAACAAACCTGTGGAAAAGGGGAGCAACTAGCTGGTATGGCTCCTCGTGACCTGGTACTGAGAGACCAATTTGTAATAGGACTGAGAGACCAGTATCTTAACCGCACGTTACAGGACTTGATCCGGATGATGCCGGCTCTTACTTTTGCTGAAGTCAAACAGGAAGCCATAGAACGTTCAAGGGGACCCGTCACGGATGTGGGGATTCAAGGTGCTGCGTGCAGATCCATATCTGACATTAAAAATCCGAACAGTGACACGGAAGACCTGAAACAGATGGTAGCAGACTTACAGAGACAGATATTACAGTTAACATTAGACCGACAGGGAGACCAGCGAAGACAGCCTAGTCGTCCCGTGGGACAGTGTTGGTCATGCGGTGATCCTCGCCATAGGGCAAATCGTTGTCCTCAACACTTCCCTCCGCAACAACCTCCGTCGCACCAACGAACAAACCCTCAGTCACCCCAGCGAAAGGAATTTCGATCAGACCAGCGAATTGAACCCCAGCCATATCCACAAGCAGAGCTACCACGCCGGGCCTCACCACAATGGCCGCCGTTAAACTAGACACCCCTGCAGCTGAGGCTCGCGCAGCAGGGGAGGCCAAGGAGAGGGGTGTGGAAAAACAGAGCCGATGGCGAAGTGCTCTTGCCGCGAATAGCCCGACACTTGAAGTTATCCTGGAAGGAATTGCCGTGCAGGGACTGATGGACACTGGGTCACAAGTGACCACGATCTCTGAACAGTTTTATGAAAATTACCTCAAACCAAGAACTGCTCGTGACCCAGACACCACCATTAAGATTATTGCGGCTAATAATCTACCCATTCCAGTGACCGGAGTTGCTTGGATGGACACAAAGGCCTGCGGACAGGACTTAGGGAAACGAGGGATCGTCATCATCAAGGAAGGTTTCGGCTCCGAGACCCCAGTGATAGTTGGAATGAACATCTTGAAAGACCTGGACCTTATGCTGTTGACAAGAAAAGGACCCAAATACTGGCAGAAAGTCACCAAACATAAGCCGACTCGTCTGGCGTTCCAGCGCGTAATCCGGACCGTTGGACTTCAACAGATGGCAGAGGAACAACTACCCCTAGCCGCCATTACGGTGCCACGCCGTACCCGGATTACTTTGCCCGCTGAAAAAGAGACAGTCATTTCCTTACCCCTTAACACCCACCGACAACTTGAGGGGGTTGAAGTGTTGATCGAGCCGAGGACCCCAAGTGGGGGTAAGCTAAACCCACTAGTTGCTCGCACTCTAGCTGTCGTGAGGAACGGGAGAGTCCCTGTCAGGCTAAACAACACCGCAGACGTAGGCCTAGACCTTGAAGCCGGCACTCAACTTGCCCGGGTATATGCTCTACCCACGGAAGTGAATCCCATTGGACCCCTAGAATTCACCCCGTCTACAGAAGGCGACTGGACGGTAACCGTCTCAGCCATAAGCGCTCAAGTAGACGATGAAGACATTGGGCGAAAACTACGGGAAAAAGTGCAGCTAGACACGTCTCAGTACACCAAACAAGAAGTGTCTCAAGTGGAGGAACTCCTGCGGGAGCACCAAGACTCCTTTGCAAAGCATGACACAGACTTTGGGTGTACCACCAGTATCCAGCACGAGATACCCACGGGCGATACCCCCCATATCCGCGAGAGGTACCGGCAGATACCACCTCAGCAATACCAGGAGGTGAAAAGCCTGTTAGAATCTATGCTACACGCCGGAGTGGTACGTGAAAGCCAGAGCCCGTGGGCTGCACCCGTGGTGATAGTCAAAAAGAAAGATGGTTCCCTAAGGTTTTGCGTGGACTACCGTAGGCTGAACTCTTGCACTATCCGGGACTCATATCCACTTCCTCGGATCGAAGAGTCACTGACCGCCCTGAAGAAGGCCAAATATTTTTCGTCCCTAGACCTGGCCAGTGGATATTGGCAGGTTCCAATGAGTGAGAAGGACAGGGAAAAGACCGCCTTCATCCTTCCCATGGGCCTGTATGAGTTCGACCGGATGCCGTTCGGCTTGAATAACGCACCGGGGACCTTTCAGAGACTAATGGAACGCTGTCTGGGGGACTTCAACTTTGAGTTTACGCTGATATACCTTGACGACATCGTGGTATACTCCGCCACCTTTGAGGATCATCTTCACAAGCTTGGCCAAGTGTTCCAGCGCTTGAGGAGACACGGCTTGAAGTTGAAGCCCAGCAAGTGCCATCTGTTCCAGCAGGAAATCGACTACTTGGGCCACCGGATCTCGGCCGAAGGCGTCCAGCCCTCTCCGGAGAAGATAGCAGCCGTTCAAGAGTGGCCGCAGCCAACTACAGTCAAAGAAGTCCGGGCTTCTCTGGGGCTGACAGGCTACTACCGTAGGTTTGTCAAGGACTTTGCTCGGCTTGCTGAACCACTGCATGAGGTTCTCCGAGGGACCGCGAACAGCCCCAGAGGACGACGCATCAGTTGGGGGCCTGACCGAGAAAAATCCTTTCAGGCACTTAAGGCTGCTCTAACATCACCCCCTGTTCTGGCATATGCAGACTACACATTACCGTTTCAGTTGCACACCGACGCCAGCCTTCAAGGTCTAGGGGCGGTCCTCTCTCAAGTTCAAGATAATAAAGAACGCGTGATAGCCTATGCCAGTAGGTCTCTCCGTGACACCGAAAAGAATCCCGTCAACTACAGCTCCTTCCGCTTGGAACTCTTGGCTCTGACTTGGGCTATGACGGAGAACTTTGCCGGCTATCTGACAGGAGCGGAGGTGCTGGTCATGACGGACAACAATCCTCTTGCCCACCTAGAGAATGCCAAACTAGGGGCAATGGAACAGCGCTGGATGGCCAGGCTCTCTAGATTCCAGTACAAAATTAAATACAGAGCGGGGAACGAGAATCAGAATGCTGACAGCCTGTCTAGAGTGACGTCATCCCCGCCAGTGGGGGACCGGGATGAAGAGTTGGAGGAAGATGAGATGCCTGACTTTGCCCGGCTCGCAAAGCAAATAGAAGATAGCCGCCAGTATGCGGTAGGAGGGATTGAAGCCGTAGTGGGATCTCCCCTGTCCCAGCAAGAATGGGCCAAGCTTCAAGATCGAGATCCCGAGCACGTCTTACTGAAACAGTATGTGAATAAACAAGAGAAACCGCCCTCCGAAGTGAGAGCCCGACTATCGACCGGAGCCTTGGCTCTGCTTGCCCAGTGGGATCGGCTGATCGTGAAAGATGGAGTCCTGTGTCGCAGGGCCCTTTTATCCCATATGCTGGAGGAGTGTTTGCAGATTGTCGTCCCGGTGCAGTTGGCCCATGAGATGGTGGGCGAAGCTCACAGGAGGAACGGCCACTTCGGCATAGACAAGACCCTCCGGTGGACCCAGCAGTTCATTTTTTGTCCGGGGCTCCGTAAGTTGGTTGAAAACGTCTGTCAAGCATGCCGTACCTGTGAATTCCACAAGTCCGCGGAGCAGCGTGCCCCCGTCCAGACTATTAAGACGTCGAGGCCCCTCGAGCTGTTGATGGTGGACTATCTGTTGATCGGAACGGCGAATAGTGGCTACCAGTACTGTCTGGTGATGGTGGACCACTTCACGAAATTCGCTGTCGCTGTTGCTACCAAGGATCAGACTGCTGAATCAGCTGCACAGGCTATCTGTCAGCAATTCGTTCGGGTCTACGGGTGTCCGGAGCGGCTACACTCTGATCAGGGGGCTTGTTTCGAAGGGCGAGTCATTGAAGAACTCCAACGGATGTATGGAATCAAGAAGTCCAGGACCACCCCTTACCATCCACAAGGGAATGGCGCGTGTGAACGCTTTAACCGGACCCTCTTACAACTGATCCGGACTTTGGCTGAAGACAAAAAGCCCAACTGGCCTCGATTCCTCCCAGAACTGCTGTGGGCCTATAATAATCAGGTCCATTCCATCACCGGATACACCCCATACACCCTTCTCTTTGGCCGTCCAGGCAAAGACATCCATGAGTTGCAACTGTCTAGCTCCGAAGAAGATACCTGTGGTACCTATCCTTCCTGGCTACAAACACACCGCCAGAGAATGGAGACTGTCTACCGACTAGTAGGCCGACAAATTCAGGATCAAGTGCACGCTGACCCACTTCCGGTACAAGAAGACCCACTGAATGTAGGTCAACTGGTCCTAGTCCGAATAAAGAAGCCGCAAGGGAAACTCCGGCCCAAGTGGGAGACCGAAGTCTATCGAGTAATTGGACAGCCGTACCCCGGTGGCCCCGTCTATCGAGTGCAGGGCGAAGACAGCGGCAGCATCCGAACTTTGCACCGTAATATGTTGCGCCCCTGCCATTCCCAGCCTGACTCCCCTACTGTGATACCTAGAGAGATGGATATCACTAATACTGTCGGAGACACTGACCCCGGGAATGTAGAGACTGAATGCATGCCTACCCCTGTCCGTCCGACTGACGCACTTGAACCAATTACCTCCTCTACTGACATGTTGACTGGGAAAGAGAGTGGGGTGACTGATAGGAGAGAGGGGATCCAACCCGTTAGGCGGACAACGAGGACCACTGCAGGGGTACCTCCTGGACAGTCCTACAGAGACCAATATGTGTGGCCCTCTTCCCAGCCACCCCCTGTCACATCCACAGCCATCGCCGCCCTGGAGCCGGTCGTTGACAGGGACTGCCAACCTTTGAGTGGGGGGGCGTGTAGTGAGCTGGCCGGCTCTGGCTGTTCGGTGATTATTGATATAGAGCCTGTTACAGAAGTGATTGCACAGGATGATGTTGCCACCTTGTGGCCAGAGGTTGCACCTGCGCAGGGTGTGATGACAGAGAAAAAGACTGAGTCTCCTGTGTCCGGCCCTAGAGAGTCACGTGACCAAAGTGGGAAGCAGAAAAAAGCACGCGAGGAGTTTGCTGTGGGCTGTGAAAAGAGCCAGGACGGTGTGCAGGCCCTCGTGCGTGGCGCAGGAGAGACTCTCAACGGGATTTCTTTTACCTGACACCATATCCTCGGGGCCTTCCCCAGCTTCTTCACTGCTGAGGGATACAGCTATTACACTCCCTGCTACTGGAGTGTGGACTACATAAGGGATCCACCAAAGCTGCTATCCGGATCAGAGAGACTGTAAGCGGGACCTCTGGCGAGAGGCCGAAGTATTCCTTCCTTTCAGCGTAATTTGTTGTTCCTGTTTTTTTTCTTCGGCTGGGACGCCCTCCTGCAAAGACAGACAGGCCTGCGATGGGGGACACATCCTTCTGGAGTAAAGGACTGGTAACGTGTGAGTAGGGACAGTGAGGGTCAGCTTATCAGTACACGTTATTACTGTGCATATTTACTGTTGTCATTTATTGTTTTTCTTTGCTGTTAAAAATGTATACGAGTAAAGATACGGTTATCAAGATGGAGTCTGTGTGTGGGGATCTTGCTGGGCCAGATTATAGATACCAATGCGCGGCCTTGCCCGCGGTCACTTCACAAGATCTAAAAATCAAAGGTAACTAATGAGAACTACTGAAATGCTTTTTATTTTACCCAAAACAAGTGTATCATATATTTAGTGATTAGTAAGGTGCTCGTGAATTTTAATGGTGAGGGGTTTGACATGCTTTCTGCCCACCCCTCCTTACAGTTTCGATGCAGGCCTCATATACTGTACGTGAATTAGAGAACCACTGACTCCTAGGAGTGAGGGACCTCTGCATTCTGAAAGGGGGACTACTAGGGTCGATATCATCATGCTGTGTGTCGGAACTTAGTTCTCTTCGCCCTGTGTCCCCTCTTCTATAAAGGACCGAGAGTGGAGTGTGTAGTGTGATGGAGGGTTTTCTGTACTCACTGTTACATTGTCCATGAGACCTAAACCGACTTCAAACAAGACAGGAGATGGTAGATCCGGATTAACAGACTCACTTTTACTGTGCACTTCTTCTATACAAGGCTCAGGCATACAGATTAAGACATAGTCTTTAGTTAGTGAAGTACCCTTGGTTATGTGCCTTTCCAGTGTTTGTCCTCGTCCTGTCCTGAGACCCAGCATCATCCACTTCTTCTGTGACCTGAGAATCTCCCCATGAGGGATATAGAGGCCTCCTTCTGAGCACCTCTGGTGGGCTGTAAGCCCAGGACTGTGACAGCGTCCAGATCGAGTATCAAAGTGTCCTCATTCTGTTCTGACAATTTTCACTATTAAAACTCTTTAGAATCATAGAATGGTAGAGTTGGAGGGAACTTCCTGGGTCATCTGGTCCAACCCCCTTCTCAAAACAGGATTCACTAAATCATCTCAGACAGAGATCTGTCCAGCCTCTGTTTGAAGACGTCCATTGAAGGGGAACTCACCACCTCTCGTGGCAGCCTGTTCCACTCATTGATCACCCTAACTGTCAAAAAGTTTTTTCTGATATCTAATCTGTATCTTCTCCCTTTCAGTTTCATCCCATTGCTTCTCGTGTTTCCATGTGCAAATGAGAATAAAGATGATCCTTCTACAATGTGACAGCCCTTGAGATATTTGTAGACAGCTATTAAGTCTCCTCTCAGTCTTTCTTCTCCACTGATGTACCTGCTGTTGGATTCTGATTCCCTGTCTGTTCAGGCTCCTTCCAAACACTCCACTCTCTCTGGTAAGGAACAGGACCTGCACTGCTCCTGTGCTATTCGGGTCGTGGACCCAGAACTGGGGTGGTCTTGCCACAAACTACCTCCCTGGCAAACTCACTGGCTGACTCTGTCTGACTCTCCCTGTAACTGTAAGGGTATGTGCACACGATGCAGAAATGCTCAGGATTTTTTCCTGAGCGTTTCTGCATCTCTCTGGCAGGAAAAAACGCATGCGGATTGTACATGCGGTTTCCTGCCAGGGACATGCGGAAATGAAGCGGTCTTCACTTTCATTTCCGCATGCGGGTTGTCAAGCGCTTCCCAAGCGATTTTAGCATCACTTGGAAAGTGCTTGTCAACTTCACACTATATAAATCCATGCAACCGGCATGGATTTATATAGTGTGTGATGTCAAAAAATAAAAAATAAATATATACTTTACCCTCTGATGGCCCCCGGTGTCCTGCTTCGCTCAGTCCCAGCTGCCGGCAGTGAAGACTTTAGGACCTTCCGACGTCAGCGTCACGTGACCCGTCACATGACTCTGACGTCAGCGAAGGTCCTTCTTCATTCAACCGCGAAGTGCGGGGAATCAAGCAGGAGTGCTGCGCGGGCCGTCAGAACAGGGTCGGACTGGGGTGCCTAGGGCCCACCAGGGGAACTGACTCTAGGGGCCCACACTACAGCCCACCAGCTGTGAAGCACTGAGCGGCAGGACTTTGTTCGAACAGTCATTCCGTACTGCCAGAGTCCCTTTAATGGTAACTTGTCACCTTGAAAAACGTTATTTATCTGCAGATATAGGGGTAATCTGCAGGTAAATAGGGTTTAAAGCCTGGTTAGACTGCTTAATGGAAAAGCGTAGGCTACACGGAGAAAATTACGTTTTATTCTCCCTGCCGACACTCGCTTCCTGTTATTGGGTCGGTGCAAGGAGGGAGACATTACAGTCAACGCGAACTACAAAGTGAGGGTGCTGCAATAACGTCCGGCACCTGGATTGTGACACTTCCATGGAGCCCAACTTCACGCTGAGCTTCATTGAACGACTAATATGGCAGCAGCACCTGGCAACTAGTGCTGAGCGAGCGTGGTCGGATAAGGTGTGATCCCAGCATGCTCAGGTGTTATCCAGGTATCTTGTAGTGCTCTGCTAATATGCTCGAGTCCCCAGGGTAGCATGTTTTGCGGCGGTAGGCAGACGCAACACATTTAGGAATTGCCTGTTTGTTAGGTAATCACTGCATGTGTTGCTTCTGTCTAACGCCGCAAAACATGTTACCGCAGGGACTCGAGCATATTAGCAGAGCACTACAAGATACCTGGATAACACCCGAGCCTGCTGGGATAACACCTTATCCGACCACGCTCACTCAGCACTACTGGCAACCCACCAGCAACCTGCAACTACGTCACAGGGGGCTGAAGGGAGCAGGTGACTGCATGCACCGGCCATTGTGCTATCTAAATGCCGCTGTCAGTGATTGACAAGGGCACTTAAATACTCAAAACAGCAGCAATCAAGGTGAGCTATGATCACTGCTGTTACAGGCAGACGCCGGCTATCTAACACAGCCGACATCTGCCCAGTATGGAGCAGGCTCAGCTCCTGAAACAGCTCCATACAAGTACAACCCTATGGTTATGACAAGGTTAGCAAATTTCACTTGTCTGTTCCTAAATGTGGAAAGACAAATGGAATTCCCTAACACATGTGAGCAAGTCCTAATAGATTTAGTAAAGGTGCCCCAAGCATATGAATGTTATTACACACCACAATGGACTCTTACATACACGCGTCTTACAAAAATACATATTATTCCAGATACGTAGACACATACAAACACACAGACGCGCGCAAACACATCAGTACATGAATACATCATCTGCACCACCATCATTTGTAATGTCAGGTCAGCCCCATACATCTTTGTATCGCATAAACCTACAACTCCCAGTATGTAATTAACAATAGAGATACTGTGAGCTGTTATCAGTCATCATCAAACTGCGGACCATACAGGAACCACAGTACTGATGAGACGCAGGCAGGATCACAGATGAACATTTACATCCAGGTATCTTACCTGAGATGTCTTCTCTGATTAGAGTTGTTCTCTTTCTTTTCTTCCTCTTGTCCAGACTCCATGATGACTTTTCTCATCCACAGCTCATCTCTGCAGACTTCCATCTTCTCCGGTCTTCTGCAGCACATCCCGACACGATGCCCTTAAAGATAGCAGTGTCATTATAATGCTCCTGAATAAAAAATATCTACACTGAGCCCCTGAATAAACCTAACTCTTACAATGCTCCCTGCACAAAACATGACATACACTCTACCACTCTTATGGTACCTGCTCTCCACACTGTCCTCTCCTTACCATACTGGGCCCCCTCTTCACACTGTCCTCTCACACTGTGTCCCCCCTATACTGCCCAGTCTCTATACTGTGCCCCTTCATCACACTCCCCCTCCTCAGCATACTGTTCCCTCCTTGCTGTGCCCTCACACTGTTCCCCCCATACTACCGCATCACTATACCTTCCCCCACACTACTTAGTCTCTGTGCTGTGTCACCTCACACTTTTCTCCCTCCATACTGTCTCCTCACACTATTTCCCCACTCTCCATACTGTTTCCTCATACATCCCCCTTCCCCATTCTGTTTCTGCACTCATTCCTACCCCTCCTCTAGTTCACCATACTGTTTCTTCACACATCTCCCCATTCTGTCTCCTAAAATTTCTCTCCCATCTCTCTCCAAATATAATAAATCTTCGGAAGAGCACACAGACATGCAGAAGCGCGCTTACACACACGAAAACAAGCGCACACAGACATATACTAAGGGCTCTTTCACACGTCAGTACATGTGGTGACCGTTTCCACACGTACCAGAGACACTGACACACGTAGACCCATTCACATGAATGCGTATGTGCACATGTCAGTGTGTTTCCACTTTCCACAGATCATGTGGTGTCCGTGGGCAAAACACGCTGACATGTCTGTTTTTTACCTGCTGTCCAGACCGCGAAATGTCCCGCACACTGATGACAGTTAGCACGCGGTGCTTGGGAAGAGCGCTGAGAACTGCCCTCATCATAGATCCCTGAAGGTGCTGCAATCAGCACCAGCAGGGTCAATGATGAGAGTAATAGTCTATACCCGCTGTGTCCAACTGTAAAAAGAATAAAATAAAAAAATCCTTATACTAACCTCTACTAAGTGTCACCCGCTGTAATCCGTGCAAGCTCTCACGCCGAGGAGAATGTCTCCTGCAGCGAGTGGGCTCCGGAGCTGCGCTCAACAAGCGGTGCCCTGTGATTCAATAAGCGCAGCTCTGGAGCAAGCTCGCTGCAGGAGTCATTCTCCTCGGCGTGAGCGCTCGCACGGATTACAGCAGGTGACACTTAGGAGAGGTGAGTATAAGGATTTTTTTATTTTATTATTATTTTTACAGTTGGACACGGACACGGTGGGAGTAGACTACTACTCTCATCATTGACCCCGCTGCTGCTGATCACAGCGCCTGCAGGGATCTATGATGAGGGCAGCGCACAGCACCCGGCTCTTGGGAACAGTGCTAACTGTATACTGATTCCCAAGCGCCAGTATGAGTCACTAAGGATGACACACAGGTGGACACGGATATTTCCAGTCCCGTAAATATCAGGACATGTGAAAGAGCTCTAATATACACACGCAGATACACATACTCACAGAAATGGGGACACGTACACACACAGGCAAGCACACACAGAAATGCACAGACACACTCAGACAATCACACACACAAAAATGCAGACACGCAGGGAAGCACACACATATGAAGACACCTAAACACACAGGCATATAGACACACACACGCATACACACAGGCATATACACACACACACAGGCATATACACACACACACTGTACACACACACACAAACACTGTACACACACAGGCATACACACACACACTGTACACACACACACTGTACACACACAGGCATATACACACACTGTACACACAGGCATATACACACACTGTACACACACAGGCATATACACACACTGTACACACACAGGCATACACACACACACTGTACACACACACACTGTACACACACACACTGTACACACACAGGCATATATACACACACACAGGCATATACACACTGTACGCACACAGGCATATACACACACTGTACACACAGGCATATACACACACTGTACACACACAGGCATATACACACACTGTACACACACAGGCATATACACACACTGTACACACACACAGTCATATACACACACTGTACACACACACAGGCATATACACACACTGTACACACAGGCATATACACACACTGTACACACAGGCATATACACACACTGTACACACAGGCATATGCACACACTGTACACACAGGCATATACACACACTGTACACACAGGCATATGCACACACTGTACACACAGGCATATACACACACACTGTACACACAGGCATATACACACACTGTACACACAGGCATATACACACACACTGTACACACAGGCATATACACACACTGTACACACAGGCATATACACACACTGTACACACAGGCATATACACACACTGTACACACAAGCATACACACACTGTACACACAGGCATATACACACACTGTACACACAGGCATATACACACACAGTACACACAGGCATATACACACAGGCATATACACACACTGTACACGCACAGGCATATACACACTGTACACACACAGGCATATACACACACTGTACACACAGGAATATACACACACTGTACACACAGGCATATACACACACTGTACACACAGGCATATACACACAGGCATATACACACACTGTACACGCACAGGCATATACACACACTGTACACGCACAGGCATATACTGTACACAGGCATATACACACACTGTACACAGGCATATACACACACTGTACACACAGGCATATACACACACTGTACACACACACAGGAATATACACACACTGTACACGCACAGGCATATACACACTGTACACACAGGCATATACACACACTGCACACACACACAGGAATATACACACACTGTACACGCACAGGCATATACACACTGTACACACAGGCATATACACACACTGCACACACACACAGGAATATACACACACTGTACACACACACAGGAATATACACACACTGTACACACAGGCATATACACACTGTACACACAGGCATATCCACACACTGTACACACAGGAATATACACACACTGTACACACACACAGGAATATACACACACTGTACACGCACAGGCATATACACACACTGTACACACACTGTACACACAGGCATATACACACACTGTACACACAGGAATATACACACACTGTACACACACACAGGAATATACACACACTGTACACACACAGGAATATACACACACTGTACACACAGGCATATACACACTGTACACACAGGCATATACACACACTGTACACACACAGGAATATACACACACTGTACACACAGGCATATACACACTGTACACACAGGCATATACACACACTGTACACACAGGCATATACACACACTGTACACACAGGCATATACACACACTGTACACACACACAGGCATATACACACACTGTACACACAGGCATATACACACACTGTACACACAGGCATATACACACAGGCATATACACACACTGTACACGCACAGGCATATACACACACACTGTACACGCACAGGCATATACACACACTGTACACACAGGCATATACACACACTGTACACACAGGAATATACACACACTGTACACACACACAGGAATATACACACACAGTACACGCACAGGCATATACACACACTGTACGCACAGGCATATACACACACTGTACACACAGGCATATATACACACTGTACACACAGGAATATACACACACTGTACACACACACAGGAATATACACACACTGTACACGCACAGGCATATACACACACTGTACACACAGGCATATACACACACTGTACACACAGGAATATACACACACTGTACACACACACAGGAATATACACACACTGTACACACAGGCAAATACCAGAGTCAGCATGGGTTTGTAACTAACAAGTCATGTCAGACTAACTTAATTTCCTTCTATGACAGAATCACTGACTGGGTGGATCAGGGAAATGCTGTAGATATAGTATATCTTGACTTCAGCAAAGCATTTGACAAAGTATCTCACACCATCCTTATTGAAAAAATGACCAAGTATGCAATGGACCAGGCAACTGTTAGGTGGATTCATAACTGGCTTAGTGATCGGACTCAAAGGGTGGTTGTAAATGGCTTCACATCCAGCTGGATGAATGTCTCAAGTGGGGTACCACAGGGCTCCGTCCTGGGACCTGTATTGTTCAACATCTTTATCAATGATTTAGATGAAGGAATTGAGGGTAAACTGATTAAATTTGCTGATGACACAAAGCTAGGAGGGATAGCTAATACTAGAGAAGAGAGAGAGAGGATTCAAAAAGACCTAAATAAACTGGAGCAGTGGGCAGCAACCAACAGAATGGTTTTTAACAGGGAAAAATGCAAAGTACTACATCTGGGCAATAAAAATGAAAAAGCATATACAGAATGGGAGGAATAGAGCTAAGCAACAGTACATGTGAAAAAGACTTAGGTATACTAATAGATCATAGACTGAACATGAGTCAACAGTGTGATGCAGCAGCAAAAAAGACAAATACAATTCTGGGATGTATTAACAGAAGCATACAGTCTAGATCACGTGAAGTCATTATCGGTCTTTACTCCTCTTTGGTCAGACCTCATCTGGAATACTGTGTACAGTTTTGGGCACCACATTTTAAAAAAGACATCGACAAACTGGAGCAAGTTCAGAGAAGAGCGACCAGAATGGTGACTGGTCTGCAAACCATGTCCTATGAGGAACGGTTGCAGGATTTGGGAATGTTTAGCTTGCAAAAAAGAAGACTGAGAGGAGACTTAATAGCTGTCTACAAATATGTCAAGGGCTGTCACATTGTAGAAGGATCATCTTTATTCTCATTTGCACAAGGAAAGACTAGAAGCAATGGGAGGAGACAGATTAGATATTAGAAAAAACTTTTTGACAGTTAGGGTGATTAATGAGTGGAACAGGCTGCCACGAGAGGTGGTGAGTTCCCCTTCAATGGACGTCTTCAAACAGAGGCTGGACAGACATCTGTCTGAGATGATCTAGTGAATCCTGCTTTGAGCAGGGGGTTGGACCAGATGACCCAGGAGGTCCCTTCCAACTCTACCATGATTCTATGATTCTATGATATACACACTGTACACACAGGCATATACACACACTGTACACACAGGCATATACACACACTGTACACACACACAGGCATATACACACACTGTACACACAGGCATATACACACACTGTACACACACACAGGCATATACACACACTGTACACACAGGCATATACACACACTGTACACACAGGCATATACACACACTGTACACACAGGAATATACACACACTGTACACACACAGGCATATACACACACTGTACACACAGGAATATACACACAGGCATATACACACACTGTACACACAGGAATATACACACACTGTACACACAGGCATATACACACACTGTACACACAGGCATATACACACACTGTACACGCACAGGCATATACACACACTGTACACACAGGAATATACACACACTGTACACACAGGAATATACACACACTGTACACACACACAGGAATATACACACACTGTACACACAGGCATATACACACACTGTACACACAGGCATATACACACACTGTACACGCACAGGCATATACACACACTGTACACACAGGCATATACACACACTGTACACGCACAGGCATATACACACACTGTACACACAGGCATATACACACACTGTACACACAGGAATATACACACACTGTACACACACACAGGAATATACACACACTGTACACACAGGCATATACACACACTGTACACACAGGCATATACACACACTGTACACGCACAGGCATATACACACACTGTACACACAGGCATATACACACACTGTACACACAGGAATATACACACACTGTACACACAGGAATATACACACACTGTACACACACAGAAATATACACACACTGTACACACAGGCATATACACACACTGTACACACACACAGGCATATACACACACTGTACACACAGGAATATACACACAGGCATATACACACACTGTACACACACACTGTACACACACACACAGGCATATACACACACTGTACACACAGGCATATACACACACTGTACACACAGGCATATACACACACAGTACACACAGGCATATACACACACTGTACACACAGGCATATACACACACTGTACACACACACACACACATGCAGGCAGCATATACATAAAAATCCATACAAACACTCAAATATTACAGTACCTTGGCTTGTCTCCAGCCCATACAGTGTACAGACAGGCTCCTAATGTGGGAGCCTGCAGTGCAGGGCGCGCTGTGACGTCACTTTTAGCAGACGTGTGGCCCTGTCTGCTGAGTGTGACGCTGCAGTGCAGCCCCTGCTCTCCTGCTCCCAGGCCCCTCCCACTACTGTCCTGGGCATCGCGTCGGTGAAAGAGCGTGCGCGCGCCCTTAAAGGGCCCACGACCACTTTTTTTTTTCAATTCTCCTGTTCTCTCTGCAAGGGGCCCGGGGCCCACCGGGAAATTTCCCGGCGCCCCGCCAGGCCAGACCGAGCCTGCGTCAGAAGGTGAGAATATATATATTTTTTATTTTATTCTTTTTTTTTTAATGGTACCTGGGTCTGGATGAGACTCTCCTCTCCTCCACACCCGGGTACCATCCGCACATTAGACCGCATGAAAAGCGCATCAACATATACAGTGATGCGGATTCCATGCGGTCTAATGCAAGTCAATGGCGGCAAAAGAGCAGCGTTTCCGCAAAATTAATTGACATGCTGTGGATTTTTGAAAAATCCGCATCATGGGCACAGCACATGTGGATTTCCATTGGGGAACATTGCTGCCCTTCTACCATGCGTTTTTCATGCGTTTCCATGGCGTTTACGCAACTGCAAAAACGCCGCGGAAACGCATGAAAAACGCATCGTGTGAACTCAGCCTAACCCGGAAATTGTTTTCTATAAAAAAAACTGTTCTAATCCCTCCCAGCCAATGATGCAACCTCATGCAACCAACGCTCTAATGTCTAAGCAGTGTAGTGTAAACTATATCCATACCTATTGTATGGTTCCCCTCTGGGCAGACCTCCCGCATCCCAGGGACTGCCTTAGGCAGAGCCTATAGGAGAACCGACATACAATAATGGCCATAGGGATAACACACAGCAAGCATTTTTATCACATAAATCACATAACAATGAAACCACAACTTAGTAACCCCTTCTTGACTGGGCGTCTTCTCAGCCCCCCACCCTCCTACAATTGGTAAATGCAGGCATTACAGAATTTGCTGTCTGTCAGGTTCTGTCCTTGTTTTTATACCTTTTGATCTTTTTTGTGGTTGGCTCTGTCTCATGTCTCTATCTTGCCTGGATATTCCTGCTTCCACACATGTGCGTGAGTCCTGATCCCTTCTGTGCCTGCTATGGGCAATCATTCCTGTCCTGCAACACACAACCCTGTCTCTTTGTATGATCTTACTTTCTGCAACTATCTGTGATTCAGATGTCTCTCATTTGCCGATTTGTGCTCTTGATGTCTATCCTACAAAAGTGATTTTAATAAGGGTCTGTCAACATGACAGTAAGCTCTCAAACTCTATAAGGGCCACCCTAAGAAAGTCTTTGGAGCTCAGGACAAGTCTAGTTTTTTTTTAACCGCCACCCCCTATTTTATTTTTGTAAATTACATCATTTCATGATGCCTTTATTATTTTTTATTGTTGGTTTTTTCTCAAGAAATTCATAATTTGATATATTTGTATATTTTTAAACTGTGGGCAAAATGGTAACTGGTGTTGAGATACAATTGCTCGTTACTAGAGTTTGCCTAGGATGCTCGGGTAGGCACCAAGTATCGGGGGTAGTGATGAGTGAGCATGCTCGTTACTCGGGATTTACGAGCATGTTTTCTGAGTATCTTCAGTGTGCTTGGGTGTTATGTTTTCGTCACTCCGTGCTCATGATTTGTGACTGACAGCATTAATACATGTGAAGAATGCCTGTTTGTTAGGCATTCCTCACATGTATTAAAGCTGTCAAAGAATCGCAAATCATGAGAACAGAATGACCAAAACATATCACCCGAGCACTCTGAAGATACTTGGCGAGCACCCGAGCATGCTCGCCAAAAAAGTTAATGTACTTGCTCATCACTAATCGCGGGTGCTCAAGTGACATGTTCGAGTCTTTGCATCTGTTACAAAGCCACAAAACATGTGGGGATTGTCCATGTTTATCAGGCAATCCCTGCATGTTTTGTGGCTGTCTAATAGCCACAAAGACTCAAACATGTCACTCAAGCACTCATGATACTCGATGTATACCCGAGCACCCTAGGCAAACTGGAGTTACGAGCATAGGCGGATTATAATGAGGGCAATCCGGGCGACCGCCCGGGGCCCCGAGCCTACAGAGGGCCCGCGGCTCCGGGCGGGGTGTCTAATGCCGGATTGCCCTCATTATATGTGCGGGCCGCCGCGACACATACCGGTAGCAGTGGCGGGAGGGGGGAACCCCGTACCGCTCCCCCAGCAGCAGCCGCCGCTACTTCTTCATCGGCTGGGCCAGCACTGCAGCAGTTAACTTCCCTGTGCTGGCCCGGCCGCGTCACTGCTAGGAGACACGGCCCTGTGCGCGGCCGTGTCTCCTAGCTGTGACGTCACGCAGTGCGCGCCCGGGCCTGCACGGCTACTTACCACGGGAGAGGAGCAGGAGCCAGGAGGACTGGAGCCGAGCCGGGGGATGGTGAGTGTGTGTGTGTGTGTGTGTGTGGGCAGATGTCATTGTGTGATGTCTGTTTGTGTGTGTATGTCTGTGTGTGTGTGGGCAGATGTCATTGTGTGATGTGTATGTGTGTGTGTAGGCAGATGTCATTGTGTGATGTGTATGTGTGTGTGTGTAGGCAGATGTCATAGTGTGATGTCTGTGTGTGGGGGGGGTAGATGTCATTGTGTGATGTCTGTTTGTGTGTGTGTGGGGGGGGAGATGTCATTGTGTGATGTCTGTGTGTGTGGGGGGGGTAGATGTCATTGTGTGATGTCTGTGTGTGTGGGGGGGTAGATGTCATTGTGTGATGTCTGTTTGTGTGTGTGTGGGGGGGGAGATGTCATTGTGTGATGTCTGTGTGTGTGTGGGGGGGAGGTAGATGTCATTGTGTGATGTCTGTGTGTGTGTGGGCAGATGTCATTGTGTGATGTCTGTGTGTGTGGGGGGGGTAGATGTCATTGTGTGATGTCTGTTTGTGTGTGTGGGCAGATGTCATTGTGTGATGTGTGTGTGTGTGTGTGTGGGCAGATGTCATTGTGTGATGTCTGTTTGTGTGTGTGTGTGGGCAGATGTCATTGTGTGATGTCTGTTTGTGTGTGTGTGGGGGGGGCAGATGTCATTGTGTGATGTCTGTGTGTGTGTGTGGGCAGATGTCATTGTGTAATGTCTGTGTGTGTGGGCAGATGTCATTTTGTGATGTCTGTTTGTATGTGTGTGTGTGTGTGTGGGCAGATGTCATTGTGTGATGTCTGTTTGTATGTGTGTGTGTGTGTGTGGGCAGATGTCATTGTGTGATGTCTGTTTGTGTGTGTGTGGGCAGATGTCATTGTGTGATGTCTGTTTGTGTGTGTGTGTGTAGGCAGATGTCATTGTGTGATGTCTGTTTGTGTGTGTGTGTGTGTGTAGGCAGATGTCATTGCATGATGTCTGTTTGTGTGTATGTGTGTGTGTGTGTAGGCAGATGTCATTGTGTGATGTCTGTTTGTGTGTGTGTGGGCAGATGTCATTGTGTGATGTCTGTTTGTATGTATGTGTGTGTGTGTGGGCAGATATCATTGTGTCATGTCTGTTTATATGTATTTTTGTGTTTCAAATGTGTTTATGCGTGTATGTATATGTCTGTATATGTTTGTGTGTGTGCGTGACTGCGTGTGGCCTCCTGCTGAGTATAGTTGGCGCCGTGCGGCCCCCCGCTGTGTATAGATGGCTACGTGTGGCCCCCCGCTGTGTATAGATGGCTACGTGCGGCCCCCCGCTATGTATAGATGGCGCCGTGCAGCCCCCCGCCGTGTATTGATGGCGCCGTGCAGCCCCCTGCTGTGTAGAGATGGCGCCGTGAGGCTCCCCGCTGTGTATAGATGGCTACGTGCGGCCTCCCGCTGAGCATAGATGGCGTTGTGCGGCCTCCTGCTGTCTCTGGGGGGGGGCGCCGTGCGGCCTCCCGCTGTGTATAGATGGCTACGTGCGGCCTCCCGCTGAGTATAGATTGCGCTGTGCGGCCTCCTGCTGTCTCTGGGGGGGGTGCCGTGCGGCCTCCCGGTGTGTATAGATGGCTATGTGCGGCCTCCCGCTGAGTATAGATGGCGCTCTGCGGCCTCCTGCTGTCTCTGGGGGGGGCGCCGTGCGGCCTCCCGCTGTGTATAGATGGCTACGTGCGGCCTCCCGCTGAGTATAGATTGCGCTGTGCGGCCTCCTGCTGTCTCTGGGGGGGTGCCGTGCGGCCTCCCGCTGTGTATAGATCTCTATGTGCGGCCTCCCGCTGAGTATAGATGGCGCTGTGCGGCCTCCTGCTGTCTCTGGGGGGGGCGCCGTGCGGCCTCCTGCTGTGTATAGATGGCTACGTGCGGTCTCCCGCTGAGTATAGATGGCGCTGTGCGGCCTCCTGCTGTCTCTGGGGGGAGCGCCGTGCGGCATCTATACTCAGCAGGAGGCCGCACGTAGCCATCTATACACGTATACTCAGCAGGAGGCCGCACGTAGCCATCTATACACAGCGGGAGGCCGCACGGCGCCATCTATACACAGCGGGAGGCCGCACGGCGCCATCTATACACAGCGGGAGGCCGCACGGCGCCATCTATGCACAGCGGGAGGCCGCACGGCGCCATCTATACACAGCGGGAGGCCGCACAGCGCCATCTATACACAGCGGGAGTCTCAGTGCTTTGCAAGAGCAGTCAATAAATTCTGCTTGAATAATTCTGAGCACCATAAAGTCTGGTTCGCTTCTAACCTGCTGTCTTCATTTTCAGCTTGCTGAATTCTAACTCATTTACTGTCATTCGAGACGATGCCTTTGCTGGTCTCTTTCACCTTGAATACCTGTAAGTGCTCCACTTAATGTCATATCTTTGATTCTGTTCTTCTTCATCTACTGGCATGTGCAATTGTATGAGCAAGTATTCATATGAATTTATGACCTACTTACACCTTCGAGGACCTTAAATTTTATTCAATCAAATTTTTTTCCAGTTTAAAACTATGGGACATATATGTGCCTTGGTCCTCAAAGGGTTTTTAAAGGGGCTGCAAACATAAATACGAAAAAAATAATTCAATTAGTGCTTTTTGTGTTCATTTAATTTTTATTTGAAGTCCATTTTTTTTATATACTTTGAAATTAAGCCCTACCCCATGGAATGAAGCCCTACCTACATGACATCTGAGAGCTACATGGATCCCGCTTGTGAGGTGCCTGTCCGTCACTACTATTCAGTTTTAGGGTCCACTCACTAAGCCATATATTCTCTCATGCAAGAGAATAGGGCCAATTATGCTAATGACACTCGGCTCAAACTCAGAGCTTCAACTGAGTGTGATCCGATTCTCTCGCAGCACAGATATGGAGAAGATGGAGAACTTACTTTCTCCATCTTCTCCTTAGTCTCTGTGAGTGTTCATCGGACTGCACTTGGATGACATCCGAGTGCAGTCTAATGTTTTACGTGCACCCATAGACTTGTATGGGTGCACATGGTCCGAATATCGAATGAGATTATTTTCTCATGCCAATAATCGCACTGTCCCATAGTATAACATAGGGCCGAGTCCTATCCGATAAAACATCACATAGCATTCGGCCGTGTTATACGACAGTGTGAGCGAGCCCTTAGAGTCAAGGAATATTTACATGCAGATGATGATATTACTCTCCAAGTGTATATTTTTTTAGGCGAGTTCATAGTAAATGCTTTGCATTTTTGACATGTGATCAACTAAAGAACAAGAAAGATTTAGGACCTCCCCTAAAGAGAAACGGAAAATAGTTTGGAGGACTTGCATGTCCTTTTTTATTTATTATGAGAAAATCATAAAAGATCCCGTTTTTTCACCATGCTGTGACTTTCTGCTGAGGGAGAGGGAGAGAGCTGCCCTATTCAGAGTCTGTAATAAGACCTGCTGACAAAAGTGTTCAAGATACAGTCTAATGTGAATTAACAATGAAAAAAAGTTAATTTCACAAATGGCTTGTATTTTTTTTAATACAAACCTTTTTGTGTTTACAGCTCCTTTAAAGGGAATCTGTCATCAGGTTTTTGCCACCTAATCTGAGAGCAGCATAATGTAGGGTTAGAGGCACTGATTCCAGTAATGTGTAACTTACTGGGCTGCTTAGTGTTGTTTTGATAAAATCATTGATTTGTCAGAAGGTAATTATCACTAGATGACTAGTAAGTTCTGTAGGACCCCACCCCCATCACTGATCAGTAGATTTCTGTGTACACTGAGCATGGGCAGAAAGCTGCCAATCAGTGGTGTGGGCGGGGCTATACAGAGCGCAGCATTCAGAGAGCTGCTAGATCTGCAGCAGATAAAACGGTGATTTTCTCAAAATGACAACAAGCAGCTGAAAAAGTGACACATCGCTGGAATCAGGGTATCTGCCCCAATATTGTGCTGCTCTCAGATGGGGCAGCACAATTAATATTGTGCCAAATTAATTTCCCGTGAACTATCACATGATCTATCACAGGGGATCATGTGACATGTCACGTGATAAATCAGGTGTGGGGGGGCGGCCGCGCCTTCTAAACTGCCCGGCGCCCTTGCTACTCTTAATCCACCCCTGGTTACGAGCTCTTGCTCTCATCACTAGTGGTAACATTTCAGGAGAAAAAACAATTCAGACTTTTTTTATGCCAGTCATCAAAAGAAATTTGATAAACTTATTCTGAAGGTTATATGAGTTTAAAAAGGATAATAAATATTTGTATATTGTAATTTGTTGTGCATTTTCTATATACAGTATAAGAGATTTTCTGGCAAGGTATCTATCAGCTTTGCTTATATTTCTAATGCTAATACAGACAGCAGCTTTAACCCAAAAATTATCCCTATGTACGTAGAGTTTAGAATGTAACTGCTGAAACGTCTCTTCTTTTGCTTTTTTATTTGCTTTGTTACTTTCCTTATTACTTGTTTGCAAAGCGCAGTGGACAGGGTCTAACTAGAGTCCTATAGTCTTCAGGGCAAGTTTTGGACCTGGGCCTCCCCTTGCCAGCTGTGATGCTACTAGAGTTTATATATGTTCAACCTCTCGAAAAAAATAATGAAAACACAAATATTTATATTTATTTATTTGTCTCAATATATTATTAATGCCCCCTCTATGTATCTATGTATTAATAATTGCTGCTTTGTGTCTCAGTATATGAATAATACCCCCTTTCTGTGCCTCCAAAATATTAATAATGCCCCCTCTGTGACTCCGCATAGCAATAATGCCCATCTGTGGCTCCATATTTTAATAATAATGACCGCTTCGTGCCTCCATATATTAATCCCTCTACGACCTTAGACGTATAGGTACGTCCAAGGTCGTCTGCCCCTCTTTGCTGCATCTTTCCCACATGTCTCCTTAGGAGACTATTGAAGCAAGTAAAAAGTAAAAAAAAAATGTTTAAAACATATAAAAAAAAGAAAAAAATATATAAAAGTTCAAATCACCCCCTTTCAAATTAAAACAATAAAAAAAGTACACGTTTGGTATTACCACGTTTACAGATGTCCGATTTATCAAAATATAAAGTAAATTAATCCGATCGGTAAACGGCGTAACGAGAAAAAAATCGAAAAGCTAGAATTACGTTTTTTGGTCACTGCAGCGCTGCAATAAAATGCAATAACGAGCGATCAAAACACTGTATCTATCCCGAAATGATATCAATAAAATCATCAGCTCAGCGCCAAAAATAAGCCCTCACCTGGCCCCAGATCCCAAAAAATAGAGGGTCTTGGAAAATGGCGCCATATTTTCTTTCCCTATAAACTTTGGATTTTTTTTATCACATAAATAAAAAAGAACCTATACATGTTTGGTGTCTGCGAACTCGTAATGACCTGTAGAATCATAATGGTAGGTCTGTCTTAACATATAGTGAACATTGTAAAAAAAAACAGTGGAATTACATTTTTTTTGCAATTTCACTGTACTTGAAATTTTTTTCCTGTTTTCCAGTACAAAATATGGTAAAATCAATGATGTCATTCAAAAGTAATACTCGTCCCACAAAAACAAGCCCTCAAACAGCCATATTTAGGCCAAAAATAAAAAAGTTATGGCTCTGGGAAGAAGAGGAGTAAAGAACGCAAACGCCAAAACGGAAAATCCCAAGGTCGTGAAGGGGTTAATTACCCCCTTTGTGCCACCATGTATTGATAAATGTCTCCCCTGTGCCTCCATATATCAATAACGCCCCTTCTATTTCATCATATATTAATAATGCCCTCTTTTTGACCTCCATTAATAAATACTCTTATCATATATTAATAATTTTCCCCTTCTGTGCCACCTTATATTAATTCAACTCTAATAAGAGTGTGATTAGCATAATCTGCCCGATTCTCTTGGATTCACCTAGCCTAATAGTAATGTCCCTCTTTGAATGGTTTCATACCTGTTTGTGTCAGACTGGGTTGGCAGAGGCCCACCAGTAACATTGATTCTTGGGGCCCACTGTTCAGCTAAATGCAAAGATAACCTCACCCTAGTGCCCAAATGTACTTTTGCTTCTATGTAATATTAACATGGCTAGCTTGTATAATGATTGATCACATTATATCTTTTTCTGCAAATTGTGAATCAAGTGTAATACAACTACTGATTAGCACTCTCACAGGGGCCTACCAGAGGATTCTCCTGTTCTCCTGTGGGCCAGTCCAAAGCCTACCTCTACCTAAGACCTCTTTCACATGTGCATGTTTAAACTCATACGTGAATAAATGGTACCGGTATTATCAGTGTTTTCCATCAGTGCGTGTATTTCTACCATCAATGTGTAATCAGAGTGTCCATTTCTACCATCAGTGTGTCATCGGTGTCCATTTCTACCATCAGTGTGTCCATTTCTACCATCAGTGTGTAATCAGTGTGTCCATTTCTACCATCAGTGTGACATCAGTGTGTCCATTTCTACCATCAGTGTGTCCATTTCTACCATTAGTGTGTAATCAGAGTGTCCATTTCTACCATGAGTGTGTCATCGGTGTCCATTTCTACCATCAGTGTGTCCATTTCTACCATCAGTGTGTAATCAGTGTGTCCATTTCTACCATCAGTGTGTAATCAGTGTGTCCATTTCTACCATCAGTGTGTCCATTTCTACCATTAGTGTGTAATCAGAGTGTCCATTTCTACCATCAGTGTGTCATCGGTGTCCATTTCTACCATCAGTGTGTCCATTTCTACCATCAGTGTGTAATCAGCGTGTCCATTTCTACCATTAGTGTGTAATCAGCGTGTTCATTTCTACCATCAGTGTGTCCATTTCTACCATTAGTGTGTAATCAGCGTGTTCATTTCTACCATCAGTGTGTTCATTTCTACCATTAGTGTGTAATCAGTGTGTCCATTTCTACCATCAGTGTGTCCATTTCTACCATTAGTGTGTAATCAGCGTGTCCATTTCGCCCATTAGTGTGTAATCAGCGTGTCCATTTCTACCATCAATGTGTAATCAGTGTGTCCATTTCTACCATCAGTGTGTCATCGATGTCCATTTCTACAATCAGTGTGTCCATTTCTACCATCAATGTGTAATCAGAGTGTCCATTTCTACCATCAATGAGTAATCAGAGTGTCCATTTCTACCATCAGTGTCTCCATTTCTACCATCAGTGTGTCATGGGAGTCCATTTCTACCATCAGTGTGTTCATTTCTACCATCAATGTGTCATCAGTGTGTCATCAGTGTTTTTCACGGACTGATAAATAAATGGATAAGCTTCTACTATACTTTTAATGTTAAACACAGACAATACAATGATGCCATCCACGTGCTTCACGTGTTTTCGCAGACCCATTGTCACATACTGGCCCCTTTCATTAGGGATATTAGAAAAAAACGGACATGTGAACAGCTCCATAGATTAAAATGGGTACATGTTATATCCATGAAAAAAACGTATACAATATGTACATGTGAATGAGGCCTAAAGCATCTTGTGACTTACTAGAGCAAGTGGTGGGGCAGGGAGCCAATGGTCCTGAGTTGAGAATAATGTCTGCATGTGTTCCAGATGAACCCCTTCTCCTATAGCCTGCGTGCTACACTACTGATTGTGGAATATGTTGGCACTATATAAATTGAGATCATTATTACTGTATATTATTTTTTGTACTGGTGATCTTTGTGGTTGTGGCTCTCCCAGAATTAAATATAACTAATGGGTTAATATAATTTAAGGGTTTTTTGTAGCTTGCCAGTAGGGATAAAAGAATCGATCTACGGAGAGTCGAGTTCAAGTCGAATTCCCTGAAATTTGTGATTTCACTGGAATTCGAATATTTTGAAATTCGATTTGCGGTTCACAAAAAAAAAAGAAAGAAAACTTGTCCAACACTATTTTTCCACACTGCTGAGAGAGGGTTCTCTTTTCTTCATGTAGAGTTTAAGCTCTTATGGTCATCGACGTCCTCTCTCTCCTGTAGAGAGTAATCTCTTATGGTCTGTGGGGTCCACTCTCTCTCTCCTGTATAGTGTAATCTCTTATGGTCTGTGGGGTCTACTCTCTCTCTCCTGTATAGTGTAAGCTCTTATGGTCTGTGGGGTCCACTCTCTCTCTCCTGTAGAGTGTAACCTCTTATCATCAGCGGGGTCCTCTGTCTCCTGTATAGTGTAAGCTCTTATGGTCAGTGGGGTCCTCTGTCTCCTGTATAGTGTAAGCTCTTATGGTCAGTGGGGTCCTCTCTCTCCTGTAGCTCGGAAGTTCTTATGATCAGTGGGGTCATCTCTCTCTCTTCTGTAGAGTGTAAGCTCTTATGTTCAGCAGGGTCTTCTCTCTCTCCTGTAGAGTGTAAGCTCTTATGGTCAGTAGGGTCATCTCTTTCTCCTGTGGAGTGTAAGCTCTTATGGTCAGCAGGGTTCTCTCTCTCCTGTAGAGTGCAAGCTCTTATGTTAAGCAGGGTGCTCTCTCTCTCCTGTAGAGTGTAACCTCTTATGGTCAGTGACGCGCCCCCTGGGCCTGTGTTGTGCAGGGGATACCCGGAGCCGGATCGCTGGGGGTTGTAGTCTCAGTGTGGCGGTGACCCGGTCCGTGCCCAGGGCGGTCAAACCAGTGGCAGTCTATTGTTTTTGTAATTGTCTGACTACGCCACCCGTGGATTGCGGTCAGTGGGGACTGCCGCTGCACTGCAGACCGCTGAGGCTGATGTTATATGCGCAGCCAAGAATGGGATGACTCCCCACGGGAGAAGTATTGCCTCAGGGCAGCTAATGTGGATGATGGGAGTGATGGTGTGAGCGTCCCAGTAGTAATGGTGTTGGTGCGGCAAGGAATCACAGAGACGTGTGGTGCAGTTCAGGGTCTTTACTGATGGTATAAAGCAGACCCTCCCGAGAGTACTGGTTAGCAGTAGGGGCCTGGTCAGTCTGTGAGCAAGCAGGATCTCCCCTGGCCAGGTGGAGTTGTAGGCCTCTCCGACTATCTGCACTCTTTCCTGGCTACCTTGCTCTATGCGGGTAGAAGTAGCCCACGTCCCTGAGTATACCGTGTGGTGCTCACCCGTATGGCCGGTGACTTGGGGCCTTCCGTCAGCCTTCGCTTCACGGTGGTGGTGCTGGTCCCTTGCTTGTGACCGTGCCTTCGAGTTTCTAAGGCCAGAGGACATGGAATCCCCTGCCGGTTGGATTCTGCTGCTGGACCTGGATGTCCCCACAGCCTCGGACTCCGTGTCCGGGTTAGTGTCTTCAGCCAAGGCGAGCTTTCTAGCTTCCAGCCTCTGGCACTCGCTCCTGCTCCTACAGAGCTCCTAGTTCTTCCTTTCCCTGTGTCTGGAACTGAACTCCAGGCTCTGACTAACTTAATCCCGCCCCAGACCCAGTTTATAAGGGCAGATTCCTCCCCTCCCAGGTCTGGGCGGGCAGTGTTGCATGCTTAGGGCTCCTGACCAGAGAAACCTCCCACTTGCTCTCAGACATAATGTTATGCACACGCCCGGGCTAAGCGGCGTGTGCGTGGGATTGGTAGTGATTCCACTGGACCGTGCCGGAGAGTGAATGCCTGGAGGGGCGTGACTAAGTATTCACCCGATCCGACCAGGGTCGCACGACGGCATACGACGCCAGTGCACCAAGGAGGAACCGAGCAGAGGGACCAGGTGCTACTCCAGGACAGACCCCGGACACGGCTGTTGACCCACACAGGGGAATACAGGAACAGGCTGGTAGGCTGGCACACAGACTGGAGGGTATAGGCAGGCACGACTGGTATGCAGGCAGGCGGGTATGCAGGCAGGGGGGTAAAGGCAAGCACAGCTAGAGTGCAGACAGGGAGGCACTAGCAGGTAGGAACACAGGCGGGATAGGACCCAGTACACACCGGGACTCAGGAACAATACAGGCAGAGGGTTACAGGCAAGCACAGCTAGAGTGCAGACAAGGCTGAGCAGGGAGGACAGGGCTCTGTTCACACGGAACAGACAGGAAGGGAAAGACAGAGCCAGATACTCACACAGTACTTGCAGAGACAACAAGCAGGAGTTAGGTACGGGTTCAGACTCTGCAGAAAAAGGAAGGGAACGGACATAGAGGCAAAACAGGTAAAGGACAGGAGAGAGTTCAGACTGGAACTGAGTGTACGGAGGAGACCGACACTGCAGAGGGATACAGGAGCGGGTCTGGGAATACGGCCCCCAGAGAGGCGGAACGAACAGGCAAGGAGCGTGTTCAGACAGGACAGACCAGACGCAGGAGCGGGTCTAGGAAATCGGCCACTAGAAGGCGGAACGAACAGGCAAGGAGCGTGTTCAGACAGGACAGACCAGACACAGGAGCGGGTCTAGGAAATCGGCCACTAGAAGGCGAGAGGAACAGGCTAGGAGCGTGTTCAGACAGGACAGACAAGAGAACACAGAAAGGAGTCAGTTCAGACACGGGAGCTGATACCGCAAAGCAGGAGACATACAGGACTCAGTTCAGACACGGGAGCTGATACCGCAAAGCAGGAGACATACAGGACACAGTTCAGACACGGGAGCTGATACCGCAAAGCAGGAGACATACAGGACTCAGTTCAGACACGGGAGCTGATACCGCAAAGCAGGAGACATACAGGACACAGTTCAGACACGGGAGCTGATACCGCAAAGCAGGAGACATACAGGACTCAGTTCAGACACGGGAACTGATACAAAAAGCAGGAGACAAGAGACGGGACCTGGCACCTTCAGAGTGCAAGCACACACTGAAGGAAACACTATGCTCAGGCAGGGATAGAAGGGAGCTGCCGAGCTATATACCAAGTGACAGACAGCAATAGGCTGAGGACGCACAAGGGGTGTGACCCACAGCAGGTACAAAAGGCAGGAAGTGATCGGGCGCCGCCCTTAAGCAGCAGAAACAGACACAAACAGACAGCATGGAGGGAAGCCAGAGAGACATTCTGGACAGGAGATCAAGTGCGCCCTCTTGCACAGTGGGAGATGGACCACCATGCAAGGACGCCGCCAGGTATGTTACAGTACCTCCCCCCTTACGCCCCCTCTTCTTCAGGCCTGCCAGAATCTTCCGCAGGGAATTCGAGGACCAGTCGTTCACTGGGTTGGAGGGGGACAGAGACTTAAGGGTAATCTCTGCTTCGAGGTACATCTTGTCAAGCTCACAGGAAGAAATAGACGGGTTATCAGGTACATAATGAGGAAAAGTCACTGTCTCTTTGTTATCTGGTGGTATCCCGGAGGATTCAGGAAACAACTGGAGGTCCTCCGCCGGGTCAGAAGAATGCAGAGGCTCAGAGAAAACAACTGCTTCAGAGTACACTAGGTCGGACTCACTGGAGGAAGCAGGCGAGGTATCGGGTACCGAGTATAGGAAAGTCTCTGTCCATTCACCACCAGGTGGCACCCCGAAGGGTTCTGGAGACAGCTGGCGGTCCTCCGCCTGGTCAGAGGGGTGTAGAGACTCACGGGTAACCTCTGCTTCAGAGTACACTAGGTCGGACTCACTGGACGAAGCAAGCGAGGTATCAGATCCAGGATATAGGAAAGTCTCTGTCCATTCACCACCAGGTGGCACCCCGAAGGATTCTGAACACAACTGGAGGTCCTCTGCCTGGTCGGAGGGGTGTAGAGACTCAGGAGTAACCTCTGCTTCAGAGTACACTAGGTCGGACTCACTGGAGGAAGCAGGCGAGGTATCGGGTACCGAGTATAGGAAAGTCTCTGTCCATTCACCACCAGGTGGCACCCCGAAGGGTTCTGGAGACAGCTGGCGGTCCTCCGCCTGGTCAGAGGGGTGTAGAGACTCACGGGTAACCTCTGCTTCAGAGTACACTAGGTCGGACTCACTGGACGAAGCAAGCGAGGTATCAGATCCAGGATATAGGAAAGTCTCTGTCCATTCACCACCAGGTGGCACCCCGAAGGATTCTGAACACAACTGGAGGTCCTCCGCCTGGTCGGAGGGGTGTAGAGACTCAGGAGTAACCTCTGCTTCGGAGTACACTAAGTTGGACTCACTGGACGAAGCGAGCGAGGTATCAGGTACAGAGTATAGGAAAGTCTCTGTCCTTTCGCTACCAGGTAGCACCCCGAAGGGTTCAGGAGACAACTGGAGATCCTCCGCCTGGTCGGAGGGGTGTAGAGACTCGGAGGTAACTACCACTTTGGGGTACCCATTGTCAGGCTCACAGGACGAAGCGGACAAAGTATTGAGTACCGGGTGTAGAGAAGTCTCTCTCCATTTGTCATCGAGTGGTATCCCGGAGGGTTCAGGAGGCAACAGGGGATCCTCCGCCAGGTAGTAGAGGTGCACAGACTCTGAGGTAACCACAGCTTTGGAGCATCCTTGGACATGCACACCGGTTAAAGAGAAAGAAGCATCTGATGCCGGGTGCAGGAAGTTCTCCTGTGTGGAGTCTGGATGGGCAGAAGTCTCTTCGGCCAGGAGAACTGGTGCACTACCCACGCACATTACCCATTGGGGTTTCTCCGGGATACAGGGAGATGAAGCTTCAGTAGGGACTTCAAGGTTGGGGTCAGGAGGTCTCAGGGAGGACAGACCCTGGCGTGACGGCTTGCCTCTAAGTCTAGCACGTCTGGGCTGCCTCTTGAGGTTGAGAGAAGTATTCCGGAAAGCGTAGTCACCCTGTGAGGATTCTGGGTGGGCAGTAGTCTCATTGGGCTGGAGGACTATTGCGCTACCCACACACATTACCCGTCGGGGCTGCTCCGGGATATTGGGAAGTGAAGCTTCAGCAGGGGCTTCAGAGTTAGGGTCCTCGAAGACCATACGAAAGGCCACCAGGAAGGCCTGCAGGTCAAGGATGACAGGATCCCATGCTTCCCATAGGGGGGTGACCCATTTCAAGGCATCACCCGCTAGGTAGTCAATCATAAAGGCCACTTTAGCCCAATCGGAAGGAAAATAGAGAGGGTAGGCCTTAAAGTGTAGCATGCATTGCTCCACAAATGCACGACACTGTCTTGGATCCCCATAGTAACGTGGCGGATCCGCAGGAACGAGGGCTGATAGATCCATCTGGACGGGTGCGTAACTCGCCTGGAACTCAGCTAAAGGGGGGAAAAAATTTATTTATTTTATTTTAATGCATGTATTCACTGGAAAAACTTCTCAAAGAGCGAAGGCCGTGGGGCTCAACGGGAACCATGGCCTGAGCATGCTGTTATGCACACGCCCGGGCTAAGCGGCGTGTGCGTGGGATTGGTAGTGATTCCACTGGACCGTGCCGGAGAGTGAATGCCTGGAGGGGCGTGACTAAGTATTCACCCGATCCGACCAGGGTCGCACGACGGCATACGACGCCAGTGCACCAAGGAGGAACCGAGCAGAGGGACCAGGTGCTACTCCAGGACAGACCCCGGACACGGCTGTTGACCCACACAGGGGAATACAGGAACAGGCTGGTAGGCTGGCACACAGACTGGAGGGTATAGGCAGGCACGACTGGTATGCAGGCAGGCGGGTATGCAGGCAGGGGGGTAAAGGCAAGCACAGCTAGAGTGCAGACAGGGAGGCACTAGCAGGTAGGAACACAGGCGGGATAGGACCCAGTACACACCGGGACTCAGGAACAATACAGGCAGAGGGTTACAGGCAAGCACAGCTAGAGTGCAGACAAGGCTGAGCAGGGAGGACAGGGCTCTGTTCACACGGAACAGACAGGAAGGGAAAGACAGAGCCAGATACTCACACAGTACTTGCAGAGACAACAAGCAGGAGTTAGGTACGGGTTCAGACTCTGCAGAAAAAGGAAGGGAACGGACATAGAGGCAAAACAGGTAAAGGACAGGAGAGAGTTCAGACTGGAACTGAGTGTACGGAGGAGACCGACACTGCAGAGGGATACAGGAGCGGGTCTGGGAATACGGCCCCCAGAGAGGCGGAACGAACAGGCAAGGAGCGTGTTCAGACAGGACAGACCAGACGCAGGAGCGGGTCTAGGAAATCGGCCACTAGAAGGCGGAACGAACAGGCAAGGAGCGTGTTCAGACAGGACAGACCAGACACAGGAGCGGGTCTAGGAAATCGGCCACTAGAAGGCGAGAGGAACAGGCTAGGAGCGTGTTCAGACAGGACAGACAAGAGAACACAGAAAGGAGTCAGTTCAGACACGGGAGCTGATACCGCAAAGCAGGAGACATACAGGACTCAGTTCAGACACGGGAGCTGATACCGCAAAGCAGGAGACATACAGGACACAGTTCAGACACGGGAGTTGATACCGCAAAGCAGGAGACATACAGGACTCAGTTCAGACACGGGAGCTGATACCGCAAAGCAGGAGACATACAGGACACAGTTCAGACACGGGAGCTGATACCGCAAAGCAGGAGACATACAGGACTCAGTTCAGACACGGGAACTGATACAAAAAGCAGGAGACAAGAGACGGGACCTGGCACCTTCAGAGTGCAAGCACACACTGAAGGAAACACTATGCTCAGGCAGGGATAGAAGGGAGCTGCCGAGCTATATACCAAGTGACAGACAGCAATAGGCTGAGGACGCACAAGGGGTGTGACCCACAGCAGGTACAAAAGGCAGGAAGTGATCGGGCGCCGCCCTTAAGCAGCAGAAACAGACACAAACAGACAGCATGGAGGGAAGCCAGAGAGACATTCTGGACAGGAGATCAAGTGCGCCCTCTTGCACAGTGGGAGATGGACCACCATGCAAGGACGCCGCCAGGTATGTTACACATAATATCTCTATTACTGTGGTAACCAGACCCCTGGGGTGCCACATTCCCCCCTAGTAAATTTTAGTACTCCGGGACTAAACACATTTTTTAAAGAAACATAAATGCAGGGTATAACAATAATACAATAACATATTTACAAGTAGCTTTAGTTCTTTAAAGGTCACGGTGTGTCCGCAACCGGATGTCCATATCACCCAAGGTGAAGCTTTAAGCGAAGTAGGGGACCTGTCCAAAGCAAACCCCTTGCGTTGGCCCTGGGCGTGGCTGCAAGGCTGGAGCTAGCTACTTTGGGCCGCAAGTAGGCCACGCCAGACAGGTTTTCTCTTCCGCGGCCGTCTTCGCAAGAGGCACCAAAGTGCAACTATCTACAAGATTGTTCCGGTTATCTAGTGTCCATAACCTGTTAGTCCAAATAAATCTGCAGGGTAACTGAGAAACATAATTAACAACAGGCAACAAACATAAACCATAAACATTTTCAAGAAACAGGTAAATTCACAGTGCATTAGTTATATTCTCCAGCGAGCGGGCATCTGACCTCTAGTGACTCTAGTGGACCTACGGAGCTCACTAACTGGTCCTGCACTACAGGGTGTAGGAGGTGTTATGGGTAAGCTGGGCAGCTGTCTGCGTACTCTTTGGCTCACTAGGGGCACGGCAGGCTCACTACTAGCAGAGGGTTGATTCTCCTGTGCTGCTGGTGTGGGTTCTTCTGCCTCCTGGGCCGGCTGCTCTTCCAGCTCTACCTGGTCTTCTGTAGGCACTTGAGGGGCTGGCTGGAGAAAGGTGAGGACGGGCACCACAATAGCATTGTTTACTTGCGTCCAGGACCGGGGAAAGTCTCCGAGTATGGTGCTGATCATTTCCTCCTTTTCCTCTACGGGTTGAGGGTCTTCCTGATCTTCATCCGTGCTTTGCAACTTCTTGGGGCACTTTTTCAGGTGGTCTCTGGAGACAGTGGCTGTGGTCTCTCCTCCATCCTTGCTGATGACGTACACCTTTGGATTATTGTGGCTTGAGGGCAGTACGGTGTACGGGTCCTTTTCCCACTGGTCGTCCAACTTATGGAGCCGCCGTTTTCTTTTTAAGACCTGCTCTCCAGGTACCAGGGGAACAGCGGGAGCACGTTGGTTATAAGTCCTCTCCTGCCTTTCTCTTGATTGACAGAGACTTCGCTCGACGCTCTCCTGTACTTTCCGGTACTGCTGCTGCCGTTCTGTATCCCAATCTGTCTCTGGCGAGGTGTCCTCGGGTATCAGGACTCCCATATCCAGGTCAACAGGCAGCTTACCAGGTCTTGCTCGCATTAGGTAAGCCGGAGTACAGTTGGTGTAACCTACCGGGATGTGGTTATACAGGTCCACCAGATCGGGCAATTTCTCAGGCCACAGACTGCGTTCTTCCAGGGGCAATGTTTTTAGCAGATCTATCACCACCTGGTTCATCTTCTCGCAGAGTCCATTGGTTTGGGGGTGATAGGGCGTTGTTCTTATCTTCTTGCAGCCATACAGGTTGCAGAACTCCTGGAAGACCTCCGCTTCCAAGGCTGGTCCTTGGTCTGTCAGCACTTTGTCCGGGTACCCGTGTGGGCGGCAGAAGTGCAGCTGGAAGGCTCTGGCTGCTGTCTGAGCCGTCAGGTCTTTGACAGGGACCACCACCAGGAACCGGGAGTAGTGATCCACGATGGTTAGGGCGTAGACATACCCGCTTCTGCTTGGAGCCAGTTTAACATGGTCCAGAGCGACCAGTTCCAGCGGCTGCCTGGTGATGATGGGCTGCAGGGGAGTCCTCTGGCTGGCACGGTCCCTTCTTCTTAGATTGCACGGGCCACAGTCTCTACACCACCTCTCAATGGCTCCTCTCATGCGTATCCAGTAGAACCGTACACGCAGCAGGAACTCCAGCTTCTTCCATCCGCAGTGCCCTGCCCCATTGTGGTAGGCCTCCAGCACCATAGCCACGTCCCGTCTCGGTACCACCACCTGCCAGATCAGCTCATGTGTCCGGGAATTGACCATTCTGCGGCACAACTTCTCCTTGTAGAGGAACAGTCTGCTCTTCTCCGTCCACAGTTGCTTGGTCTCTTCCGGAGCATCTGGGTCTAGGCGGGCGTCAGCCTGGGTCAGCATCTCCTTCACCAGACGGACTGCGGGGTCACTGTCTTGCGTCTCCGCCCAGTTGTAGTGGGGTAAGGGGTTGAACGTAGCGCATCGCTGGCCCCTTACACGGTGGGAATACTGGGTAATCCCATGACGGTGAAACGCAGGGAGTTCGATCTCTTCCAATTCTTCTGGATCCTCCCCTTCGTCCGGTAGGTTTGGCATTCTGGACAGGGCGTCCGCGTTGATATTGGAGCGTCCTGCCCTGTATTTGATCGTGAACTCAAAATTGGACAGGCGGGCCATTCATCTCTGCTCCAGGGCACCCAGTCTTGCAGTGTCCAGGTGTGTCAACGGGTTGTTGTCCGTGTACACGGTGAACCTGGAAGAGGCAAGGTAATGCTTGAAACGTTCGGTTACAGCCCACACCACTGCCAGGAACTCTAGCTTGAACGAGCTGTAATTCTCAGGGTTTCTTTCCGTGGGTCGCAGTTTTCGGCTGGCGTAAGCAATTACCCGTTCTCTCCCCTGCTGGATCTGGGACAGTACGGCTCCTAGCCCGATGTTGCTTGCGTCCGTGTAGAGGATAAAGGGCTGGCTGTAATCAGGGTACGCCAGGATTTCATCCCCCGTGAGGGCCATCTTCAGCTGGCGGAAGGACTCCTCTTCCAGCTTTTCCCATTTGAAGGGTGGCTTCTGGTTTTTGGCCTTCCTGGACTGGCCTATCAGGAGGTCCTGCATAGGAGCTGCCTTCTTGGTAAAACCGGGAATGAATCTTCGGTAGTAGCCTACCAACCCGAGGAACTGCCGCACTTCCTTTATGCTGGATGGTCTTGGCCAGTCCTTAATCACGGTGATCTTGTCAGGGTCGGGGGCTACTCCATCAGCACTCACCACGTGTCCCAGGTACTGTACCTTTGGCTTCAGTAGATGACACTTTGAGGGTTTTACCTTTAGGCCATAGTTTGCCAGGGCTTCAAACACTTCTGCCAGGTGTTCCAGATGGTCCTCATAGGTCTTGGAATAGACGATGACATCGTCCAGGTATAATAGGACCGTCTCGAAGTTCCGGTGTCCCAGACAGCATTCCATCAACCGTTGGAAGGTTCCTGGTGCGTTGCAGAGCCCGAACGGCATACAGTTAAATTCGCTGAGTCCCATCGGGGTGGTGAATGCGGTCTTCTCCCGGTCCGCTAGTGAGATCCAAAGTAGAGAAGAAGTTAGCAGATTTTAATGCAGCTAAGGACTCTTCTATCCTTGGTAACGGGTACGCATCCTTGTGTGTGATACGGTTGACCTTCCTGTAGTCTACACACATTCTCATGGTGTTGTCTTTCTTTTTCACTAAGACTAGTGGAGCTGCCCAGGGGCTACAGCTGTCCCTAATTACCCCAGCCTCCTTCATGTCTTTTAGCATCCCCTTGGCGTGTTGATAGTGTGCAGGGGGTACGGGTCAGTATCTCTCCTTTATGGGAGGATGGTCTCCCATGGGGATGTGATGTTCTACCCCCTTTACTCGCCCAAAGTCTAGCGGGTGTTTACTAAACACTCTCTCGTACTCTTGAACCACCCGATAGACTCCCTGTTTTTGGTGTGAGGGAGTGGAGTCAGTATCCAAATGCAGTTGCTGACACCAGTCCTCCATTGGTTTCTTAGAGCCGTTACCTTCCTCTGGTTGAGATGGAGGCAAGGGTTCCACGGCCTGTACAGAATTCTGGTTTATGGTGAACAATTTGGCTAGCGTGGCATACCGGGGCAGGTACACTTTTCTCTCCCCGATATTGATGATGCGGACGGGCACCCTCCCATGGCATACATCGACCACCCCCCGTGCTGTCAAAATGGTGGGCCTACTGTCTGAGTAGACGGGTTCTACCATTGCTTGGTAGTCTCTACCTCTTAGACCAATAGCTGCCCGGCACCAAATCATCATCTCACTTTTTGGGGGCATGGCAATAGGGAACGGGTCACACATTCTCACGCTACCTATCTCACCACCAGATAGTTCCACTTGTTGCCGCTTCATCAGTGCCCGGATCTCTTTTTGGAGCACACGCTGCTGGCTGGAACTGGCTTTCTTGGCAACCTGCTGCAAAATAAGAATCACCTCTGCAAGACAGTTTTCAATTACGTTAGTACCTAGGGTGATTTTTGGGTGACTCTTGCGACGGTCAATGTCCACAATGATAAGTCCTTGTGCCGGCAGTTCAACTTTACCGACCTTGATGGTCACTTCCTTAAATCCTATCTGCGGCACGGGCTGACCATTGCTGGCTATAATGCTCAGGTCGTCATCTGGGTAGCGGGTTATGTCCGAGTCATTCCAGTACCGCTTGAAGAGCACGTACGGGATGGTGGTGACCTGTGACCCGGTGTCTAGTAGGGCACTCATAGGAATGCCATCCAGTACCACAGGCAAGACCGGACGTCCCCCTACGTATTTGTCACGCCAGTTTGATGGGCCTGATGATCTTAAGCCTGGGGGTTGGCCCTCTACCCCAGGTTGTGCCGGTTTAAATGACAGTACCTTGCCATATGTCCAGGTTGATTGCAGCGGCGGCAGATGGGTCGTCCGTCCTCGTTGTATCTGTCGCTGGGTCTTCCTCTGGCCGGTGGGGTCCTCCTCAGTCGGCGCCACGGGACGTCCTCCGGTCCGGATGCCAGCTGGATCTTTTCTGGAGAAGAGACCTGTAAAGACTGCACAGTTCTGGTTAGCGCGGCAACACTCTTAGTCAGCTCTTGGACCTGATGGTGCAGGTTTGTTGCCGGGTTATTGTTCAAAGCCTGCGCATCAGCTCCCACAGGCCCTGCAGACAAGGCGCCGTCTCCTGGTGATAAGCGATAGCAGGGCGCCTGTGGTCACAGCGCCACCTGGTGCCGGTTCTCGGAGCACCCGGATGGCTCTGTCCTTGAACTGTGCAAAATCCAGGTCAGGGTCCTGTAAGGCCATTGCCCGCAACTGGGTTCAATGGGCATTGCACAGTAGACCCTCTATAAATTGTTCGGTCAACAGCTTGTCTTCGTTTCCCACGCTGTCAGGGTCTGCCTGCTTAATGGCTCTCAGGGCCTCTTGTAGGTTTAGAGCATAGTCTCTTATACTCTCATGTGCCCGTTGTTTGCACCCATAAAATCTTAGTTTTATCTCGGCTGAGGTGCGGGTGTCAAACGTGTCTTTCAGCCGGGCTAGTATCTCTCTGACAGTCCTCTTCTTCCCAGGTGACCAGGACTTTACCTCCCTTTGGGCTGCCCCGATTAACTGGGCCACCAGAATGCTCACTTTTTGCTCTTCTGTGAGGGGGTATACCTGGAAGAGGCTATCAAGTCTTTCCCTAAAGTCACTCAGGGTATGTGACTCTCCTGAGTACTGGGGTAGCCAGGTTGCCCCCGGGATATAGGGCATGGTGAATGGCATGACTGCTGCAGCGGTTGCGCTGGCGGTGGCTGTGGCAGTGGAGCTCCCCTCGGTGTCCGACATCCTCCTTCCCCCCTAGTGGACCGTGGCCTACCTTGTGATGCTCTTCTTCCGTAGGCCGCGGCTCCGCAGTCGATCGTCGGGGTTGAGGACCTGGCGTCGCGCTCCAATGACATCAGCGTCTCTCTTCCTTCCTTCCAGGACCTTACGCAGCGTCAGTGTGTGGGGCGGAGCTTCAGATCTCGCGCGCTTTCGGCGTCCACGCCCCTCTTCTTCCTGCGCGGCGTCCCGAAGATGGCGTCCGAAGGCGGGAAGCAGCTGCGGATGGCGGGAAGAAGGTAGAAGACGGCGGGAAACGGTCCAAGATAGTGTCTGATGGCGGGAATCGGCTCCGGATGGCGGGAAACGACTCCGGACGGCGGGAAACTTCACCACAGGTAAGTTCAAAAGTCTTTTTCAGGCACGCAGTACCCGGTGGTTGCGGGCACGAAATCCTGCCGACTACGCCAAAGTTGACGCGCCCCCTGGGCCTGTGTTGTGTAGGAGATACCCGGAGCCGGATCGCTGGGGGTTGTAGTCTCAGTGTGGCGGTGACCCGGTCCGTGCCCAGGGCGGTCAAACCAGTGGCAGTCTATTGTTATTGTAATTGTCCAACTACGCCACCCGTGGATTGCGGTCAGTGGGGACCGCCGCTGCGCTGCAGACCGCTGAGGCTGATGTTATATGCGCAGCCAAGAATGGGATGACTCCCCACGGGAGAAGTATTGCCTCAGGGCAGCTAATGTGGATGATGGGAGTGATGGTGTGAGCGTCCCAGTAGTAATGGTGCTGGTGCGGCAAGGAATCACAGAGACGTGTGGTGCAGTTCAGGGTCTTTACTGATGGTATAATGCAGACCCTCCCGGGAGTACTGGTTAGCAGTAGGGGCCTGGTCAGTCTGTGAGCAAGCAGGATCTCCCCTGGCCAGGTGGAGTTGTAGGCCTCTCCGACTATCTGCACTCTTTCCTGGCTACCTTGCTCTATGCGGGTAGAAGTAGCCCGCGTCCCTGAGTATACCGTGTGGTGCTCACCCGTATGGCCGGTGACTTGGGGCCTTCCGTCAGCCTTCGCTTCACGATGGCGGTGCTGGTCCCTTGCTTGTGACCGTGCCTTCGGGTTTCTAAGGCCAGAGGACATGGAATCCCCTGCTGGTTGGATTCTGCTGCTGGACCTGGATGTCCCCACAGCCTCGGACTCCGTGTCCGGGTTAGTGTCTTCAGCCAAGGCGAGCTTTCTAGCTTCCAGCCTCTGGCATTCACTCCTGCTCCTACAGAGCTCCTAGTTCTTCCTTTCCCTGTGTCTGGAACTGAACTCCAGGCTCTGACTAACTTAATCCGGCCCCAGACCCAGTTTATAAGGGCAGATTCCTCCCCTCCCAGGTCTGGGCGGGCAGTGTTGCATGCTTAGGGCTCCTGACCAGAGAAACCTCCCACTTGCTCTCAGACATAATATCTCTATTACTGTGGTAACCAGACCCCTGGGGTGCCACAGTCAGCAGGGTCCTCTGTCTCCTGTATAGTGTAAGCTCTTATGGTCAGCGGGGTCTTCTCTCCTGTAGCACGGAAGTTCTTATGATCAGTGGGGTCGTCTCTCTCTCTCTCTCTTCTGTAGAGTGTAAGCTCTTATGTTCAGCAGGGTTTTCTCTCTCTCTCCTGTAGCGTGTAAGTTCTTATGATTAGTGGGGTCATCTCTCTCTCTTCTGTAGAGTGTAAGGACTTATGTTCAGCAGGGTCTTCTCTCTCTCCTGTAGAATGTAAGCTCTTGTGGTCAGCGGGGTCATCTCTCTCTCCTGTAGAGTGTAATCTCTTATGGTCAGCAGGGTTCTCTCTCTCTCTCTCCTGTAAAGCATAAGCTCTTATGTTAAGCAGGGTCTTCTCTCTCTCCTGTAGAGTGTAATCTCTTATGGTCAGCAAGGTTCATTCTTTCCTGTAGAGTGTAAGCTCTTATGATCAGCAGGGTCCTCTCTCTCATGTAGAGTGTAAACTCTTATGGTCAGCTGTGTCTTCTTTCTCTTGTGTAGAGTGTAAGCTCTTATGATTTGATGGGTCCTCTCTCTCTCCTGTAGAGTGTAAGCCCTTATGATCAGTGGGATCTTTTCTCTTTCACCTGCAAATTGGAAGCTGCTATGGTCATCGGGGTCCTCTCCCTCTCTCTCTCTCTCTCTCCCACATGTGTATTTTCTGAGCAATTACAAGCTTTTCGGTATTGAAATCCATATGAATTTATTCACTGCTTACCAAATTTTGAGGGAAAATTTAGTGAAGTTGGTGATTTTGAATTTCAAAAGATCCGCTCATCTCTTTTTGCTAGGAATTGTGGACGTAGTATTTTACATTATTAATTAATTATTATTACTATTATTTTAAATGTGTGAATGTAAATATAGAAGTTTGTGAACCCAAAACCTCATCCTATGAATCTACGGACCTCTCTGCCTTAGGTCTTCAGCCTTTTTCCACATCTGTCCTGTTCTGTGTCACTGTCCTCTTTCACCTTCTTTATAGGCTCAAGGTTATGTCTGGGATCCTTCTCTCTAATCTCGCTTTAGAGGAATCTTGTTCTCCGGCTTTCTGCATTCCATATGTGCTTCTTATCTCTCCCACACTTCTTGTCTCCTAAAATGAAAAAATGCATGGCCTCAAAGGATGCTGCTGCCACTCTCCTGCCAAGGGTTAACTGGTTTCCCCATTAAATGAATCCAGATGTGCCATGAGTAGTGGTGAGAGCGGATGTCACTGTTGTTCTTATTCAGTGTGAAGTTTGCTGCAGAATTAAAAAAAAGACGTGGTTCTCATAGAAGTTTCTCATGGAAAAAGGTCAGAATTGTAGCACTTATAGGTTCCATGTCCACTGCTTTGGGAATCTGCGTTATGGGAAAATACATTATTTGTAATGTATCCTCACACTTAACCCATAATTTTAACCTGATTTTACCAAAGTTGAAACTCGTGGTTTAATTGTTTCCAGAACTCTGTCGTTGGCCACAAATAGGATATCCAAAGGGGATATTTCATGAAGTCCCTGTGCCCGATGCAACATCTGTAGAGGAGCACCCACCTTCCAAGTGCCATGCAACTAACTGGTATGTTCTCATACAGCAGAAAGGTACTTGAGTCCTAAATACCAGGTGACAATGGTACCTTCTATAGCTGTCACCTGGCTTTCATCTAGGTCTCTGAGATCAATGAATGTAGAAATGAGAGAATAAATTCACAGGACCCTAGTTTAGCTGACGAGTCTATATTCCGTACCCCTACGAAACCCCTTCTACCTGCCAGTATCTGTGGCTCCTCTCTTTTGATTAGCCGACCTCTTTTGATTAGCCGGCCTGGTGTATGTAGGCTTGCTATGTAACAGTCTGGACGGCTGTGATCAAGGGTCGCATCTGCACCACCATGCTACAGACAGTGGGGATCCTGGCTGGGTGTGTGTGCTGTTACACCATACACCATTGCAAACTACATGCTGCCACTTGCCATGGCAGGCCAAGACACAATGAAGTAGAGATGAATGAGGGAGACCAGAGTCCAAAAATAAACTTTTCTTTACTGAAAAAAGTGATGAGAAGTATATACATCAGATAGCAGGCATGACACTTATAGAATACATTTTCTGCACAATCCACAGGCAGGAATTTCACGGTTACACGTGGTGCATTACTTCTGTTGCATGTTACTTTAGACCAGAAAACCATTATGGGATTCTCCATCTTCCCTTTGTGTGAGGACCTCACTGGCTGAGGTGCATCACTACGACTCCTCACTACTATTTTCAAAGTCCATTTGATGTGAGCTACGTGCTCTTTGCCAAGCCATTGCATCTTCAGTTCCTCATAGGAGAACTCATGTCTCAGTCTGGCCATCTTCTCCTCTATGACCCTCAGATTTGGCTACACTTACACTTCTTATGTGGTATAGATAATGTTTGCTGTAGGGCCCACTTGCCTGAGATAAGTAATCATTCTACCCTTCAATCCTTATTTCCTTCAGAACAGGCTATCCGATTATGGTCTCCCTTCTTTGCATACAACACCTATAAAACAATGCAGGTCTGCGAACTAGGACCATAGGTTTTTTCCTTCTCAATACTTTTCCCTATCTACTTTACAACAGGAAACTGCATCCATGCCCACTCCTCCCATCCTGTGTTGACTTCAATAGTTAACCCCATCTACAGCTAACTAAGTGCAGTATACCACACAAAAAAGATAAAACAACATTTAAAACATGGCAATGCATTATATCACTTTAAAACTTTCAATGGGGTGTTAACAGCTTCTTCACTCCTTTACAGCTAATCAAAAGTGGAGCTGGAGATGGTAGTTGGCGGTTCATAGGACTCTCATCCAGTGGCCACGGAATACTAACCTGGGACAATGACCAGGGTCTGACTCCTGAGAATCAATTTGCTGACCTGTGCATGAATGGCAAATTGTACATATTTATGTTGCTTATATAGCGCCAACATATACAGACGTTGTCATTACTGTCCCCAGTGGGAATCATAATTTTCAGTATGTCTCTTTAGTATGTTTAGACCCGTTACCTTCCAGTGTTGTAAGCTCGTGGTCTCATGGCTAGGCGTCATTTCTAGGACCCGTCTCCAGAAGGCCACTCTGTCTCTCTGTCACTTATGCTCAGGATCTCGCTATCCCTTTCGTTCGGTCTCCTCTCATTTAGGGTCACCCAAAAATGCGGCACTGTTCACCCTGGACCTTCAGGTCTGCTCACTAAGCACTCCAGGCCCTATCTGTCTTCCTAGCAGGAAGCAGTCACTTTCCCTTACGCTATTCCCTCTCACTGTGGGCTAGTCCCAAACATTTAACTCTAATCGTTACTACAGTCAAACTACAAATATCTAACGCACATCACAATTCTCATTACATATCATTAACACTTATAACATTTTCCACAACATTTCACATTACACCACATAACACATTTCAAAGCACTGAAACTTGTCTCTTCAAGGGGCAGCATGTCCATATCCTTACAATCCTAGAAAAAAATATCAAAACGTGCAGCTTTTTTCCCCCAGTAAAACGACGAACACGATGACGGACATTTGACATCATGTGACTGATCCGTCACTGCGGTCAATTTTGTTTTTCTATTCCTGTTACAGGACACTGGAGATGCAAACAGATGTGACATTAGCTTTGCCTTAGAATACAATAATGGCCAATCACAATTTCTGTGTTACTTTTTGTCCACCCACCGTTTGAGGACTTGTTACAGGTTGTCAATAGATTTGAGACATGGGAAGTTTTCTCACCATGGCCCCAAAATTTCAATATTTTATTCACTGAGCCAGTTAGTTATTACTTTTGACTTGTGGCAATTAATAATGGATAGTTGGGAGAAATTGATCTTGGAGGATGTTTAGATGTCATTAGTTTTTAATGGCAGTGTTCTTAGGCAAAATTGTGAGTGAGCCCCCTCCATGGATGAAAAGCCCCCACACATGAATGGTCTCAGGATGCTTTATTGCTGACACGACACAGGACTCATGGTAGTGCTCATCTTTTCTTCTCCGGACAATCATTCTTCCAGATGCCCCAAACAGTCTGAAGGGTGCTTTATTAGACAAAATAGTTTTGCAGGGAGTACAGAGATTGAACAGCAGAGGACTAAGGTAAAGTTATTTTCTCTGATCAAAACCCCTTTAGACTGTTTGAAACATCTAGAAGAATGATTGTCCAGTTATTAAAAGTTGAGCGCTTCCATGAGTCCTGTGTCATGTCAACAGTAAAGTCTCCTGAGACCATTCATGTGTGGGGTTATTTTTCATCCATGAAGTGAGCTCACTCACAATTTTGCCTAAGAGCTCTGCCATGGATAAAGAATATCACCTAAACATCTTTTAAGAGCAAGTTCTTCTCCCAACAATCCAGAAGCAATTTGGTGATGAACAATGCTTTTTCGAGCTTGATGGAGACCATGTCACAAGGGCAAAAGTGAAAACTGAGTGGCTCGGTGAACAAAACAATGAAATTTTGGGTCCTTGGCCAGGAAACTTCTCTGATCTCAATTCGATTAGATTCGGAACCTGTGATCAATCCTCAAAAAGCGTGAGGACAAACAAAAACACAGAAATTGTGATAAACTCCAAGCACTGATCAGAGAAGAATGGACTGTCATCAGTCAGAATTTGGATCAAAAGCTGATAAACAACTGTACAATTTTTTTTTTTCATATACCACCAACTAGAAAGAACTGATCAATTTGCACAACCCCCTATCCAGGTCATAAGTCTCTGGCTGGGGACAGGAGATGCGCAAATTTCCTTACCCTAGGGGATCCCAGGTTCGCCATATGATTAGCCAGGCTGGCAAGAAATTACCTGTGCATCACACGGATGATGTCTTGCAAGGAGGCGAATCAAACGAGTCAGGGAACCTGGAAGCTCAGGAAATTTGTGTATCTCCTATCAATGGCCACAGACTACTGTCCTGGACCTTGGACAAGGATTATGCGAAGCAATTGAATTAAACAGTTCAACTAAGAGAAGAAAGGACCCTGCTCACAAGAGCTTGCAATCTATTAGAAAATAAGGGGAATACAAAAAATAAAAATGTGCTTGTATTGTATGGCCCAGCCATCATTTATAATGAATAAAGATATTAATTCAAAGCTTACTTACAGAGTGGGGTCTAACAAATAAATAAAAAAAGAAAGAAAATTTTGAAAAAATAAAAAATAAATAATATATATATATATATATATATATATATATATAATATACAATATATATATATTATATATAAATATAAAAATTTGAATCACCCCCTTTTCCCAAGTTATCAATAAAGAAATGTAAAAAATATACATGTTTGGTATCTATATACACTGCTCAAAAAAATAAAGGGAACACTTAAATAACAGAATATAACTCCAAGTAAATCAAACTTCTGTGAAATCAAACTGTCCACTTAGGAAGCAACACTGATTGACAATCAATTTCACATGCTGTTGTGCAAATGGAATAGACAATAGTTGGAAATTATTGCCAGTTATCAAGACACCCTCAATAAAGGAGTGGTTCTGCAGGTGGGGACCACAGACCACATCTCAGTACCAATGCTTTCTGGCTGATGTTTTGGTCACTTTTGAATGTCGGTTGTGCTTTCACACTCGTGGTAGCATGAGACGGACTCTACAACCCACAGAAGTTGCTCAGGTAGTGCAGCTCATCCAGGATGGCACATCAATGCGAGCTGTGGCAAGAAGGTTTGCTGTGTCTGTCAACGTAGTGTCCAGAGGCTGGAGGCACTACCAGGTGACAGGCCAGCACACCAGGAGACGTGGAGGGGGCCGTAGGAGGGCAACAACCCAGCAGCAGGACCGCTACCTCCACCTTTGTGCAAGGAGGAACAGGAGGAGCACTGCCAGAGCCCTGCAAAATGGCCTCCAGAAGGCCACAAATGTGCATGTGTCTGCACAAACGGTTAGAAACTGACTCCATGAGGGAGTTATGAGGGCCCGACATCCACAGATGGGGGTTGTGCTCACAGCCCAACACCGTGCAGGACGCTTGGCATTTGCCACAGAACACCAGGATTGGCAAAGTCGCAACTGGCGCCCTGTGCTCTTCACAGATGAAAGCAGGTTCACACTGAGCACATGTGACAGACGTGACAGAGTCTGGAGACGCCATGGAGAGTGATCTGCTGCCTGCAACTGTGGCGCCCCTGAGGGTTCGACCGCCACAGGAATGCTGCACTTCTTCAATGGAGAGTGGTGTTCCTCCTCTGAGGTAAGGCCAGTGTTATGGTAGTGATCTAGCCTTTTGCATCCAACACTACATTTCCACCAGAGGGAGCTAGTATGCACTAGGTTCTGCTCCCCTTGTTACAGGGAGACTGGGGAACACAAAGTGGTAGGAACCAGTTAGTGGGTGTGGGTGGAGGAACAGTTAGTTAGTTACACTTCTAATTTCATATTTAATAGAATGCCATCTTTGATCTTGGTCCAGGTTGTTCGTTGGACCTTTGGTTATTCTGTGGTCCATCAGTCTAGCCTTTGCTAGTCTGTCGGCTGTCACTGTGCTGTCAAAATACTGTGTGTAATGTGACTTCCCTCCGGGAGCGCAGATCCTGTGTGGGCCTGCACCGGCATGGGACACAGCCCTCGTACCCTGATCTTGGGACGAGAGGGAGGTTGCAGGTGTAGGAATGTCTCAACCCGGCCGAGGACCAGGATCAAGAAGGCCCGGGAGCTTTAGTGTGTGGCTCCCTAGCAAATAGGTCCCGGGGAGGATGCAGACGGAGCGGAGCACTCCACCTGTCCTCGCCTACCTGATCTATTCAGAGGGATTCCGGCTGCAAGAGGGGTACTGGCCCCCGACACCCGACCTTGTACTCTACGTCCAGGACAGGATCCCACCGGGCGTCGGATGAGAGGAATTGCCACCCGAGCCCTACACCTGAGAGGAGCTCAGAGGGAGACCCGGCCTATCCACACACGCACAGACGGGAAAGGGTGAAGTCTGTAGTGCAGGAACACTCTGGTGTAGGGTCGCTACCGAACACTGGACTTCCTCGGAGGTAGTCGGACCCCCGTTCCTGGTGGCCGCAGGACTCCGCGAGGAGCAGGGAGTCGCCTTCCCGCTAATATCTCTGAGTGAGTAAAGGCTTGAAAGTTCACCCCTATGGCCTCTGGACTGTTCATTACGCGCCATACCACGCGACGCGGTGCCCGTACTCCCCGCGCTATTACTACCCCCCTTTCATCCTGTCCTGCCTGCCCTGGGGCCTTGCTCCGCCTGTGGGGAGCAGTGAGAACTTTAGCCGCCATGACACCAGGCCTCAGCGGACTGTAGCGGCGCTGGTGGCCCTTCACCAGACACCACAGGTGGCGTAGTCGTTAATCAGCCACTCAACCCGGAAGAGCCCACACCATCTCTTTCTAATGTGACGGCCCTGAGCACGGGTCGGGCCCGGGCCACGGCTGCATCCCATCTCTTCAACGCAGGGCCCGACACCGAGTCCCCCAACACCCAGGGTAAAACACGGGCTTTCTGAGTAGAGGCGTCACACAACATCCTTCAACATGACCAGTTTGGCAGTGGGTCAGTAATGGTGTGGGGTGGCATTTCTATGGAGGGACGCACAGCCCTCCATGTGCTCGCCAGAGGTAGCCTAACTGCCATTAGGTACCGAGATGAGATCCTCAGACCCCTTGTGAGACTATATGCTGGCCCTGGGTTCCTCCTAATGCAGGACAATGCCAGCCCTCATGTGGCTGGAGTGTGTCAGCAGTTCCTGCAAGATGAAGGCATTGAAGCTATGGACTGGGCCGCCCATTCCCCAGACCTGAATCCGATTGAGCACATCTGGGGCATCATGTCTCGCTCCATCCACCAACGCCACGTTGCACCACAGACTGTCCAGGAGTTGGCGGATGCTTTAGTCCAGGTCTGGGAGGAGATCCCACAGGAGACCATCCGTAACCTCATCAGGAGCATTCCCAGGCGTTGTAGGGAGGTCATACAGGCACGTGGAGGCCACACACAATACTGAGCCTAATTTGACTTGTTTTAAGGACATTACATCAAAGTTGGATCAGCCTGTAGTGTGTTTTTCCACTTTAATTTTGGGGGTGACTCCAAATCCAGGCCTCCATTGGTTAATAAATTTGATTTCCATTGATGATTTTTGTGTGATTTTGTTGTCAGCGCATTCAACTTTGTACAGAACAAAGTATTCAATGAGAATATTTCATTCATTCAGATCTAGGATGTGTTATTTGAGTGTTCCCTTTATTTTTTTGAGCAGTGTATTTAAAAAAAGTCTCATCTATGAAAATATCAAATTCATTTTTGGCTGCTGTCACTCCACAAAAAAATGCAATAAGAAGCGATATAAGTGTCATGCATACCCCAAAAAAGAATAAAAACGTTACCAAGCATAAAATGAGCCCTCACACAGATCCATTGTCCGAAAAATAAAAATGTTACATATATGGGTCTTGGAAATTAACAAGTTCACTTTTTTTATTGTGGAATGAGCGTCGAAAAAAACAAAAGCCCAATAATAATTGAGGAGTTGTGTTGTTTTTTTTCTTGCAAATTCACTTCATTTGGAATTTTTTTTCCCATTTTCCTGTAAACCGCATGATAAAATAGATAGTGTTATTCAAAAGTACAACTAGTCCCACAAAAAAACAAAACCTCAACTGGCTTTGCCAGCGAGAAAATAGAAAAGTTAAACCTCTTATAAGAAGGAGAGGGAAAAATGAAAGAGCAAAAATGAAAAATTGTTAGGTCCTTGAGGAGTTAATGCAAAATCTCAGCTTAAAAATAAGATAATTTAATGAATTCTTATTAATACACAATGCACTATTTTGGTAATATAAAAGCTGTGAGGGAAAACTTCCTAAAGTATGAGAATCCAAACATACTGGAGATTTTTTTTTTCCCTGGCAGGACACATATGTGAGCAATGCACATTAACAGCTAACCAGATGATGGACATGAGCCGTTGAGGTGATTGATTGTAGAGTCATTTGAAGCCTAACATTTCCAAGTTGTCAGTGAATTATTTCCAATAGTGTTTGTGTAAAATGAACTGAGGTCAGGACTGTACAGGTCACTGCTCCCATATCTCACCACTCAACTAGTATTCACACTACCATTTTTCTTGGAATTACTCTGGTTTTATTTTTTCAGAAATGGGTCTAAGAGGTAATGTTTCTCTGTGTGGAGATTGACAAGCCAAGCCTGGCATGTCAGAGTGAGGAGACTTATAAGCCACAATGCTCCTCTGGGAAATTAGATATGAAAATTGTCTCTTCAGAGAGGAAGAGGACTAGAACTCTAACATCACCTATTCTTCCAATAAGTGGCTCTAGAGTTCTAGTCCTCTTCCTCCCTGAAGGGATAATTTGCATTTTTGCAGAAAAAAACATTTTGGATACATTCCTACTGGATCTAAAAGCAGTGTTTTGCTTGACTGCATTATTTTCACAAAAATTTCCGCAGCAGTATTTACCGCAGGACACGGATCTGCGGATTATGTCCCCTAACCACTGAAATCAGTAGAGAAAAGATTGAATTCAAGGCATTTATAGTGGTTGAGCACCTCCGGGGTGTTGCCTAAAGTAAAAAAAAAAATGTTATACTTGCCCAGTGGGCCCGCTCCGTTGCTCTGCTCTGAGTCCTGTGTCTTCTGCCGGTCTGAGAGGTAAGAATAGTGTTTTTTCTAGTGTTTCCTTACAGTGTTTGACCCCAGGATATATATATATATATGTATATACTGTATATATATAAATATATATATATATATACATATATTTTTTTTTTATTATATCCTCGCAGAGGTCTAAGATAATAATCACAGCTGTTACTTACCTCCCGCAGGTCTTTCGTTGCCTCTCCAGCACTAATCTGGTTTTTGTTTACTGGCTGCAGCAGTGACGTCAAAACTACATCATCACTGCAGCCAATCACTGGACATCATGGCGTGTACATCGCCAGAGCTGCTAAGCCCTTTGAATGGCTGCAGCAGTCACGTGTGCTTGTTATTTTAGACCTCTGCCTGTAATGAAAAAAAAAATATTCTTTTATTAATGTTCCTAATAAAATCATGACATTATAGCTTGTAAAAAGGTAATTTTGTCAGTGGAGGAACATGGGGAAAGGCAGTTTAGGTGGCTGGAATTAGTAGCAAGAGGGAGGAAATATTAAGGATCCAGTTATTTTTGGCCCCGAGTACACAACAATATTCTTTTTCAGTATGTTAGCACTGTATTTAAGGAGGAATAGCAATTAATTTATTTTAAACCAAACTAGCCATACGAAGCCATGTTTTTTGTGGGACAAGTTGTATTTTCTAAAGGTACCATATACTATGTTAAAAAAGATAGGGTCTGATTCATCAAGACCAGCGTTGTTCTTTCCGGTCTTCATGAGGGGGCGTGCTGGAGTGAGACGCTTGTTACGTGGTGCGGGGCAGTAGCTGTGAGCGAGGTACTCGTCTCTTACACCTCAGTATGTTACATGAAGGTGTAGGTCCTGGCTGGGTGTGCATTACACCCTTGCAGGCCACATGTAACCGATGTTGGTTGGTCAGGAGGACCAGATGTTTGACAGTTCAATGAGGAAGACCACCACTTCAAAATAAACCTTTTACTGAACATTAACTTGGGAAGGGCTATATACAGTAGATAGCGGGGACATATCTTCTCAAATGTTTCCTTCTGCATGCGTAATATTTTCCTCACACTAATTCAACCCTTTCTCTTCTCTCTCTTTACTTGTTCTCTGTCTTCACCATTCCTCACTACTTCCCCATAGCCTAGTTCGACACTAAAGTTCAGCTAACAAGAGTTACTCAAGCCACAGTTCCGCATCTTCTCTCCCCTCTGGTGGATTATGGTGCCAGTATGGCTGGTACTTATCTTCCCCTCTACTGATGTTCTAAGACTCCCGCCTGGGGCACTCTCTTTGTCTCGAGTACTCTGTCCTGTCTAGGCCTGTTACCTTTAGGAGTTATAAACTCTGGGCCATACTGCTAGGCGTCCTCTCCCAGGACCCATCTCCTGTAATTCCCACTGTCTCTCTGTCACTCTTACTTGTTTCTGCTCCAGATCACGCTATCTCTTTCTTTTGGTCTCCTCTCACTACTAAGGACACCCATGAAATGCTCCACTGCTCACGCTTGACCTTAGGTCTGTTCTCTATGCACTCTGGGCCCTTTTTGATGTCCCAACAGAAGACTATCTCTTTCCCTTCACTTTAGCTCCTCCCACTCTGTGCTAGTCCCAAACATTAACTCTTGCTTTTCCTTTATTCAAGCAGCACACCTTATCAACATTACTAATGTAAGTCACAATTCACATTATACATCACAATAACGACGGGGGAACGTCGGCAGTATGTCCATCTCCTTACACGCTCCTGAATCATTAATAGGTGCATGCCTCTTCATTAATATGGAGCATCAGGTTAGTGGTATGCGCCTCCATGCACCACGTCAGAAATCTCACTCCTGTCAGGTACTGGAATGAGATTTCTGGTGTATGAAATGCCACAGCTTGTCATGAATTAGACAAGCTGTGGCATTCCACTTCTACTGCACTCCCGCTCTGCCTATTTTGACAGGAGAAACTGGCGTGAAAACACCAAAAGTCGCAACATTTTGGCACAATTCCAAGTTGCGCCTAAATTTTGCATTTTTTTTTTTTAAAGCTTTTACGTCAGAAATCTGTTGTAAAAGCTTTGATGAATCGGACCCATTATTTTTTGGGAGAAGTATGTGAAAAAAAACATGAATTCTGTTTTGCATTTACTGTGCAGTATGAGTGATGTGTTAAATTTTATTATACCTTCAGTAAATGGATATGTATGATTATTATGGCAATGCCAAATTTAAGTTATTATTTTGGTTTCACCTACTTTTGCACATAAAGGACATATTAAAAAAGAAAATATTTTGTTTTTGTGTTTCCATATTCTGAGAGCCATATTTTTTTTTACTTTTCCATAAAAGGAGCTGTATTTGGATTTTTTTTTTATTGGCAAAATGAATCTGTCATGTAAAATAATGTAAAATTAACCTGCAGATATGGGGTTAATCTGCAGTTTAATAACATTTTGACACCATGCAGTGCCGGCACTGAGATCCCCGCTGCCAGGAGGAAACAAATTTTATCCCGCTTCCCCCGGCAATGTTTGGCTACCAGTAATTGGGAAGGCACTGACTGACAGTTCGCTCATCATTAGAGTCGACTGTCAGTCAGCGCCGGAGGCATTTTTACAACTGCTGCTCTCTATACACAGAGCAGTTACTGAACTGGTGCCACACCTATGACTGGAAGCCAAAAGCTGCCAGGGGAATAAAGTTAGTTTCCTCCTGGCAGCGGGGCTCTCAGACGCATAGTGTCAGAACACTATTAAGTTGCAGATTAAACCAATATCTGCAAGGTTAATAGCATTATTTTATATGACAGGTTCCCTTCAAGCTGAGGTTTTCATTGGTACCATTTTAGGGTACATTAGATTTTTTTTATCACTTATTATTACACTTTTTGGGAGGCAGGTGAATGAAAAACAGCAATTTGGGACTTTTTTTTTCACTGCACTGTGTAAGATATCTTTATAAGTGGTGTAGTTGCATATATAGAAATATCAATTATGAGTGAATTAAGAATTATTTTTATTAATTCATTTTTTTAAAAAACGTTGAAATGGCCATTATATAGATTTTTTCATTTAGTTACCAATTTGTTAATGTTTTTATTACTACTACTTTATAGCATTTGACCTAACATTGTTGCCTCAATAACAAATGGAAGCCACAGTGAACATGTGGTAACCTCTACGTATTCTATCTTGCTAGGGCTTGTTCCATGACTGGTGACTAAACCATTCTGAATGTGTTTTTCACCCCCTTATACTGTGTATATATATATTTTATAGATACTCTACAAAGTGAGTAATAATGTAGGAAAAACCACATCCCCCAAATTCCCCGGTGACGAGATCGCTGGATGTGATCACATTGTACAGGTCAACGGTAGAACAACTATTCCGTACACTCGCCCCCAGACAACTTGCTACTAGCAGATACGTTAAGATTTCTTAAAAATTTTCTACTATTTTCTCTACAGAAATGTTTACCAAGATGAAGATATAGATTCTGAAGTTAATGATTCACTCACAGCTGGCATGATACTACTTAGTACCCGGGAAATTATTTAAAGGGGTTTTCAGGGACTTTTACATTGATGACCTATCCTTGTGATACTTCATCAATATCTAATGGCACTCCCACCACTCAGCTGTTTCCAATGCTGGCCGAATGAGCTCAGTTGCCAAGCTGCACTGCACAGCTTTGTCAAGGATATAATGGCCGCGGTCGGGTACTGCACATCCGCCCCCTATTGATTCAAATAGGTGGTGGATGTGGAGTACATGGCCACTGTGACAAAACAGCTTCTTATCTTAATCAGCCAGACATCTAGATTTGTTAAGCCAAGAGAAAATACACTATTGTGCTTGTGTTGACTTGTTAATGTATGTGTTTCTTTGGCTGATCAAGAAGGACAGTGGCTCAGTGTTTGGCAAAAATGATGTTTGTTACTATGCTAATTGCATATTGTACAAAACCAGCTAGTTTATTTACAAGAGCAGGGGGATTAGCTCAAACAATGACACCTGAACCCTGCACCTGCCCCCGACCTGTGACTGATGACCTTAGCAACATATGTAAATATAAAAAGGGTTTTCTATCATGCTGCAAAGAAAATCAAAGAGAATCAAAGATCAGACAGACTCTTCAGGACATCAGCTTGGTAGCATGTCTTGATCCAGAGAGGCACAGATTTGTATTCCACAGGATTCTAGCTTAAGAGTACAAAGCCCTGACTGGAAGGGCACGGATCTGCTCCATTGACCATCAGAAAACCCATGGATATATTTGGGGAGACCAGTTTGGGACGATGAAGTCACCTGGCCCCATGGACATGTTGTTTGAGGTTGCCTGTGGGACCCTCCGGTCGCCTGGAACCCATGAAGACATTCGGAGAAGCCAGATTGGGACCAGCCAGTCATCTGGCCCCATGGAAACTCTCGGAAAGGCCAGGGTGGGGCCCTCAGGTCTCCTGGCCTTGTACCTCGATGGACTCTCAACTTCCTAAGTTTTCTGCTACCTCCTCTCTCTGGGGGCCCGCCAGAAGTGGGGGGCCATTGATTGAGGTAGTTGGCCATGGAAGTCCCAAAGTGGCAGTTGTTCTATCCCCGGTGGGCCATCGGAAGGGTGAGATTGTGTATTGTTGAACCATCTTGGGTATTTGCTGGGACTGTTCTGATTTTATTGTCTGTTTGGTGGTTCAATAACATATTGCCTCACTGTTGTACCCTCACCTTGTGTTGTCTGAGTAGTATTACGCCTTCAGAAAACCCCAGGTCTTCACAGCCACTATATTGTTGACAGAGCTGTGCTGTGCAGCTCTGCAACTGAGCACTTTCATCTGGCTCCTGGAACAGCTGATCGCTGAGGGTGCTGTTTGTCACACCCCAAATGATCAGATAGGATAAAAAGAAAAAGATTTGTAGCCAGCTTTCCCAATGCGGTTCAAATATGCTAGGAGCACGGAAATCCGTTCTGACAAACGTGAAGTATCCAAGAGAAGAAAAAGGGTTGTTTCCAGCTCCAGATCAGATTACAAATTAGACTTGTAATAAAAAAATAGTTAAAACCAAAATTCCATGACACAGAATAAACTCATAATGATCACACTTACATTATAAGATACAGCAGCTATGCATTTCAGACGCTAACAAGCGTCCTTTGTCTGAGCTGATCCGACAGGATAGGCCATCAATGTAAAAGTCCCAGTCAATCCTCGTTTGTGTATATTGTCAGACACCATTGATGGCCAATCAGTAGAGATGAGTGAATTGAATTTGCTATGAATTTCCTCCCAAAATTTGGATTTGCCAGAATTCCATTTTTTGAGACCCAATTCGTGAACATTAAAGAAAAATGATTGCCAGCTGATTTTTCCATTTTGCTGGGTCATGAGAGCTGGAAAGGGGTTAAAAAATGCATAATCTCCTCTCCTTGACCCTCATCATACTTCTCCGATTGGCTCCTCTGTCTTCTCTCTTCTGTCTTGTCAATGATATCCATTGCGCCGAACTTAATACCAAAGAGCCTAGCGAATAATGTTAGTAGCAGAAGCCCGAAAACAGAAAATATAATAGAGAGAACAGAGGAGCCGATTGGAGAATAGGCGATATCTAAGGACGGGTGATTTTTTTATTTGTTTGATTTCTCCTAGCTTACTTTATTCTCACCAAATTTATTCAAGGTGAATCTTCCAGCTGAATTCGAGTGAATATGATGACTTTGAATTTTATGAGATTTATTTATCACTACTAATCCGTAAAGTGTGTCTTGACAAGCAATTAAGCAAAGTCTTTTTCTAAGGGGTTATCTGACAGGTCATTTTTTTTTACTAATGGCTCAAAAAAAAAACCCAAAAGAACCACTACTCACCTCACCAATCCATTTCAGCACCTATTCTGATGTCTTCTTCCAGTCTCTACCTCTTGGTTCCATCTTGATGAACAGGAAGTGTTTGGAAATTCTGATCAGCCAATCATTTCCTGAGATGTGTCTCTGCTACCATCAATCATTGGCTGAGCAGCATTTCCTAAGAGTTCCTGTATGTCAAGAGAGGACCAGGAAGAAGAGACCATCTGAGGACATCATCCACTTCAGTAAGGGAGCTGGGGAAATAGGGATGGCAATTATCACTTCTTTTATATTTTTTTTTACCTATTCTGAGCCATAGGTTAAAAATGCTTATTGGATATAGAGTCTCTCTCATCCCATCCCACACACAGTGAAGATTTCATGGTATTTTCACTAGTTCGGTGAATCTGTTTTTGGACAACAAAGCTTTATTTTACAGATACCCATAAAAGTTTTATTTTACATTGAAATAGGACATCTGACACCACTATATACAGTGCCAGCCTGGAGGTTAACTATTAGCAACTTAAGGTACCAGGTATATAATCTTACAACATATGCTGATGTACAATCTAAACATCACATCCGCACATGTTTCAGTAACCATAGAAATATATGACTAAAATATCTAAAAACATTAAAGCAGAAAACTTGTTGAAACACAAAATTTGGGTCAGTCTCAAAACTTTTGTCCATAACTGTTCATTTGTCCATTTAGTTACATTAGACCCCTTTCTAATTGGTGTATTGTAACTTTCGTGGTTGTATATTTCGATAAATTGCACAATAGGTATGCAATGATGTTTCTGCTTAAGCTTGGTGATTCAAATAGAATAAAATAAACTCTAAAGAAGTTTGCTTTCCGTACAGTCCAGAGAGTATGTGGAAAGTCGTGGCAGTTCTTGCTGCCACTCACACTCACTATAAGGTTGGTGAAGAGATATACCTCTAAACTCTCATACTGAGAAGCACATTCAGAAGCTAAGATTTAGGGTTTGTGGCTCCTTCTTCATCACATGCTTGATAATTAGCTATATATCTTCATATCGTCCCATTCCCATAAGCTAAGAAGGAGACATAAATAATTACAGGGGATACAAGGATGAAGGATTTACTTTGGGAATAGGAGCTATTAGTTAATAGATGTCCTATGAGTGATGAGCAGTCCATGGAGTAATGTTTCCCAACTTCCCAGGCAGAAAGATTCACTTTACAATTAGTGCATGTCATCAAGTTCAGCAATTCTTGGCGTGGAATGGATAAAATCACATTGGGGACATAGTAACTAAAATTACACTATACTTGATGATTTTTAGAGAATGACATTCAATAAGTCTATGACTTATTGAATGCCATTGAACCACAAAGGAGGGACTATTAGGTGCATGGAATTCTGTGTGCCTCTTTCCGGTGTGGCAGGTGTAACTGATCCATGTTAGCAGTGGTTCCTCAAGACGCACCCGTGGTAAAATGGTTGTCATGTCCTAGAAGGAAGACAGGGAGTAAGGGTTAAAAAAAATAGTGCTCATAGTCACCAATTAGAAAAAGTGGCATGCCAAGTGGTTGTAGCATTAGGGTCATCTATATTGGTTATTTCTGCACTTAGAGTGTTTGGGTCCCTTGTGGCACCCTGTTGTTCACAGGTACCACAGGACCCAAAAGGGTGCATGGACGGACTTCTCCACAAGAGGCCCTCATTACAAACAAACACCTCCACCCTTCCACCTCTTACCACCAGAGGGAGCCCGTTAGGGATATATATATATATGGAGGGTGGAGTTAGGCAGTCAGTCAGTCAGAGTGAGAGAGTTCAGAGAGTGTGCTGCCACTGAGAGCAGTGAAGACGCAGCACGTCTGCTGCTGTATTGAGGGCCCCGAGTGTAGCCGAAGGAAAAGAGGAGAGGAGAGAGGAGTTGAGGGGGCAGAGGAGCATCATAGGCTCACCCCCGAGTACACAAACCGACCACCGGGTCCGCGCCTACAGGGTCCTTTATACCCAGTAGGGATCACTGGCATACCAGGAGGACTACAAGTCCCTGGCCGACCTGAAGCTAAACCCATTACAGGACCAGGAACCACGAAGGCCCTGGCGCCCAGGGATAGTGGTTGCCAGCGGAAGGTCCTACTACCAAGCGACAGGTGAAGAGAGCAACACGACACAGAAGCTAGGCCCAGTTGCAGACTGGCCAGGAGCTTAGAGAGAGGGAGACACGGACAAGGAGGCCTTATACCCGCTCACTGGGGAGAAGTCCTGAAGTGCACCCTTCCTACCAAGTACTCTGGACCGTACCTGATATCCGCATCAGTAAAGGTATTGAAGCGAAACCCCTGTCTCTGTCAGTTACTCCTGCTGCGCCATCCCGACTGCACTACAAGCCCCAGCATCACCACCCACCATCAAACTCTACACTGCCCTGAGGCCCGTTCCACCTGTGGGGAGCTGTTCCATCCTAGCTGCCTATCAACTGCCTCAGAGGTCTGCAGCAGCGCTGGTACAAATTACCAGAAACCACAGGTGGCGTCACGATCAAACTACAAATCCCATGTAAACTATCCCCTTTTTGTTGACTGCCCAGGGCCAGGGACCGGGCCAGCCACTGTGACATATTCCCCCCAGCATCCATAGGCCCGGACACCGAGTACCCCACTGCCCTGGGGGCGCGTCATCTCTGGCGTCACGAACAGGATTTTGTGCCCGTTGCCACCAGGTACTGTGTGCCGTATTGAACTGTGTTTTAACTGTGGTGAACATCGCCGCCATTACCGCGCCGCCGCGCGGGAAGAAGAGGGGTGTAACCGCGGGAACCGTGACTGTTGGAAGCGCGCGAAACTCAAGCCCCGCCTCGTGCTCTAACACAGCACCAGGAAGCGTCAGGTCCTGGAAGGAGACCATCGTCTGCGGAGCTGCGACCTACCCGAAAAAGAAACAGGAGGTAGCTTACGGTTCACTAGGGGGGCGCAACCATGGCCGACGACCAGCAAAACGCCGGAGCACCGGTTAACGCTCCTGATGCTCAACTCACGCCCGGCGCTGCTCAAGTCAGAGCGGCCGCCCCACCAGCAGGGGTCGTGACTCCGTTAATACCCATGGCCCTGCCGTATATCACTGGAGCAAAATGGCTTCCCCAGTATGATGGCAAACCAGACACCCTATCTGGATTCAAGAGAAAGATATGCGGTGTATTGGACATGTATTCAATGACTGGTAAGCAGAGAGCCGCTGTTGTGCTGGGACAATTGACTGGTGCCGCAGAGCGGGAAGTTGAAACCTGGCCAGCCGCAGACCAGAAATCAGTATCCATTATCTTTAAGAGACTGCAAACTGTTTTTGAAAACCGCACTGAGACAGATCTCCGGATGAGGTTCTACCACTGTACCCAGAAACCTGAGGACAGTATCCGGGACTATGCCTGGCGCTTACAGGAAGCCCTGCGGGCCCTGAAACAGGTTAGTCCAGCCAGCATACAAGATGAGAATAAAATGCTGACAGAACAATTCAGCCGGGGGTTGAGGTCCCAGGAGGAGAGCAGAACCGTATGGTGGTGGGCCTTAGATCATCCAAATGCCACCTTTGACACCCTGAAGGACATAGCTATTAAGGGCCTTCAGCCCCTGGAAACATCAGGGACAACTATCCAGCATTACCAGGGTGGGGCCACCCCAGTGCCCGCAGCACCCACTGCTCCTTCATTAACGGCTGAAACAAAGATGCAAACAGTGCCCCCTAGCGAGCTGGACAGCCTGCGCTCTGAAGTGCGTCAGCTAAGTAAAACCCTGGCCACTGTCCTGAGCACCCTGCAGCTACAGACGGAACCCGAGCCGGAAGGAAGGATCCTACTCGCCGACAGTCCTGAGGATTTCCCCTGGATGAGGAGAAGAAGGAGGACAACGCCACCCCGTAGGAGGACAATGCCACCCACAGGGAGGACCAACGACCAACGTCGCCCTCCAGGAGATTTCATCTGCTACCGTTGCCACAAGGCAGGCCACACCGCGCGGAACTGTCCTTTAAACGGGCAAACCCTGGGGCCGAGGGCCGACACCCAGGAGTAACTCAACCAGGCCCATCAAGCTGGTACGACCGGTTCATAGGAGGAAGGCCTTTCCTGTCCATCATGCTGGACGGCATAGCAACACCTGCGTTACTGGACACCGGCTCACAGGTAACCATCATACCTGATGTCCTCTACAAAAGGTACTGGTCCATAGATGAACTCCACCCGCCAGCCCCGAACCTCTCTGTGTATGCCTCTAACGGCCTTCCTCTTAACCTAGTAGGGGTTAAGGACGTGACAGTGAAGGTGGGGAGAGTGGAACTAACGGACCAAGGACTAATCGTTATAGAATCTAACCCTGGTGATACCAATCCGTATATGATACTTGGTACAAATATTGTTGGTAACTGTTTGGAAGAAGTGTTGTTTTTACTCCAACAGATTGCTGACACTGCCAAACCAGGGCAGAGAAAGGTGCTCCAGAGAGAGATTCAAGCCCTCCTGTACCAGCAACAGGTAAAGCTAACAGGTGGTGAGATTGGTAATGTACGGGTGACAGACCCAATACCCATTGTGATTCCCCCAATGAGTGAGATGCTGATTTGGTGTAGGGCAGCAATATGTCTCAAGGGACAGAACTACCAGGCGGTAGTGGAGCCCATTAGCTCAGAGCACAGACCTACACTCTTAACTGCTAGAGGGGTAGTTGATGTACACAATGGGAGGGTACCCATACGTCTCCTAAATTGTGGGGAGGAGGAAGTTAAATTGCCAAGATACGCCACTGTTGCCAGATTGTATACTGTGGATAATGATGCCATACACACAGTGGAATCCTTGACCCCACCAGATACAGTGGAGGACAATGACTCCGAAGCTCAGCTGGAGGATTGGTGTCAACAGCTCCATGTTGGAACTGACGCCACTCCTATCCATCAAAAACACGGTGTCTACAGAGTGGTTCAGGAATATGAACAAGTGTTTAGTAAACACTCACTTGATTTTGGAAGGGTTAAAGGGGTACAACACCACATACCCACCGGTAACCATCCACCCATTAAAGAGCGTTCCAGACCCGTACCACCAGCACATTACCGAAAAGCCAAGGAAATGTTGCATGACATGAAAAAGGCAGGGGTAATAAGGGATAGCTGTAGCCCCTGGGCAGCTCCCCTGGTCCTGGTCAGGAAAAAGGACGGTAGCATGAGGATGTGTGTAGATTATAGACAAATTAATTGAATAACACATAAAGATGCATACACTTTGCCCCATATAGAGGAATCCCTGGCTGCACTAAAATCTGCCAATTACTTCTCTACATTGGATCTCACTAGCGGGTACTGGCAAGTCTCTGTTGCTGAGGAAGACCGAGAGAAGACAGTGTGGCGCCCCTGAGGGTTCAGTCGCCACAGAGGTACTGCACCTCACCCAGAGGTGTGGTGTCTCCCTTCTCTCAGGTAGGATGGGAGTGCTGCACGGAACCCCAAAACACCTGCATCCAACACTACACTGCTCCAGGCCTGCTGGAGGGGCAAGACGCAATGTATGTTTCTGCTGAGCCCTGACCCTGGCTGGAGTGGGGGGAACCCAAAGGTAGGGGGAACCAGTAGTGGGTGTGGGAGGAGGAAGTAGTCAGAGGGAACACTTTAGTAGGAGTATAAATAGGGAAGCCATCTTAGGGTGGCAGGTCAGTTCTAGGGAGCAGTTCAGAAGAACAGCTCAGGACAGTTCAGAAGAACAGTCCGGGAGCAGAGTCTCATTAGGAGATCTGCTCCACAAGTAGGGCCAGGTCAGAAGGCCCCTGAGGGGAGCAGGGAGTAGGCTCCGTTTTACAGAAAGGATCCCAGGGGGTACGGCGCGTGCAGGACGGCATCCGTACGCCCCGCATCTGTCAGAAGACAGAGGGATCGCTGCGGCATTCTAATCCCCAGGAGAGTCAAGTAGGTCCCGGATCCGACGTACAGGAAGGACTTCAGAGCACCCGAGCGGGATTGAGAGTGGGCAGCGCAGAGCAGGAGGGAGAAGGACCAGAGTAAAGACGGTCAAGATAGGAACACGAGAAAGTGGGGTTCTGCCAGGTATTCCCACGGTGCCTGAGGAAGGATTGAACCCCTGCCTGGTGAACGCAGCGCGACGCGGGAGGCCTTTACCTGTATAATGCACCTGTGAAGTGTCTAAAGAACTGTGAGTAAAATCTTGGATGACTGCACTGCACTGCCTCCGTCCATTCCTTCATCGGCGCCATTGTTCCCCCTGCACTACAACGCCCAGCGCAACCCACTTTCTACTACTTCACTTCCCTGAGGCCTGCTCCATCTGTGGGGAGCGTCCCATCACGAGCTGCCCTAACATCTGCCTCAGAGGACTGTTGCAGCGCTGGTGATCCTCACCAGACACCACAGGTGGGGTCACGAACTTTCCCAAATTCCCCCATATATTCATATTCCCCTTTTGAGTGACCGCCCTGGGCCACAGACTGGGCCAGCCACCGTGATATCCCCCGGCTGTCGGAGGCCCGGCTGCCGAGTACCCCACGGCCCTGGGGGCGCGTCATCTTCTAGCGTCACGAACAGGATGCGTGACCAGCCTGTACCGGCGGGTGAAGTGTGCCTGAAGAGTTGGGTTATGTTACTGAATGTGGCGCCCGCCCCAGAAGAACGGGCGCCATTGTGTACGTGATCAAAGACAACAGTATGGAACCTCCCATCGTGGGCCGGGTCCCAGAATAGCGCCAAAAGCATACCCTGCCCCTTGCAACAGTGACTGTCCGCATAGATGTGTCTGTCAAGGCAGGAAGGCCGTCACAGGGAGTGACCGACAGCAAATCGCCATGGGACCGCCCCCAAAAGAAGAGAGGAGGAGGAGAAAAGGAATGGAGACAGGGTGCGGTCTCAACCTGTCTAGCCAGACCGCACCCGGCAGTCCAGCCTTCGCCTCTGGCCTGCCACAGCATCCAGTCACCCCCCTCAGCATAGAGGGAGAAGTGGAAAAGTTGTCCCCGGAGGACGTGGAGTTCCTCCAGAGCGAGGTTCTCGAGCTGGGCCAGCAGGTAGAGCAAGTCCAGCAGGCAGCGGTCGCAAGATGGAAAAGCGAGCTGCTGGAAAAGTTAGCGGCACGGCGGAAAGTAACACCGGACGCCAGCAGCCGCACACCAGCCTCGGCGGAGCCTGCGGAGAACCAGGAGGCCGTGTGGAGTACAGGAGCAGGTAGGGGAGAATCCCCAGTCCCGGGCGCTGCCAGCGCCGACCTGCCCCTGGGCCTCTTCCCCCAGCCCATACCGTATGCTGCCGTACCCTGGCTGGAACAGCCGTACAGCCCAGAACCTCCACCCCCGGGCACTGAAACAGAGGGTCCCCCATATAGTGCCCCCCCGGAACCTCTAATTCCGGGCGCTGAAGCTGCGGGCCTGCTGATGGAAGCCCTCCCGCCACCTCCGCCTCCGGCACCAGAGTGGATCTAGGGCGCGCCGGCCTTTGACCCGCGATAGCGCCGCTCACAGGCAGTAACTGCAACGCAAGGTAATTACAAAAACCCTTATGGGCCCCGGGGAGATACATTGGGGGGATAATAAAAAGTAATGGACATCTTCTTTAAGATTCCTCATACTTCCCCTCAGAGAAAATAACCACACAAACACTGAGTGAATTGCATGAAATGGCCACTGCAGCTTCTTTATTAAATTACATTTTAACAACACAAGTAACATAAAATCTCATTAAATAACAATGTACATCATTGTACACAATAACTGCCATAACCATGGGAAGGTATCTTTGGAAGTAAGCTAGATAGTACTCACCTTTCTCCTATTCAGCAGTTTATGCTGTCAACATGAGCCAAACCATTGAGCTCAGTGATTGGCTGCAGCGGTGGGGTGTGCTGCAGCCAAAAAACAGAGAGAGGAGCAGCGGTGGGGAGCCAGGGAGGGTGAGTACAATCTGGTTTTGTTATTGTCCACTTTTCCAAAAATGTAAAAACCCTTTAAACTTAGGAGGCACCTGTCTGGGCCTTGTTCTCCTGTCCTTGGGCCTCACTGTAGGAAAGTGAGAAATGTCTTCGGCACAGAATAGTCATATAAAGAACATTTAAAAAAAATTTGTAAGATGATGAAAGTTACAGCCATTATTTTAGAGTCAAGTCTACAAGTCCGTATTTTACTGAACTTGGATATCGCTATAAAAAATGTCCATAAAATATAATAGAATAAAGTTAATGCTCTTCTGGAGTGATTTTTCATATCTTTGTCTTTCTGGCTCTGTAGCCGGTGTCTGCATTCTTTCCTAACTGATCATCTGACATAAAGTCCAAAAATGAAGTAAAATCGCAGGAGTATAGGGATGAATTTCCTCCAGATCTGTTCTAACGATCTAAAACTTCTGGAAAAACCCATGTTTCAAAATGTTCTTTTATGATAGAAAAAAAAAACTCTGTCTTTAAAGTAAATCTACAGAGAAATGTTCTTTTATGTAATAGCTCTGGCTGGTTTATGCTGACATACATGTATGTATCAGGATTCCAATCTTTTTCATCATTCCAAGAAGTTACATGGGCAGCTCACAATAAATATCCACATAGACCATTCCAGATAAAACTCATGGGATTTTCCCCTTAGGAGCTGCTAAATTAACATGGATTCCAACAGATTTTTTACCTTCTTTTTAGGGTATGTGCACAGCACGTCTTTTAAACTTGGGCGTACTGGTCTAGTTTTGCAAAGCAGTAGATGCTTCAGGAAAACTCCGGGGGCATTTTTTCCACCTTTTGGGTCATTTTTTATTTGTGATGGCTTGACCGCCTGCATTTTTCTTTTTACTAGTATGTATTAAATAGTAAGCAGTTTTCAAGGTAAAGCCTCCCGAAGAATGGTCGGATCACGTCTTTTAACTCGCTTGGTGTCTTTGGAAAGCGGAAGCGCTTAAAAGAAGCTCAATAGACTAAATATATAAACAGTAAGTCGTCTTTACACTACAATTCACTACAACGTTTATTCTTTTCAACGTTCATTTAGCGCTTTATCAGTTGGGTTACGGAGCCGACCCACCTGAAAAAGACATTGTGAGCTACTTTTCCCAAATACAGCAGTCAAATCACAGTTTCCATACAAGGCAACCAGCACATTTAAGGGCGTAGACTTATTACAGATATTTATGGTATATCCAGAATGAGAGTGTGGCGCCCCTGAGGGTTTGACCACCACAGGGATGCTGCACCTCTGTAATGGGGTGTAGTGTTCCTCCTTTGAGGTAAGAACAGTGCGATGGTCAGGACCCTCCCTCCACATCCAACACCACACTTCTCCCACCAGAGGGGACTAGTAGGCACCAGGTGCTGCCCCTACTGGAAGTTGGGAGACTGGGGAACCAAGAGATAGGGGAACCAATTAGTGGGTGAGGGTGGAGGATTCACATTTTAGTGACACTTTACATTTCATATTTAATACACAGCCATCTTGGTTCTGGGTTCTTTGATCGTGATCTCCCTCCCTGAGCGTGGATCCTGTGTGGACCTGCAGAGGATGGAGACACGGCCCTCGTATCCGGGCCTTGAGTCGAGGGGCAGGTTGCAGATAATGTATGTCTCAGCCCTGTCAAGGACCATGACCAAGAAGGCCCGGAGCTTAGGAGTGTAGCTCCACCGCAAATGGATCCCAGGGAGGATGCAGACGGAGCGGTGTACGCCACCTGTCCTCACCAACCTGATCTATTCAGAGGGATTCCGGCTGCAAGAGGGGTACCGGCCCCCAACACCTGACCTTGCTACTCTATGTCCTGGTCAGGGAAGCCCGGTAGGCCCTGAGGATCCCACCGGGTAACGGAAGGAGCGGAGCTGCTACCCGTACCCTGTTTCTGAGTGAAGTTCAGAGGGCGACCCGGCCTATCTACACACACACAGACAGGAAAGTACCCGGTCTGAAGTCTAGGAACACTCTGGTGCGGGGTCCTGATCGAACACTGGACTTACTCGGAGGTTGTCGGACCCCCCCCCTCCGTCTCTAGTGACCGCAGAACTCCGCGAGGAGCAGGGAGAAGCCTTTCAACTGCAATCTCCACCGTGAGTAAAAACCCTGGAAGTTAACCCCTATGGCCTCCGGACTCTTTATTCTGCATTACACCGCACTACGCAGCACCAGACCTCCTATACTACAACCCCCTCCATCCTGTCTCTCTGCCCTGAGGCCCTTCTCCGCCTGTGGGGAGTAGTACCAACGACGGCTGCCATAACATCCTGCCTCAGCGGACTGCAGTAGCGCTGGTGGCCTTCACCAGGTGCCACAGGTGGCGTAGTCGAGATCAGCCACTCAACCCGGATAAGCCCGTACCATCCTTTTTAATGTGACAGCCCTGGGCACGGAGCGGGTCCAGGCCACGGCTGCACCCCATCGACAACATAGGACCCGTAGGATCCATCCCATAGGATGGACCCATAGGATCCATCTCCCAGGGTAGGGCTTACAGCGTCACACAAGAGCCCCTTGGACCCTGTTCCAATTGGCGCCATAGCTACTGTAACAGGAGGGATGGCCACAGAATCACTCTCTCTACTTCTATGAAAGGTCCAAAAGCATCCAAGGCCACCTCTCCAGTCATAGCAGTTTCCAAAAGAGGATGAAAAAAAAGAAAGGAAAAAAAAATCAAGTTTCTCTTTCTGGATCTGGGCAATTTTTGTTTTTGAGCGGTTGTGCCATAACTTTTTATTTAGGCATCAACATAGTTGCATTACGACTTGTTACGGTAATTGTGGAATGAGTTGTAGATTTGAATGAACGAGTACATTTTACCAAATAATTAGAGTTGGTGAGAATCGATTTACAAGCCCTATAAATAGTCGGTGACCCTGAGAACTGCCTCCGACTTACTGGCATAAGCGGCTCTCTTGATTAGCCGGACTGGGCAAAAATCACCAATGTGGCGTGACGCACATGTGATGTCGTGTCAGACTGGCAAAATAAAAGAAGTCAGGTAAGAGGTGGTTTTCAAGACTCCTATCCATGGACCACAAATTACTGATGGGGCCAATGGACAGGGTCAAACGAAATTATTCGAACCAACTCTGCATATAATGTTCTTAAAAAAGGGAGAAAAATTCCGAGTTGAGTGAAATGGTGAAAATATAAATCATAATTTCGCCATGTTTTGTTTGTATTGTTTTTACAACATTCTTTATTTGGTAAAAAATTACCCGGCAACATGATTCTTCAGGTCAATATAAAAACCTCAAAACCAAACTTGTATAGTTTTTTTCTTCTATATAATAGTGGTTCAAAAAAATTCTGAGCTTTATAGAAAACGAAAAAAAAAACTGTTCTCATTATTTTGAGACCCATAACTTTTTTTTAACTCTTCCGTCAATGGACCTTTTGTGAGGAATTTTTTTTGTGTGGCGAGTTGACATTTTTATACATGCCATTTTGGGATACATACAACATTTGAATTATTTTTTCGTGTAGTGCATTTTTTGTGTGAGCTGCTGTGAACGAAAAATAGCAATTTTGGCTTTTCGATTTTTTTCTCTTTACTTCATTTGCTGTATGCATTAACCTCTTAACGACCAATGACGTGTATACACATCATAGACCGCCTCCCCCTCTTTAGTGCGGGCTCCGGCAATGAGCCCGCACCTTTTCCAGCACATGACAGCTTATCTGATCAGCTGTCATGTGCCCCTAACAGCCATTAGTGGAATTGTGATCCACCCGCGGCTGTTAACTAGTTAAATGCCGCTGTCAATCTCTGACAGCAGCATTTAACTCGCGCAAACTGGATGCATGCCTTAGCTCCACCCATTCCCATCACATGATCGCGGGGCGCTGATGGGTTGGCATAACAACCCGAAGTCTGTAGGAGACCCCTGTGGTTGTCATTGCCGAACTGCTATGAACGCCACCCAGTGGGTGGCGCTCATAGCAGATGAGCATTTTTGTTAAACATAGCAGGACTGCAGCCTTATTATGTGTAACAGAAGCGATCAGAAGATCGCAGCCTCTATTCTCCCATGGAGACTATTGAAGGAAATAAAAAGTAAAAAAAATTTTTAAAAAAAATTAAAAAAATATAAAAGTTCAAATCATCCCCCTTTTGCCCCATTCAAAATAAAACAATTAAAAAAAAATCAAAAATACACATATTTGGTATAGCCGCGCTCAGAATCACCCGATCTATCAAAATATAAAAAGAATTAATCCCATCGGTAAACGGCATAAAGGGGAAAAAAATCAAAACGGCAGAATTATGTTTTTTAGATCACCTCAACATTGCAATAAAATGCAATAACGGGTGATCAAAACATCGGATCTACCCCAAAATAGTATCAATAAAAATGTCAGCTCAGCGTGCAAAAAGTAAGTCCTCACCCGGCCCCAGATCACGAAAAATGGAAACGCTACGGGTCTAGGAAAATGGGGCCATTTTTTTTTTTACAAACTTTGGATTTTTTTTCACCACTTAACCACTTTGCGCCAGAGCCTGTTTTTGCCTTCGTGACCAGGCCAATTTTTTCAATTCTGACCACTGTCACTTTATGAGGTAATTACTCTGGAACGCTTCAACAGATTCCCGTGATTCTGAGACTGTTTTTTCGTAACATATTTTACTTCATGATAGTGGTAAAATTTCTTCGATATCACTTGCGTTTATTTGTGAAAAAATCAGAAATTTGGCGAAAATTTTGACAATTTTGCAATTTTCAAGCTTTGAATTTCCATGCCCTTAAATCAGAGAGATATGTCACACAAAATAGTTAATAAATAACATTGCCCACATGTCTACTTTACATCAGCTCAATTTTAGAACCAAAATTTTTTTTTGTTAGGAAGCTATAAGGGTTAAAAGTTGACCAGCGATTTCTCATTTTTCCAACAAAATTTACAAAAACATTTTTTTAGGGACCACATCTTATTTGAAGTGACTTTGAGGGGCCTTTATGACAGAAAATACCCAAAAGTGACACCATTCTAAAAACTTCACCCCTCAAGGTGCTCAAAACCACATTCAAGAAGTTTATTAACCCTTCAGGTGTTTCACGGGAATTTTTGGAATGTGGAAGAAAACAATGACCATTTAACTTTTTTTCACAAAAATGTTACTTTAGACCCAATTTTACTATTTTCACAAGGGTAACAGGCAAAATGGACTACACAATTTGTAGTGCAATTTCTCATGAGTGCGCTGATACCCCATATGTGAGGGAAAACCACTGTTTGGACGCACTGCAGGGTTCGGAAGGGAAGGAGCGCCATTAGACTTTTTGAATGTAAAATTTGTTTGAATAATTAGTGGACACCATGTTGCGCTTGGAGAGCTCCTGATGTGCCTAAACAGTGGAACCCCCCCACAAGTGACACCATTTTGGAAACTAGACCCCTTAGGGAACTTATCTAGATGTGTGGTGAGCACCTTGCACCCCCAGGTGCTTCACAGAAGTTTATAATATTGAGCTGTAAAAATAAAATTTTCACATTTTTCCCACAAAAAATGTTTTTCATCCCCTAATTTTGCATTATCATAAGGGTAATAGGATAAATTGCACCATGAAATTTGTTGTGCAATTTCTCCTGAGTACGCCGATACCCCATATGTGGGGGAAAACCACTGCTTTGGTGTATGGCAGGGTTCGGAAGAGAAAGGAGCGCTATGTTGGCTGGGATAGGTTGCAGACACCATGTCACAATTGAAGAGTCGCTGACATGCCGAAACAGCAGAAACCCCCACAAGTGACCCCATTTTGTAAACTACACCTCTCAAGGAATTCATCTAGGGAAGTAGTGAGCATTTTTAAATTTTTAAATTTATACCATTGGGCAGTGAAGAAAACATAATTATATTTTTTACCACAAAAAAATGTTTTACCCTCAGATTTTACATTTTCACACAGGGCAATGGGTAAAAATGGTGCCGAAATGTGTCACACAATTTCTTCTAATAGTGGCAATACCCCATATGTGGCTGTATCATACCGCTTAGCCATACAGCGAGATTTGGGAGGGACGGAGCGCTATTTGACAATTGGAGAACAAATTATTGTAGAATAGGCATTTGGATTTGGGAGCACAACATTTTCTTAATTTCTTTTGGGGGGCAAGGGCCATTTCACTTTTCCAGAGCCTTTCTGCTACCAGTAACTTGGAAGTCCCTTATATTTTTAACAGATAACAGACCTGAGTGGGGACTAGCTTTTTTTGAGGACTGAGTTGAAGCTTTTATTGTGAACATTTTACGTAACATTTATCCGGCGCTCTATGCTGAGCACTTACATCGGGGTTTCCATCTAAATTTCCAAGTGATGTAAAAAAAAAAAAAGTGTGGAATTGCACTTTTTTTGCAATTTCACCTCACTTGGATTTTTTTTTTAACATTTTGCAGTACACGATATAGTAAAACCAATGGTGTTGTTCAAAAGTACAACTTGTCCTGCAAAAAACAAGCCCTCACATGGCCATATTGATTGAAAAGTTAAAAAAAGTTATGGCTCTGGGAAGAAGGGGGGCATAAAAGCAGAAACGCAAAAACAGAAAAGCCCCTGGTCCTTAAGGGGTTAATTAACTTTAGATTTTCATAGATTGGATTTTCACGGACGTGGTGACCCTAAATATGTTCATTTTTACATTTTATTTATGACATTATTTTTGAATTGGTAAAAGGGAGTCAAACTTAATTTTTTTTTCTGGTTTTAAAAATTTTTTCTTGATAATTTTTTACTTTACTTTTAATTCCCCTTTAGAGAATGATGAGCACTGGAACGGTAATATCACATGTTTTCTTAAGTTAAATGTCGCTGATTGACAGCAATTTTTAAAGGGAGTCTGTAATCCCCAAAACTCAAATAACACCATTTATATAGGTTTATACATTCATATAGAGTAGGTAATCATACATGTAGTGTAGAATTAAGTATTACATTTTAAATGTAAAAAAAAACAAAACATTTTACTAAATATGCAAAAAGGCGGGGCTTCGGTGCACCCTTGGCAGTTCCAAAAGCTCAGTGCACCGTTCCGCCATTTCAGTTCCAATCCTCCGCACTTCCCGTTATGTCGATTGACAGCGCTAGCTTTGGAAAGCTGCTTGAATTGAATCCCCAGCCCTCTATGTATTGACAAAGCAGGGGCCAAGAGGATGCAAGGTGGGAGTGGCAACTGGCCGCTGCAGACAGGAGAGGGATGAGGATGTGGCGCCCCTGAGGGTTCGACCGCCACAGGGATGCTGCACTTCTCTAATGGAGTGTAGTGTTTCTCCTCTGAGGTAAGAACAGTGCGATGGTCAGGACCCCACCTCCACATCCAACACCACACTTCTTCCACCAGAGGGGGCTATTATGCACGAGCTGCTGCCCCTACTGGAGTTGGGAGAGAGGGGAACCAAGAGATAGGGGAACCAATTAGTGGGTGAGGGTGGAGGATTCACATTTTAGTGATACTTAATAATTCATATATAATACACAGCCATCTTAGGCTCGCGTTCTTTGACTGTTCTTCGATCGTGATCTCCCACCCTGAACGTGGATCGTGTGTGGATCTGCAGTGGATGGAGTCACAGCCCTCGTACCCTGGCCTTGGGTCGAGGGGCAGGTTGCAGATAATGTATGTCTCAACCCGGTCAAGGACCATGACCAAGAAGGCCCGGAGCTTAGGAGTGTAGCTCCACCGCAAATGGATCCCAGGGAGGATGCAGACGGAGCGGTGTACGCCACCTGTCCTCACCAACCTGATCTATTCAGAGGGATTCTGGCTGCAAGAGGGGTACCGGCCCCCGATACCTGACCTTGCTACTCCATGTCCTGCTCAGGGAAGCCCGGTAGGCCCAGAGGATCCCACCGGGTAACGGAAAGAGCGGAGCTGCCACCCGTACCCTTTTTCTGAGTGAAGTTCAGAGGGAGACCCGGCCTATCTACGCACACACAGACAGGAAAGGACCCGGTCTGAAGTCTAAGAACACTCTGTTGTGGGGTCCTGATTTAACACTGGACTTACTCGGAGGTTGTCGGACCCCCGTCTTTAGTGACTGCAGAACTCCGCGAGGAGCAGGGAGACGCCTTCCTACTGCCATCTTTATCGTCAGTAAAAACCCTGGAAGTTAACCCCTATGGCCTCCGGACTCTTATTCTGCACTACACCGCACTACGCAGCACCAGACCTCCTAGACTACTACCCCCTCCATCCTGTCCCTCTGCGCTGAGGCCCTGCTCCGCCTGTGGGGAGTAGTAACAACGACGGCTGCGATAACACCATGCCTCAGCGGACTGCAGCAGCGCTGGTGGCCTTCACCAGGTGCCACAGGTGGCGTAGTCGAGATCAGCCACTCAACCCGGATAAGCCCGTACCATCTTTTTTTTTATTGTGACGGCCCTGGGCACGGAGCGGGTCTGGGCCGCGGCTGTGTAGCGCCCCGAGGGTTCGGCCGCTACAGAGGTATTGCATCTCAACCAGATGTGTGATATCTCAGTTCCAGGTAAGGATGGAGTGTGGATCAGGACCCCGACACCTGCATGCATTACACCACATTTCCGGGGGGCAGGGCGACCGATATGCTCCAAGTAGAGCACGACAGTCCCTGTCCCTGGCTGGAGTGGGGGGAGGGAACACCGAGGAAGGGGGGACCCTGTACTGCATAGGAGGGAGAGGGCAGTTCCTGGGTGCACTTAGAGATAGGTATAAAAGGTGGGCACCATCTTAGTTCTGGGAGAAGGTAGTCAGTTCAGTAGTTGGGAGAGAAGGAGGCTGGGGTCAGGGAAATGGCGCCAAGGTTTACCAGAGAAGGCCCGAGGCAGCCGGACAGAAGTGAGGTCACTGGCGGGGTATGACAGGCTAGAGAAAGGACACACAAAGGGGGTCCTGTGAAGCGCTCCAAAGTTATCTGGGAGTAGGCCGAGCCCCTCACCTGGTGAACGCAGTGCGACGTGGGACGTTATGACCATCTGTAGTAACGTGGATAAAGAACTGTGAGTAAATACCCTGGACTGCATTACAGGACTCTGTGTCGTTATGTAACGGGTCTGGGAGGCGGAACCTCTGAGCTACTATACAAGGGGGCGGTCCTTGTAAGGGAGCGGGTGGCGACCAGGCAGGCAGTCACAGCAGGTGACCGGGACAGTCTCTAGAAGAACGGGCAGGAGGTCACGGCAAGTGACCGGGGCAGTCTCTGGATGAACGGGCAGATGGTCACGGCAAGTGACCGGGGCAGTCTCTGGGTGAACGGGCAGATGGTCACGGCAAGTGACCGGGGCAGTCTCTGGGTGAACGGGCAGATGGTCACGGCAAGTGACCGGGGCAGTCTCTGGGTAAAGGGTTGGTACGACCTGTGGCGGCTGATGGTAGACGTGAGCTCCCAGGTGAGCAGGCGAGAGTCTCTGGATAAACGGGTGGTCACAGCATGTGACGGCGGAGCCTCCAGGAAGACCAACAGACAGGCGGCAGATGAGCGCTCCCAGGTGAGCGGGCAGAAGTCTCTGGACAGGCGGGTGGTCACAGCACGTGACGGCAGAGCCTCCAGGTAGGCTAGCAGACAGGCAGCAGATGAGCGCTCCCAGGTGAGCGGGCAGGAGTCACTGGACAGGCAGGTGGTCACAGCACGTGACGGCAGAGCCTCCAGGTAGGCTAGCAGGCAGGTAGCAGATGTGCGCTCCCAGGTGAGCGGGCAAGCTGGTCCATAGACAGACTGACAAGAGTTGGAAGGCAGACCGTCGGACCTCAGGCAAGCAGGCAGGTAGTTGATGTGCGCTCCCAGGTGAGCGGACAAGCTGGTCCTTAGACAGACTGACAGGAGTAGTAAGGCAGACCGTTGGACCTCAGGCTAGCAGGCAGGTAGCAGAATATCAGGCAGGAATAAGACAGCAAGCTGGCAGGAATCTGGCAGGTATCTGGCAGGTAACTGGCAACGGGACCTGAGGGCTGAAGCAGAGTAGTGAACAGTGCAACAACATTGCTCGGGCACCTCCATTTTGGAGGAGGTGCCTTATATATGGTGAAGTCCTCCGGCCATTGGCCGGGGACTCCTTAGGACGGCGCGCGCGGCCCCTTTAAGAGGGAGGGAGAGCGCGCGCGCGCGCCCTAAGCACAGTGGCCGGGAAGGAGCGCGCGCTGCCAGCAGAGCGGGAGGAGGACGCCGGGCACGGAGCAGAGAGGTGAGGGGAACGGCGTCCCTGCCTAGCAGAGGGCAGGGACGCCGGCGCTACAGTACCCCCCCTTTAGGCCCCCCCTTTTTTAGGCCAGACAGAAATTTAGCAAGGATGAGCGGGGCATGGATGTTCTCCCGGGGCTCCCACGTTCTCTCCTCAGGACCAAACCCCTTCCAATCTACTAGAAAAAAGGTCTTTCCTCTTACCCTTTTGGTGGCAAGAATGTTCTCTACCTCAAACTCGTCCTCAGCAGAAACCGGAGCAGGAGGCGTACCTGTAGACTTGGAAAAAGAGTTAAGTACCACAGGTTTGAGGAGAGATACATGGAAGGAGTTAGGGATCCGTAAGTTGGCCGGGAGTTTCAATTTATAGGCCACCGGGTTGATCTGACTGATGACCTCCAGAGGACCGATGAACCGAGGCCCTAACTTGTAAGAAGGTATCTTGAGTCGGACATATTTAGATGAGAGCCAGACTTTATCTCCAGGACGAAATTGTGGAGGATCCAGGCGTTTTTTGTCAGCGTGTCTTTTTATCCGTTCGGACGACTGAAGGAGTGCGGATCGGGTACTCTCCCAAATGGAGGAAAATTTGCTAACGAGAGATTCCGCAGCCGGGTTGTCCACAGAGGTGGAGACAGGAAACGGAATCCGAGGATGCTGACCGAAGACTACAAAAAACGGGGATTTGGAGGAGGATTCGCTCTCGTGATTGTTATAAGAGAACTCGGCCCATGGTAGGAGATCCACCCAGTCTGAATGATGGGCATTAACGAAGTGCCGGAGGTAACTGGTCAGGTTCTGATTGATCCGCTCCACTTGACCATTGGACTGTGGGTGGTAAGCGGAAGAGAAGTCCAGGGTGACGTCTAGCAGTTTACAAGTGGCTCTCCAGAAGCGTGAGGTGAACTGTACCCCACGATCCGACACGATGTGGAGGGGCAGGCCATGAAGATGAAAGATGTGACGAATAAAGTCTTTAGCTAGCTCGGGTGCAGACGGGAGGCCTGGCAGGGGAACGAAATGAGCCATCTTGGAGAAGTGGTCAGCGACCACCCAAATGACCGTACAACCGGCAGAGACTGGGAGGTCAGTTATAAAGTCCATTGCTATATGCTGCCAGGGGGCAGCAGGTACAGAAAGCGGAAGGAGGCGACCGGCTGGCAGATGTCTCGGAACCTTGTTGCGGGCGCAGGACACACAGGCAGAAACAAAGTCTATTATGTCCTTGTGCAGGGTAGGCCACCAGTAGTGCCGTGTAATAAGCTGGAGGGTCTTTTTCTGACCGGCGTGGCCAGCTAGTTTAGACGAGTGACCCCAGTGAAGGATCTTCTCCCGATCAGGTACTGATACGAACGTCTTTCCGGGAGGGAGACGATTTAGACTCACGGGAGCCACCTGCATTACTCTGGCGGGATCGATGATGTGTTTCGGATCTTCCTCGAGATCAGACACCAGAAAGGATCGAGACAAGGCGTCCGCCTTGACGTTTTTGTCAGCCGGGCGAAAATGAAGAACAAAATCAAAGCGAGCAAAAAACAAGGACCACCGGGCTTGGCGCGGGTTAAGTCTCTGGGCATGCTGGAGGTAAGCCAAGTTCTTGTGGTCAGTGTAAATTATTACCGGGTGAAGAGCCCCCTCGAGCAGGTAACGCCACTCCTCCAATGCCAGTTTGATGGCCAATAACTCTCGGTCTCCTATGGAATAATTGCGCTCTGAGGAGGAGAAGAGTTTAGAGAAGAAGCCGCAAGTTACCATCCTCCCGGAAGATGATTTTTGAGTAAGTACCGCTCCGGCTCCAGAGGAGGAGGCGTCAACTTCCAGGAAGAACTGCTTGTTGCCGTCCGGGCGATGCAGCACCGGGGCGGAAGAGAAGGCCTGTTTTAAGGAAAGAAAGGCCTCCTCTGCTTCGGGCGGCCACTCTTTGGGATTAGTACCCTTACGGGTGAGCGCGGAAATTGGGGCAGTCCGGGAAGAGAAGTGCGGTATGAAGAGGCGGTAGTAGTTGGCGAAACCCAGGAACCGCTGAATGGCCTTCAACCCCTCCGGTCGAGGCCATTTCTCGATGGCAGACAGTTTCTCTGGATCCATTCGTAGGTCGGTCTGAGAAATAATGTAGCCCAAAAACGGAAGCGAGGTCTGCTCAAAGAGGCACTTCTCGTATTTAGCGAAGAGGTGATTCTGCCTGAGCCTGAGCAGGACCTGACGAACGTCCCTCCGGTGAGTCTGGAGATCCGGAGAGAAAACCAAGATGTCGTCCAGGTACACCACTACGCAGGAGTAGAGAAGGTCCCGGAAGATGTCATTGACCAACTCTTGAAAGACGGCAGGAGCGTTACAGAGACCAAAGGGCATTACCAGATATTCATAGTGGCCGTCCCGGGTGTTAAATGCCGTCTTCCATTCATCCCCCTGACGGATACGAACCAGGTTGTACGCCCCACGGAGGTCCAGTTTGGTGAAGATTCTAGCCCCCCTCAGACGATCAAATAACTCCGGAATGAGCGGAAGGGGGTACTTATTCTTCACCGTGATCTGGTTAAGGCCTCTATAGTCTATACAGGGACGGAGAGAGCCGTCCTTCTTTTTGACGAAAAAGAAGCCTGCTCCCGCCGGGGAGGTAGATTTCCGGATGAATCCCCTGGCCAGATTCTCCTCAATATATTCGGACATCGACCGGGTCTCAGCAGCGGATAATGGATAAATACGCCCACGGGGAGGAGTAGTACCAGGTAACAGGTCGATAGGGCAGTCGTATGGTCTATGAGGGGGTAGTGTCTCTGCCTCCTTTTTATTAAAGACATCAGCATAAGACCAATAAGGAATCGGAGGTCCAGGTAGATTAGCTGGGGTAGGAGAAGGACGGACGGGATGGACGGGAACCAGACAGGTCTTATGGCAGTCCTGTCCCCAGCGAAGGACTTCTCCGGTCTGCCAGTCAAGCACGGGTGCATGTCTCTGGAGCCAAGGTAGACCTAGCAAGAGGGCGTGAGAGAGTCCAGGCAGAACATGAAAGGAGATACTCTCAGAATGCAGCATTCCCACCTGCAGAGTAATGGATTCGGTGATGAGTTGGATGGGGCGTGGTAAGAGACCCCCATCCACGGCAGCAACAGACAAGGGCACAGCCAGAGGTTTGGTGGGGATGCGGTATTTCTCTACCAGGGACTGTGAAATAAGATTCCCGGCTGCTCCAGAGTCAAGTTGGGCTAGTTCGAAATAACGGTTCTCCCCGCAGACGATTGAGACTGACAGCAGCAGAGATGGAGAGGATTTATTCTTGTCTAGGTCGACCTCTCTGAGCGAACCTAGACACAGGCGTTTCCCGACCTCTCCGGGCAGGCACGGATCCGGTGCTCCTTACTGCCACAGTAGAAGCAGCTCCCCTCGGCACGGCGTAAGTCCTGACGGGTTTTGACCATCTTGGTCTGGTCGACCTGCATAGGCTCAGGAGAGTGTACCTGGGGAGAGACGGATTTCTGAAAAGTAGGAGCTAGACGTGGAAACCTCCTCTCACGGGTGACCTCTTTGGCACGCTCCTGGAACCGTAGGTCAATCCGGGTGGCAAGAGTTATTAGGTCACCAAGAGTGGTAGGAATGTCCCGACCGGCAAGTTCATCTTTAATACGGCCGGACAGACCCTCCCAGAAGACGGATACCAGAGCGTCGTTATCCCAGGCCAGCTCCGAGGCAAGGGTACGGAACCGTATGGCATATTGGCCCACGGTGAGACTTCCCTGACGGAGGCGTAGCAGTGATGATGCGGATGAGGTCTTCCGTCCGGGTTCGTCGAAGACTTTCCGGAAAGCCATGAGAAAGGCAGGCAAGTTGGACACCAGGGGGTCTCCTCTCTCCCATAGAGGATTTAGCCAGGCCAGGGCCTCCCCGGTGAGATGGGACATGATGAAGGCAATTTTGGCCCGGTCGGAGTTAAACTGGTGGGACAGGAGTTCAAAGTGCAGGGTGCACTGATTTATGAAGCCCCGAGCCTGGGCGGAGTCGCCTCCGAAGCGAGGAGGTGCAGAAAGCCGGGGTCCGGGGTAGGATACCATGGTATTAGTGGACAGCGGAGCTGCCGGATTGCGAGTCATGGCACTGGCGGAGGTTGCTGGCGGAGCAGTCAGAGTGTCCAGGCGAGAATTGACATTCCGCAGGTGACCCAGGATGGACTCCTGTTGGGACCTCTGACGGGACAGTTCATGACACAGGTCCGAGAGCGAGGGAGCTTGGGTGCCACCGGGTTCCATGGCCCGAGCAAACTGTAACGGGTCTGGGAGGCGGAACCTCTGAGCTACTATACAAGGGGGCGGTCCTTGTAAGGGAGCGGGTGGCGACCAGGCAGGCAGTCACAGCAGGTGACCGGGACAGTCTCTAGAAGAACGGGCAGGAGGTCACGGCAAGTGACCGGGGCAGTCTCTGGATGAACGGGCAGATGGTCACGGCAAGTGACCGGGGCAGTCTCTGGGTGAACGGGCAGATGGTCACGGCAAGTGACCGGGGCAGTCTCTGGGTAAAGGGTTGGTACGACAGGCGGCAGATGAGCGCTCCCAGGTGAGCGGGCAGAAGTCTCTGGACAGGCGGGTGGTCACAGCACGTGACGGCAGAGCCTCCAGGTAGGCTAGCAGACAGGCAGCAGATGAGCGCTCCCAGGTGAGCGGGCAGGAGTCACTGGACAGGCAGGTGGTCACAGCACGTGACGGCAGAGCCTCCAGGTAGGCTAGCAGGCAGGTAGCAGATGTGCGCTCCCAGGTGAGCGGGCAAGCTGGTCCATAGACAGACTGACAAGAGTTGGAAGGCAGACCGTCGGACCTCAGGCAAGCAGGCAGGTAGTTGATGTGCGCTCCCAGGTGAGCGGGCAAGCTGGTCCTTAGACAGACTGACAGGAGTAGTAAGGCAGACCGTCGGACCTCAGGCTAGCAGGCAGGTAGCAGAATATCAGGCAGGAATAAGACAGCAAGCTGGCAGGAATCTGGCAGGTATCTGGCAGGTAACTGGCAACGGGACCTGAGGGCTGAAGCAGAGTAGTGAACAGTGCAACAACATTGCTCGGGCACCTCCATTTTGGAGGAGGTGCCTTATATATGGTGAAGTCCTCCCTCTTAAAGGGGCCGCGCGCGCGCCCTAAGCACAGTGGCCGGGAAGGAGCGCGCGCTGCCAGCAGAGCGGGAGGAGGACGCCGGGCACGGAGCAGAGAGGTGAGGGGAACAGCGTCCCTGCCTAGCAGAGGGCAGGGACGCCGGCGCTACACGTTACTGCTGCTCCACCATCACCCCCAACTTCCACACTTGCTGCCCTGAGGCTATACTCCTCCCGTGGGGAGTTATACTATCCTCTGCTGCACTCACAACACCAGCCTCAGCGGTCTGCCCTGCAGCGGCGGTTCATTCTGACCGCAATCCACGGGTGGCGTAGTCGGACATTTAATCACAAAACCCTATAAATAGAACGCCATTTGGGTTGACCACCCTGAGCCATGGGACCGGGTCCCCGCCACGCAAGGACTACAACCCCCAGCATCCACAACGGGTCCGGTTCCGGGTATCCCCACACACACGCGGCCCAAGGGGGCGCGTCAACTTTTGGCGTAGTCGGCAGGATTTCGTGCCCGCAACCACCGGGTACTGCGTGCCTGAAAAAAAGACTGTTTTACTGTATTGAATGTGGTGCCCGCCCCAGCAGAACGGACGCCATTATGTGCGTGCCAAAAGACAACAAGAAGCCACCTCCCATCGTGGGCCAGGTCCCAGAATGGCGCCAACAAAGGAGCCCACCCCCAACAGCCTTGAGTGCGGCTGTAGAGATGTCCGTCAATGTGGGGGGGCTGCCCCTGAGAGTGATTGTCAGCAGGTTGCCCCGGGACCACCCCCAAAAGGGGCGGAAGGAGAAGAAAACCGGGGGGCAGGTTTGGATCAGACTCGGCAGACCACACCCGGAGATGGCGAGCGGCACCGACTCCAGCACCCTGACGGGTGGCTTGCTGCAGGCCATCGCGGTCCCGTACAGCCTCAAGGAGTTGATGGCTCAGCTCCCTGGAGAAGACCCAGAGTTCCTTCGAAATGCGCTGGAGGATCTGGACCGGAGGATGGTTCAGGCGCAGTGGGAAGCTGTAGCGGAATGGAGAGAGGAGATGGCCCGGCGGGTCGTGGCCCAGCAGCATGGGACGCCGCCAGCACCGGCCAGCGAGCCAGTCCCTGAGGACGAGGAGCGGAGGCCAGAAGCCGAGAGCAGCGCAGCCCTGGAAGCAGGTAAGGGGGACACCCCTGCCACCAGCCCTGATGCTGCCAACCTGCCTCTGGACCCCGTCGCGGAGCCAGACGTCCCGGGAGTCGCTGCGCCTCCCCCGCTCCCGCAGCCGGCACACAGGCCCCAAGCCGTGAGCACAGTCGCCGGATCAGGCCCCAGGCCGTGCCCCCTAATCCCGTGTGCGGTCGGAAGCGGCCCGCTCCAGGCCTGGTCGCAAGGCCTGACCTCCCCAGGCACCTCCCAACCTCGTGCGCACCCGGTCCCGAAGCCACCACCCTTAGGGGCCGACCTGTACAGCCAGCTCGCCGGGCCCGATGGAGAGCCGGTCCCCTTACCACATGGATGGGTTCACCCTCGTCATCAGAAGAACCTGTCCACAGAGGCTGAGGCCCCGCTTGCTCCGCTCCTGCCCGCTACACAACCAGTCGCCATCCCCCAGCTCCCGGAGGAAGAGGTCCGATAGAGTGGGACCAGACCGGGGAGGACCTTATGGGGTTTTCGCAGGAGACGCGGGCGGCCACAGCTCGCAGGCGGGAGTTCGGCCAGCGGGAAATAAGGCAGCTAGAGAAGGAGGAGCGGGCGCGGCGCCAGAAGAGGGAGCAGCTGCAGGCCCGGAGCGTGGAGGAGAAGACGCGGACCCGCCGAAACCCCCAAGCTGCACGTGGTCCTAAAATTACTGGGACCCTCGTAAAGTTCCATCAAGAGAAGGGGTGGGGGTTCATCGGGGATCCCACCACAGACACAGACCTCTACGTTGACAGGAGGGATGTGGAAGGTCATTTGCCAGCGGGACACCCGAAACGGGAGCTGTTCCCGGGAGATCGTGTAACATACACCCGACATCGAGGACTGCAAGGGTGGTACGCCCTCAATGTCCAGCGGGTAGAGGAAGAGCACTACCTTGAACCCTACTACCCAGAGGACCCGGACGGGTCTGAAGAGTACGGTGAGGAGGAGGAGAGTCAACAAGTAGGATATCGCTACTAATGAGCGACAGCCTAATTGTAAATAGTTACCCGCCAGGGTGAAGAGTTACAGGACACGCCGTTTCCCGGATTATAAGAAGTTTGCCCGGTTAAGGGTTGTTGTTCATTTGTTTGGTTAAAGTTACCCGGTGTTAGAACTCTCCTGTTAGGTTTTTTCTAGTTTGCTGGTCACATGACCATTTTTGCCTATTTAATCCGGCTCCGCCCTCCTGGCCTTGCTGGACTTCATTGTATTTACTACTCTTGAGCTAGCTTGGTGCTCTGTTACCGTTCTCTGTTAGTTGTGCTAGGTCTTCGGACCTCTATGTTCTTTGTTGTGTGTTTGTCTTTGACTGCTACAATTTCTGCTAGGAGGTGTCCAACTTTATCCCAGTCCCTAGTTCTTGTAGGGATCCCTCCCTTGCATCTATAGGTCTTCGTACAGACTAGCCGAGGACTTTAGCGGGTCTGATCGCAGGATCAGGTTCCCCGTTACATCGTAGGGATCCAGTTTAGTTCTATTGTAGGGACAGATCTCCTGTCTTTCCTTAGTGCTTGTAGCAGATCATAACAGTAAGTCCAGCCCAAAAAATTTCTCTAAGGAAAGACCTCCAGTTTTCATCATGGTCTCGGTTCAAGATTTGGCTTAACGCTTGCAGGGACTCTCTCTGGAGGGGGCCAAGCTCCAACAACACGTGAGTAGCTGTTCTGGAGCACATTTGGTAGAGCCAAAGGTACGTCTGCCTGATCTATTTTTTGGTGAACAACAAGATTTTTTTTCTTTTAAAAATGCTTGTTTATTGTATTTTCGTTTAAGACCCAGATCCTCTGGTGATGAATCACAGCGCATAGGGTTCATAATGTCACTTTTGCGCAAGGATCCTCAGGGATGGGCTTTTTCTCTCCAACCTAGTGATCCGTGCTTTAGATCAGTGGATAGTTTTTTTTCTGCTTTGGGTTTGTTGTACGATGATCCTGATCGTGTCTCATCTGCTGAGTCTGAATTGAGACGTTTGAGGCAGGGATCTGGTAATGTGGAAAAGTATTGTTCTCACTTCCGTCGGTGGTCTGCCCAGGTGGGGTGGAACGATTCAGCTTTGAAAAGTTTGTTTCTTGCGGGGCTAGGTGAAAGGGTTAAAGATTTGCTGATTGCTTATCCCACACCTGGAAACTGGCAGGAGGCTATGCAATTAGCTATACGGGTGGACAGGAGACTGCGTGCAAGGGTTAATGAGAGCAAATCCTCTGCTATGTCAGTTCCGAGTCTTGAGAGGGTCTGTGCTGACAAAGAAGAGCCGATGGAGATTGGGGCGATGACACCCCGCTCTCAGGAAAAAGACCACAGGCTTTCTGAAGGTTTGTGCTTCTATTGCGGAAATTCTGGTCATTTTATTAAGAACTGTGTGCTTCGTATGAACAAAGAAAAAAAAATGGTCAGTTATGCACGTATAGCCTGTTTAAATACAAAGGGAGTATTCCTATCTGCTACTACCGCTGCTCAGGAAGAATTAATTGAATTTCGGGTATTTGTGGATTGTGGTTCTACTCTGAATGTGATTGATGGGGGATTCTTGGAAAAACTTACATTAAAACCTAAACCTTTGTCATCCCCTATTGCTGTGGTTTCTGTTGATGGCTCTCCCTTGAAGAGTGTTACTCACAAGGTCTGTGAGTTTCCCCTCACTATTAATGGTGTTCATCAAGAGAATTTGGATTTGGTAGTATTGAATAATTTGCCTTCTCCAGTAATATTGGGGTTGCCCTGGTTAAAATTGCATAATCCTGTACTGGATTGGTCTACCAATGAAATTAAGTCCTGGAGCCCTAAATGTTATGACAACTGTTGTAACGGACGTATTGCTGCGGTGGAAAAAGGGGAATTACCTGTACCTATTCAGGATTTTTGGAGAGTTTTTTCTGAGGAGGAGTCACAAATTTTGCCTCCCCATAAAGACTATGATTGTACCATTAAATTTGTCCCTGGAGCGACTCTTCCTAAAAGTCGTTTATTTAATCTTACTATTCCTGAGAGAAAGGCTTTGGAGGAATACATACAGACAAGCTTGGCCGCCGATCACATTAGGCCTTCCAAGTCTCTTGTGGCTGTTGGATTTTTTTTTGTTAAAAAAAAAGATAGCGGTTTACGTCCTTGTCTGGACTTTCGTGAGATTAATAAAATTACTGTACGCAATCCTTACCCACTGCCATTGATTCCTGATTTGTTTAACCAGTTAGTGGGGGCCAAGTGGTTCTCTAAAACTGATCTCCGGGGGGCATACAATTTGTTGCGCATGAAGGAGGGTGATGAATGGAAGACTGCTTTTAACACTCCTGTGGGTCATTTTGAGAATCTGGTTATGCCTTTTGGTCTTACTAATGCTCCTGCATTTTTTCAGAATCTTATTAATGACATCCTTAGACCTTTGATCGGCAAAAATGTGGTTGTGTATTTGGATGACATTCTGATTTATTCGCCTGATCTGGAGTCTTATTGGCGGAGTGTACGTGAGGTTTTACAGTTATTAATGGACAATTCGCTTTTTGCTAAGCTAGAGAAATGTGAGTTCGCAGTACAGAGAATTAGTTTTTTGGGTTACATTATCAGTGAAGGTTTTGAGATGGACCCGGTTAAAGTTCAAGCTGTGCAGGAATGGCCTAGGCCTATTGGTTTGAAATCGATACAGAGGTTTTTGGGTTTCGCCAATTATTACAGAAAATTCATAAAAAAAAATTCTATTATTGTCAAACCGCTGACCGATCTCACTAGGAAAGGTGCTAATGCGGTTCAGTGGACTACTGAGGCCATTGAAGCTTTTGTGTTTCTAAAGGAGAGGTTCACCTCTGCTCCCATCCTTATGCAGCCTCATGTGACTAAGCCGTTTTTTGTTGAGGTTGATGCTTCTTCTGTGGGGGTTGGTGCGGTGTTGTCTCAGGAAAGCAAGGATGGAGTACATCCCTGTGCCTTTTTTTCAAAAAAATTTTCTGAGACGGAACTTAATTACGATATTGGTAATCGAGAATTGCTGGCTATTAAACTCGCATTCGAACACTGGCGTCATCTCTTGGAAGGTGCTGAATTTCCCATTCAGGTTTTCACTGATCATAAAAATCTGATCTATCTTGACGCTGCCAAGCGCTTGAATGCCCGTCAGGCTAGGTGGGCACTTTTTTTCTCTCGGTTTAATTTTTCCGTTACTTACATCCCGGGTACCAAGAATGTTAAAGCGGATGCTTTGTCTCGCAGCTTTTCTCCCATGGTCAGTGCTGAGGAGGAGGAGGAGAGCATTTTACAAGAAGGTGTTGTGATTGCTGCTTTGGACTCCGTTTTGGAGGATGAGATTCTTAAAGCTCAGGAGAATGCCCCATCTAACACTCCCCATGGGAGGTTGTTTGTGCCTAGGACCTTTAGGAGAGATTTGTTTGTTGAGTGTCATGAGTCTCGGTTGGCAGGTCATCCAGGAATTTCTGAGACCAAGAGACTTGTGGGTCGCAGTTTTTGGTGGCCTGGATGGCAGAAGGAAGTCATTAAGTGGGTGCATCAATGTACTGTGTGTGCTTGATCTAAGTCTTCGCATGCTCCTTCATGCGGGGTTGCTTTGCCCTCTGGAGGTTCCTAGTGCACCTTGGACACATCTGGCTATGGACTTTATTACTGACCTTCCCCCCTCTGAAGGTTTCACGGTCATCTGGGTGGTCGTGGACCGTTTTAGCAAGATGTGTCACTTGGTTCCCTTCATCAAACTGCCTTGCGCTAAGACACTCGCTAAGGCCTTTGTCAAGGAAATTGTCAGACTACATGGCGTTCCTACTGACATTGTTTCTGATAGGGGACCTCAGTTCGTGACTCGTTTTTGGCGTGCCTTTTGTGACAGGTTGGGAGTTCATTTGTCGTTTTCATCCGGATATCATCCTGAGTCTAATGGCCAGACAGAAAAAAAAAACTAGGATGTTGAGCAGTTCTTGCGTTGCTTTGTGGCAGACAATCAAGAGGGGTGGTCTGAGTTTCTGCCACTTGCTGAATTTGCTCTTAACAACCATACATCCTCTTCTGCTGGGTGTTCGCCTTTTTTTTGTTGTACTGGGAGACATCGTCTTTTGGGTCATTCTCCAAATTGGTATCGGCTGTGCCGGAGGAGGAGAGTTGTTTCCAGTGATTTGGAGAGAGTTTGGACGGATGTGCGTGATAATCTTCAGGAGGCTAACAAAAAATCTAAGAGGTACTTTGATAGGAAATGGCAAGAGGTTTTGTTTGCTATTGGTGACATGGTTTGGTTGTCCTCTAAGAATCTGCGATTGAGGATTCCTTCGAAAAAATTGGGTCCCAAGTTTGTAGGGCCCTTTAAGGTGCTTCAGATAGTTAACCAATCTGCTGTTAGGTTGGAGGTTCCTACCTCCTGGAAGATTAATCCGGTGTTTCATGTTTCTCCGTTGAAAAAAGCTGATGTGTCGGTTGGTGACGCCTCTGCCACTGTTCCTCCGGTGGTGGAGGACAGGGAATATGAAATTTCCCGCATCCTAAATTCTAGACGGTATAGAGGGAGTTTGCAGTATCTCGTTGCTTGGAAGGGTTTCAGACCCAAGGATAACTCATGGGTGAGGGCGGATGATGTTTCTGCTTCCAGACTTGTCAGAGCGTTTCACAGAAGGTTTCCTGATAAGCCCGGTCCTAGGGGATCCGGAGGATCCTCTTAGAAGAGGGGGTACTGTTAGAACTCTCCTGTTAGGTTTTTTCTAGTTTGCTGGTCACATGACCATTTTTGCCTATTTAATCCGGCTCCGCCCTCCTGGCCTTGCTGGACTTCATTGTATTTACTACTCTTGAGCTAGCTTGGTGCTCTGTTACCGTTCTCTGTTAGTTGTGCTAGGTCTTCGGACCTCTATGTTCTTTGTTGTGTGTTTGTCTTTGACTGCTACAATTTCTGCTAGGAGGTGTCCAACTTTATCCCAGTCCCTAGTTCTTGTAGGGATCCCTCCCTTGCATCTATAGGTCTTCGTACAGACTAGCCGAGGACTTTAGCGGGTCTGATCGCAGGATCAGGTTCCCCGTTACATCGTAGGGATCCAGTTTAGTTCTATTGTAGGGACAGATCTCCTGTCTTTCCTTAGTGCTTGTAGCAGATCATAACACCCAGAGACGGGTCAGTAATATCCGGCTGAGGACTGGGAGCAGCCAACTTTCTGTGAACTATCCGGCTGAGGAATGGGAGCAGCCAATCCATGTAAATAGTTGCACTTCCTAAAGTGCCCTCTATTGGTTTTATAAATATTGCAACAACAGACCTCAGAACAAAAACCCGTTTGGCGTGGCAGAAGACGTGGTCCAACGGCCGGATCACCTATGCCCTGCAGCCACGCCCAGGGCCTACGTTGAGGGTTTATGAATGGGTCCCTCATGTTCAAAAGTTTTGCCAAATTTGCACCTTAAGAAGAATGGAAACCTGGTCGCGGAGAGGACTGTGACCTGTTGAAAAGAGACTTCGCCGTTAATATGCTGCTGATGTTGTTTTATATGTTTGCTACTAAAAAGAATGTTTTATATATTGGTGAAAAGAGAAAATGTTTCCCATAAAGAGAAGTGATATGCAGTTGGCAGTTTAAAAAAAAAAAAAAAATTTTTTTGCATGTCCTAATTTGCATTGTCTTTTGCTCTGTTCCAGCCCGCGGACGTGCTGTGATTTACCAGGGGGGAATGTAGCGCCCCGAGGGTTCAGCCGCTACAGAGGTATTGCATCTCAACCAGATGTGCGATATCTCACGTCCAGGTAAGGATGGAGTGTGGATCAGGACCCCGACACCTGCATGCATTACACCACATTTCCGGGGGGCAGGGCGACCGATATGCTCCAAGTAGAGTACGACAGTCCCTGTCCCTGGCTGGAGTGGGGGGAGGGAACACCGAGGAAGGGGGGACCCTGTAGTGCATAGGAGGGAGAGGGCAGTTCCTGGGTGCACTTAGAGATAGGTATAAAAGGTGGGCACCATCTTAGTTCTGGGAGAAGTCAGTCAGTTCAGTAGTTGGGAGAGAAGGAGGCTGGGAGCAGAGGCTCTTCATGGGCTCTGCTCCGCAGGCAGGCCGGAGAGAGCGGCCGGGGCCTGGAGGAAGGAGAAGGAAGGAAGAGGAGTGGAGGAGGCTCCAGGAACAAGGAACGAAGGGATCCCAGGGGTGTGGACCGGCGAGTCGCCACTGCACGCCCGAATCTACCTGCGTAGGGGGGTCAGGTCAAAGGGGGAGACCGGTCCCCGAAACTAGTGGAGGCGGGGAACTACCCTCAGCTAGAAACCGGAGGCTGTGACATTTCATGTGGCGCAGCCCCTCGCTACACCCACTAGGAAGGCACCACATAGGGTCAGTGAAACGGCGCCAAGGTTTACCAGAGAAGGCCCGAGGCAGCCGGACAGAAGCGAGGTCACTGGCGGGGTATGACAGGCCAGAGAAAGGACACACAAAGGGGGTCCTGTGAAGCGCTCCAAAGTTATCTGGGAGTAGGCCGATCCCTTCACCTGGTGAACGCAGTGCGACGTGGGACGTTATGACCAGCTGTAGTAACGTGGATAAAGAACTGTGAGTAAATACCCTGGACTGCATTACATAACTCTGTGTCGTTACTGCTGCTCCCGCGCACCATCACTCCCAACTTCCACACTTGCTGCCCTGAGGCTATACTCCTCCCGTGGGTAGTTATACTATCCTCTGCTGCACTCACAACACCAGCCTCAGCGGTCTGCCCTGCAGTGGCGGTTCATTCTGACCGCAATCCACGGGTGGCGTAGTCGGATATTTAATCACAAAACCCTATAAATAGAACGCCATTTGGGTTGACCACCCCGAGCCACGGGACCGGGTCCCCGCCACGCAAGGATTACAACCCCCAGCATCCACAACGGGTCCGGTTCCGGGTATCCCCACACACAAGCGGCCCAGCGGGCACGTCAGCTGCACCCCATCTACATCACAGGACCCGGCTCCGAGTCCCCCATCTCCCAGGGTAGGGCTTACAGAAGGCGAGCGTCAGAGTCACACAAGGAAGCCCCTACATGCACACAACATGTTACTTTACTAAGGGGACTCTGTCACCATGTTTTGCCACCTAATCTGAGAGCAGCATAATGTAAAGGCAGAGACCCTGATTCCAGCAATGTGTCACTTACTGGGCTGCTTGCTGTAATTTTGATAAAATCACTGATTTATCAGCAGGAGCTTATCACTATAGCACTAGTAAACCTGCTGCCAGGTAAGTCCTTCATATTCATGAGCGGTGTATAACCCCGTGCCTATCACTGACTGACAGCTTTTTGTGTATACTGTGCATAGGCAGAAAGCTGCCAATCAGTGGTGTGGGCGGGATTACACAGAGCTCATGAATATAGATTACTACATGGCATCAAGTTTACTAGTCCTCTAGTGATAATCTCCTGCTGATAAGAAAGGGATTTTATCAAAGCAGCAAGCAGACCAGTAAGTGACCCATCCCTGGAATCAGGGTCTCTGTCTCTATATTATGCTTCTCACAGATTAGGTGGCAAAACTCTGGTGACAAATTCTCTTTAAAAGGGTTGTCCAGTCCAAATCAATAATCTGCATGAGTATAATTATATATGATAAGTATGAATCCCCCCAACGCACTCACTGATTCGCCGGGTTTCTTAGCCGGGACCGGAGGGTAAGTATGCATTATACATACTCCCGGCCAGAGCCCGTCCATTGGACGCGGCCTTGCTCTATACACTTGTATGGAGCGAGTCCATGCCCTCTAGCCGGTCACGTCCACTGGACGGCCGCGTCACTAGTCGGGGCACGCCTCGGTCAATACAAGTATATGGAGCGAGGCCGCGTCCACTGGACGGGCTCTGGCCGGGAGCATGTATAACACATACATACCCTCAGGTCCCGGTGTAACAGGCTAGATTAACCCCCCACCCAGAATATACCCGGGGTTAAAGTGGCCTAGGCCAGATTATACTCTTCCGGGCTAGAATATACCCCTGCTGCTGTAGATCAGATTTTTCACACTTATGAGAACCATTGAGTGATATACTCAAGAACGGGACCCCAGACGTTGCACAGGGGCCCCAGACGTTGCACAGGGGGCCCAGACGTCGCACAGGGGCCCCAGACATTGCACACGGGCCCCATACATCGCACAGGATTGAGTGATATACTCAAGAATTGGGCCCCAGACATCACACAGGGGGTCCCAGGTAGCGCACGGGGGGGGCAGAGACAGCGCACAGGGGGGCAGAGAAAGCTCACAGGGCCCCTGCGCGCTGTCTCTTCCCCCCCTTGCGTGCTGTCTCTTCCCCCCATGCGCGCTGTCTGGGGCCCCTGTGTGCTGCCTGGGGCCCCTGTGCACTGATTGGGGTCCCGTTATTAAGTATATCACTCAATGGTTCTCAAAACAGTGAAAAATCTGATCTACAGCAGCCTGGGTATATTCTGACCCGGAGGGGTATAATCTGGCCTAGGCCAATTTATACCCCGGGGTATAGTTTGGCCTAGGCCATAATATACCCGGTGTATATTCTGGCCCAGAGGGGTATAATCTGGCCTGTTACACCGGCTCAGAAACCGGTGAATCAGTGCGTGCGTTGTGCGGATTCATAAGTCTGCAGTCACACAGAGTGATTGCAGACTTATCGATTTGGACCGGACCACCCCTTTAACATAGTATATAAAGAAAATAAAGAATAAATAAATAAATATATATATATATGTATATAAAAGGAAAATGTAAAAAACAACACACAACAAAAGAATTGAACTGACAAAGCACCTCTCTTGTTCTATTGTAGAGGCGCGATGCTCACGCCTGGTCTTAGCTGTCATCTTTGCTTTGTTCTTTATTTAGCACATATCTAAATAACAATGTGACCAGGCACCAGTCACGGCACATGGCCGCTATTTCGAGGTTGGTTTGAGCCGTCATTAATCTGTGCCTCTTGTGAGAATACAATCGACTGCTGCTGATCCTATATTATATTACTCCGCTGACTCCATGGCACTTACTGTGGTCGTGAAAAGCTATTAGGGTGTCAGATACGAAGTTCCTGTAAAACCATAGGACAAATTACCCTCTGTGCCATCCCGCAGCCAGAACAATGTGCCACTGAGTCAGCAATGTCATTGTTGAACTCCACTGTACAGAACATATTTTCACTTCAACAAAGATCCTCTTGTTTGAAGCAGCTAACAAATAAAGCTATATAATTCCCGAACTTGTCATCTGCATACAGTAAAGCCATATTGTCCACTGATGACATGGCACTGAGCAGAAAGAAACTCATTCCTACCTCCCAAAATCTCAAGTAACTAAGAGGATGCATCATGATTCTATATCATATAGTGCTGGAACACCAACTGGATTTAAAGGGAAACTCCAGAGTTGATAACACATGTCTGCAAATATAGATGGTGGTTTGCTTTACATCTTAAGTCATGTTGTAGGCAGGCTTGGACTGGCCCACAGGAGAACAGGAGAAACCTTCGGTGGGCCGCTGTGCAAGAGTGCGCCACCACCCTCTTATATGAGCAGTACTTGGAATCCCAGTATGACACTGGTTGCAAGGTTCATTAAAGGGTCCATGTTGACTTTTAGAATTGCTACTTCCAGTAGGTGGCACTAGAGTTCAAGTCCTTTCCTTTCTGGAGAGGCTGTTTGCATATTTAATTTCCCAGAGGAGCATAGATATCGATGGGTTCAGATGACAGGGTAATGTGTATGGGGCAGAGCTAGCACTCCTTGTGGAGTTGGGCGAGATAGCTGCTGGCCGCATTGTTTGCCCAACAGCTATCTAGATTTTATTGGTTGCAATTACTGTCCTCTAAAACTATCTCTTCCCAACTCCCCCAATGTGTGTTTTAATGGGGAGCAGTTATATAAGAAAAAAATGGAAAAAAGGAATAAAGGATTGAAAATGCTGAAATCCGAAATGTCCAATCCTTTTTAACCCTGACAACTAAATTGTTAGTTAATTGACATCCCTTGAGAAAGTGAACGCGAAACGTGCGTTGGGACTCTTCCCCGGTTTTTGCAGGGGCACTTTAACATGGGTTTATGTCATTATTTGTTGTCAGCATTGTACTTTGTTTATTAATTGTTGCACCCTTATATATAAGCTTCCATGTGATGATACACTGAATGCTGGACAATTAGTAAGCTGGTTACTATATAATGTATACTCGTTTTTTACCCATGTCACTAGGGATGAGCAGACCGGTGGAAATCCGGGTTCTGGTACGGACCCGAACTTTATTCCAAAGTTCTGTTATGGTACCAGAACTGTACCTGAACTTGAAACAGAACCCAAACCCCATTGAAAAGAATGGAGACCCAGACTTAAAGACTGGAAAATATTCTCCCTCTTCCTTGCTCTCTCTCTCTCTCCCTCGACCTCTCCCTCGACCTCTCACACTCCCTCTTACTTGCTCTTACTCTCCCTCTACCTCCCCGTCTCTCTCTCTCTATCTCTCTTTCGCTCTATCTGTCCCTCTCTTTGTCTTTCTCACCCTCACTCTCTCTCCTCTCCCGGGACTCAGAACATTGCAACGGCCTTTCGGGAAAAGTCTATGTTCTGCATTTAGCACTGGACCGGTACGAACCCCGAACTTTTAAATTCATGTTCGCTCATCTTTACTTGTCACCACTCCAATATGTCCCAGCATCCAGTGTGTGATATGTTCTATATTCCAATACAATCATGCCGTTTTTGACTTATGCCTACTAATCAGTGGGATTCTTTTTCGATCTTCTTCTGTTCACCTCTTTTTATATTTTTTGCAATTTTTATTATACCTGTTATTTTTGTTTCATTAATAAAATGTGATACTTTGTTGTAACATTGTGACGGGTAATAATTCATTGGCAGTTTACTTCTTAGTTTGTCCAATACTATGCAAGGTGGACCATGTTGTTATTTTGACAACATGTTCCCAGCCAGGTTATTCCATATGTGTCCTGTGAATATTATAATTGTGGGCTGGTTGTACACCAAGCTAGTTGTACCCACAGAAGAATACATTTTGGGACTGATATTGTGCTATGAATATCTGTTACATTTGATATGGATGCATCACTATTGTTTCCAGCAAAACATCTAGGAACCGGTCTTATCTCATTATAAATTAATGGGGTCCATTGGGTGCTTCTGGCATTTGTTGTGTGATAGATCTGCCACAGCTGTAGTCCAATTTTCTGCTCCTATAGTGGAACAGAAAATGAAATTCACGACACAGATCTGAACTCAGCCCCAGGGCTCGTGCTCATAACCGTATCCGACAAATCATTAGATTACACTGAGACTAAAGTTATTCAATGGGTCCATACACATGTCCAATTGTTTATTTGGATCGAGTCAGTCTGGGGAAAAAATGATGCATGCCTGAGTTTGATCAAATTTATTTGGTTCGTACTCGGCCATGCAAGTAAATGAGTCCATGGAAACCATCGGACTGCACTCAGGTGACGATTTCCACAGGATGAAAGAATGGAGAAGGAGACATTTTTTTCTCCATTTTCTCCTAATCTGAGAGAATAATTCATTCTCTGATCACACTCTGATCACACTCTGATCACACTAAAATCACGCACTTATTACACTAAAATCACACTCTGATCACACTAAAATCACACTGATCACGCACTGATTACACTAAAATCACACTGATCACACACTGATTACACTAAAATCACACACTGATCACACTCTGATCACACTAAAATCACACACTTATTACACTAAAATCACACTCTGATCACACTCTGATCACACTCTGATCACACTCTGATCACACTCTGATCACACTCTGATCACACTATGATCACACTAAAATCGCACTCTGATCAAACTCTGATTACACTCTGATCACACCCTGATCACACCCTGATCACACTCTGACCACACTCTGATCACACTCTGATCACACCCTGATCACACTCTGATCACACTCTAATCACACTAAAATCACACTGATCACACTCTGATCACACACTGATTACACTAAAATCACACTCCGATCACACTCTGATTACACTCTGTTAACACTCTGATCACATTAAAATGACACTATGATACACTAAAATCACACTCTGATCAAACTCTGAATACACTCTGATCACACCCTGATCACACTCTGATCACACATACTCTGATCACACCCTGATCACACTCTGATCACACTCTGATTGCACTCTGATCACACCCTGATCACACGCTGATCACACCTGGATCACACGCTGATTACACCCTGATCACACCCGGATCACACCCTGATTACACCCTGATCACACCCTGATCACATTCTGATTACACCCTGATCACACCCTGATCACATTCTGTTCACACTCTGATTACACTCTGATCACACCCTGATCACACCCTGATTACACCCTGTTCACACTAAGATCACACTAAGGTCACACCCTAATTACACGCTGATCACACCTGGATCACACTCTGATCACACTCTGATCACACTCTGATCACACCAGGGGCGGACACAGACTGTAGTGGGCCCCTGTGCAAGAAATTTTTGGGGCCCCCCCCCCTGCGCTTCATAAGGCAACAAAGTTATGTAAACATAACCCCCCCATGTGCATCTCTCGCTCCCCCCATGTGCAGCTCTCATCCCCCCCATGTGCAGCTCACCCTCCCGATGCATCTCTCATCCCCCCGTGCATCTCTCACCCCCCCATGTGCATCTCTCACCCCCCCATGTGCATCTCTCATCCCCCCCCCATGTGCATCTCTCACCCCCCCATGTGCATCTCTCATCCCCCCCATGTGCATCTCTCATCCCCCCACCATGTGCATCTCTCATCCCCCCCATGTGCATCTCTCATCCCCCCCCCTGTGCATCTCTCATCCCCCCCCACATGTGCATCTCTCATCCCCCCCCATGTGCATCTCTCATCCCCCCCCCATATGCATCTCTCATCCCCCCCCATGTGCATCTCTCATCCCCCCCCATGTGCATCTCTCATCCCCCCATGTGCATCTCTCATCCCCCCCATGTGCATCTCTCATCCCCCCCCATGTGCATCTCTCATCCCCCCCATGTGCATCTCTCATCCCCCCCATGTGCATCTCTCATCCCCCCCATGTGCATCTCTCACCCCCCCCACTCCTAGTTAATTAATTGTATTTAAGAAAAATAAAACTTGTTATACTTACCTCCATGCGATCCCTGCAGAATCCTGGCGCTCGTCCACGTTGCTGCCACCAGGTTCTCCTGACGTTCGGCCATGTGACGGCGCCACATACATAGCCAGCAGCTTTTGTTTTGGCCAAAAGATTTTTAAAGCCGCCACCACGATAAGGTAGACTCTTCTGGCCGGGCCCTACTCTAACCTATTAAAATTTTCTTAAAATATCCAATACTCTTTTTAGATATATTTTTATTTAGTTTTCTTTAAGGGAATGTGTCATATACATTTTTTTTTAAAATGACCAATAATACCACATACAGGGAATACCGCCATGCCATCACCAGACCACATATTACCACAACATAGTGACCGAATAATACCACACAGAAGGGAGAAAAACTGCCACACCATGACCAGACCACATATTACCACCACATTACTAATATTACCACCACATTACTAATATTACCATAAGTGTCATTATACACGGGAGCTCTATGCATGGTATGTATAATGTAAGTGTCCAGGTAATCTAGTGATCACCACTGACATTATACACAGGAGCTCTGTATATAGTGTCAGTGTACAGGTAATACAGTGATCACCAGTGACATTATACACAGGAACTCTGTATATAGTGTACAGGTAATACAGTGATCACCAGTGACATTATACACAGGAGCTCTGTATATAGTGTACAGGTAATACAGTGATCACCAGTGACATTATACACAGGAGCTCTGTATATAGTGTACAGGTAATACAGTGATCACCAGTGACATTATACACAGGAGCTCTGTATATAGTGTACAGGTAATACAGTGATCACCAGTGACATTATACACAGGAGCTCTGTATATAGTGTACAGGTAATACAGTGATCACCAGTGACATTATACACAGGAGCCCGGTACATAGTATATAGTGTAAGTGTACATGTAATGCACTGACTCAATGGTGAAGTCTCTAGGTGAAGTCCTTCAGCTACGCTTTTCTCCTTCATCCAGCACAGACCGCCATCACGTCTTCCAGCCAGGACTCGTCTCTGCATAAAATAACACAGTTATGTAGAGCACATTCTCCAACTTCTACATTACGCAGCTGAATACAGACGTGCATCCACCATCAATATATGGTTAGTTATTATGCAACCTACCATTCCAAATATAAATTGTAATCCACCACGGTGCCCCCATTAACTGTAAATAGGCACTTAATATATAATTTAATTAGAACCTCTACTCTATATTTCCTGCTCCCTGCATTCATTATTTACATGCACCCCCTGCCCCAATTCATTATATCATGTCCGTGCTCTCCCCACCCCGTCATTTATCATTTACTCTCCCCCACCCCACATTCATTATGTGCAGCTCATTATCCCCCTACTCCTAATTCCCCCATGTGCAGCTCATTTTCTCCCAATTCCCCCATGTGCAGCTCTCACCCCCCCATGAGCAGCTCTCACCACCCCCCCATATGTGCCCCTCTCTCATCCCCCTCCCACACATGTGCCCCTCTCTCATCCCCCCCATGTGCACCTCTCACCCCCCTCACATGTGCACATCTCTCATCCCCCTCCCCCACATGTGCCCCTCTCTCATCCCCACCATGTGCATCTCTCATCCCCCCACATGTGCAGCTCTCACCACCCCCTCTATGTGCACCTCTCTCATCCCCCCCATGTGCATCTCTTATCTCCCCCCCATGTGCATCTCTTATCCCCCTTCCCCATGTGCATCTCTTATCTCCTCCCCATGTGCATCTCTTATCTCCTCCCCATGTGCATCTCTTATCTCCTCCCCATGTGCATCTCTTATCTCCCCCCCATGTGCATCTCTTATCTCCCCCCAATGTGCATCTCTTATCTCCCCCCCATGTGCATCTCTTATCCCCCCCACATGTGCATCTCTTATCCCCCCCACATGTGCATCTCTTATCCCCCCCACATGTGTATCTCTTATCCCCCCCACATGTGCACCTCTCACCCCCCTCCCCCCACATGTGCACCTCTCTCATCCCCCTCCCCCCACATATGCACCTCTCTCATCCCCCCCACCCCATGTGCACCTCTCTCATCCCCCCCACCCCATGTGCACCTCTCTCATCCCCCCCACCCCATGTGCATCTCTTATCATCTCCCCCCCATGTGCATCTCTTATCTCCCCCCCCCCACACACACACACATGTGCATCTCCCATTCCCCCCACTCCTAGTAAATTGTATTTTGAAAAAAACAAAACTTGTTATACTTACCCCCATGCGATCCCTGCAGAATCCTGGCGCTCGTCCAAATCGCTGACACCAGGTTCTCCTGACTTCCGGCCATGTGACGGCGCCGTCACATGACCGGAAATCAGGGGAATCATGAAGGTGCTGCCGCAGCAGCGCAACGCAGCGCTGAGATGTTCCGGACCCGGCGCTTAGCATGGGGCCGGGGGCCCCATGAGGAGAGAGACTCACAAGAGGGGGGCCCCCAGCGGGGCTCCAAGGGGGCCCCTACCGGCTGGGCCCCATACTGGAGTCAGGGCAGTCATGCCCTGATGGCGGCCCTGCTGGAGGCTGGAGGGGCCCCCTCTCCCTCGGGGCCCCCGTTCAATGAACCGGCTGCACGGGCGGTAGTTCCGCCCCTGGATCACACCCTGATCACACCCTGATCACACTCTGATTACATTCTGATCACACTTTGATCACACTAAGATCATACTCTGATCACACCTGGATCACACTCTGATCAGGGTGTGATTAACATAATTGGCCCCATTTTCTCAGATGAGACACTTATACGCTGATGTGACCCTACCTTTAGCCTACAGAGTGACTACAAAGATCATTTCCCTCTCTGGAGGACTTGATCTTTCCTGTATTACACGGGTGGTCCACTGATTTCAATCTGCAACTCCGTAAAATTAACCACTTGCTCCCAGGTTTTCCTGTATATTACAGTAGATAAAAGCAGTAGCGTACCCTGTAATAAGCACATTTTTGGGTGTACGCACTAAGAAAAAGGTATTGCCCGGAGTGGTTGATTTCATTGATCCAGTCGTATATAAGAATTACAAAGGTTTCCCTATGGAGGGCACTCATTTTAATTTGTAACGTCAGAAATAATACAAGTCGGACTTTAATGAAATCATGAGTCAGCAGCTGGCATCACTTGTGGATTTTCTAAACATCCCCTCATATCCTGAGACCAGAAAGAAAGACAGGGATAAATCAGGCAGAATTGAAAACAGACTTTCAGTCACCCTCACACTGAGGGGAGAGCAGGAGGGGGAGGCACTTCGCAAAAAAAAAATCAAGAAAAGAAAAGGGGAGTAGAAGAGTAAGACAGTCCAGCTGAGTGGAGACAGCTTCTGACTTCTCTGTTCTTTCTTTGAATTTCCTTCTTCCTTTGAAGCATCAAAACAGTCCGTAGAAAACGCTTCATTGACTCTCAAATTACTTTTTGTTGACTCTCTGAAAGAAATAAATTTGAAAAAAAAAAGTTTTGTAAAAGTTTCTGAACTTTAAGATGCTCCCGGACTCTCTCCCAACTCAATCCATTCTACAAAACATTTTGTGTTAACAACTTGGCAAAAGTTCTTTTTTTTTTTTTTTCTACTTTTTTTTTTTTTTCTTTCTTTCCCGGATCCTTTCGTTATTGAATCCAATGGAAAAATTTGCGAAACATTCCAGCATTTAACTTGAAGAAAAAAAAAAGTCAGACAAGACAGAAAAAAAGAAAAAGAAAACAGGAAAGGGTATCTGAATGTCTTCTGCAGTGATTTAAAGGAGCGCTGAAGATCACACTACTGGGTAAGTTGGAAAGTAGGGGCATGTGTAGCTTTAAAAAAAAAACTTTTTGGCAACTTCATTGTTTGGGAGAGTGAATGACTTGATCTTATCAGAATGAAAATGATATGGAAAGTGAGTTGTGTGAGAGGAAAATACAAGCGCACGGTTCCCAAAATGCTGATTATTTAATGGGTCGGATCAGATAGAGGAAAGATCAAGAAAATTAAAGGAGCACCAGAGTAACGATTTTTAGAGCAGTATGTTAAGTATGGTCCCAAAGTTTACTAATGCATATAGACAAATTAGTGACCCATATATATTAAAACCATAGTATATACATATATCATCTGTTCAGTAACCGACCCTAAGATCTACCCCAGCACTCCAGATTTCAACACAAACTGGCATCCGCCCATCTGACTATTATAGAACGATCTGTGTTAATAACCACTTTAAATCCTCAAGAAAAAAAATGTTGCATTTCTAAGGCTGTGAAGTAACGCGAGCAGCAATGGCCAAGCTCCAGGTCAATGTCGCAGATTACTTGAAAACTTCAATTTGTCCTTAAAGACACATTATTGCATTTCACAACTTTTTGGCAATGGTTACTGTGTTTGTAGAAAGAAAATGCCTGAATGTCTGAGGAAGCGAAGTGATATCCAGCTAGGGAAGAGAAGGCAGCGAGGAGGTTTTGACAGATTGAAAAAGGAAACTGATACCATAGTAGATGGATGGTGTGAAGTCAGATGTGGCTGTCTACTAACATGGTGTAACTGGCCATGTTGTGCCAAAGATGATATTTATTATTGACGGTCAAGGGAGTCTTTATTTTTTTTTAAAGTCCACCTCTCCGATGATGTCATTTTAGCGACTGGTCACTATTAAAGATGAGGGAACCCGAACTTAAAAGTTCAGGGTTCGTACAGGAGAGTTAGTGTCGAACAAGGACTTCTCCAGGAAGCCTGTGCCTCTGCGGTCTTTCCACTCTTTCCCTGCACAATTACTTGACCTTGTTCCACCTGCAAATATTCAGGGGCATTATGATTAGCTGCACGATCCGACAGGTGAAACATCTGTTTCCTTGCAAGATCAAGTGCTTGTGAAGGGAAAAAGTGGAAAGATCACAGAGGCCGAGAGCTACTGCAGGTTACAGCCACAACATGAATGTGTTCGCAGTCTTAGGGCTCGTGCAGACGACTGTATTTTCGGTCCGAGTGTGATCCAACAAACCATCGGACAGCTCTCGGACCAATGTTATCCCATGAGGCCGATTTTTTTTCCTCGGGTCAAATCTGTCCGAGGAAAAAATCGCAGCATGCGCAGTGTGCAATCCATGCAAGTCAGTGGGTCCGTCAAAAAAATCGGACCGCACTTAGATGGCTGCTATCTCCGCAAGTGAGCACTTCCGGCAGCCGCTGCCACTGGTAGCAGCTGATTGCAGAGCGTGCCGGCAGCTCAAACATTGATGACCTATCCTAAGGATATATCATAAATCAAAAAGTAGTGGACAACCTCTTTAATTTGTGGGCACACAAAAGGCTTACGTACTGTTCTTGCACAGGGGCCCTCTTCTGTCTCTGTCCACCCCTGCATTACTTATTAGTTATCACGTTAATTATAAATAAAATCACCATGGCTGTCAAGATCTCTGCTTGCTGTCATTTAATAAGGACCTTTAATATTTACTTCCTTGGAACGAAAATCCGTTCTGGTCATGTGGTGATGAAACAGGTGCTCAGATTGTCAAAATAGATTGCCAATATCTGTACTGTTGAGTTGAGCAAAAAGATTCTAGTCTAGCGCCTTGTGACAGTAGACCATGGCCGCCAGATCAGAGCACTGCGGATCCCCTACAACCTGTGGCATCCCCAACGCCTCTTCTAATTAGTAGACCCCTGTCATGTAATTATGCATGCATGATGTTGTGGAGTCCACTAAGCAGCAGAGGCGGCAGGGATGCCGAGAGTGGTAGGGGGTTTGCAGGACTCTGCACTGACGTGGCTGCTGGGCCAAGGTCCTGAATGTCAGATGTGCAGCTATATATAGAGGTGAAAAGATCCCACAGCAAAGAGGCCCCTAATGGTGCACGGCTGTGTAACTAGGTAGGTTTGCATTTTAGCACTTTCACAACTTGGGTGACTGACAATCCATTCAATTAAAGGGGTTGTCCATGATTTTTTTTAAAAATGGCCACAAAAGTCTTGGTACATCCCCTGGTGCTCCAGCCACACCAATCCATTGGTTTTACCAGTCTTCTGCCAGTAATAACAGCTGCAGCCAATCACTGTCCTCACCACCAATGATAGTAAGGTCTCCAGGGACGGAAATATCTTGGTGCAACCTGTGAAGCCGTACAGGACCCTAGAGGTAAAAGGGGCTCACTAGGACCTCCAAAGCAACAAGGAGCTTCTCTCATAGCAAAACTATGGGACTATAAAGGGTCCCTCAGTGGACCACTCAAACCACTGATTGGCTTCAGCAGTCATTGCAGGACAATTCACAAAGACTGTCAGGACCACATAAGAGGAAATGCTGGCTATGGGTGAATATAACAGAATTTACTATTTAATCACCCTCTCTCTACTTTTTAGCCATTTAATTAAGATCTTAGACAACCCCTTTAATGTTTCAGACTATGGCAGGAAACCAGGGGCCACAAACATGAAGCCAATATCAATTATATCCTGATAACAAGGCATGGGCCAAGTCCTTCAAGACAACTAGAGCTAGTCGAGACTTATGTGTCAGGCTGAAGTTTTGTACCAAAAGTTTCTATAAAGTTTCCGGTAATTACTATTGGTCTGTGTTAGCGCTGGGGTAAAAGTTAATATGGGAATTAATGGATCAGAAACTCATCTGTTTGGAACTAATGGTCAGTATATCATTCAGTTTGTAGAAGATGTTTCCACTACAGGTGACTACTTTTTGCATTTTCTAAAACTGAAGCAGTCATCACGCGGCCACTTTGGATAAACTTTTCAACTTTAGAAGTGACAGTGACAAATAACACCCATCACGGCCTGGGAAAGTGGCGTCAAACAGCGCTCAGACTGAACAAGTGTTGGTACACACCAGCCTACAGCCCGTTAATGGTAAATCAACATTTGTTTGTTCCATAACGTATCCCAGCAACTGATCACAAGACTTCTCAGAGTAACGCAACTCTTCATCCACAGCTTGTGTCCCAAGAGAAAAAGACACCTTGACGAGCAGCAAACAGCAGCCTAAAGGGCACGCTGTCAGTGACTGTCACAATTAAAGGTGGTTTCTATCTAAATATGTAAAATTGCCCATATTTTAGCAAATCAGAAATTAGAGAAGCTGGAAAAATTTGCATTAATTTGTTTCATTTACATTCAAAAATATTGTCATTTTTCGATTTAGTTGTTGGGGACATTTTTGAAGATAGTACAACCATATTGGTTGTCACTGTTACCAAACTAAAGATAAATCTGTCATTTTGTTAATGCTTGAAAAAGATGATGGAGTGGTATCTTTACTAAGAGTTTTTTGAGAGGATAATTTAAAAATGACAGCCAATATGGCTGCACTGCATGTTCTTATTTTTTGTAAAAATGGCCACTGCAGCAAAACAGAAAAAGGTCAAAACATCTGTAGGTATTGTAAGGTGGCTAATTGATGCATAGTTGTTGGGAGGTATGTATCACAGAGATGGCTGTCCTCTGTGATGTAACCCGGAGTGTTTTCTTCACGTAAGCACTAAGAGAACTGATTGGTGCACCTGAGACCGGGTTATGGGTAGCTTGGAGAGATGGGCGGGTCCAGTTACCCACATACATCACCTCTGGGTGTGGTTAACAGCCTATAAAATGGAGGCCGTTGTTTGGCACATGGTCTGTGTGTTTGGAGGGAGAAGGCCTATATGTGTTGTGGTCTCCAGACCGAGCCAGGATACTGGACGTTACCCTGCCTGTGTGCCCACAGGACTGGCTAAGCAGAGACTTGCTTAAAGAACACTTTACTTTTGTTTGCCGGAACTAAAGGCTGTTTGCTTTTTCTTGTTGCTTGATGGTTTATGAAGAATGAACTTTTTGTCATATCTTGAGTGACAGTGCGCTCTGCAGCCACATTCACATTTCTACAGTTCAGTATTGAGCGACAGCCACAGGCAGGAGTCAGCAATGACACTATGTGAGCATGGCTGCAGTATCCATGCTGGGGTGCAGAACCACTGATTGCCATTCACTGGGCTGAGCTCAGACAGCAGTTCTGCACATCTGTCTGCAGCTTGGTATTGTACTGCAGACAGGAACAGCTCATATAGGGTTCTGTCAATCAAGATATGAGAGTGCTTAGTATGCAAATTTAGGGGGCGTAATGATGCACTGAGCTTTTGGCCACACCAAGGGTGCACTAAGACCCCCTCATTTGGATACAAAATAAATATTTATTTTATGCCAAATAAATCACTAAAATGGCTACAGGTATGAGTTTTATCGAGATCAAGTCTATATAAGTGGTTTAGTTAGCATTTTAGGAGTGTAAGAATCCAATTAGGAAATTCTGAGTTAATAGTGGGAGGATCCATGTTCAGGCATCAGGATCATTGTTTATTAGCTTTATCATAGAGTCCTTATTTTATACTGTCAGTCCACTAGATTTTAATGGCAGCTGTGTAATACTGTATTTCACCTGTAGAGGCACTTCAGGAGAACTGAACACCTTCTGCCAGGTTCCCACACATATTTCAATGGTTAAATGGGGTCATAATTGCAAGACAATATGTGATCTGCCACTACAATGTTAGGATACCTACAAATGATAATGTTAATATTCAGGACGCCCCAATGCTTAGTCAATCCATACAGGAGTAGACACTGACAGCGATGGGCCTCTGTGCAAGGCGTGTGTCTATGCCCTTCCACCATGCCTCACTTGGATATACACATGCATATTCACATTAGGCATATATATATATATATATATATATATATATATATATATATATATATATATATATATATATATATATATATATATATATATATATATATATGTATGTACAGTGTGGAACCCCAGGGGTCTGGTTACCACAGTAATAGCAATATTACGTCTGTGAGCAGGTGGGAGGTCTCCTGGTCAGGAATCCTAAGCATGCAACATCTCCTGCCCAGTCCTGGGAGGGGAAGAACTTCCCCTATATAAACTGGGGCTGAGGCGGGGTTAGGGAGAAGAAGAGGAGTCCCAGACAGAGACACAGTCTGGTCTGGAGTGGAGCTGATACAGGGAGAGCAAGATCAGGAGCTCTGTGGGAGCAGTGATAAAAGGGGTCAGAGACTGGAAGCTGTAGAGCTCGTCCTGACTGAAGAGATCTCACCGGACACGGAGTCCGAGGCTGTGGGGACTGAGCCATACCCAGCAGCAGAAACCGACCGGCAGGGGATTTCAGGTCCTCTGGCCAAGAAACCCGAAGGCACGGTCACACGCAAGGGACCAGCACCGCTGTCGTGGAGCGGAGGCTACCAGAAGGCCCCGAGTCACCGGCCATACGGGTGAGCACCACACGGTACACTCAGGGACGTGGGCTACTTTTACCCGCTTCTAGCAAGGTAGCCAGGAAGAGTACAATTAGTGGGGAGGCCTACAACTCCGCCTGGCCAGGGGAGATCCTATCTGCTCACGGACTGACCAGGCCCCGATCGCTAGCCAGTACTCCCGGGAGGGTCTACCTTTGCCACCAGTAAAGACCCTGAACTACACCGCACCGTCTCTGAGTGGTTCCTGGTGCCTGCGAGCAATTCTACTATCCCCATCATCCACGTCCGCTGCCCTGAGGCCATACCCCTCCCGTTGGGGGTTATACTATCCACGCTGCACAACCGTACCACCGGCCTCAGCGGTCTGCCCTGCAGCGGCGGTTTCATAACCGCATTCAACGGGTGGCGTAGTCGAACACTATAACATCTTATACTAAACTCCGCCGCTTAGTTTGACACCCTGGGCATGGACCGGGTCACTGCCACGAGGACTACTATCCCCAGCAGATCCGGCTCCGGGTATCCCCCTACGCAGCAGAAGCAGCACAGGCCCAGGGGGCGCGTCAACTTTGGCGTAGTCGGCAGGATTTCGTGCCCGCAACCACCGGGTACTGCGTGCCTGAAAAAGACTGTTAAACTTACCTGTGGTGAAGATTCCCGCCATCCGACGCCATCTTTTGCCTTCTTCCCGCCATCCGTGGAGTTTTCCCGCCATCTGACGCCATCTTTTGCCTTCTTCCCGCCATCCGTGGAGTTTTCCCGCCGTTGGACGCCATCTCGAGGACGCCGCACGGGAAGAAGAGGGGCGTGGATTGCGAAAGCGCGCGAGAACTGAAGCCCCGCCTCACGTCCGGACGTTGCGTAAGGTCCTGGAAGGAACCCAGCAGACGCCGACGTCACAGGAGCGCGACGGAAGGTCCTCAACCCTGACGATCCACTGCGGAGCCGCGGCCTACGGAAGAGGATCATCGCAAGGTAGGCCACGGTCCACTAGGGTGGAGGAGGATGTCGGATACGGAGGAGAGCTTCACTGCCATAGCCACTGCCAGCACCACCGCTGCCGCGGTCATGCCTTTCACCATGCCCTACATCCCGGGGGCAGCCTGGCTACCCCAGTACTCAGGGGAGTCACATACCCTAAATGACTTCAGAGAAAGGCTGGATAGCCTCTTCCAGGTGTACCCCCTCACAGAAGAGCAAAAAGTGAGCATCCTGGTGGCTCAATTAACAGGGGCAGCCCAAAGGGAGGTAAAGTCCTGGCCACTTGGGAGGAGGAGGACTGTCGCAGAGATACTAGCCCGGCTGAAGGACACCTTTGATACCCGTACCTCAGCCGAGATCAAGCTTAGATTCTACGGGTGCAAGCAGCGAGCACATGAGAATATAAGGGACTATGCGCTAAACCTACAAGAGGCCCTGAGAGCCATTAAGCAGGCCGACCCTGACGGCGTGGGAAACGAAGACAAACTGTTGACTGAACAATTTATAGAGGGTCTACATTGTAATGCCCACCGAACCCAGTTGCGGGCCATGGCCTTTCAGGACCCTCATCTGGACTTTGCACAGTTCAAGGACAGAGCCATCCGGGTGCTCCGAGAACCGGCACCAGGTGGCGCTGTGACCCACAAACGCCCTGCTACCACTTACCACCAGGAGACGGCGCCCTTGTCGGCAGGGCCTGTGGGAGCTGATGCGCAGGCTTTAAACAATGACCCGGCTACAGACCTGCACCATCAGGTCCAAGAGCTAACTAAAAGCGTTGCCGCGCTAACCCGAACTGTGCAGTACTTACAGGTTTCTACTCCAGGGAAGATCCAGCTGGCATCCAGACCGGAGGATATCCCGTGGCGCCGACCAAGGAGGACCCCACCGGCCAGAGGAAGACCCAGCGACCGATACAACGAGGACGGACAACCCATCTGCCGCCGCTGCAATCAACCCGGACATATGGCAAGGTACTGTCCTTTAAATTGGCACAACCTGGGGTAGAGGGCCAACCCCTAGGAATAAGATCACCAGGCCCATCGAACTGGCGTGACAAATACGTGGGAGGACGTCCAGTCTTGCCTGTGGTACTGGATGGCATTCCTATGAGTGCCCTACTTGACACCGGGTCACAGGTCCCCACCATCCCGTACGTGCTCTTCAAGCAGTACTGGAATGACTCGGATATAACCCGCTACCCAGACGACGACTTGAGTATCATCGCCAGCAATGGCCAGCCCGTGCCACAGATCGGATTTAAAGAGATGACCATTAAAATCGGTAAAGTCGAACTGGCAGCACAGGGACTGATCATTGTAGACATTGACAAGCGCGAGAGTCACCCAAAGATAACTCTAGGAACTAATGTGATTGAAAATTGTCTTGCAGAGGTGATTCTCATTTTACAGCAGGTTGCCAAGAACGCCAGCTCCGGTCAGCAGCGGGTGCTCCAAAAAGAGAGCGACGGCAACAAGTGGAACTCTCCGGTGGTGAGATAGGTAGCGTGAGAATGTGTGACCCGTTCCCTATTGCCATGCCCCCAAAAAGTGAGATGATGATTTGGTGCCGGGCAGCTATTGGTCTCAGAGGTAGAGACTACCAAGCAATGGTAGAACCCGTCTACTCAGACAGTAGGCCCACCATTTTGACAGCACGGGGGGTGGTTGATGTACGCCATGGGAGGGTGCCCGTTCGCATAATAAATATCGGGAAGAGGGAAGTGTACCTGCCCCGGTATGCTACGCTAGCCAAATTGTATACCATCAACCAAAATTCTCTACAGTCCGTGGAACCCTTGCCTCCATCTCATCCAGAGGAAGGTAACGGCTCTAAGCAACAAATGGAGGACTGGGGTCAGCAACTGCATTTGGGTACTGACTCCACTCCCTCACACCAGAAACAGGGAGTCTATCGGGTGGTTCGAGAGTACGAGAGAGTGTTTAGTAAACACCCGCTAGACTTCGGGCGAGTAAAGGGGGTAGAACACCACATCCCCACGGGAGACCATCCTCCCATAAAGGAGAGATACCGACCCGTACCCCCTGCACACTACCAACACGCCAAGGGGATGCTTAGAGACATGAAGGAGGCTGGGGTAATCAGGGATAGCTGTAGCCCCTGGGCAGCTCCACTAGTCTTGGTTAAAAAGAAAGACAACACTATGAGAATGTGTGTAGATTACCGGAAAATCAACCGTATCACACACAAAGATGCGTACCCCTTACCAAGGATAGAGGAGTCTTTGGTTGCTTTAAAATCTGCTAACTTCTTCTCCACTTTGGATCTCACTAGCGGGTACTGGCAGGTTCCTGTAGCAGAGGCGGACCGGGAGAAGACCGCATTCACCACCCCGATGGGACTTAGCGAGTTTACCTGCATGCCGTTCGGACTTTGCAACGCACCAGGAACCTTCCAACGATTGATGGAATGCTGTCTGGGACACCGGAACTTTGAGACGGTCCTGCTGTACCTGGACGATGTTATAGTTTATTCCAAAACCTACGAGGACCACCTGAAACACCTGGAAGAGGTGTTTGAAGCCCTGGCAAACTACGGTCTGAAGGTGAAACCGTCGGAGTGTCACCTGCTAAAACCAAAAGTGCAGTACCTGGGACACGTGGTGAGTGCTGACGGAGTGGCCCCCGACCCTGATAAGATCACCGCGATTAAGGAATGGCCAAGACCCTCCAGCGTAAAGTAAGTGCGGCAGTTCCTCGGGTTGGTAGGCTACTACCGAAGATTCATTCCCGGTTTCACCAAAAAGTCAGCTCCTATGCAGGACCTCCTGATAGGCCAGTCCAGGAAGGCCAAGAACCAGAAGCCGCCCTTCAGATGGGAGAAGCTGGAAGAAGAGTCCTTCCGCCAGCTGAAGATGGCCCTCACGGGGGATGAAATCCTGGCGTACCCTGATTACAGCCAGCCCTTTATCCTCTACACCGACACAAGTAACATCGGGCTGGGAGCCGTACTGTCCCAGATCCAGCAGGGGAGAGAACGGGTAATTGCTTACGCCAGCCGAAAACTGCGACCCACCGAAAGAAACCCTGAGAATTACAGCTCATTCAAGCTAGAGTTCCTGGCAGTGGTGTGGGCAGTCACCGAACGCTTTAAGCACTACCTCGCCTCTTCCCGGTTCACCGTGTACACGGATAACAACCCGTTGACACACCTGGACACTGCAAGACTCGGTGCCCTGGAGCAGAGATGGATGGCCCGCCTGTCCAACTATGAGTTCACAATCAAATACCGGGCAGGACGCTCCAATACCAACGCGGATGCCTTGTCCAAAATGCCAAACCTACCGGACATAGGGGAAGATCCAGGGGAACTGGAAGAAGTTGAACTCCCCGCGTTTCACCGTCATGGGACTACCCAGTATTCCCACCGTGTAAGGGGTAAGCAATCCGCTACGTTCAACCCCTTACCTCATTACAACTGGGCAGAAACGCAAGACAGTGACCCCGCCGTCCGACTGGTGAAGGAGATGCTGACTCAGCCAGATGCCCGCCTTGACCCAGACGCTCCGGAGGAGACCAAGCAACTGTGGGCTGAGAAGAGTCGACTGTTCCTTTACAAGGGGAAGTTGTGCCGCAGAATGGTTAACTCCCGGACGCATGAACTGGTCTGGCAAGTAGTGGTGCCAAGAAGAGACGCGGCAATGGTACTGGAGGCATACCACGACGGAGCTGGGCACTTCGGATGGAAGAAGCTGGAGTTCCTGTTGCGTGGGCGGTTCCACTGGGTAGGCATGAGAGGAACCATCGAGAGGTGGTGCAGAGACTGTGGCCCATGCAACCTAAGAAGGAAGGACCGTGCCAGCCAGAAGACTCCCCTGCAGTCCATCGTCACCAGGCAGCCGTTGGAACTGGTAGCCTTGGACCATGTAAAACTGACCCCCAGCAGAAGTGGCTACGTCTATGTGTTAACCATCGTGGATCACTACTCCCGGTTCTTGGTTGTAGTCCCCGTCAAGGACTTAACGGCTCAAACAGCAGCTAGAGCCTTCCAGCAGCACTTCTGCCGTCCACACGGATACCCAGAGCAGTTGCTGACGGACCAAGGACCTGCCTTTGAAGCGGAAGTCTTCCAGGAGTTCTGCACTCTGTATGGCTGCCGGAAGATAAGAACAACACCCTATCATCCGCAAACCAATGGACTCTGCGAGAAGATGAACCAGGTGGTGATAGACCTTCTGAAAACATTGCCCCTGGAAGAACGCAGTCTGTGGCCTGAGAAACTGCCTGATCTGGTGGACCTATACAACCACATCCCTGTAGGTTCTACCAACTGTACCCCGGCTTACCTAATGAGAGCAAGACCTGGTAAGCTGCCTGTTGATATGGATATGGGAGTCCTGACACCCGAGGACACTTCACCAGAAGCAGACTGGGACACAGAGAGGCAGCAGCAGTACCGGAAAGTACAGGAGAGCGTTGAGCGAAGTCTCTGTCAAGCAAGAGAAAGACAGGAAAAGACTTACAACCAGCATGCTCCCGCTGTTCCCCTGGTACCTGGAGAGCAGGTCTTGAAGAGGAAAAGACGGCTCCACAAGTTGGACGACCAGTGGTAGAAGGACCCGTACACCGTACTGCCATCAAGCCATGAAAACCCAAAAATCTGCACAATCAGTAAGGATGGAGGAGAAACCACAGCCATTGTCTCCCGAGATCACCTGAAGAAGTGTCCCGAGCAACTACGAAACCCTGAAGAAGATCACGAAAACCCTCGACCCGCAGAGGAAAGGGAAGAGATGGTCAGTACTGTACTCGGAGACTTCCCTCGGTCTTGGACACAAGTAAATGGCGCTGTTGTGGTACCCGTCCTCACCTTCCTCCAGCCAGCATCCCAAGTGCCTACGGAAAAACAGGTAGAGCTGGAAGAGCAACCGGTCCAGGAGGCAGAAGACCCCACACAAGCAGACCAGGAGAATCGACCCTCTGCTTATAGTGAGCCTGCCGTGCCCCTAGTGAGCCAAAGATTCCGTAGACAGCTGCCCAGCTTACCTTTGACAGCTCCTACACCCTGTAGCTCAGGACCGGTCAGTAAGCTCCGTAGGTCTACTAGGGCCACTAGAGGCCAGTTGCCCATACGTTGGAGGATCTAAAGTGTTCAGACTGTTTTATTGGTATTTACCTGTTTACTGTTGCTTGTAAATAATTATGTTTTTTCTAGTTATTTTATAGGTGTCTTTTGTGGATTAACCGGAACTCTGTTGTATATATGTTTGGAGCGTAACCCAGGAACGGACTAAAGACTGTTAAAGACTCGGGGCAGAACAGACCCCTACCTGGTTACGGCTCCCTGTTCTTTGGTGAAATGCACACCCTTTTTGCTTCAAAAATTTCACCCGGTTGCGGACACGCCGTGACCACCCTAATGTGTTTTTTCCTTATTGTATTGCTCCTGTTTATACCCTGTTATGTTTTCAAAAATATGTTTAGTCCCGGAGTACTAAATTTTACTAGGGGGGAATGTGGAACCCCAGGGGTCTGGTTACCACAGTAATAGCAATATTACGTCTGTGAGCAGGTGGGAGGTCTCCTGGTCAGGAATCCTAAGCATGCAACATCTCCTGCCCAGTCCTGGGAGGGGAAGAACTTCCCCTATATAAACTGGGGCTGAGGCGGGGTTAGGGAGAAGAAGAGGAGTCCCAGACAGAGACACAGTCTGGTCTGTAGTGGAGCTGATACAGGGAGAGCAAGATCAGGAGCTCTGTGGGAGCAGTGATAAAAGGGGTCAGAGACTGGAAGCTGTAGAGCTCGTCCTGACTGAAGAGATCTCACCGGACACGGAGTCCGAGGCTGTGGGGACTGAGCCATACCCAGCAGCAGAAACCGACCGGCAGGGGATTTCAGGTCCTCTGGCCAAGAAACCCGAAGGCACGGTCACACGCAAGGGACCAGCACCGCTGTCGTGGAGCGGAGGCTACCAGAAGGCCCCGAGTCACCGGCCATACGGGTGAGCACCACACGGTACACTCAGGGACGTGGGCTACTTTTACCCGCTTCTAGCAAGGTAGCCAGGAAGAGTACAATTAGTGGGGAGGCCTACAACTCCGCCTGGCCAGGGGAGATCCTATCTGCTCACGGACTGACCAGGCCCCGATCGCTAGCCAGTACTCCCGGGAGGGTCTACCTTTGCCACCAGTAAAGACCCTGAACTACACCGCACCGTCTCTGAGTGGTTCCTGGTGCCTGCGAGCAATTCTACTATCCCCATCATCCACGTCTGCTGCCCTGAGGCCATACCCCTCCCGTTGGGGGTTATACTATCCACGCTGCACAACCGTACCACCGGCCTCAGCGGTCTGCCCTGCAGCGGCGGTTTCATAACCGCATTCAACGGGTGGCGTAGTCGAACACTATAACATCTTATACTAAACTCCGCCGCTTAGTTTGACACCCTGGGCACGGACCGGGTCACCGCCACGAGGACTACTATCCCCAGCAGATCCGGCTCCGGGTATCCCCCTGCGCAGCAGAAGCAGCACAGGTCCAGGGGGCGCGTCATACAGTATCTCTACACAGACAATATGCACATGCTAATACATTACACGCATATTTACACATTTTCACATACATATACATAATACACACATTCACACAAGCATATATAAAATCTGCACATACATATTCATAATGATATTTTTGTGATGCTCTAGACAGAAGAATTGTTTTTTGTTTTCGCCTCTCCACATTAATTTACGATTTTTTTGAGACAAGCTGACATTTTTTAGACACCATTTTGCAAAACATATGCTTGTATTAAATTTTATTATGGGTTAAGTGAGAAAAAAAATGGGCATTTTTTTAAATATTATTTAACAATCTGATGTTCTTGTGGCCTTACTGGGTTAATGCACCTGTCTTGTAAACAGGAGATCCTAAATTCAAATCCAAGGAGTGCCTATCATTTAACAGTCGCCATAAATAATTTGTTATAACTACAAGTATTGCAAATTTTCCATTTTATTTACTGGTTTGTGACTTATTTAAGAAAAAGTGTATTTGAAACATGCAATTATTCTATTTGTTTTTCTAAATTATTTTTTAGTAATTTTATAAAAAATTTAAAATTTTCAGCTTTTTTTTTTTTTACACCAAACTGATATCTCTATATACCTGTACATTATGCCTGTAAAGAAGAATAACATTTAGATATTTATGTAGATAACATTATCTTATATTGGGGCTCACTGTTAATGATTCTGACTGCAATGCTAGAGGTCCTGAGTTTGAATCCCTGGTAAGGCTAAGCAACAAAAAAAAGAAAAAATACCTATATATAAGCGCATCTGCTGGGCACAAAGATGCTAGGAGGGCATGTCCTAAGTCAGAGAAGATTCGAGAGGACAGAAAGCAGTGTCCTGATAAAAGAACACAGGACGTTGTACCATGTTGCAACAAAGGTGTTGCCACAGACTTTTCTCGCTGAGCTCCCCTTCTCCACTGACCCCTGTGCATCTGAACTTGCTTTACAAGTGGTACGTCTGAATCCATACTTGTTAGAAGTTCCCCTGACAATAAGCAGAACCCTAAGGGACCCCCAGCTATCCACTGTAATCTTTAGGGAAACATGTCAGTACGTGTTTAAAGGGGTTGTCCAGTGACAACTAATCATCACCTATCGACAGTGATCGGTGATCACTTGTTATTTGGTGGGGGTCAGACTGTTGGGATCCTCAACCATCAGCAGAACAGGGTACTTTTATCCCCAATGGAACTGAGCCGCAGTGCACTCAAACGCCACTCCAGTTGTGTGACTCACGCTCGCCTTCTGCAAGCCCTACCCTGGGAGATGGGGGACTCGGAGCCGGGTCCTGTGATGTAGATGGGGTGCAGCCATGGCCCGGACCCGCTCCGTGCCCAGGGTCGTCACACTAAAAAAAGAGATGGTACGGGCTTATCCAGGTTGAGAGGCTGATCTCGACTACGCCACCTGTGGCACCTGGTGATGGCCACCAGCGCTGCTGCGGTCCGCTGAGGCATGGTGTTATTGACGCGCCCCTGGACCTGTGCCGAGTAGCGTTGCGCACGCGGGGGCCTACCCGGAGCCGGATCTGATAGGGGTAGTAGTTTCGTGGCGGTGACCCGGTCCGTGCCCAGGGAGTCAAACTAAGTGGCAGTCTTTAGCAGTAGATGTTAGAGTGTTCGACTACGCCACCCGTTGAATGCGGTTATGAAACCGCCGCTGCAGGGCAGACCGCTGAGGCCGGTGGTACGGTTGTGCAGCGTGGATGGTATAACCCCCAACGGGAGGGGTATGGCCTCAGGGCAGCCGACGTGAATGATGGGGTTAGCAGAGTTGCACGCAGGCACCAGGAACCACTCAGAGACGGTGCGGTGTAGTTCAGGGTCTTTACTGGTGGCAAAGGTAGACCCTCCCGGAGTACTGGCTAGCGATCGGGGCCTGGTCAGTCTGTGAGCAGATAGGATCTCCCCTGGCCAGGCGGAGTTGTAGGCCTCCCCAACTAATTGTACTCTTCTGGCTACCTTGCTAGAGGCGGGTAAAAGTAGCCCACGTCCCTGAGTGTACCGTGTGGTGCTCACCCGTATGGCCGGTGACTCGGGGCCTTCTGGTAGCTTCCGCTCCACGACGGCGGTGCTGGTCCCTTGCGTGTGACCGTGCCTTCGGGTTTCTGGGCCAGAGGACCTGAAATCCCCTGCCGGTCGGTTTCTGCTGCTGGGTAAGGATTAGTTCCCACAGCCTCGGACTCCGGGTCCGGTGAGAACTCTTCAATCAGGGCGAGCTCTACAGCTTCCAGCCCCTGACTCCTTTTAGCACTGCTCCCACTGAGCTCCTGATCTTTCTTTCCTTGCTTTTGCTACACTCCAGACCAGACTGTGTCTCTGTCTGGGACTCCTCTTCTTCTCTCTAACCCTGCCTCAGCCCTAGTTTTATATAGGGGAAGTTCTTCCCCTCCCAGGACTGGGCAGGAGGTGTGGCATGCATAGGATTCCTGACCAGGAGACCTCCCACCTGCTCTCAGACGTAATATGGCTATTACTGTGGAAACCAGACCCCTGGGGTGCCATATTCCCCCCTAGTGAAATTTAGTACTCCGGGACTAAACATATTTTTGTAAACAAAACAAGTTATAAACAGAAACAGCATAACAAAGAAAATCACATTATGATGGTCACGGAGTGTCCATTTCACCAAGGAACAGGGAGCCGTAACAAGGTAGGGGTCTGTCCTACCCCGAGTCTTTAACAGTCTTAGTCCTTTCCTGGGTTACGCTCCAAACATATATACAAAGGATTCCGGATAATCCATTAAAGACACCTATGAAATAACTAGAGATACATAATTATTTACAAGCAACAATAAACAGGTAAATACAAATAAAACAGTCTAAACACTTTAGATCCTCCAACGTACGGGCAACTGGCCTCTAGTGGCCCTAGTAGACCTACGGAGCTTACTGACTGGTCCTGAGCTACAGGGTGTAGGAGCTGTCAAAGGTAAACTGGGCAGCTGTCTACGGGCTCTTTGGCTCACTAGGGGTATGGCAGGCTCACTATAAACAGAGGGTTGATTCTCCTGGTCTGCTTGTGTGGGGTCTTCTGCCTCCTGGACCGGCTGCTCTTCCAGCTCTACCTGTTTCTCCGTAGGCACTTGGGATGCTGGTTGGAGGAAGGTGAGGACGGGTACCACAACAGCGCCATTCACTTGTGTCCAAGACCGAGGGAAGTCTCCGAGTACAGTACGGACCATCTCTTCCCTTTCCTCTGCGGGTCGAGGGTCTTCTTGTTCTTCTTCAGGGTTTCGTAGCTGTTCGGGACACTTCTTCAGGTGATCTCGGGAGACAATGGCTGTGGTTTCTCCTCCGTCCTTACTGATTGTGCAGACCTTTGGGTTCTCATGGCTTGAGGGCAGTACGGTGTACGGGTCTTTCTCCCACTGGTCGCCCAACTTGTGGAGCCGTCTCTTCCTCTTCAAGACCTGCTCTCCAGGTACCAGGGGAACAGCGGGAGCATACTGGTTGTAAGCCTTCTCCTGTCTTTCTCTTGCTTGACAGAGACTTCGCTCAACGCTCTCCTGTACTTTCCGGTACTGCTGCTGCCTCTCTGTGTCCCAGTCTGCTTCTGGTGAAGTGTCCTCGGGTGTCAGGACTCCCATATCCAGATCAACAGGCAGCTTACCAGGTCTTGCTCTCATCAGGTAAGCCGGGGTACAGTTGGTAGAACCTACCGGGATGTGGTTGTATAGGTCCACCAGATCAGGCAGTTTCTCAGGCCACAGACTGCGTTCTTCCAGGGGCAATGTTTTCAGAAGGTCTATCACCACCTGGTTCATTTTCTCACAGAGTCCATTGGTTTGCGCATGATAGGGTGTTGTTCTTATCTTCCGGCAGCCATACAGAGTGCAGAACTCCTGGAAGACTTCCGCTTCAAAGGCAGGTCCTTGGTCCGTCAGCACCTGCTCTGGGTATCCGTGTGGACGGCAGAAGTGCTGCTGGAAGGCTCTAGCTGCTGTTTGAGCCGTTAAGTCCTTGACCGGGACCACCACCAGGAACCGGGAGTAATGATCTACGATTGTGAGGGCGTAGACATACCCAGATCTGCTTGGAGCCAGTTTCACATGGTCCAGGGCTACCAGTTCCAGTGGCTGTCGGGTGATGATGGGCTGCAAGGGAGTCTTCTGGCTGGCACGGTCCTTCCTTCTTAGGTGGCACGGTCCACAGTCTCTGCACCACCTCTCGATGGTTCCTCTCATGCCTACCCAGTGGAACCGCCCACGCAGCAGCAACTCCAGCTTCTTCCATCCGAAGTGCCCAGCTCCGTCGTGGTATGCCTCCAGTACCATAGCCGCGTCTCTTCTTGGCACCACTACTTGCCAGATCAGTTCATGCGTCCGGGAGTTAACCATTCTGCGGCACAACTTCCCCTTGTAAAGGAACAGTCGACTCTTCTCAGCCCACAGTTGCTTGGTCTCCTCCGGAGCGTCTGGGTCAAGGCGGGCATCTGGCCGAGTCAGCATCTCCTTCACCAGTCGGACGGCGGGGTCACTGTCTTGCGTTTCCGCCCAGTTGTAATGAGGTAAGGGGTTGAACGTAGCGGATTGCTTACCCCTTACACGGTGGGAATACTGGATAGTCCCATGATGGTGGAACGCGGGGAGTTCAACTTCTTCCAATTCCTCTGGATCTTCCCCTACGTCCGGTAGGTTTGGCATTCTGGACAGGGCATCCGCGTTGGTATTGGAGCGTCCTGCCCGGTATTTGATCGTGAACTCATAGTTGGACAGGCGGGCCATCCATCTTTGCTCCAGGGCACCGAGTCTTGCCGTATCCAGGTGTGTCAACGGGTTGTTATCCGTGTACACGGTGAACCGGGAAGAGGCGAGGTAGTGCTTAAAGCGTTCGGTGACTGCCCACACCACTGCCAGGAATTCTAGCTTGAATGAGCTGTAATTCTCAGGGTTTCTTTCGGTGGGTCGCAGTTTTCGGCTGGCGTAAGCAATTACCCGTTCTCTCCCCTGCTGGATCTGGGACAGTACGGCTCCTAGCCCGATGTTACTTGCGTCGGTGTAGAGGATAAAGGGCTGGCTGTAATCCGGGTACGCCAGGATTTCATCCCCCGTGAGGGCCATCTTCAGCTGGCGGAAGGACTCTTCTTCCAGCATCTCCCATCTGAAGGGCGGCTTCTGGTTCTTGGCCTTCCTGGACTGGCCTATCAGGAGGTCCTGCATAGGAGCTGCCTTTTTGGTGAAACCGGGAATGAATCTTCGGTAGTAGCCTACCAACCCGAGGAACTGCCGCACTTCCTTTACGCTGGAGGGTCTTGGCCATTCCTTAATCGCGGTGATCTTATCAGGGTCGGGGGCCACTCCACCAGCACTCACCACGTGTCCCAGGTACTGCACCCTTGGTTTCAGGAGGTGACACTTGGAGGGTTTCACCTTTAGGCCGTAGTTTGCCAGGGCTTCGAACACTTCTGCCAGGTGTTTCAGGTGGTCCTCGTAGGTCTTGGAGTAGACGATGACATCGTCCAGGTATAACAGGACCGTCTCGAAGTTTCGGTGTCCCAGACAGCATTCCATCAACCGTTGGAAGGTTCCTGGTGCGTTGCACAGTCCGAACGGCATGCAGGTAAACTCGCTAAGTCCCATCGGGGTGGTGAATGCGGTCTTCTCCCGGTCCGCCTCTGCTACAGGAACCTGCCAGTACCCGCTAGTGAGATCCAAAGTAGAGAAGAAGTTAGCAGATTTTAAAGCGGCCAAAGACTCCTCTATCCTTGGTAAGGGGTACGCATCTTTGTGTGTGATACGGTTGATTTTCCGGTAATCTACACACATTCTCATAGTGTTGTCTTTCTTTTTAACCAAGACTAGTGGAGCTGCCCAGGGGCTACAGCTATCCCTGATTACCCCAGCCTCCTTCATGTCTCTAAGCATCCCCTTGGCGTGTTGGTAGTGTGCAGGGGGTACGGGTCGGTATCTCTCCTTTATGGGAGGATGGTCTCCCGTGGGGATATGATGTTCTACCCCCTTTACTCGCCCGAAGTCTAACGGGTGTTTACTAAACACTCTCTCGTAATCTTGAACCACCCGATAGACTCCCTGTTTCTGGTGTGAGGGAGTGTAGTCAGTACCCAAATGTAGTTGCTGACACCAGTCCTCTATTGTTTTCTTAGAGCCGTTACCTTCCTCTGGATGAGATGGAGGCAAGGGTTCCACGGATTGTACAGAATTTTGGTTGATGGTATACAATTTGGCTAGCGTAGCATACCGGGGCAGGTACACTTCCCTTTTCCCGATGTTTATTATGCGAACGGGCACCCTCCCATGGCGTACATCAACCACCCCCCGTGCTGTCAAAATGGTGGGCCTACTGTCTGAGTAGACGGGTTCTACCCTTGCTTGGTAGTCTCTACCTCTTAGACCAATAGCTGCCCGGCACCAAATCATCATTTCACTTTTTGGGGGCATGGCAATAGGGAAAGGGTCACACATTCTCACGCTTCCAATCTCACCACCGGAGAGTTCCACCTGTTGCCGCCGCATCAGTGCCCGGATCTCTTTTTGGAGCACTCGCTGCTGGCCGGAGCTGGCGTTCTTGGCAACCTGCTGTAAAATGAAAATCACCTCTGCAAGACAATTTTCAATCACATTAGTTCCTAGAGTTATGTTTGGGTGACTCTCGCGCTTGTCAATGTCTACAATGATCAGTCCCTGTGCTGCCAGTTCGACTCTACCGACTTTAATGGTCATCTCTTTGAATCCGATCTGTGGCACGGGTTGACCATTGCTGGCGATGATACTCAAGTCGTCGTCAGGGTAGCGGGTAATATCCGAGTCATTCCAGTACTGCTTAAAGAGCACGTACGGGATGGTGGTGACCTGTGACCCGGTGTCCAGTAGGGCACTCATAGGAATGCCATCCAGTACTACAGGCAAGACTGGACGTCCTCCCACGTATTTGTCACGCCAGTTCGATGGGCCTGGTGATCTTATTCCTAGGGGTTGACCCTCTACCCCAGGTTGTGCCAGTTTAAAGGACAGTACCTTGCCATATGTCCGGGTTGATTGCAGCGGCGGCAGATGGGTTGTCCATCCTCGTTGTATCGGTCGCTGGGTCTTCCTCTGGCCGGTGGGGTCCTCCTTGGTCGACGCCACGGGATGTCCTCCGGTCCGGATGCCAGCTGGATCTTCCCTGGAGCAGCAACCTGTAAAGACTGCACAGTTCGGGTTAGCGCAGCTACGCTTTTAGCTAGCTCTTGGACCTGATGGTGCAGGTCTGGAGCCGGGTCATTGTTCAAAGCCTGCGCATCAGCTCCCACAGGCCCTGCCGACAAGGGCGCCGCCTCCTGGTGGTAAGCGGTAGTAGGGCGCCTGTGGGCCACAACGCCACCCGGTGCCGGTTCTCGGAGCACCCGAATGGCTCTGTCCTTGAACTGTGCAAAGTCCAGATGAGGATCCTGCAAGGCCATTGCCCGCAACTGGGTTCGGTGGGCATTGCAATATAGTCCCTCTATAAATTGTTCGGTCAACAGCCTGTCCTCGTTTCCCACGCCGTCAGGGTCGGCCTGCTTAATGGCTCTCAGGGCCTCTTGTAGGTTTAGTGCATAGTCCCTTATATTCTCATGTGCTCGCTGTTTGCACCCGTAGAATCTAAGCTTAATCTCAGCTGAGGTGCGGGTATCAAAGGTGTCCTTCAGCCGGGTTAATATCCCTGCTACAGTCCTCCTCCCAGGTGGCCAGGACTTTACCTCCCTTTGGGCTGCCCCGGTTAGTTGGGCCACCAGGATGCTCACTTTTTGCTCTTCTGTGAGGGGGTACACCTGGAAGAGGCTATCCAGCTTTTCTCTAAAGTCATTCAGGGTATGTGACTCCCCTGAGTACTGGGGTAGCCAGGCTGCCCCCGGGATATAGGGCATCGTGAAAGGCATGACCGCTGCAGCGGTGGCGCTGGCGGTGGCTGTGGCAGTGAAGCTCTCCTCCGTATCCGACATCCTCCTCCCCCCTAGTGGACCGTGGCCTACCTTGCGATGATCCTCTTCCGTAGGCCGCGGCTCCGCAGTGGATCGTCAGGGTCGAGGACCTTCCGTCGCACTCCTGTGACGTCGGCGTCTGCTGGGCTCCTTCCAGGACCTTACGCAACGTCCGGACGTGAGGCGGAGCTCCAGTTCTCGCGCGCTTTCGGAGTCCACGCCCCTCTTCTTCCCGCGCGGCGTCTTCAAGATGGCGTCCAACGGCGGGAAAACTCCACGGATGGCGGGAAGAAGGCAGAAGATGGCGTCCAACGGCGGGAAAACTCCACGGATGGCGGGAAGAAAGTAGAAGATGGCGTCGGATGGCGGGAATCTTCACCACGGGTAAGTTTAAAAGTCTCTTTTTCAGGCACGCAGTACCCGGTGGTTGCGGGCACGTAATCCTGCCGACTACGCCAAAAGTTGACGCGCCCCTGGACCTGTGCCGAGTAGCGTTGCGCACGCGGGGGCCTACCCGGAGCCGGATCTGATAGGGGTAGTAGTTTCGTGGCGGTGACCCGGTCCGTGCCCAGGGAGTCAAACTAAGTGGCAGTCTTTAGCAGTAGATGTTAGAGTTTTCGACTACGCCACCCGTTGAATGCAGTTCTGAAACCGCCACTGCAGGGCAGACCGCTGAGGCCGGTAGTACGGTTGTGCAGCGTGGATGGTATAACCCCTAACGGGAGGGGTATGGCCTCAGGGCAGCCGACGTGAATGATGGGGTTAGCAGAGTTGCACGCAGGCACCAGGAACCACTCAGAGACGGTGCGGTGTAGTTCAGGGTCTTTACTGGTGGCAAAGGTAGACCCTCCCGGAGTACTGGCTAGCGATCGGGGCCTGGTCAGTCTGTGAGCAGATAGGATCTCCCCTGGCCAGGCGGAGTTGTAGGCCTCCCCAACTAATTGTACTCTTCTGGCTACCTTGCTAGAGGCGGGTAAAAGTAGCCCACGTCCCTGAGTGTACCGTGTGGTGCTCACCCGTATGGCCGGTGACTCGGGACCTTCTGGTAGCTTCCGCTCCACGACGGCGGTGCTGGTCCCTTGCGTGTGACCGTGCCTTCGGGTTTCTGGGCCAGAGGACCTGAAATCCCCTGCCGGTCGGTTTCTGCTGCTGGGTAAGGATTAGTCCCCACAGCCTCGGACTCCGGGTCCGGTGAGAACTCTTCAATCAGGGCGAGCTCTACAGCTTCCAGCCCCTGACTCCTTTTAGCACTGCTCCCACTGAGCTCCTGATCTTTCTTTCCTTGCTTTTGCTACACTCCAGACCAGACTGTGTCTCTGTCTGGGACTCCTCTTCTTCTCTCTAACCCTGCCTCAGCCCTAGTTTTATATAGGGGAAGTTCTTCCCCTCCCAGGACTGGGCAGGAGGTGTGGCATGCATAGGATTCCTGACCAGGAGACCTCCCACCTGCTCTCAGACGTAATATGGCTATTACTGTGGAAACCAGACACCTGGGGTGCCACATTATCGCAGCCGTCGTTGTTACTACTCCCCACAGGCGGAGCAGGGCCTCAGGGCAGAGGACAGGATGGATGGGGTAGTAGTCTAGGAGGTCTGGTGCTGCGTAGTGCGGTGTAGTGCAGAATAAGAGTCCGGAGGCCATAGGGGTTAACTTCCAGGGTTTTTACTCACGATGGAGATGGCATTAGGAAGGCATCTCCCTGCTCCTCGCGGAGTTCTGCGGTCACCAGAGACGGGGGGGGGGGGGTCCGACAACCTCCGAGTAAGTCCAGTGTTCAATCAGGACCCCGCACCAGAGTGTTCCTAGACTTCAGACGGGGTCCTTTCCTGTCTGTGTGTGTGTAGATAGGCTGGGTCTCCCTCTGAACTTCACTCAGAAAAAGGGTACGGGTGGCAGCTCCACTCTTTCCGTTACCCGGTGGGATCCTCAGGGCCTATCGGGCTTCCCTGACCAGGACGTGGAGTAGCAAGGTCAGGTATTGGGGGCCGGTACCCCTCTTGCAGCCGGAATCCCTCTGAATAGATCAGGTTGGCGAGGACAGGTGGCGTATACCGCTCCGTCTTCATCCTCCCTGGGATCCATTTGCGGTGGAGCTACACTCCTAAGCTCCGGGCCTTCTTGGTCATGGTCCTTGACCGGGTTGAGACATACATTATCTACAACCTGCCCCTCGACCCAAGACCAGGGTACGAGGGCTGTGACTCCCTCCACGGCAGGTCCACACAGGATCCACGTTCAGGGTGGGAGGTCACGATCGAAGAACAGTCAAAGAACACAGAACCCAGATGGCTGTGTATTAAATATGAAATTTAAAGTGTCACTAAAATGTAAGTCCTCCACCCTCGCCCACTAATTTGGTTCCCCTATCTCTTGGTTCCCCAGTCTCCCAACTTCCAGCAGGGGCAGCACCTGGTGCTTTCTTGCCCCCTCTGGTGAGAGAAGTGTGGTGTTGGATGTGGAGGTGGGGTCCTGACCATCGCACTGTTCTTACCTCGAAGGAGAAACACTAAACTCCATTAGAGAAGTGCAGCATCCCTGTGGCGGTCGAACCCTCAGGGGCGCCACACCTTCATTCCCAATAGCACTGTGCTCAGCTTTTTCTGGCAGCCCCATAGAAAATGAATGGAGCAGTGGTTGAACATTCTGTAATTGGAATAAAGGTGCTCCTTCGGGAATAAAAATTTCCCTGTGCTGACGATCGGTGACAGTTCCAGCGGTTGGACCCCCACCGATCAGTAACTTATTACCTATCCACAGTTTTCACTGGAAAATTCTTTCAGTTTTACTCAGTGCCCCCACTGTGGACATGAAGAATTACAATGTGTAGAACCGGTCCTTTAGAGTGTGAGACCCTCTATTTTGAGGCTATACCCATTGGCTAAGAGATGAGGGCCCTGACCAGAATTTGACACCTAGAAAATTAGAATTCCTTATTAGCCTATGGGAGTTTTCCTTTAAATTGTATAGTAGGGGACTACCATGTGGGCTTACAATAGCAATACTGCATAAAGACCCTTTAAGGTTTGGACTCCAATTTGCAGCCTGTAACATACAGGGACTTGAATAAAGCTGAATGCACAATGTACAATGTGTGATTGCACAATGATGAGTAGACCTGAGTAAAAATCAGGCTCGAGCCACAAATATTAGAAAAGATATTAAGAAAGATATAAACACAGGATGTATGTAATTTCCAGTATGGAGTAAATAATATCCATGAGAAGGTAGTCTATGAATTGTTCCAAGATCTGGTGGTGACATCATCATGGTACAAGACACCGAGTGGTTCTTGTCCTGATGATGTCACCAGTCTAAATATTGTTACACCATATAAAAGATTAAAAAAGGTTACGATTAAAGAGATTTTTTTCCTCTAATAAAGTAATATAAATCATTTTGAAAATAAAAATTTTGGATTGTTTTTTATTTTAGTAGGAAACTTTCTTTATGAAATGTTAAAAAAAAATAGAAAAAAGGGGTGAAATGGTTAGAAAAGCAACACGTCTCACTTCCTGCTCGTCGCATCGTCGATGTATCTGATTTAGTTTAGTCTAAACCTTTTTCACATAATATGCCAAAATGACGTTCTGCCCAGAAAACTTATTTTCCTGGAACTTTGGAGTTCCCCTGTTTTTAACATCCTGTACATGAGCCAAAGCAATGATTATTTAAAGGTTTTGCCTTTGAAACAGAAACTTTCTAGAATTTCAAAGCTTGATGTAGAGCCATCATAAAATTACTCACAACTATGTTCACAAAGAGGTAGATTCCATATGATATATATTTTATATATATATATATTTATATTGATTTATATATTTTTTTATTAGTTTTTCATGCCCTTTGGACAACCAACACCCTTGTTGTCGCCATCAGTCAGTATCTTTGTATTAAGACTATGTAATTCAATTTTTATGGTATGAATATTGAAATACTTCATTTTCTATAATAGTAGAAACCTCTTTAAAGGGAATGTGTTAGGGTCATCATAATGCTAAAGGGACATATGTCATTGATGTTCATACAAATATTATTTGTTTTGCAAAAAACAACTTTAACAGTGCAGCTCATTTTATGCTAATTAGCTAGGACTAGTCCAGAGGGCCATCACTCCCCCAGACTAGCCCAACCTCAGTTCCTATAGTCATACTCTTCTGGGCGTGATTGCCATTTTGCCCTGCTGTACACTTCATTCCCGTACTCTGTTCAGATTATCCCTTCCTGTGCATGCTCATTGAAGCCAAGTGGACTCTCCCCAGCTTCATCTGTGCATGCCCAGGTAGCCGATGGCATCATTTCCCATGGTGCACCTCATTCCAGCACCGAGTCACTATGGCTTCCTGGGCATGCGCAGATAAAGCCATGGACAGTTCACCCAACTTGACTTTGCATGCTCAGTTAGAGATGCTCGGAGCAGATATCGTGTGCATGCGGAAACAATGTCAATCATTCCCAGGGGGGTGTGACTGTAGGAACTGTGGTTGGACTAGTCAAGGGGAAGTGAAGTTCTTGCAGACTAATCCTTGCTAAGGCATAGGCTACATGGCAAATTTAGCCGTGACACAACCAGAAATCACTCGTAATGCAGTGAATGGCGTCTCATTATGAATCCTAGGGTACCACAACTGCGAAGGGCAAGTCCTAAAAATTCGGAACCTGTTAGATTTTTTTGTGACTTTCTTGAAGGGGGTTGTGGTACTCAAGGGGTTAAATTGCAAACTCTATTCAACTGCATTATATTGCGATGTAGCAGTGGCATAGATATGTGCAGTGTCAGACTGGGTTGGCAAAGGCCCACCAGTAACATTGATTCTTGGTAACCATTGTTCAGCTACATGCAAAAATAACCTGACCCTAGTACCCAAATTTACTTCAGCTTCTATGTAATAATAACCTGGCTAGCTTGTTTAATGAGTGATTAGATTTTGCCTATTTCTGCAAATTATGTATCAGGTGTTATAGCACTACTTCACAGGGGCCTACCGGAGGATTCTCCTGTTCTCCTGTGGGCCATTCAAAGCCTGGATCTGTGTCGCTGCCAAAATTTCCCTGCAGTCCCAGCCTAAGTTATAATACAGAAACCTTTGTGTGGGACATCAGACTTTGGTGTAACATAGTAATAGGTTAATTTGCTCTTATGGTGGCCAATTTGGAGTCCTGATGGGTTTCTTTAGGGTGATTGTCTAGTCCTCTGATGACAGTCATTATTATGATACTCCATACGGTACAAATCGTGGGGGTAAAACATATATATGTATATTTTGTTGTCTTCTATTTTCCTTGGGGTTCCTCTTATCACCACTTCTCCAGGGGGATATTGGTGAGTGGCATTGCCATCTAGTTCGTTCACATCCATTACTGATATCAGCAGAGGCTTGCACTTATATCCCTTCTATATTGTCACTGGGAGGAAGCAGTAATCTGAAAGTCACAGTTTCATTTAACATACTGTATAGCTGGCCTTGACATTATGTCTAAAGTGCCTTCCGAGTTTCCAAGGGTCACACTAGTCCCAGCTGCGGGGACTCACTAGAAACAGGAAGAGAGTCATTTCTATGGGGTTAATTTGGATCACTTCTTGTAGCCGTCTGATTGGTACTTTGGAAGTCATATAATGGACATAATTGTGCCTATTACTTCAGCAGTGACAGGTCCGATTTAGGCTGGCCATAGGTCATACTACTTCTTCTACTAAATGGACCATCTGGACTACTTATTTGGGAATTTGCAGTTTGTGCATGGAGATCATTGTGCCTAATAATTATCTTCCTGATTTTGAGAAGTTTCTACTTATGAGAGGACAGTTGATACTTGCAGCTACATAGGGCAGATTGCCAGTGTAGCACCCCGAGGGCTCGGCTGCTACAGGAGTATTGCACCCCGAACCAGAGGTGTGGTATTCCACTCCCGGGTAAGAATGGAGTGTGGAACGTGGCTCAGTTAGCTGCATGCACCACACACACCCCATTTCCGGGGGACAGATCAACGGTACTCCCACCAGATAGATGTGCAGGTACGACAGCGTCTGTCCCTGGCTGGAGTGGGGGGGGGGGGACATCCCAGTGGTGTAGGAGCAGAGAGGGGAGGGACTCTGGGCATAGGTAGGAGCCCATTGGGTGCTGGTCACCTGGGCTCGGGTGTCAGAAGGGAGTATATAAGGTGGGCACCATCTTAGAGCAGGGTGCAGTCCGGTTAGTTCAGTTCAGAGAGAGTTCAGCCAGAGAGGACTGACAGGGAGCTGTGGCTCAGTCCGGGCCCAGCTCCAGAGGCAAGCCTGAAGTGGAGACCTGAGACAGAGAGAGAGAAGGAACAGAAACACAAGGAAAGGCCCAGAGACGCAAGCACAGAGGGAACCCTGAGATCCCACAAGATACCGGGTGAAGGGTTGGCAGAGCAGGGTACCGGATCCCAAACTGGTGGAGGCCAATTATCCTCAGCCAGGAACCGGAGGTCGTGGTCAAGTCTTGGCGCGACCCCTCACCATATCCACCAGGAAGGCACGCCATATAGGGTCAGGGAAACCGGAGAGAGGTTTGACCAACAAAAGGCCCGAGGAAGCTGGACCAAGGTGGGTCCCTGGTGGGGACGGCCAGTAGAGAGGAAGAGAAGGGAGCTCTGAACCACGCTCTGAAATTGCCTGGGAGTTGGCCGAGTCCCGCACCTGGTGGACGCAGCACGGCTCGGGTGGTCACTGCTGGCCGAAGTGACCGGAGCAACAACTGTGAGTAAAGCTTTGGAAACTGCACCACCCGTCTCTGTGGTTCCTTGCCGCACCAGCACCATCAGTACTGGGACACTCGCACCATCACTCCCATCAGAATCCACACTAGCTGCCCTGAGGCAATACTCCTCCCGTGGGGAGTCATCCCATACTAAGCTGTACAAACAACATCAGCCTCAGCGGTCTGCAGTGCAGCGGCGGTCCCCACTGACCGCAATCCAGGGGTGGCGTAGTCGAACAATATAATATCTGCCACTAAAAACATCGCCACTTAGTTTGACACCCTGGGCACGGACCGGATCGTCGCCACGAGGACTACTACCCCTGTCGGATCCGGCTCCGGGTATTCCCCGCGTGCGCAACGCCACACAACATGGCCCAGGGGGCGCGTCACCAGTAGGAGCGTAACTAGAATTCACAGATCTCCAAAGCAAAATGAGATGGATTCCCACCATTGGCTAATGAAAGAAAACAGCAGCATGCCTTGCAATTACAGATTTTCAGACCAGGTGTCCTGAGGTCACATAAGTAGTCTGTGGCTGCTGGACAGGAGCCCTTGGATCCGCCTCTTAACTGTCAGGATCCCCGGTGCTTGATCATGCGGGTTCAACCTTCTTGACCTCAATCAGCATAATGAAGGAACAATGTTAAGGGTTGTTCACAATATTTCATGATGTCTCCTTTCCACAGAATAGGTCATAACGTGATGATCGGTGGAGGTCTGACAGCTGAGATTCCAAATAATGGACAACCCTTTTAACCATGCAGATTGAAGGGGTTGTCCGCTACTAATTTGTCTTATAAAATGTATCCTAGGATGATGTAAAAACAAAGAAAATGGATATAGACTTATCAGTGACTGCCGCAGCAAATCAACAGTCACTCATTGGCTACAGCAGACACGTTCCTTCTGAGCTGGAAAAAAACATCCTTCTATCTCTTGCTTCCAGTTCAGATAGAACGTGACCACTGCAGCCAAATAGTGATCTTTGATTGGCAGTAGTGGTCACTTGATGCGCCCTGAAAGCCAAGAAGCCAGCAGAGTCATTGGCAGTAGTACATCACTCTGTGCCAAATTTTAATATAAAAGTAGTAGTAGACAACCCCTTTACGATATTACGGTGACCGCTATTAGGAAGACAACCAAATTGTGGATCAGCCAGAGGGCACATGCCATGACAGAATATGCAGTTTTCCATATAACTCTTTTTTGGCAAACAATCCAGCAGGAGTTGTGTGTGACCAGCTTTAATATCATGGAGTGAGTCGACCCTTAAAATCCTTGAGTTACTAGCATGGATGTGTCATCCACTGAGAAGAAGCAAAGATGAATAAGAGTTCGGAGTGACTAAGAAAAGCAGCCATGAAATTGACCTGGAAGCTTATCATAGCTTTATGATTGTGAATGGATAAGAATGCTATCTGTGCACAGACCTCAGTTATTCTAGATCTCCAGATAACAGATGTTGCGGTGGAAATAGGACAGTCAGCACCGCCGTCTATGCACAGTTGTCCGGGGCTTTGATAGCTCCTGGCTGCAGTTCAAAATTCAACGCTTGTTGCTTTCTTCCGATTACCTTCTGCCCGTACTGAGTCTGTGACGTGTGACTGGCTCCAGAAGTGAATGAATGAAATGCTGATCTTCTTCTCTTACAACATGACCACAGAACACGATTAAAATACAACTGTAATTACTCATGTCTGTGGTCCCATCAGGGTTGGATCAATGTTGGTATAGGGCCAAGGTTATGCTGGTGTGGGTGGCAATTTGTCTCTAACAAGAGGGGCTGAGCCCAGGCTGAGACTGTGGCATACTATTACATAATATTTTAGCAGCAATATAACTTACTAAACCATTTTGAAATAAGCAAGGTTGTAGTGTTACATCCATGTCTACTGTGCTGTTAGGTCGTGCCGCGCTTGCACTACCAATGGCATTGGGGGATGCAGGTGACGCGCCCCCAGGGCCGTGGGGTACTCTGCAGCCGAGCCTCTGGATGCCAGTTGGGGGACATCACGGTGGCTGGCCCGGTCCGTGGCCCAGGGCGGTCACTCAAAAGGGGTGTTATTTTTATATGGGTTTTTTGGGATTGTTCATGATGCCACCTGTGGATTGGGGTTAAAGGGAGCCGCCGCTGTGGAGCAGTCCTCTGGAGCTGGTGTTACAGCAGCAGGGATGGTGTGGCTCTCCACAGGTAGAGCTTGCTCCAGGGCTGTGTAGGTAGTGAAAGTTGCGCCGGGCGTTGTAGTGCAGGGGGAAAGATGCTGCGGACGAAATAATGGACAGAGGCGGTGCGGTGCAGTCATCCGAGTCTTTACTCACAGTTCTTCAGTTCCTCAGGGTGCACTGTCAGCTTACAGCCTCCCACGTCGCGCTGCGTTCACCAGGCAAGGGTTCAGCTCTTCCTCAGGCAGGTTAGGAGTACCTGACAGAACCCCACTTTCACGTGTTCCTAGCTAGACCAACTTCACGCTGGGTCTTTCTCCCTCCTGCCCTGCGCTGCCCACTCTCAATCCTGCTCGGGTGCTCTGAAGTCCCTCCTGTCCGTCGGAGTTCACAGACCAGCTTGACCGTCACGGGGATTAGAATGCGGCTTACGATCCCTCTGTCTTCTGACAGATTCGGGGCGTACGGGTGCCGTCCTGCACTCGCCGTACCCCCTAGGATCCCTTCTTAGAACGGAGCCTACTCCCTGCTCCCCTCCAGGGCCTCCAGACCAGGCCCTACTTGAGGCTCTGCTCCCAGACTGTTCTTCTGAACTGTCTTCTACTACTCCACTCCTCCCCAAGATGGCTTCCCTATTTATATCTCCTACCAAAGTGCTTCCCCTAACTACTTCCTCCACCCACACTACTGGTTCCCCCTACCTTTGGTTCCCCCCACTCCAGCCAGGGTCAGGGCTCAGCAGGAAGATACATTGTGTCTTGCCCTTCCAGCCGGCCTGGAGCAGTGTAGGGTTCCGGCAGCACTCCCTCCTTACCTGAGAGAAGGAGACACCACACCTCTGGGTGAGGTGCAGTACCTCTGTGGCGACTGAACCCTCAGGGGCACCACACAGGCATGGTCCTATTTTACATTAGTCTGACTGTGACTTGTTGTACCACCCAGACAGGGAGTCTATGTCTTACTACATGTTGCTGATAATCTGTTGTAATCAGCTCTCTGCTGTGAGCTGAGGTCACTCCCTTTTTACGTCCCCAACAGCTGCCAGTTATAATTTTTTACTACCATGGTTTGTTTCCTTGTGTAGCCATTGTATCCTGAATCACTTGATTCATTTTTCTGTTGTCCCAACTGCCTCACAATTCTATCCCTCACTTTGACCTCCTGGTAACTACCCTGCTTAATGATGTTTCTTTCTGCCTGCTTGCTCCACTGGCCAGAGACCTCTCCATGGACATAACCCAGGGTAATCTGCGTAAATCCAGATTCCTATATAGGTGTGAAAGGGTGAAAACAAGGGTTCCTGTGGGATCTGATAAGCGCTGTGGCTTATGCAAAGCCTGTCCATGGAAGCCCTATTAAGAGCTGCCCAGCTACCAAGAACAAATCTATATTATTGATAGAAGCCACATTTATCTAACCAACTTTCTGCTTGAAATGTCTACAATCTAAGGGCATTGGCTTCTTGCCACAATTTTTCCGAACCAGAGTCAAAACCGCAACCTCTTGCTTCCGTTTCGGAAAAATAACACAAATAAAAAAAAAATACACATTTAGTATCTCTGCATTCATAAAAGTCTGATCTATCAAAATACAAAGAAACAAAAAGAAAAATCAAAAGGCCAGAATTATATTCTTTTGGTCGTCGCAACATTGCAAAAAAAATGCAATAAAAGGTGATAAAAAAAATCATATCTACCCCAAAATGGTATCAGTACAAATGTCATCTAGGGGCGCAAACAAATAGCCATCATACAGCTCCGTATCCCAAAAAATGGAAACATTAAGGGTCTCGGACAATGGCGACAAAAGCAAATTTTTTTTTTTTTCACCGCTTAAATTTAAAAAAAAAACTACATATGTTTAGTATCTGCAAACTCGTACAGACCTGTAGAATCATATTGCCAGGTCAGTTTTACCATATAGTGAGCAATTGTGAAATTGCACTTTTTTTTGCAATTTCACTGCACTTGGAATTTTTCCCTCTTTCCAGTACATTATATGATAAAATGAATGATGTCATTATTCAAAATTAGAACCCATCTTGCAAAAAACATACCGCTATATGGATGGGAAAATAAAAAATATATGGCTCTTGGAAGAAGGTGAGGGAAAAAAGAAAACAAAAAAACTTGCCAGGGGGTGAAGGGGATAACAACTGAGCAACCTAAAGGTGTATGACCATTGGAATCCGCCAATCATGAGAACTGGGGTCCTAAGTTCCTTATGGATAGACGGGCCAAGATGCACAAAATTGAAGTGGAACAACAAATATTAGGTGCATCACTAAAAGGCTTATTTTTCCTCATGTGTCAAAAAACTTACAGGCAGGTAGGCTAACTACTATCTGACTGTTCTGCTTGGCATCGATCTTTGCTGGCTCAGAGTCGTCACATGCCGCTTCTGCTGCTTCATTTAACCTCACGTCAACAGAACAGCTCTTCCTCTTCGGGTCTGTTCTGTAGATGGGGCGTCACTCTGAAAGTCATGCTGATTGACAGCCAACTCCCCGCAGATAGGCAGCAGGGAGCCAGCTGTCAATTAGCATCATATTGAAAGTGACACCCCGTTGACAAAGCAGAGCGAAAGAGAAGCTGCTGTTGATGTGACATCACCAAAAACCGCAGAATTGCCGGCAGGAACGGTAAGTGACCACTCACAGCCGTCAGAGATCGGCGTCAGGCAGAACAGGCAGGTACTTAGCCTACCTGCCTGTAAGCTCTTATTCTTCTGGGCTGCTCTGTCGATGGGGCAGACGTCATGCTGATTTACAGCCAGCTCCCCGCAGTAAGGCAGCAGGTAGCCGGTTGTCAGTCATCATGACATCGGTAGTCATGCGCCATCAACATAGCCGAGTGGAAGAGAAGCCGCTGCTCTGTCGATGCTGTGATCAACAGCTGGAGGGGTCTGTGACTGCTCTGTGCTGGCAGAGATCGTCAGAGGACACAACAGACAGATAGTTACCAACTACCTTCCTGTTAATTCTTAGGCCCATAGCAGAAAAATTAAATAGTCCCGAATAACCCCAATCTCTAGGGGGGTAAGTGGCTCAAGGGATGTCTGGCAGCCACTTATTGCCCGCTTTTTGTTTTATAACCATAAATATGCCCACTCTGCCAGTCGTAAAGTTCATGTTTCTAAGAGAATCAGGGATATAACTCGAATATATATATTAAATCTATGCTATGAAGAGTTACCCTTTAAAAGTATTTAGCCTTACCGAGATATTCCGTCACCTCATTCTTCTTTCACAAGGTAACTACGTCTTTAAAACCACGTGGCTTAATACCGTGTCCTTAAAAACCAGGGCAAAACAAGTGCTTGTTCATATACATGGTTCAGAGACAAATAATAAACATATTCACAAATCCAGCAGAGTCGGTGCCAAGGAACACAAACACGGGCAAAGAGGACTCGCGTCTGAAGTAGAGCGTGCAGACAGCACGATCCAGTGTAATACCCCACAATCCTTCCTGGGCCAACTGACTGCTTGTTTTCATAATGCAAGACTGCCATAGTGGCTTCTGTCTATGATCCGGGATGTTTGGACCCGTCTTAATACAGTTTTGCTACCTCCCTTCTCCGTGCCTGCAATCTTCACATTGGTGAAGTTCCTTAACTGGCACCATTAAATCGTTACATTCATGTAGAAATTGTTTTAACTGGCGGGACACACTGTCTTATTTTTACTAAAAAATATGATTACTTGTGGGTTTTCAGGAATCGGGGCCAGGAAAAAGGCAGAACCACCATTGCTTTTTGCTATGGCAACTAAATTCGAGCTGAGTTTGCTAAACCGGAGTGATGCCATCAAGGGCTGGATGGATAAAGCTAAAAGTGGAGACGAAAACAGTAGAGAAAAACTATGTTAGGAGATGAACGGAATAAACTTTAATGAAAAAAAATGTGGTCACGTTATACGGTAAAACAGTATGGGCACCAAAATATATGTTCCTAGTGTATGTATGGACTTGTAAAACAATTGATGTTTGCATTATGCTCTTAAAGGGGTAGTTTTATGAAGTAAACTTTTTCTAGGCCTCCCCTTTTGTCACTATGACCGGCTGTGATGTCCCGTTTGGTGAGGGTCCGACTGCTGGGATCCCCTCTCCGATCCAGAGAATGGGACTCTGAAATGCTCCTGTCAGAATGGAGTGGCACTCATGCATGCGCTCCACTTTTCCACTCATCTTTTATGTACTGTACTGAACTGAACAGTCTCTTAGACAATGAATGGAGGAGCATTGCGCATGTATGTCCACTGCTTCTTCCAGCAAGTCATTTCAAAGCCCCCATTCTTAGGATTGGCTGGAATCTCAATTGCCAGACCTCCACTGATCATCACGTTGTCACCTATTCTGTGGATAAGAGATCTTGAAATGTTGGGAATAACCCTTTAATATTTCTCCTTCGTTATGCAGATTGAGGTCAAGAAGGTTGAACCCCCCCCATGATCAGACATTAATAGCAAATGCTAAAGGTAGACTATTAAGGGCCTAGAGTTCCCCATTATTAAAGGGATTGTCCACTACTCGAATAACCCCTTCTCTATGCATATGTTACCCCCATGTAAAGTAAAAACACCTATACTAACTTCTGGTGCTGGCACCTTTTCAGTGGTGTCGGCACTTGCTCTCCCGGGGATCGTGAGGCAGCCACAGTTGCCACTTCTTTTGGATGTCAATTGCATCCACAGGAGAGGAGAGTGAACCCAATGCTGATTGGCCACAGGGATTGCATGACATAAAAATGACACGCGATCCCCGGGAGAGCATGTGCCAACGGCACTGGTACTGGAGGTGAATATAGGTGTTAATATTTTACTGCAGGGAAACATATGGATTCAGAAGGGGTTATCCGAGTAGTGGACAATCCCTTTAAGATAGACATCAGATTTTAGGTCCCTGTGAAACATTAATGGTCTAATTCATCAAGGTATTTTCACCAGAGTTATTATATTATACTCCTTAAAATTTTGCAAAATGGTGGCATTTCTATGCCAGTCCTGGCCAGCTCCACCAAACTTGGCAGAGCTGGGATGAGAAGGTCATGATGAAGCCATAAATATATGACAGCCCCTGGCTGGAGTAGTATTTCTGTCGGAGTTGCACGACAGTTTTAAGATGTGCTTAATTCATTAAGAGGCTCATGCCTTTAGGGGATCATACTCCAGCACTTCTTTCATTAAATAAGTTATCTACTTCTTGGACAACTCCTTCTCATACCCCATTTGGTCCCGATAAAATAAAAAAGCTTATACTCACCCCCCGTGTTGGCGCCGTTCCAGCGGTGTTGGAATTTTTCTCTTCCGGGACTCCCATGCGATTGTTGTGATAAATGACCCAATTAGCGCTGGTGTCACTGCAACCGCCTTCGTATGAACATGAAGAGGAAGCCAGGGCTGCGGCTGCTCTCTCGCCTTCTTTTCATGTTCAATTTGTTCAAAGGCGGAGACAGTGACGCCAGCGCTGATTGGGCGCAGGGCTAATGTGACGCTCTAGCCCTCCCTGAGCTGTGGGGTTACTCGGAGCCGGGTCAGTGTAGGTGTCGCGGGGATGCAGTCGTGGCCTGGACCCGTTCCGTGCCCAGGGCTGTCACAGTAAAAATAATGGGCTTCTTTTAGGATGAGTGGTATTTCGACTACGCCACCTGCGGTTTCCGGTGATGGACACCAGCGCTGCAACAGTGCACTGAGGCTGGTGTTTTGGGCAGCTAAGATGGGACGGCTCCCCACAGGCAGAGCAGGCCTCAGGGCAGTGTGAGAAGGAATGGTGGGTGCAGTGCCGCCCAGGAAATAACAGGCTGAGGCGGTGTGTGAAGTCATCCGGGTCTTTACTCAATTTCAGATAAACCTTCAGCCGCAAAGCTTCTCTCTGCTACATACGGCGTACTGCGGCGACCGGGAAGGGGGTCCAGCACTTCCCAGGTAGATCAGGAGCACCTGTCGAGACCCCGCTGGTGTGTGTTCCTCTCCTTGGTAGGTTCCCCCACTAAGTCTTCTCCTGACTGTGTGTGGTACGAACGTGGTGTAAGGCCGGGTCCCACTGGATAAACGCAGTGTAAGAGATACAGGTGGCGTAGGCCGCTCCGTCCGTATCCCGGGCTTTTCTGACTGAGACGTGAAGTAGCAAAGTCAGATATCGGGGGCCGGTCACCCCTCTTGCAGCAGGAATCCCTCTGACTAGGCCAGAGTAAAGAATACAGGTGGCGACTCCGCACCGTTCGTATCCCCTGGGATCCTTTTGCCTGTGGAGCCTATCTCCTCCGCTCCCCTCCAAGGCCTTCTTAGGTCAGGACCTTGACCGGGTAGAGACAGTGGTTAACTCTGACCCGCTCCTCGTCTCAAGGCCAGAGTACGAGGACTGTGTATCTTCAGTCAGCTGCAGACTTTTGCTGGACCCTGGCAGAAGACCACAATCAAAGACCTTGAACTTAAGATGGCCGTAGATTAAATATGAATCAATAAGTGTTTCCTAAAAGTGTGTGACGCACCCCTGGGCCTGTGTCGCGCAGCGTTGCGCACGCGGGAGCTTACCCGGAGCCGGATCTGTTAAGGGTTGTAGTCTCGTGGCGGTGACCCGGTCCGTGCCCAGGGAGTCAGACTAAGTGGCGCTGTATTAGTGGTAGATGTTGTACGACTACGCCACCCGTTGAATGCAGCGAAGGAGCTGCCGCTGCAGGGCAGACCGCTGAGGCCGGTGGTAGGATTGTGCAGCGTGATAGTATAACCCCCAACGGGAGGGGTATGGCCTCAGGGCAGCCGACGTGGATGATGGGGGTAGCAGGGACCACTCGGAGACGGTACGGTGTAGTTCAGGGTCTTTACTGGTGACAAAGATAGACCCTCCCGGAGTACTGGCTAGCGATTGGGGCCTGGTCAGTCCTTGAGCAGATGGGATCTCCCCTGGCCAGGTGGAGTTGTAGGCCTCCCAAACTAACTGTACTCTTCTGGCTACCTTGCTAGAGGCGGGTATAAGTAGCCCACGTCCCTGAGTGTACCGTGTGGTGCTCACCCGTATGGCCGGTGACTCGGGGCCTTCTAGTAGCTTCCGCTCCACGACGGCGGTGCTGGTCCCATGCGTGTGACCGTGCCTTCGGGTTTCTTGGCCAGAGGACCTGAAATCCCCTGCCGGGCGGTTTCTGCTGCTGGGTAAAGATTAGTCCCCACAGCCTCGGACTCCGGGTCCGGTAAGAAATCTTCTCAGTCAGGGCGAGCTCTGCAGCTGCCAGCCCCTGACTCCTTGTAACACTGCTCCCACAGAGCTCCTGTTGTTTCTTCCCATAGCTGCTTCTCTTCTCTGTCTCTACTTCTGGCATGGCCCAGGAGCTGGGCCCAGCCGGAGCCACAGCTCCCTGTCAGCCCTCCTGGCTGCACTCTCCCTCTGAACTCTCTAACCCTGCCTCAGCCCCAGGTTTATACAGGGGAAGTTCTTCCCCTCCCAGGACTGGGCAGGAGGTGTGGCATGCATAGGATTCCTGACCAAGAGACCTCCCACCTGCTCTCAGACATAACATTGCATTACTGTGGAAACCAGACCCCTGGGGTGCCACATTCCCCCCTAGTGAAATTTAGTACTCCGGGACTAAACATATTTTTTTTTTAGAAAGACATAACAGGGTATAACAATAATAATACAATAAGAAAATCACATAAAGGTGGTCACGGCATGTCCGCAACCGGGTGCAGTCTTTGAAGGAAACAAAGGTGTCCATTTCACCAAAACAGGGAGACGTAACCAGGTAGGGGTCTGTCCTGCCCCGAGTCCTTAACAGTCTTTTAGTCCATCCTGGGTTACGCTCCACTAACTGTACAAAGGATTCCCGGTAAATCCACCAAGGACTCCTATAAATTACTAGAAACACATAATTATTTACAGGATATGGCCGCTCTCAGTCCTCGGCCATTGGGGATAAGGATTGGCTGCTCACAGTCCTCAGCCTGGTAAGGGATAGGGGATGGCTGCTCACAGTCCTCAGCCTGGTAAGGGATAGGGACACACGGGGAACAATTCACTAATCCCAACGGGGACCATATTTTAATTAGCAGCAGTCCTTGTACCCTAACGGGTAACTATGTACAGCTCTTTATTCACGCTACTTCCCTTCAGTAGCTATGTCCTCTTTGTGCTCCCTCCTGAGGGTAGTCCTCAGACCCGTCCGGGTCCTCTTGGCTTTCCTCGTATTGGTAGTACTGCAGCTTCTCCTCGGTTAGCTGGGTTAGTATCTCTGCGACAGTCCTCCTCCCAGGTGGCCAGGACTTTACCTCCCTTTGGGCTGCCCCGGTTAATTGGGCCACCAGGATGCTCACTTTTTGCTCTTCTGTGAGGGGGTACACCTGGAAGAGGCTATCCAGCTTTTCATTAAAGTCATGCAGGGTATGCGATTCCCCTGAGTACTGGGGTAGCCAGGCTGCCCCCGGGATATAGGGCATGGTGAAAGGCATGACCGCAACAGCGGTGGCGCTGGCGGGGGTTGAAGCGGTGAAGCTCTCCTCCGTATCAGACATCCTTCTCCCCCATAGTGGACCGTGGCCTACCTTGCGATGATCCTCTTCCGTAGGCCGCGGCTCCGCAGTGGATCGTCAGGGTTGAGGACCTTCCGTCGCGCTCCTGTGACGTCGGCGTCTGCTGGGCCCCTTCCAGGACCTTACGCAACGTCCGGACGTGAGGCGGGGCTTCAGTTCTCGCGCGCTTTCGGAGTCCACGCCCCTCTTCTTCCCGCACGGCGTCTTCAAGATGGCGTCCAACGGCGGGAAAACTCCACGGATGGCGGGAAGAAGGTAGAAGATGGCGCCGGATGGCGGGAAAACTTCGCGGATGGCGGGAAGAAGGTAGAAGATGGCGCCGGATGGCGGGAAAACTTCGCGGATGGCGGGAAGAAGGTAGAAGATGGCGCCGGATGGCGGGAGACTTCACCACTGGTAAGTTTGAACAGTCTTTTTCAGGCACGCAGTACCCGGTGGTTGCGGGCACGAAATCCTGCCGACTACGCCAAAAGTTGACGCACCCCTGGGCCTGTGTCGCGCAGCGTTGCGCACGCGGGAGCTTACCCGGAGCCGGATCTGTTAAGGGTTGTAGTCTCGTGGCGGTGACCCGGTCCATGCCCAGGGAGTCAGACTAAGTGGCGCTGTATTAGTGGTAGATGTTGTACGACTACGCCACCCGTTGAATGCAGCGAAGGAGCTGCCGCTGCAGGGCAGACCGCTGAGGCCAGTGGTAGGATTGTGCAGCGTGATAGTATAACCCCCAACGGGAGGGGTATGGCCTCAGGGCAGCCGACGTGGATGATGGGGGTAGCAGGGACCACTCGGAGACGGTACGGTGTAGTTCAGGGTCTTTACTGGTGACAAAGATAGACCCTCCCGGAGTACTGGCTAGCGATTGGGGCCTGGTCAGTCCTTGAGCAGATGGGATCTCCCCTGGCCAGGTGGAGTTGTAGGCCTCCCAAACTAACTGTACTCTTCTGGCTACCTTGCTAGAGGCGGGTATAAGTAGCCCACGTCCCTGAGTGTACCGTGTGGTGCTCACCCGTATGGCCGGTGACTCGGGGCCTTCTAGTAGCTTCCGCTCCACGACGGCGGTGCTGGTCCCATGCGTGTGACCGTGCCTTTGGGTTTCTTGGCCAGAGGACCTGAAATCCCCTGCCGGGCGGTTTCTGCTGCTGGGTAAAGATTAGTCCCCACAGCCTCGGACTCCGGGTCCGGTAAGAAATCTTCTCAGTCAGGGCGAGCTCTGCAGCTGCCAGCCCCTGACTCCTTGTAACACTGCTCCCACAGAGCTCCTGTTGTTTCTTCCCATAGCTGCTTCTCTTCTCTGTCTCTACTTCTGGCATGGCCCAGGAGCTGGGCCCAGCCGGAGCCACAGCTCCCTGTCAGCCCTCCTGGCTGCACTCTCCCTCTGAACTCTCTAACCCTGCCTCAGCCCCAGGTTTATACAGGGGAAGTTCTTCCCCTCCCAGGACTGGGCAGGAGGTGTGGCATGCATAGGATTCCTGACCAAGAGACCTCCCACCTGCTCTCAGACATAACATTGCATTACTGTGGAAACCAGACCCCTGGGGTGCCACATGTGTCCTCCACCCTCACCCACTACATGGTTCCCCAAATCTTTGGTTCCCCCCATCTCCTCTATCCCGGACCGGGGCAGCACCCTGGTGCATTTAGGCCCCCTACAGGACAGGAGTGGTGTATTGTTGAGTGGTGAAGTGGGGTCCTGTGTGATGCTCCATCCTTACCTGGAAGAGGAGATACCACACCTCGAACTGAGGTGCAGTACCCCTGTGGCGACTGAACCCTCAGGGGCGCCACATTAACGTGTCACAACAACCGCACGGGGACCTCAGGAGAGTGAGTGCCGACACCGCTGGCACAGGAGGTAAGTATGAGCTTTTTTATTTTACCAGGGCAAAACATTTAAATCAAGAAGGGGTTGTCCTAGTAGTGGACAACCCCTTTAAGATTGGCGTGCACAACATCAGTCTTTATGAATCAGACCCTTTCTCCTAACAAATGTGCATGGGTTGATCAAATTATAATTCAGTCATACTTTGACATAACGTCTACTCGATCACATTTTTACTTGTAAATACTTGTAAATTTATGCACATTGTGTTAGTATCAAATGTCTCCTGTCTGAAGTTCTTCTCGAGGTCAGAAGAAGTCTGAATCCAGTATTATACGGTTATTAATATTCCTGGCAGGAAAACACATTTTCACGATCCTTCAACAACACTATTTTTTTGCAAGTTTCAAGCATTATTTCTCCCATAAAGACAACACTTGCCCATTTGCTGTTAGGTAAAATAGGCACTAAAGACCTCCTTCCTGCTCAATCAACCAAACCATGCATTACATGCAACCATTCATTTGAATTACCGCCAAATAATGCTGTTTCCTCTGCAGCAGCCACCCGGCCATGTATTTGCCTGGCACCATGTCGCCACACTGTTGGTAGTTGGCATTGAACTACTTCATAGCCCACTGGCTACTTCATAGGCCACCTTTCATATGGGTGCTTCCTCCACCAGGCCTTAGATATGCTTAGGACAAATCAGTCTAAAGCATATGACCAGGCATTAGTAGTGGTCTTCAATCACTGTTGGCCCTCAGGGTCTCTGCTACTCAAGTTAGGGCAAAATATGAAGTATTTCTCCCAGGAAATTATTGCAGTTACACATGTTTTGTTATACACATGTTTATTACCTTTGTGTGTAATGGAACAATACAAAAAAAGGCAAATTGGACATAATTTCACACAAAACCCCAAAAATTGGCTGGACAAAAATATTGGCACCCTGAACTTAATATTTGGTTGCACACCCTTTGGAATAAATAACTGCAACCAATCACTTCCTATAACCATCAACAAGCTTCTTACACCTCTCAACTGGAATTTTGGACCACTCTTCGTTTGCAAACTGCTCCAGGTCTCTCATTTGAAGAGTGCCTTCTCCCAAAAGCAATTTTAAGATTTTTCCACAGGTGTTCAATGTGATTTAGATCCAGACTCATTGCTGGCCACTTCAGAACTCTCCAGCACTTTGTTTCCATCCATTTCTAGGTCCTTCATGAAGTATGTTTGGGGTCATTGTTGTGCTGGAAGACCGATGACCAAGGATGCAAACCCAGCTTTCTGACACTGGGCACTACATTGCGACCCAAAACACTCTGGTAATCTTCAGATTTCATGATGCCTTGTACATAGTCAAAGCACCCAGTGCCAGAGACAGCAAAACAACCCCAAAACATCTTTGAACCTCCACCATATTTGACTGTATGTACTGTGTTCTTTTCTATGTAGGCCTCATTCCGTTTTTGGTAAACAGTAGAATGATATGCTTTACTAATAAGTACTATTTTGGTCTCATCTGTCCACAAGACACTTTCCCACTTTCCCTCACATTCTTAACAATTCATACTATAAAAAAAGTGAAAACTATGTTATAATTGCTGTTTTTGTTAATCTCGACTAAAAAAAAATATATAAAATGATCCAAAAGTTGTATATGTACTAAAAATGGTAAGAATAAAAAGTACAGCTTGTTAGATAAAAAAAAAGCCCTTACAGTCTTGCAGACAGAAAAAAGAAAAAAAAGGGCTCTTACTATGTGACAACGAAAACAAAAAACATTTTTTTAAATGATTTTTCTTGTGAAACATAAAAAAATATATAAATTAGGTATCATCGTAATAGTATCGACATGCAGAAAGTTAACATGTCGATTAACTGCATGATGAATCCTGTAAAAAAATGTGAAAACACTTCCAGATTTAATAATTTTAGTTCATGCCTACAAGAAAAAAAATTAAGTGATCAAAAAGTTGTATGTACCCAAAAAGTTATATTATTAAAAAGTACAGCTTGTCCCACGAAAGGCAACCCCTATTATAGCACCATCTAGGGAAACATATTACAATTATGGTGTATCCGAAAATAGTAGCAAAATATATCTATATATATAATCGTCTTATCCCGTCTGTCTGTCTGTCTGTCGTTCTGTGTCTGTCCGTCTGTCCAGGAAATCCCGGGTCGCTCATTGGTCCGGCCGCTGTCTGTCCAGGAAATCCCGTGTCGCTCATTGGTCCGGCCACGGCCAATCAGCGACGTGGGATTTCAGAAAAAAGATGGCAGCCGTTAGCGGCTCATCTGCCGCACCGAGGTCAGCGGCGATGCAGCGGGGAGATGAGCGGCGCTAGCAGCAGAACTACCCCGACCGGCGCCGCAGACCTCCATGCGACTAACATCGGGAGATCAGCGGCTGGGGCGCTCATCTCCCAGCTGCTCGCAGCGGAAGTAGCCGCACAAGCAGCACCGCTCCCCGGTCCTCACTAATATGACGCTGATTGGTCGCGCTCGACGCCCGCGACCAATCAGCGATATGGGCGGAAAATTTAAACGCCGCTCTGCTGATTGGTCGCGGTCGCCGGCCGCGACCAATCAGCATTATTGGCGCCACATTTAAACCCCGCTCTGCTGATTGGTCGCGGTGGCTGGCCGCGACCAATCAGCGATATGGGCGGAAAATTTAAACGCCGCTCTGCTGATTGGTCGCGGTCGCCGGCCGCGACCAATCAGCAATATGGGCAGCAAATGTAAACGCCGCTCTGCTGATTGGTCGCGGTCGCCGGCCGCGACCAATCAGCATTATTGGCGCCAAATTTAAACCCCGCTCTGCTGATTGGTCGCGGTGGCAGGCCGCGAGCAATCAGCGATTTTGATGCCAAATTTAAACACCGCTCTGCTGATTGGTCGCGACCGCCGGCCGCGAGCAATCAGCGATTTTGGCGCCAAATTTAAACACCGCTCTGCTGATTGGTAGCGGCAGCCAGCCGCGACCAATCAGAGATTTTGGCGCCAAATTTAAACACCGCTCTGCTGATTGGTCGCGGCCGCCGTCCTGCCGCGACCAATCAGCGAGATTGGCGCCAAATTTAAACAACGCTCTGCTAATTGGTCGCGGCCGCCAGCCGGCCGCAACCAATCAGCGAGATTGGCGCAAAATTTCAACCCCGCTCTGCTGATTGGTCGCGACCGCCGGCCGGCCGCGACCAATCAATATTCCCTGCATATCTTCTGTCTCACTCAACTGTGCCCTTTGGAATGCGCGCTCAGCTTGTAATAAACTCTCTTACATCCATGACTTTTTACTCTCTAATTCCCTCAACCCTCTGGCTCTCACTGAAACCTGGATCCAGCAATCGAACACCACCGCCGCTGCAGCTCTCTCCTATGGTGGCCTACATTTCGCTCATACCCCGCCACCTGACAACAGATCAGGGGAAGATGTTGGTCTGCTTCTTTCAACAAAATGTACTTTTCAGGTTATCCCCCCTGTACCCTCCCTTATCTTCCCGTCTTTTGAGGCCCACACAGTCAGACTCTACCAGCCCTTCTCCCTGCGAGTGGCGGTTGTCTATCGCCCTCCAGGTCCCTCCCTTCAATTCCTGGATCACTTTGCTGCCTGGCTTCCAAATTTTCTATCCTGCGACATCCCAACGATAATCATGGGAGATTTTAACATCCCAATTGGCAATTCTCTTTCCCCATCTGCCACGCAGCTTTTATCACTAACCTCCTCCTTCGGCCTTTCACAGCTTGCTAATTCTCCTACACATGAAGACGGGAACACATTGGACCTGATCTTCTCCCGGCTTTGCTCAGTACATGACTTTACTAACTCTCCCCTTCCACTCTCTGACCATAATCTTCTTTCATTCTCTGTCCAGAACTGTGACTCTACTCAAGACACCCCCACTTTCCACACTTATAGAAATTTACGCGCCATTAACACCCAGAAATTTATAAAAAGGTTGCAATCATCATTGGCCCCAATCTCCTCCCTCTCATGTCCCAACTCTGCATTGAAGCATTATAACAAAATAATGCTATGCGCCCTGGATGAAGCCGCACCTCCTACACAAAGAAAAATTCTGCATAGTTGGCGACAACCCTGGCACACGCCTCAAACACGTCTTCTCCAGAGGTACTCCAGGTGCGTTGAATGGCTGTGGAGAAAATCAAATCTGCCCGAAGATTTCCTCCATTATAAATTTATGCTGAAAACATATAACTCTGCGCTTCACCTCTCCAAACAAACCTACTTTAACAACCTCATCATCTCACTTTCCAATAATCCTAAACGACTCTTTGACACTTTTCATTCTCTCCTCAATCAAACAACACAGGCCCCGACCACTGACCTCAGCTCTGACGATCTGGCCAATTATTTCAAAGAAAAAATTGGCCATATCCGACAGGAGATTTTCTCCCAATCCCCAAATGTTATGCCTGCTCTCCCCCGCCACATTGTATCTTGCTCACTTTCTGACTTTGAACCAGTCACGGAAGATGAAGTGATCAAGCTCCTTGCATCTTCTCGCCCTACCACCTGCACCAGTGACCCTATTCCCTCACATCTCCTTCAGTCCCTTGCTCCAGCTGTCACCACTCACCTAACTAAAATTTTCAACCTTTCCCTCTCATCTGGTATCTTTCCCTCTTCTTTTAAACATGCCAGCATACAACCATTACTTAAAAAACCATCCCTTGACCAGAACTGCACGGCCAACTACCTGTTTCCAATCTTCCATTTATCTCTAAACTCCTGGAACGCCTGGTCCACTCCCGTCTCATGCGCTATCTCTCAGACAACTCTCTTCTTGACCCTTTACAATCTGGTTTCCGCTCTTTACATTTTACTGAAACTGCCCTCACTAAAGTCTCTAATGATTTACTAACAGCTAAATCTAATGGTCACTACTCCCTGCTGATTCTCCTGGATCTCTCTGCAGCATTCGACACTGTGGATCACCAGCTCCTCCTCACTATGCTCCGCACTATTGGCCTCAAGGGCACTGTTCTCTCCTGGTTCTCCTCCTATCTCTCTGACCGCTCCTTCTCTGTTTCTTTTGCCGGCTCCTCCTCCTCCCTACTTCCCCTTCGCAGGTGCCAGCCGTGACCAATCAGCAAGATTAGCGCCAGATTTAAACAACGCTCTGCTGATTGGTCGCGGCCACCGGCCGGCCGCGACCAATCAGCGAGATTGGCGCCAAATTTAAACAACGCTGTGCTGATTGGTCGCGGCCGCCGGCCGACCACGACCATTCAGCGATTTTGGCGCCAAATTTAAAAACCGCTCTGCTGATTGCCGGCCGCGACAAATCAGCGATTTTGGCGCAAAGTTTAAACACCGCTTTGCTGATTGGTCGCGACCGCCGGCCGCGACCAATCTGCGATTTTGGCGCCAAATTTAAACACCGCTCTGCTGATTGTTTGCGATCGCCGGCCGCGACCAATCAGCGATTTTGGCGCCAAATTTAAACACCGCTCTACTGATTGGTCGCGGTCGCCGCTCGCGACCAATCAGCGATTTTGGCGCCAAATTTAAACCCCGCTCTGCATCGCTCTGCTGATTGGTCACGGTCGCCGGCCGCGACCAATCAGCAGTATTGGCGCCAAATTTAAACACCGCTCTGCTGATTGGTCGCGATCGCGACTAATCAGCGATCTTGGCGCCAAATTTAAACACGCTCTCCAGTCCTCACTAACACGGTTCGCTGATTGGTCGCGGCCGCCACCCGCGACCAATCACCGATATTGCCGCCAAATTTAAACACCGCTTTGCTGATTGGTCGCGGTTGCCGGCCGCGACCAATCAGCGATTTTGGCACCAAATTTAAACACCGCGCTGCTAATTGCGCCCGGTCGGCCGCATACATATTCTAGAATACCCGATGCGTTAGAATCGGGCCACCATCTAGTATACATATATTTTAATAGCAGTTCTTGTGAAAAAGTAAAACATATAAAAAAAATTAAAATTAAAAGTTTGGTTTTGCAATGATAGTATTATTGACCTGCAGAATAAATATAACAATTACATCTAAAGTGAAAGTTGTAAAAAAAAAAAAAAAAAGTAAACTAATTATGGAATTATAAAAGGTAATCAAAAATTCACATCTACCTCATAATGGCAGTAATGAGAACTACAGCTTGTCACGCAAATAATAAGCTCTCATACAGCTCCGCTGATTGACAAATATGAATCTTATGGCTCTCAGTATATAGCGACCCAAAAACAAATGATATTTTTTTTCAGTGTATTAATTATACAAAAATAATAAAAGAAATCATCTGAAATAAATCATTCTGACCCGCAGAATAAAGTTAAAATTTATAATGCAAAAAAAAAACAATGTCAGAATTGCTGTTTTGTTTATATTCCTTCCCATAAAGACTTAATAACAGTTTGGTAATAAGTCATATGTACCCCAAGATGATGCCGCTGGCAAACACAACTCATCACGAAAAAAAAACCAAGACATCACATGACTATGTTGCTGAAAAAATGAAAAAAAAAAGTTCTGGACTCTGAAACACCACAATAAGAAAGGGGAAAAAATAGTCAGTAATAAAGGCTAAAACTGGCTGTGATGCCATGGGGTTAAGGGGCAAAAATCGACCCATCCAATAGATGGCACTAGAGTTCTAGTCCTCTTCCTCTCTGAAGAGGCAAGTTGCATATTTAATTTCCCAGAGGATCATTCATGGCCTATAAGTCTCCACACTCTGACATGCCAAGCCTGGCTTGTCACTATCCACAAGAAGAAATGTTACCCCTTAGATCCCAGTTTTAAGCCTTTCACCTAGTCAAATCAGATCTCATACTTTGCCCTCACGAGGAGAAATACCCCAAAACACCGTGTCTGCAAATTGAGATTCTGGTTTGGCTTTTATCCTAAGTCATATGGCAAGGCTTGTTAAAGGGTAGATATTGACTTTTAGGATTGATGCTTCCAATAGGTGGTTCAAAATAGGCATTAAACTAAAAATAACTGGCATGACCAGTCACTTCATTGGACTAACACAGGTCAAGCATACCTTCCACTCATCTTGAAGACGTCTTAGGCAATACTTCTAGTGATGGCCACACACATCGTTACTGATAGTGATTCTACTATGTGCACATGATTCAATCAACAGAAACTTCAAACAAGCAATGCAAGCTGATTTTCCTTGGGATCAAAGCCCTCACTTCTGCATAGGGGTAAGAAAGCTTCGCCCATCTGGACAAAGCATTAAGAAAACTGGTGATTGGGCACACGCCAAGGCTTAACCCATCTACCTCTACATCAAAGTCCTGGGGGTTCTTGCTCTGTTTTTTTATGAAGAACACACAGTTCACGCTCTGATGTGGCTCATTACCTGCTGTTAAGCAAGTGACTCAGCAACTACCGTACTTTCCATCCTCGTTAATGCACATACAATACGCAATGTGTTGTGAAATCTCAGTAATGTGCAGGTAATGAGATCATTAACTTCATTAGGCTGAGAATTCTACCTATCCTGATAGACAGCTGACATGATGCAACAGATAACATATCTCTGTGTATAGCATTGAGAGGGTTGGCCCAGAAAAACAATTCCTATTATGATGAGCCAGGACAAAAAGTTGCTGGGTATCAGAATCTCCAGTTGTGCCATATCCGGTCTGTCCATATAATGTATTAATTTAAATGGCTTCTATATTATATTATGGCTGCGGTAGGTGAAATATTCTCTCATTCACATAGACAGCTTGCAATACCATTTATGGCCACTAAACAATGCATGGCGCTGTTCAATTTCCAGCATACTCTGTCACTTCAAAGAAATGATCGAGGAGGTGCCAAGAGTGTCATTCGCACAACAATCTGATATTGAGGGCTTTTTCTAAGGATATGTTATCATTAGTGATGAGCGAGCACTAAAATGCTCGGGTGCTTGAAGCTCGGGTCGAGCACATTGGAATACTCGGGTGCTCGACCCGAGCAACGAGTCCAATGTAAATCTATGGGAAACTCGAGCATTTTTCTGGCGGTCCCCCCCGGCGGTCTGCAGAAGGTCAAAAATTGCCCAAATCGATGGGAACAGTGCTCAATTAAACGTCAGGCAGGCAGAATATATAGGCCGACAGGCAGGCAGGGTATATAGGAATGTGCATGAAAAACATAGCAGGGCACTTGGAACACACTAGTGCCCTCCGATTTTCATGCACCCGTCTCTTTAAAAAAGCCGGCCGGCAATTCATCAGCGGCATTCACCGGTACCCGACAATTTAGAACAGAAAGAATAGAGCATCTCACATAGATTACATAGATAGAAACATGTCAGTCACATATATAAGAAATACAGTGACAGTGTTGGTTACTGTACTTGTCATTTAGTGTTAAAGGATTTATTTAAAAAAATTAATAGTGTTTTCATGCACCTGTTTCTTTAAAAAAGCCGGCCGGCAATTCATCATCGGTACCCGACAATTTAGAGCAGAAAGAATAGAGCATCACACATAGATTAGATAGATAGAAACATGTCAGTCACATATATAATAAGTGCAGTGATAGTGTTGGTTACTGTACTTGTCATTTAGTGTTAAAATAAAGGATTTATTTAAAAAAAAATTGGCGTGGGGTTCCTCGTAATTTTAGTCTCTAGCGGAGGTTAAGCAGACGGCTGGGGCAGATGTTTGAAGCCTGGGAAGGGGGTAATACCCATGGAGCTTCCCAGGCTACTAATATCAGCCCCCAGCTGAATACCTAGCCTTTACTAGCTATTAAAATAGGGGACCCCAAAAAAAAAAAATGACGTGGGGTCCCCCCTATTTTAATAGCTAGCAAAGGCTAGGCAGACAGCTGGGGGCTGATATTAATAGCCCAGGAAGGGTGCCATGAATATTGGCCCCCTCCCAGGCTAGAAACACCAGCCGTCAGCCGCCCCAGAAATGGCGCATCCATAGGATGCGCCAATTCTGGCACTTAGCCTCGCTATTAATATCAGCCCCCAGCTGTCTGCCTAGCCTTTGCTAGCTATTAAAATAGGGGGACCCCACTTCATTTTTTTGGGGGGTCCCCCATTTTAATAGCTAGTAAAGGCTAGGTATTCAGCTGGGGGCTGATATTAGTAGCCTGGGAAGCTCCGTGGGTATTACCCCCTTCCCAGGCTTCAAACATCTGCCCCGGCCGTCTGCTTAACCTCCGCTAGAGACTAAAATTACGGGGAACCCCACGCCAATTTTTTTTTAATAAATCCTTTATTTTAACACTAAATGACAAGTACAGTAACCAACACTATCACTGTACTTATTATATATGTGACTGACATGTTTCTATCTATCTAATCTATGTGTGATGCTCTATTCTTTCTGTTCTAAATTGTCAGGTACCGACGATGAATTGCCGGCCGGCTTTTTTAAAGAGACAGGTGCATGAGAACACTATTATTTTTTTTTAATAAATCCTTTAACAGTAAATGACAAGTACAGTAACCAACACTGTCACTGTATTTCTTATATATGTGACAGACATGTTTCTATCTATCTAATCTATGTGTGATGCTCTATTCTTTCTGTTATAAATTGTTGGGTACCGGTGTATGCCGCTGCTGAATTGCCGGCTTTTCATGTTTCACTGTGAGCACTGTTCCCATCGATTTGGGCAATCACTGTAATGCCACAACCACCATGGCTGTGGCATTACAGTGAGTTGCAAACAATCCGTGCATTATTGGTGCTCTAAATAGCACCAGACATGCAGGACGGGGACCCGAGCTCCCGCCCGAGCATCGCGCAAGTACTCGGCGAGCTCCGAGCATCTCGAGTACTGAGATGCTCAGGTGAGTACCGAGCAGTGGCGAGCATGCTCGCTCATCACTAGTTATCATTACTAGATTCCCCGAAAACCTTTTAAACAGAAATCAATTAGTGAATGAACATTATATCGACATTGAGCCTAAAATCGCCAAAGCCCTACTTATTTATAGGCTCTTTTGTATAGGTTATACATCTTCCCAACATACTTAGTGTCCGAGTACCTATAAATTAATTAGACACCAGACTTCACAGTCCAAAAATAATTTATACTTTGAGAGAATAAAACATTAGAAAATGACTTACTGTTTAAATCATATTTTTATATTAATTATGTTTATTTTATTTATTTTTTTCAGTTATATATTGAAAATAAAAAACAATAGTAGTCTTGCAATTCCCACAGTGGCCACTGGGGCTATTGTAGACTCACACTTCCTGTTTCAGTAAATTTACACGTAGATTAGAAGAATAGACTGGTTTAGGCACTATTTTTTGTATTGAAGCATCAAATGAGCGTGTGCAAAGGTGGAGGGAGTGAGCTGTGACAACGTCTATTGTGATTGGTGCGATCAGCTGTATATCAAGTCGTTACCTGTCATTGCAATCAGGTCTATGATGATAATGAGACTACTGAAAAGTCTTCTGTACAGAACAGGAAGTATGAGTCCATTTTAGCCCCAATGGAGTGAACATTTCAAGATTTTTTTTTTAAAATACAGATAGTTTTATATTGTAAAAAAAATACATCTGACAAAAAAAAACCTGATTTAAACAATAGGTAATTTTCTGATCTTACATTCTCATTCAGACATTCAGACTTCATAAAATTTATTTTGACCCCCCTGACTTTCTCCGGACATTTTCCAAATGGCGTTGATGGATGTGAAGCATGAACATTGGTTACTGAACCCCAGAGATCTTGACACACAGCCCACTTTGAGGCCCACTAGAGCAATAATCAATTCAGAATTTTAACCCCTTCTTAACATATGAAGTACTATTACATCATATGTTAGAATTTGAGCTTGAATCTTTGCCGGCAGATAATTGCTGTGTCAGTCCCTGTGACTCGGTTGTGTGGTGCCGATGGGCGGCCTTGACAGCTGGAGCTCTGCTGAAGACCCCTGTGCCAGTCATGATCAATGTCGGATTGGGGTGCCAAGGGCCCACCAGCAACATCAACTCCAGGGCCTCACTTTTCAGCTACTTGCAAATATGACTTTATCTTCATTTACAAGATTCCATAGCAATAAATTGGGTGGATTGTTAAATTAATAAGATGTTGCCTTTGTCTGTATATAGAGAATCAAGTGTATTGTGCCAAGTGCTGCTCATATAAGTGGGTGGTGGCCTGCAGAGGGGCCCACCAGAGGATTCTCCTGTTCTCCAGTGGGCCAGTCCGAGCCTGTTTCATGATGGTGCTGTGTTGAAACCTAGCCTGTGGCTAGTGTTCATAGGAAACCATGTTGTAGTGCAATACCCTAATATTGCAGAATATAAAACAAGTGATCGGATGATCACAGATTCAAGTCTCCTTAGGGGAGTACAAGATCAAGTAAAATAAATAAATGTCTAAAAATGTTTTTAAAAATCTAGAAAAAAAATATATAAAAATTGAAATGACTCCCCTTCTCCCCCTTTAAAAATAAAGAAATAAAAATAATAGGTGCTATCACTTCATCCATAAAAGTCAGATTTTTCAAAATATAAAATTAACTAACACGATCAATAAATACCGAAAGAGAAAAAAAAATCGAAAATGCATTAACACTGCAAAAATGCAATAAAAAGAGATCAAAATGTCCTATCTACCTCCATGCAAAAAACAAGCTCTTACAGAGCTCAATTAATAGAAAAATGAAAACGTTGCAAGTCTTGGAAATTGGCCACAGAAGCCATTTTTTTACGCATTTCCAAATTGTGTTTTTTTAACACTCAAATAAAGAAAACCCTCTAAAATGTAAACTGCTGTGGAATAGGTTGGCGCTATAGAAATAAAAAATTATTATTATTATTATTATTATTATAACACTATACAAATTGGGTTTCGGTGTAATTGTACTGACCTAGAGAATCATGTTGCCAGCTCCTATTTTACAGTACAATGAACGTCTGTAAAAACAAAACCCAAAAAAGCTATTGCAGAACTGCATTTTTGTTGTGCTATTTCACAGCACTCGAAAAAATGAAAGTGCAAAAAAAGAAAAAATTGCCTGCTCGGGAAGGGGTTAAACAATTGATCTATTGTGAAAATCACCCCGGTTTAATTGAATTGCTTCCCAAGAATTGACATCCTAGGGGGCGCCATTACGGCATTTCATAAAATGTGTCCCTTTGACCTATAATAGTTAGAAAAGTTTGCTTTGGCCTTTAGCATAGTTTAGAAGAACATTGAGGAGATAAGTGTTCCCTTTTCACAGAGGCATTTTCCATTTCTGAGAAAAATATTCCTCTAAATACTTTTGCTGCCATATTGTTATCTGATATGTCCGACTGTACCGCGCTCATTAGCAGTTGAAATGTTTGTTACCGAGCAACCCGAGAAAGCACCATAAAAATAATTGCGTAATTAGGGCTCCGCAAACAGCCAGGTATTCCTTTGTCTTCCATTATTGCGGAACTGAACTCACACATGTAAAAATGCTAATTCTGTAGATCTTTCCATCCCCCCGAATCCCTAGTGTCCTGTGGTTACCATGGCGAGGACAACATCCATTTTATTTTTCCATATGTAAACAGTGAGGTTTTTTGGAGACCTGACTCAGACTTTGGGTGACGCCAGGTCAAATATTTCACTGTGACGCTTTGTTTAGTTTTTGGTGTTGAATTTAGCAGAACATGTACATCAGCTTACACACTTTACCCTGAAAGTAAAAGGTTATTAAAAATGGAGGAGAATGCAAGAAATCCAGTCAGGGGCTTTCATACTGTACAGCACACAAGTAAAACTCTGGCCTTGCCCACGGGCCAAATCTGGTCCACAGGATGAGTATATTTGGCCAGCTCCATCCACCATCATTCTCCATCTGAGCCTGACATCTCAGCGCAGCGGGTGCAATGACATCATTACAACGCGCCTGCAGCGCTGAGCAGTGCAGAGGATCAGAAGATGCGCTGCACAGACTGGAGCAGCGGGGGAACGAGGAGAGGTGAGTATTTATCTTTTTATGTGGGGCCATACAGTATAAAAGTCTTTTTATACTGTATGGAGCACTGTGTTCGAGCCATTATACTATATGGAGCACTATGTTGGCGCCATTATACTGTGTGGCACACTATGTGGGGCCATTATACTGTATGGAGCACTATTTGGGCCATTATACTGTATGGAGCACTATGTGGGGCCATCATACTGTATGGAACACTATGTGGGGCCCATTATACTGTATGGAGGACTATGTGGGGCCATCATAATGTATGGAGCACTATGTGGGGCCATTATACTGTATGGAGCACTATGTGGGGCCCATTATGCTGTATGGAGGACTATGTGGGGCCCATTATACTGTTTGGAGCACTATGTGGGGCCCATTATACTATATGGAGCACTATGTCGGGGCCATAATACTGTGTGCCGCACTATGTGGGGCCATTATACTGTATGGAGCACCATGTGGGGCCCATTATACTGTATGGAGGACTATGTGGGGCCCATTATACTATGTGGAGCACTATGTGGGGCCCATTATACTATATTGAGCACTATGTCGGGGCCCTTATACTGTATGGAACACTATGTGAGGCCATTATACTGTATGGAGCACTATGTGAGGCCCATTATACTGTATGGAGCACTATGTCCGAGCCATTATACTATATGGAGCACTATGTCGGGGCCATTATACTGTGTGGCACACTATGTGGGGCCATTATACTGTATGGAGGACTATGTGGTGCCCATTATACTGTATGGAGCACTATGTGGGGCCCATTATTCTGTACAGAGGACTATGTGGGGCCATTATACTGTATGGAGCACTATGTGGTGCCCATTATACTGTATGGAGGCTATGTGAGGCCATTATACTGTATGGAGGACTATGTGGGGCCCATTATACTGTATGGAGGACTATGTGGAGCCATTATACTGTATGGCGCACTATGTGGGGCCCATTATACTGTGTGTAGCACTATGTTGGGCACATTATACTGTATGGAACACTATGTCGGGGCCATTATACTGTATGGAGCACTATATGCGGTCATTATACTGTATGGGGACTCTGTGGGGACATTATACTATATGCAGCACAATGTGGGGGTCATTATACTGTCTGGAGGGCTGTTTGGGAATTACAGTTGGAGAATCGTACTGTGATGGGGTCACCATACTTTGCCAGGGAGGTCCAGGGTGAAGGGTATAGTAAGGACTTCATACCGAGCATGTGGAGAGTTGTTCGTGGGACAACCCCTTTAAGTTTGTTTCCATATGAAAAGGCTAATCGTTATATTTGATGATAAAGAAAAACTTCCTCAATTGTAGACATTTTTTAAATAAATATCAAGGTTGGCACTCAACTTTGTCCATGCTTTTAATTAATTTTAATTAATTAATCTGTGTATTTGAGTTTGACATCTCTGCTGTAAAGGAAACTAGGAGAAAAGTAACACGTGGGTGCTGCTTCACAAGGGAGAAGAACCTGTAATACCTACAGTATATTAGTAAATTCCCCAAAATCTTGGCCCCAACACATCCATTAAAATAAAGATAAAGTGAACAACTCCTTTATAGGGGATGTCCACTACTTGGACAACCTCTTTTTAAATGAGATGGTGCCCCGTGTAAAATAAAAATAGCATATGCTCATTCCCAGACTGTCACCATAGCTGCGACGGTGCCTCTGCATTTGCAGGCACTCAAGTGACATTGTTATATGAGAAGAGCACTGCAGCCCATCAGCTGATGGGCTGCAGTGCTCACAATTGTTATGATCTGCAACATGAACTATGGAAAGATAGGGGAAAGCTGTCCCTACAGTAAGACTAAGCTGAATCCCTACAATGTAGCGGGCTGCCTGTCCTAGCGAACAGACCCGCCTTAGTCCTCGGCTAGTCTGAACGAAGACCTATAGTATTAAGGGAGTAGTCCCTAAAAGAACTAAGGACTGGGACAAAAATGGGACACCTCCTAAACAGAGAAGTTGTTACAGAACACAAAAAGACAAACTGACAAAAAGGTACTAGAGGTCCCAGAAGGACCAAATGAACTGACAGAGAAAAGCACAGAAGCACCTGGCTAGAGAAACAGTCAAACACTGAAGTCCAGCACAGCCAGAAGGGCGGAGCTGGAATATAAAGGCAGATGGTCATGTGACCGCAAAACACAAGATGGAAAAAACAAACAGGAGGGTTCTAACAACAATTCCCTCACCCAAAACTATTTCATCCAAGGCAAGTTTGAGTGCTGTACCCCATCATCAGCCACTCTATTGTAACAGAAAACCTACACAATCCAGTATACTGCTATAGTCGTAACTGGCGAATAAACCATTTAGAAACTCAATATTGAATATATAGAGCACCTTGCCAATAAAGATCACGCACACGGTGCAATAGAAGCACAATATTTGTAGAGGTGCAGAATTAAAAAAAAAAAAGTAAGTTCTCCTGAAATTTTGAGACCCGCAGAAATGGTGTTGAAAGCCCCAAGATGTGGAACTGTGCATATCCCCACGACTTTTGCTTTGGATCGGCGCTATGAACAGTTGGACCCTGTGGTTTCTTGCCCCACCACTCTCCCTCCTTTAGGCCACAGGTTGCTGTAGACCTAGGGCTTAAACTTCATTTTTTTGCAGTGGGTGGATCAAAGGAGGCATTATTATTTCTTAAGGGGGCACTAAAGGGGCATTAATGCTTCCTAAAGGGGGTACTCAAGGGACATTATTTGTTTTAAGCGTAAACCGCATGTATTATTTGTTTTAGGAGGGTTCTTGTGTCCCTGTTCCACACTGCCAGTTATTAAATTCAGCTTACCTGGTCAACATCCCTGCTCTTTGCTTCAGTAGTGCTATTATGATTATTCGCTTTTCTAACCTCAGCTCATTTTCTGACCACCCGCTTACTTTCCAATTCTGTTCCTGAGTTTGGCTTACCCATACGCGACGACCCTTCTTGCCGCGACTTGCTCAATAGGCCAACATTCTACTCTATTCCCAACCCAAAGGCCCCTGTGTAAATCCATATCTTTGTACAGGAGTTAAAGGATGAAGGTCAGGGCAACCCTTGGGAGTGGGTAGATGGGGTGGCTAGTGTCTATAAGCTGCCAGGCTACCACGGACCGTGCCCTTGTGACGGTCTTGTATTATACATAGATAATAATTGAAAGATATTAAACTGGACCATAATAACTAGAGATGAGCGTTGTTCTACTCGAACTGTTCGCCAATCTCAAATTCGAGCTGTTTTGGGCGGTGTTCGAGCCGTTCGGCGAACACGAACAATTTGAGAAAAATTCGGCTGTTCGAGGTTATGTTCGATAACTGTTCGTGCACCAAAATCATAACTGGATTTTTTCTCAGTAATGATGAAAATTAATGTTAATACGCAGTTTGAGTGTACAGCGGGGCGGGGGGAGGGGCAGGGGATGGATCTCTGCAGGAATAATGAAGATCTCCATTTTTTTTTTCTTTCCCGCATTTACAGTGGGGAGGTGCAATCTGTCAGCCTATCAGCAGCGCACACACGGAGCGAAGTGCTTTTTTTCACACAAGCAAGGGCATGTGTCATTGGCAGTGTATGTCACATGTCCTTGCCCTATAAGACCAAGCCATTTTCCCCGTCGCCACCATTTTCTCACTGCTGCAGCTGCGTGTTAGACGGCACCGCTGTTGCTGTGTGCGCTATACCTTGTTAATTTCAAGCCAATTTTCGCACAAATCTACAGATAGCTTGGGAGTAGGGAATAGTTGTGATTGCAGTCCTTTTAAGGACTAGGTTACAGCATTTCCTACGACTTTTATCAGGCAGGTCTGTGCTCTTAAATAGATAGATTGTGGGAGTAAAGACTAATTGTAATTGGAGTCCTTTTCAGGACTAGGTTACATCAGTTCCTATCAGTTTTTGCCAGGCAGGTCTGTGCCAGTGCTGTGCAAGTTTTTTTCACAGCATTTGGCTGAATCTAGCAAAGCTAATCCTTTTTGGCCTATTGCAGAGTGTGTTAGTCAGTGGAGTAGCCTATCTGTGTTGCAAGATATACCACCTGTGTATAGAATACCAATTTTTTTACTGCACCTAGTGAACTAAAATCTTTTGGGCATAGCATCATTCTATTAGTCCATCTATACTGACCTCCATCAGGTTGCAAATTGAATATAATTTTTTTCTGCATCTAGCTCTGAAAAAATATTGGGCTTCTAGCTGTGTGTGGGACTTGTTGTATTAGTCCATCTATACTGACCTTCATCAGGTTGCAAACTGCATATATTTTTTTCTTCATCTACCTCTGAAAAAATATTGGGCTTCTAGCTGTGTGTGGGACTTGTTCTATTAATCCATCTATACAGACCTCCATCAGGTTGCAAACTGAATATATTTTTTTCTGCATCTACCTCTGAAAAAATATTGGGCTTCTAGCTGTGTGTGGGACTTGTTGTATTAGTCCATCTATACTGACCTCCATCAGGTTGCAAACTGAATATATTTTTTTCTGCATCTACCTCTGAAAAAATATTGGGCTTCTAGCTGTGTGTGGGACTTGTTGTATTAGTCCATCTATACAGACCTCCATCAGGTTGCAAACTGAATATATTTTTTTCTGCATCTACCTCTGAAAAAATATTGGGCTTCTAGCTGTGTGGGACTTGTTGTATTAGTCCATCTATACTGACCTCCATCAGGTTGCAAACTGAATATATTTTTTTCTGCATCTACCTCTGAAAAAATATTGGGCTTCTAGCTGTGTGTGGGACTTGTTCTATTAATCCATCTATACAGACCTCCATCAGGTTGCAAACTGAATATATTTTTTTCTGCATCTACCTCTGAAAAAATATTGGGCTTCTAGCTGTGTGTGGGACTTGTTGTATTAGTCCATCTATACTGACCTCCATCAGGTTGCAAACTGAATATATTTTTTTCTGCATCTACCTCTGAAAAAATATTGGGCTTCTAGCTGTGTGTGGGACTTGTTCTATTAATCCATCTATACAGACCTCCATCAGGTTGCAAACTGAATATATTTTTTTCTGCATCTACCTCTGAAAAAATATTTGGCCTTCTAGCAGTGTGTGGGACTTTCTCTATTAGTCCATCTATACTGACCTCCATCAGGTTGCAAATTAAAAATAATTTTTATCTGCATCTAGCTCTGAAAAAATATTTGGCCTTCTAGCAGTGTGTGGGACTCTCTCTATTAGTCCATCTATACTGACCTCCATCAGGTTGCAAATTAAAAATAATTTTTATCTGCATCTAGCTCTGAAAAAATATTTGGCTTTCTAGCAGTGTGTGGGACTTTCTCTATTAGTCCATCTATACTGACCTCCATCAGGTTGCAAATTGAATATAATTTTTTTCTGCATCTAACCCAGCCAATAGTTTTGGCCTAATACCACAGTTTGGCCACTCAGCTCTGCTCGGTTCCCATCCATTGTTTTTTTGTGCAAACAACTCCAGAGTTGTTAATTAGTTAACCACCAAAATGAGTGGAAAAAGGCCTGCTGCTGGTGGAAAGGGGAATAGGCGTGTTGGGAAGGGGAAAAAAGGTTGTGTCCGTGGGGTAGGTGTTAAAGCAACAGTAACATCTGCAGAAGAAAGACCATCTTCCAGCCAAACTAAAATGTCTACTTCTTTTAGCGGACAATGTGATAAGATCCCTTTCTTACGGCCACGCCAATCGCTACAAATTCCAGATGAGGCACAAAAACAGCAGGTGCTTCAACGGATATCAAGTGCTCCTTTAAGTGGGCTCTCCTCCACATCAACTTCAACATCACAAATACTCCAGTCCTCAAAGGTGTCACCCCAATCGCACTTGCTTCCTCACAGCTCCCAAATATCCAGCTGCCCGTCTGAGTATGAGGTAGAACAGATGGTTGAGTCTGCAGAGCTGTTTACTCATACTATAGCCTGGGAATCAGAGGTCGACTCCAGCGCTTCTGTGAATCCAGACGAGGAAATGATCTGCACTGATGCCCAGAATCTTTATGAGTCGGATCCAGGACCAGACGCAGAAGGTTCTGACCATAATGTAGACCCTCATTCCCAAACTGTAACTCCTGTTGGTGGAGACAATGAGGAAGACGATGATAAGACTCAAATACCTGATTGGAGCGACAACTTTAGTTTTTTGTCAGGGCAGGAACAGGTTGGCTCTGAGGACGACGGGTGTGATAACGCACAGGGTGATGATGATGAGGTTGGAGATCCCACTTACTGTCAACCCACAGTCAGCCAAGAGATGAGGTCAGCAGAGGAGGTGGAGGAAGATGCTAGTGACGACGAGGTCAGGTTGTGCCTTCCTGGACAGAGACGTAGTACTGGAAGCACGTCAACAACTGCATCCTCAAACACAACTCTGCCTCTCACCACAAGTCGTGGTGGCTCTTCAGGTCGCATGGGTGCTAAGCCTTGCATAGCCTGGGCATTTTTTCAGATCGATAAAGATGACCCAACTCGTGTTATCTGTAACATTTGTCAGCAAAAGCTAAGTAGAGGCCAAAAAATACATAGTTTGAGTACTTCATGCATGAACCGGCACATGGACATGAAGCATAAGTTGCAGTGGGAAGCTCAGTGTGCTGCAATGCGGCCTAGCCGGCCGGGCCAACCACCGTCTGCCATATCTTGTGCATCCGCGGCCTCTTCATCCTCTGTGACTGGGGGGACAGCAGTCACACCTGTTTTGGGGCGCAGACCTGCCACCTCTTTACCCGCAACAGCCAGCGTGATTGGCAGGTCATCATTTTCTTTGGAGGTGGTAACACCAGCTGGTGTTGAGCGCTGTCCGACATCGATAGCACCACCTTTGGATCAAGGCAACCTAACATGTCCGCCTGCATCTTCCTCTCAGACCGGCAGTTTGCCGGGGACACCCTTATCAACCCCGTCTAAGCACAATAGCCAGCCCTCGGTCCCTCAGATGTGGACAAGTAAAAGACCATTTCCTCCTAGCCATGAGAAAGCTAAGAGGTTGAATTTCACCATCTGCAAGCTCTTGGCTACAGAAATGCTGCCTTTCCGCCTGATGGACACAGAGGATTTTCGAGACCTTATGTCCGTCGCAGTGCCCCAGTACCAGATGCCCAGTCGGCACTACTTCTCAAAGAAAGGTGTGCCTGCGCTCCACCAGCATGTCGCACACAACATCACCGCTTCTTTGAGAAACTCTGTGTGTGACAGGGTGCATTTCACCACAGACACTTGGACGAGTAGGCATGGACAGGGGCGTTACATGTCGCTGACTGGGCACTGGGTAACTATGGTGACAGCAGGACAAGGGGCTGCTGTCCAAGTCTTGCCGCCCCCACGAGTTGTGCGTCAATCCTCTTTATCTCAAAGTTCCTCCACTGCTTCTGCCTCCTCAACCTCCTCTCGGTCTTCCACCTGCACCCAAAGCCTGTCTGGTCATGCCACAAGCTTTCTAACTGCGCAGAAGGGATCCTGCACACCTCCTTACTATGCTGGCAGTAGGGCTCAACGTCATCAGGCGGTTTTTACATTGAAATGTCTGGGAAATGTGAGTCACACAGCTGAGGAGTTGTGGTCAGCTCTGGAGAACCAATTTCATGAATGGTTGTCTCCACTGGACCTGAAACCAGGGAAGGCCGTGTGCGACAATGCTGCAAACCTGGGTGTGGCCCTTCGCCGGGGCAATGTCACACACGTGCCTTGTATGGCTCACGTGTTGAATCTGGTTGTCCAGCAATTTTTAGCCCACTATCCCAGACTAGATGGCCTTCTGCAGAGGGCACGGTCGCTGTGTGCTCACTTCCGCCGTTCGCATCCCGCAGCTCAGCGACTTACATCTCTACAGAAGTCGTTGGGCCTGCCACTTCACCGGCTAAAATGCGATGTGCCTACCCGGTGGAATTCAACTCTGCACATGTTGCAGCGACTGTGGCAGCACCGACAAGCCCTGGTGCAATACGTTCTGACGTATAGCCTGGGCCAACGAGATCCAGAGGTGGGGCAAATCACGCTGGAGGAGTGGTCTCAGATCAGGGACCTATGCACCCTTCTGCACAGTTTTGAAATGGCGACGAAGATGTTTAGTGCTGACGATGCCATTATCAGCATGACTATTCCGGTGATTTACATGCTGGAGCACATGTTAAACAGAATTCGGAGTCAGGTGGTGGCACAAGAGGAGGTGGAGGAAGTAGAGGAGGAGGAGTTGTATGCGGAAGGGCTAACATCTGCAAGGTCCAGACGGTCGGCAGCACCAAGGCGGCAGGCATGTGAGGGTGGGGGAGATGGTTTTACCAGGGCGCATGGTAGCAGCCAAACTAGTGAGGAAGGTGCAGGAGCCCAGGAAGAAGTGGAGGACGAACTGATGGAAGACTCATCAGATGAGGGAGACCTTGATCACATTTCTGTTGTGCGAGGTTGGGGGGAGAGGACAGAGGAAGGAAGCATGATTGTTACCTCGCCACCAACACAACAGGGACTTGGTGCTCCTGGATGCGCAACACACATGAGTGCCTTCTTGCTGCACTACCTGCAACATGACCCTCGAATTGTGAGAATTAGAAATAATCCTGACTACTGGGTTGCCACACTGTTAGATCCCCGGTACAAAAGTAAATTTGCAGAAATTATTCCTGCCATAGAAAGGGATGCACGCATGCAGGAGTATCAGCAGAGACTGTTGCAGAATCTTACATGTGCTTTTCCACAAAATACCAGTGGTGCACGTAGTGAATCTCACAGTTCCAACTTGCCAACCGTGGGACCGTCAAGTGTTCAGCACTCAAACCGTAACAGAACCACAGCATCTGCTGGTAACATCAATTTTGCGGAATCATTTCACCACTTTTTTAGCCCATCCTTTGCAAGGCCACAGGAGACAAGAAGTCTGACACATAGTCAACGCCTAGAGACGATGGTACAGGAGTATCTCCAAGTAAACATTGAAGCCACGACTGTGTCACTGGACCCTTGCTCTTTTTGGGCTTCCAATCTGGATAAATGGCCGGAGCTAGCCACTTACGCCTTGGAGATCTTGTCATGCCCCGCAGCCAGCGTTCTGTCTGAACGTGTGTTCAGCGCTGCTGGTGGTGTGCTGACAGATAAGCGCACGCGGCTCTCCACTGATAATGTAGACAGACTCACGTTCATAAAGATGAACAAATCATGGATCCGAAACGACTTTTCTACCCCTGTGTCATCCTGGGGAGAGTAAAAGCTTGATGATTGGTTAAAATCACCCTACCAACCGTTTTAAGCTTTCAAATTACTAATCATGTTTATCTGTATCTTGGCTGGAAAATAATTTGGGCTTTGTAGCAGTGTGCAGCACTGATTCTATTAGGCCATCTATAATAAGCTCCACCAGATTTAAAATTACTAATCATGTTTATCTGTATCTTGGCTGGAAAATAATTTGGGCTTTGTAGCAGTGTGCAGCACTGATCCTATTAGGCCATCTATACTAAAGCTTCACCAGATTTAAAATTAATAATAATTTTTAGCTGCATCTAGCCCGGAAAATAATTTTGGGGCTCCGAGATGCGCAAGACACATAAGTGCCTTCTTGCTGCACTACCTGCAGCATGACCCTCATATTGTCAGAATTCGAAGTAATCATGACTGCTGGGTTGCCACACTCTTAGATCCCCCAAACTTTTCGATCCACCTTTTCATTTTAATAAAGACCAAAAAAATGGTCATTTTTGAAATTATAAGCATTAGCAGGTTGTTAGAAACTGAAATCAAACAGTTTTCAACTCAAAACTTTATTCTAGGTGATGTTACATTTTCACATAGGACCCCTTGTTCGAAAGGAGCTTCTGAACTCTCTCGTCCATTGAATTTGTCAGGTTTTGGATGGTTTCTGCTTCAATTGTTTTGCATGAGGACAGAATACCCTCCCAGAGCTGTTGCTTAGATGTGAACTGCCTCCCGCCATCATAGACACTCCTTTTAATGATGCTCCAAAGGTTCTGAATGGGGTAGAGGTCAGGGGAGCATGGGGGTCACACCATAAGTTTGTCCCCTTTTATGCCCATATCAGCCAGAGATGCAGATGTTTTATGTGTGCAGCATGAGATGGTGCATTATCATGCAGAAAAATGATCTTGCTGTGAAATACACGGTTCTTCTTCTTGAACCATGGCAGGAAGTGCTGTTTGAGAAAATCCACATACATTATGGAGTTCATCTTTAGCGCCTTCAGGGATCCTAAAGGGGCCGACAATCTCTCTCCCCATGATTCCAGCCCAAAACATTACTCCACCTCCTCCTTGTTGGCGCTGTAGCCGTGTTTGCGTGGGGTGTCCATCAACCAGCCATCCTCCACTCCATCCATCTGGACCATCGAGCGCTGCACGGCACTCATCCGTGAACAAAACAGTTTTGAAATCAGTCTTCATGTAATGTTTGGCCCACTGGAGCCGTTTCTGCTTGTGTGAAGTGGATAGAGGAGGTCGACAGGATGGCGTATGCACAGCTGCAAACCTCTGAAGGACCCTGCATCTTGTTGTTCGGGGGACGTTGGAGGCACAAGCAGCTTCAAAAACTTGTCTGCTGCTATGACAAGGCTTTTTTGCCGCTGCTCTTTCAACCTGACGTAATTGCCTGTAGGAAAGAGTCCTCAATTTGCCCTTATCAGCACGCACACGTGTGTACTGTGAATCAGCTACATACTTCTTGATTGCCAAGACACTTCATCCTGATCATCGCACAATGTTGATTGTAGTCATGCCTTGACCTAAACACTCCACAATTTGTTGCTTCTCAGCAGCCGACACATCCTTTTTCTTTCCCATTTTGGCAGAAAATGTAGGCTGCTTAATAATGTGAGACAGCCTTCTTAAGTAGTCTTGCCTTTCATTGGACACACCTGCCAAACTAATTAGCACAGGTGTCTGCAATTGCTTACAGTGATATAAAGAGCCCTGACACACATCACCATCAATGAGTTTAACTGACAAACAAACAAATTCTTCCCTTATCACTCCTAAACACTTTTTGCATAATAATTTGGAACACAGTGTACATGTGCTTTTCCACAAAACACCAGTGGTTCACGTAGTGAATCTTACAGTTCTAACTTGCCAACCGTGGTCTGTATGGAGTTGTTCAATAAAGGGCCCAAAATTAAGATAACATAGATGGGAGAGGTCTCTATGAATAGGAATTCCTAAGTATTTGATACCCTGTGAGGGCCAGGCAAAGGGAAAGTTGGACTGGATGGAATCCTATATGGATTTGGGGAGGGAGACATCAAGGGCCTCAGACTTCGCTGCATTGATTTTAAAATTTTACCATGTAACAAAGTGATCTATTTCAGCCATAACAGCATGGATGGATATATGTGATTGAGTGATATATACTAGGACATCATCAGCAAATAGAGAGCACTTGTACTCGGTGCCTCCCACCTCAATCCACCTAATATTGGGGTTATGGCGAATTGATGAGAGCAGGTGCTCCGTCACTAGGATGTATAAGAGAGGGGACAGAGAACATCCCTGCCTTGTCCCATTGGTGATTGTGAAAGATGATGAAAATGTTCTGACGCGCCCCCTGGGCCTTGGGACACCCAGAGCCGGACCCTTTTTGGTGGATGCTGGTGGTTGTAGTCTCCGTGGCGGCAACCCGGTTCCGTGGCTCAGGGCGGTCAAACCAGTGGCGGAACTATTTATGTGGTTTTGATGTTTAAATGTCCGACTACGCCACCCGTGGATTGCGGTCAGAGTGAACCGCCGCTCCAGGGCAGACCGCTGAGGCTGGTGTTGTGGGTGCAGCAGAGCGTAGCATAACTCCCCACGGGAGGAGTATAGCCTCAGGGCAGTGTATGCGGAGGATGGGGGTGATGGTGCAGGGCAGCAGCAGTAATGACACGGAGTCAGTGATGCAGTCCAGGGCCTTTACTCACAGTTCTTATTATCCAGACCACGTCTGCAGGTAACGGCTGCCCACGTCATACTGTGCTCACCAGGTGAGGGGCTCAGACAACTCCCAGATAACTTTGGAGTGCTTCACCCCCTTTGTGTGTCCTTTGTCTGGCCTTTCTTACCAACCCTTCTGTCCGGCTGCCTCGGGCCTCCTCTTGGTAAACTTGGCGCCAGTTTCCCTGACCCTATGTGGTGCCTTCCTAGCGGGTGTAGCGAGGGGCTGCGCCACATAAAATGTCACAGCCTCCTGTTTCTAGCTGAGGGTCGTTTCCTGCCTCCACTAGTTTCGGGGACCGGTCTCCCCCTTTGGCCTGACCCCTCCACGCAGGTGGATTCGGGCGTGCGGTGGCGACTCGCCCGTCCGCACCCCTGAGATCCCTTCGTTCCTCGTTCCTGGAGCCTTCTCCGCTCCTCTTCCTTCCTTCTACCTCTTCCAGGCCTGGGCCTCTGTTACTAGGCCCGCCTCCGGAGCAGAGCTCATGCAGAGCCCCTGCTCCCTGCCACTTCTGCTCAGACTTCTCTGCACTGAACTAAGATGGTGCCCACCTTTTATACTCCCTTCTCAATGCACCCAGGAACTGCTTCCTCCCTGCTCCTGCACTACAGGGTTCCCCTTCCTCAGTGTTCCCTCTCCCCACTCCAGCCAGGGACAGGGACTGTCGTGCCCATCTCAGGGGCATATTGGTCGCCCTGCCCCACGGCAATGTGGTGTAATGCATGTAGGTGTCGGGTCCTGATCCACACTACATCCTTACCTGAGAGTGAGATATCACACCTCTGGGTGAGGTGCAATACCTCTGTAGCAACCGAGCCCTCAGGGTGCTACAGTTCCATTTATCTTCAGCCTAGGTGACGTATTGCGATACAGGGCCGTGATTTTGGCTATAAAAGGGTCCCCTAGACCCCTACCCCAAGCTTTTTAAGAGAATCATATATGGCGTGCCAGGAGACTCTATGGAATGCTTTCTCAGCATCCAACGAGAGTATCTAATTACAAATTTTTAACTGCATCTAGCCCAGGAAATACTTTGTGCCTAGTAGCAGGGTCTGCTAGTCAGCGGATTATCCCGGCTGTTAAGCAAGCTACACCACCTGTAGTTTGGACACTTCATTTTTTCAAAGGAAATGCTTCGGGACCACGGGATACTCAGTGAAGAGCATCAGGAGGCACCCCAAGGCATAGGGGCTGGGACTGGCAGTAGGATGCCTTGCGGTGGACAGCCGAGCTCGATCCTTATAAAAGCTTTTTAACTGCAGCAGCTTTAGTGGACGCTACTGGAGCTGGAATTACGCGGCTGCTGGCATGAGACTTGCCCTCCAATAGATCCTTGTAAATGGATTTAAAGTGAATTTATTCAAATTAGAGAGACAATTTTAAATTAAAAAGCTTAGAGCTGCCTCCACCACAGGGGGGCTCGCTCGACCCACCAGCGGACAGGCACCAGTATTGGGAGAGGGGGGCTGGCCGTCAGGGTTCACCGCGGCTCTGGCACAAACCCGGCGACACGTAGGTGGCACGGGCAGGAGCGGACTGAACGTGTTGGCTTCTCACTTTTTGGATTTTAGAAGGGCATGACATGCCTATATCTGTGTCTCCCCCTCCTTTTACTCCTCCACCTCTTTTCTTTTCGCATGACTATATGTACTTGTCATTTTTCCATGTGTTAGTTGTGTCTTCTGAGCAGTTTGTCAGCTTTTGGACACCTTTGAAGGTGTTTTCTATGTGTTTCTATGTGTTTTTGTTTGCCTGCCATTGGTTTTAACGGTGTTCGAAGGTGTTCGACGAACAGTTCGGCGAACACACGGGTGTTCGACGAACCGAACCGAACTCGAACACTACGGGGGTGGCTCAACACTACTCAACACTAATAATAACCTGCATCAAATAACTAGTGCCCAGATTAAAGATGTAGTCATAAGCACCATGCAAAGGGAACATTGTGTAATATTTGCAATGAATGATCTAATTCACACCAAGAAAGATGATTTTTAGGACTATTTAAAAATGATTTCTCATTTTTGGGTTTCGCAGGAGTCAGACTCGTGACTAAAATCTGCACTTTTTTTGTCCCAACTCCACATGTTATTTTTCTGTGCTTCCTTTCAAGTTGCAGAAACCATGTAAACCCTACAGACTATTCCCTGATGGGCAGTGACCTATCTCTGAGTCTCATTTGTTAGTTATTATGTTCCCAGTTAATCATCCTTGTGGAATGAGTTAGACATAATCCAAAAGTCTGCAGGAGGAGAAGAGGGTCCCTCCCACGCTACAAGATGTTTTCTTTAATTGCTGCAGTAAAGATGATTTTTAATTATGGGACATGTCTATCTCTGCATCCTGTCACAAATTAGAGACTGCTCACTAAACTTAACATGTACCATATGATTACACGAAGAATAAAAATATCCGGTCCTGATAGACACCGGATTATCAGATTTTCTGCATGATCAAATGACCATTGAAGAATACAGCTGAAAACCATTTAATTCTGGATTACCAGGTTAAAGGTGTTTTCACTGTACTATACAATATGCTAAAGGGGTTGTCCAGAGCTTTAACATTGATGGCTTATCTTTAAGATGTCTGATCAGTAGGGGTGCGACACCTGGCACCCCCGACAATCAGCAGTTCTCGTTGTCGGCAGTGGCTCAGTTAAGGGGCTGCACAACTCTGTTGACTGTACAGTGGATGCTTTCGGGAACAGCTGATTGGCGGGGGAACCGGAGGTCGCACCCCCACCTACCAGACATTAATGACCTATCCTAAGGATATGCAATCAACGTTCAAGTCCCGTAAACCCCTTTAAACAGTAATTCGCAAAATTAAAAGTTATCACCTCACCAAAGGATCCCCCCAATCCTGAGATTGGGGCTCTGAAATTCTCAGCATTTAAAATTGCTTTACTTTCAAGCAATTTTTCAGAATTAAGTGTGTGTGCAGATGAGGCATAATACTATCCTTAATTTCCATCAATTTTCCCACCTGCAAGCTCTATCTCTTAACTTGCAATTGACACTAAGCTGGTGGGAGGAAAATAGCTGCTATGATGTCTCCCATACACTGCACAGCATACAGTGAGGGATACCTGCTCTTCAGTAATTTTTTAGCACACAGAGAAGCAGCAGTACTGAGCTGCGGGGATGTGAATCAGGCTCTGCAGTGAGGTAAAATGGCTCAGTAATTTCTGTGTCTTCCTCTGCCTGTTTCCTCACTCTGCTCCTCACTCCACTTCCTCTACCTCTCTCCATAGAGTATAATAGGCTGTATAACCTGACACCACAGTGAGCTGGCAGTCTATCTTGCTCATCGAGTTGAGCTGCTTATTCAGAGTGGATAACAGTTTTAGAAAGCACAGGAGAGGGGAAGAAGTGATTTATAAGGACGGACAAAAGCAGATTTATCTGTAAAGATTTATTACAAAGTTTCTAATATTCACTTGTACTATGGATATATGCAAAGTTTGTTGAAAGTACTGTTCCCATTTAAGACTGTAAGTAACTCAAACTCTCTCCCAGAAGAGAGAAACATGTCTACCTATCATGTCACCTACTGGACAAGGTGTCTTACCCTTTAAAGGGAACCTGTCACCAGCAACAATGCTGCAGATATGGGCTTAATCTCCAGATTAATAGGGTTACTAACCTGCCCGACACCCGCACATAGCCGAACGCTATGGAGAGAAAATTAACTTTATTCTCCCTGGCAGCATTTGGTTTCAGTCACGGGGGCAGCGCCTGTTCGGGTTCAGTCACCACTCTGATAATACAGAGCAGCAGCTGTAACTGCGCCCCCAGCTCTGACTGACAGCCGGCACCAATGCTGAGCGAGCTCTCAGTCAGGGCCAGGGGTGCGGTTACAGCCACCGTTGTGTATTCTCAGAGCGGTAACTGAACCAGCGCCGGTGCTGCCCGGTGACTGAAACTGAATGCTAAATGCCGGGGGAATAAAGTTAATTTTCTCCTCGCAGCCTTTACCCCGCTTAATTATAAAGTGCTGTGGAATATGTTGGCGCAATATAAATAAAAATTATTATTATTATTATTATTGGCTATATGAAGGTTCCAGGCAGGCTAAAAATGATATTATCCTGCACATTAACCCCATATCTGTAGGTTAATAGCATTTTTCGCTGGTGACACGTTCCCTTTAAAGAGCCGTGCAACATGACTATGGATATAAGTCAATTTTGAAAGGCTCGTTAAAGAGTCAGGCAATAACTTACAACATATCTTCTTCCAATGGGTGACACTAGAAAGATACCTTTTATACCTTTCTAACGACCTGTCAATCAAGCAGTGGAGAACTGTGCTAAGCATGGCATACTGCTTAAGGCCTCATTCAGACGTCTGTGTTGCACGTATGGGTTCTATCCGTTTTTTTTCCACAAATACAACACATACCCTTTATAGTCTGAGGCTGTTCACATGTCCATTGTCTTCCGGTATGACTGATGAAAAGCACCAATACAAGTCTATGGGTCTCTGAAAAATATGTACAACAAATGAATGGTATACGTGTGCCTTCTGTGTGCCATCTGTATTTAACATTGCAAAGTATAGGAGAAGCTTTGTCATTTCTTTATTTATCCATATATGAAAAACATTGATGACCGCACTGATGGAAAAAACGGACACACAGACCAAACACTGATGACACGCTGATCCAAAACACTGATGACACCGGCACCATTTTTTCATGTTCATGAAAAATAATGATTTCTGAATGAAGCCGAAGGCTGAGGAGCTTTTGGTGTATCATCACACCCCAGTGCACTTGCAGGCAGAACTTCAAAATGCAATTTTCCACTCCTGGAGCATCACTTTGAGGTCATAAAGAGATCAACTTACTAATCTTTAAAATGGCTATACAGATATATAAATGATTTCAGGGTGTAGACGCTTCAGACATGTTCCCTTTAAATAACTATAGGAAATGTTATTATAAATTCCTAAATACTTTTAATTAGCAAATGACATTTGTCTAAGGCAGTAATCACTGTAAAATTAATTGGCCACCTGTTACACGCATGCCTCCTAAGTTCAGATAGGGGCGAGACCGGTTACATGAATTCGTTGGAATACTGGGGAAACCGTTACTCAGGATGACCATATGCTGCAGCTTCTCTCAGGCACACGATAGATTCAGTTTGCCGACCAGACACATCTGACAAGAGTCTTCATAAAAGGTATAACAGTAACATTTAGTGAGGTATGGCCCGTGCAGTGTAAATGTCTCTTTGAGCAGCACACTCCAGTAATAACAGTACAGTCTCCTTAGCAGCACAGCAGTACACAGTCTACTGTATTATCCGGTAGCACAGTACAGCACAGTTTTAATGCATACACAACCACAGGCTTTTCCTTCACAAGGACTCAATAGTACTCAGCATTCTTTATCCTGGAGATGGAGGGGGGAAGGGTGTGATGAGGGAGATGATCTCTAAGACAGGCTTCCTTCCAGTCCATATCTTTCTGCCAGATAATACTCCACACTGTTAGCGCAGGGAGTTTATCTGACCTGTGTTTAGCATCCATCCTGACCTGAATTCTGTTCCCTTGACTTCTGTGAGATACAGATCATAAGCCACCTTTCTCTTCAGCTCTGGCCAGACAGTAAACAACTTCCCCACAATCCCCCGGGGCTCTGCTAAAACACTCCCCTTCTCCTGTGACTGTGTTAACCCCTTTAGTTGCTGGATGCTTCTGAAGCACAACACTTCCCGTCTCCTGTGCTTGTGTTACTTCCAATAGTTTCTGAATGCTTTTAAAGCAACAGCACTACTTCGGCATGTCACACTCTGCAACAGCACTACTTCTGCATGTCACACACCACCTTGCTGCTCTGACAGATACCTGTCTAAGTATGTCAGGATGTGCCCCTGTAAGCATGTACAGTAGGAATCTCTGCTGCTGTGACCTAGATATACCTATATTACACTACTTATTATTATTCAGAAAGACAAGGTGGACAGCAGCGTGAGCAGCCTTTTCTTACCTCAGCACCCCTGCACCCCTGGTATCTCCAGTATTAGATTTGATTGTCAAGGTGTACAGCAGTGTGAGCAGCTTCTTCTTACCTCAGCACCCATGATATGTCCAGATAGACAGAGTGGACAACAGTGTAAGCAGCCTCTTCTTACCTCAGCACCCCTGGTGTCTCCAGTATTAGATCAGATTGACGGGGTGAACAACAGTGTAAGCAGCCTCTTCTTATCTCAGCACCACTGGTATCTCCAGTATTAGATCAGAAAGAAAGAGTGGACAGCAGTATGAGCAGCCTCTTCTTACCTCAGCTCCCCTGGTGTCTCCAGTATTAGATCATATAGACATGGTGGATAGCAGTGTGAGCAGCATCTTCTTACCTCATGACCCCTGGTATCTACACTATTACATAATATAGACATGGTGGACAGCAGTGTGATTTTTCTACTGCATAAGTTCACAAGCACCTACCTTAACATTATAGGACAGGTTTCTGACAGTGTAACAAGGCGATTGACATTTTAATTCTAGAGTGATTAACAACCTAATCAAAACCATAGTGATTTGATAATTAAAAGTAGTTAGTAATTTATTTAGAATGACATTTCCTTTACTTATTCCCTTTATTGTTCTATTCCTAAAGGGCCCCTTTAATTGGTTTCCTAAGATGTTGGCCCATGTGGGTCTGTTTGTGTTGTTGTTATCGGAAAATTACATTTAGAGCCCTAATAGGGACAGGGATTGATGTCAGTGATGATAAACTTCTGAACTACTCTGATTAATGTAATTTGATAGATATAAAAATTGTTAGAAATCCCAAAAATTGGAGCAGCACACCAAGGTCAAACGGTGGGAAAACACAGTTTAATCAATCCATGCAACGTTTCGGTCTAAAATGGCAAAGCCTTTTTTGGACACAGATAGGTAGTAGAGTTGGTATGAATCGAATCACACCACCCGCTCGATAAGCCATTTCAATCATCTGTGGTAGCCGGACAGTACCGGTTAGAACTACCTCTTACTAGATGGCAACCATTGCTGATTAGCTGGACTTACGCGAGATCATCATTGCAGCATGGAACGTTATGCCTCGGCAGGCTAATCAAAATGCCAGGAGGTGACAAGTGGTTCTCAGAGCTCCTGCCCAACGGCCCCAGATGTTTTACCAACTCAGATAGATAGATAGATCTTAGCTACAGTCAGGATGTAGGGGTTTTAGTCACACCCTGAACTTGAGCTATAGGGGGCTAAAAGGTCCCTTTGGCCCATTTGAGAGAGCTAGTAGTAGATGTTAAAGGGCTCACTTTGTGTGGTGGATCTTCTAAGCCCAGGTCCGGGTGGACACATGGATCCTGGGCGTTGATGCAGCAGGCAGGTACTAGAAGCAGAGGAGGACACAGACAGACAGGACACCGGAAAACTAAGGGTCTTAATATAAGAATACAGGTGTGTGTCTTGGTGAGCCTTATATAGGCCTAAGTAGATAATCACATGGGTTCATGCTGTTGCAAAACCCGGCGTAGGGCACAGCAGAGAGCCATAGGAGAAGGTGATGAAGCCCTGCTGAGCTGGGGCAGATGCGTAACAGTAGACCTGTGGTTGACGGAGCGGTTGGAGACTTTGCATTGGAGACCAGGGGGTTCACGTTATGCCACTGGCCGGTGCTTATATAGGGCTACCCCCACCCTTTAATTTGCCTAAGTGGCAGTGCCATAAATGCTGAGATAAATACCTCCATACAGAACCCATATAGTGATAATAAGGACCAAATAACAATTCCATACACTGATTAACCAAGTGGGTAAATGGGTAAACCACAAAAAGGACATGTCACACACCAGGTCATAAAGTGATGAGGGGCATTATGAAAACTAGTACAAAGCAGAACTAAGGGAGCTTAGTATTAGCCTAGAACCATAGAGTAACCAATCAGATTCCAGCTCTTATTTTCAAATAGGCCTTAGAAATATGAGAGCTTGAACGTGATTGGCTGCTGTACACTGTGTCTCCATTTTCCCTAATATTTTAGAAATCTCATTCTCAGAGAAAACATGCTCCTGTCAATGAAAAAAAAGAACTGCTTGATCAGCAGAAGCAAAATGCAAGCAGGCTGGCACGTCTATAGATTTTCACTACATTTTTTACACCTCATACTACACGGCTCACTGCACATAGACCGCTCTGCTATGTATGGCTGCTCAAATTTTCATAGAAACCATTTCCAGGAAAACTTTGTGCTGGAAATGATATAGATGTTAAAATCAGGCTTTATGTTTTTTTTTTCTATTTTTAGGAATCAGCCGTCAGACCATGAGGAATACTATTTTCCCACAGAAAAGTTTTAACACTTTTTATATTTAATGTAAATCACTATTTGTATCTCTTGAGCAGGATACCGACAGTTGTTAGGGCAAAAGATCAGCGACTCGCTGAAGAAAAGCTATTTTTACGGCTGGAGATTTGCCAAACAGATGTTTTATTTTACCACTGTTTAGAAAGGACATTGCCATTGGGCCCCATGTGCACTGTAGGGTGGGATGACGACTCATGGAGACCCTGTGAACTTCATATACTGCACGGCTGTATATCATTAGTTTAAGGAAATGGACATTGACTCAGTTCTTGGAATTGCAGGAGCTTATGTTGTCACCCTCATTCTACAAATGTCTATAAATGTAGCATTCCTTGAAATATAACCCTAAATACTTTCAGAAATAGTAAGTGACAAGTCACCAATCAAACGTGAGAATGTATGTATTGAAATCCAACCTAAAGTAGAACTCTAAGCCATCCATATAAGAGATTTGTCCAGGGAAAACAAGTTATCATCTATGTGCGGGATAAGTGATAACTTTCTGCTCCGTAGAGGGTCCTACTACTAGGACCTGCACCCACTGGGCAGAAAGGGGAATTTTTATCCCCAAAGGAGAATTTTTCATTACAAAATGGACCACTCGACTGTCGCTCCATTAAGTACCATAGGAAATGAATAAACTGGCGGTTGAGCATGCGCAGATCGGCAGAACGGGGAACTTTTATGCCCCTTAGAATGGAGCGGTAGTGTGCATGATTGAATGGCACTCCATTCACTCCCTATAGAGCTGCCAAGCGCTACCCTCAGGTTATTTTTGGCAGCCCTACCGGGCATCAATAAAGAGCAGGTCAAGCATGCACACTTCCGCTCCATTCTATGGGGGATAAAAGTTCTCCACTCTAACGATTAGGGTAGGTCCCATCGGTTGGACCCCCATGATCAACAAGTCAACTCATCACCCATCTTGTGAATAGGTGAAACTTGTTTTCACCAGACCAAAGACCTCTTGTTCCATGCACTAGTGAGTGGCAAGTCTTACACTGAGCCAAGGTTAAAGATTTATGGTTAAAGAGTAACTAAAGTTTGGTCCATTTTTTGTTATATCTTTTGGACTCCTAAATTCCTTCAAGATTGGTGGGACTCCGGGTCTTGAGACCCAAACCACCACCGATCGCTAAAAAGAACTGCTTGAGAGGTAGAAGCGCACATCTCCTGCCTAAGCATGTGCACCATGCCTACAACAGCTTCCATAGAAAGTCTACAGAGCACATTTCTGAAGTGATCAGTGGGGGTCTCAGGACAGGACACCTATGTATCTACAGGAAAAAATATTAAACGATATACCAAAGTTAAGCTCGTTAATGAGAGAAAATGAACTTGACTCCTCTCGGGAGTCATCGGCTTTCAGTCATACATGTGACGCGCCCCCTGGGGCCGTGGGGTACTCGGTAGCCGGGCCGGTCGGTGCTGGGGATGTCACGGTGGCAGTGACCCGGTCCGTGGCCCCGGGCGGTCAAATAATTAGGGAATAAGAAAAGGGGAAGAAACACTGATTACACAAGAACCACAAGATGGATTTCTTCACCTCAGGTATCATATTAATCAGTGCAGCAGCCCCAACATGACACTGCCGGTAGTTTACTTAGCAAAATCCTGCTTACAGGTTCGCTTTTTAATAATTTTTTTGTGGTAAATGTATTTTTTTACACAGTTTGACAATTTTTTCCCATATCACAATCTTTATTAAAAATACAAATTAGAAATCTTCAATTTTCACACTGGGCTTTTTTTAGACGCTAACTTTCTATTGTTTCAGAAAATTCACATGTACATCAACAACAATAATCTGAATTATACCCTATATTTCAAATTAAAGTCTCTAATGAGCATGTTCACAAATCATTGCGAAAGTAGGGGGAGCTGTGACATCATCTATTGTGATCCGTGGATCCTATGTTATCAGTTGTGTATGGAGGTGTTATCAGTCACTGTCACCCTGCCTCTGATGATAAGGAAACTGCTGTAACTGTTCCTTAAAGGACAGGAAGTATAAATCTAAAATCACCCCAGTGGCCAGAGTGAAAATTGCAAGATTACTAATTTAGCTTTTTAAAAATCGTGATATGAAAAAAAAAAACATTGTCAGCAATTTTTAAAAAAATATACTTAACACAAAAACCTAATTTTAAAAATATATCATTTTCTGATGACACTTTCCCTGCTTAAGCTCTGTTTGACCCAGATTCATTCTTTTTTCTCTTTTTTAATGATCATTAGCTCATTTTTAATTATAGGGATTTTTTTTTTTACATCATGCCATCCCCTGCAATCGTATATAATGGAAGTACATAATATAGGGTTCCCTTTACAAATTTTGATTTTACCTCCAATGAACACCAGGATGCTACCCAATTTCCCTGAGAAAGTCTCATAAAAAAAATAAATAATTTTTATAAATCACCGGACCAGGATGCTTGGGTGGGTCCTCCACCCAGGCTAAAGGCCACTATACACATTAGAATATTATCCTCCAAAAGAAATAAAAATGTCAAATCTGTCATGACTTGGCTGTTATAGAAAGTTGATCGGTCAAGGTGGATTGACGAGAGACAACTGGAAAGAGACAGGACAGAAAGGAAACTATCATAGAAGAAAAGTATGAAAGTAGCAAGAGATATTTTTCCCAGGGTTAGGATCTTCCATCTGTCCTGCCGGACTTGGCCATATGTATCCGACAGCAGTTTCTTTTTCTCTGTAAACAAGTTAAACCAAAATTATTTTCCTCTTTTTTTCCATTCTTGCCACTGAAAGTAATAAAATACAGAGCGTCTGACAAACAACATGTTCGTTTTCCAGGCGAAATATGACATATGGAATGCAGGAAATGGTCAGGGACTTGGTACATCTGCAAAACAAGCCACACGTTCATAGAGGCTGTAATATTACCCTTAACCACTTTCCCATGTCATCCCTCTCATCTATCCCAAGTAATTATTCCAGCATCTAACTCAATGCAAAGCAATGTCTGCCATAACGTGCTGGAGATAAACACATCAAAGACCCGAAGATCTGCCAATAATTTTCCTTCTCAGCTAGAAATGCAAACTGGAGCCCATGTTCAAAGCCAGCGAGATCTTCTTTATCAAATCTGCCCCTGTAAGACAAACATAAGAAACAGGCTCCGACAAACCCACTTTTCGTTGGAGAAATGTTTGCACTGGTCTGTTCGCCATGGTCTTTTCCCACACTGTTTAGGCTACATTCACACGGGTAAAGATCGGTCCTGTTTATATGTGTGATCCAGAGTAGCTCCCGAGTGAGGAGTGTCATCTGGGATGGAGCTCCTCAAGATGTTCTGCTACCAATTAGCTACACCAGACTGAAAATACCATGTACATGCCAGGCCTTTGAGTCAACGCTTTACTCACTGAATTTTAAAAGCCTGATAAAAACTTGTGGTTTACCCTTAATAAAGATGTTAAAAAAAAACAATAACAGCAGTAAGCAAAATGTGTAGTTAAAAAGATTGTCTTAGATAGGTCAAACTTCAGAAACCCCCTACCGATCACCTTATAACCCCAGGAGAAGCTGACATATTGTTAGCGTTAGACAACAGTCGTTAAGATCAATGGCTGTCCATGTATTACAAGGAAGAGCCAGGTCCACAGAGCCCCTCCTAGTTAGAGGCTTTCCCCTCAGGTACTGTATGTGGAAGGTCTCCTAGTGAAGGTCTCATTCTACAATATCTACATGATAAAGGGTTATCTCCAAACTAGGTTCTTGTATTTTTTTAATTCTGTAGGTGGGTGAATTTGATCCAGCAAGGGACTTTCTATGCAATATGGGACACTCAACACTGGAGGCAAAAGTACGGAATGGACTGAGAGTAACTTTATACACAATGGCATTGTACAGAATTAGACAAGCATGGCTTCTTTCACCCATAAACAGTGCCACAACTGCTTAATGGTTGGGTTTTGGAATTTCAGGTCAGCCCCACTAAAGTGAACCAATGTGATATTGTCTTAGGGACTAATCAGGCTTGTTTTTCAATTCCTGTTCCACCATGTCACGTGAGGGTCAAAATTATTCTTATTTATCTACAGATTAAGCAGTTGTGCCTTAATTCTTCCATTTATGGATGATGGATAGAACCATGCTCCATGAGATGTTCAGAGCTTGATCTATTTTTTTTATAACCTAACCCTGCTTTACTCTTCTCCACAACTTTATCCCTGACCTGTCTGGTGTGTCCCTTGGTTTTCATGATGCTGTTTTATCCCTAATATTCTCTAACAAATCTCTGAGGCCTTCACAGAACAGCTGTAGTTATACTGAGAATAAATTACACACAGGTGGACTCATTCACTATGTGACTGCTGGAGGCAATTGGTCACTAAGGATTTTATTTATGGGTATCGGACTACAGGGGGCTAAATACAAATGCATGTCACAATTTTACTGATTTATATTTTTTAAATATTTAAAAAAATATTCCAATTTATCATGGAATTCAAATAAAAAACATTTAAGTTTTTGGGTGTAACGTAAAGAAATGTGGAAAAGTTCACAGGGGTATGAATACTTTCTCAAGGCAGTGTAAATTCCAACTTTTGTGTCTAATGTTGAATGTCTTATATTGCATTTACCTTGCTAAGAAGGTTGGCTATTGCTATGTGGTTGGGTATTACTAAGAAGACAAAAATGTTTTCCAGGGACACAAATTCCAAAGACAAAGCTTTAATCTCTTACTGTCACCACCCATTAGGGACAGTTGGCGGCGGTGAAAGCGGTGTCCTCTTCTGTCTCTCGTAATGTAGTCCTCCCTTATATATAACATTCCCATCTATATATATTTGTAATCGGATTATTCATGGTATGCATTTGTTTATTTTAACTGTTTCTTACATATTCATCATACTGATGATTGTTTCAGACGTAAGTGATAGCACTAGGAAACATTGACATTTTTGGATTATCCATGATATTTTTTAAGATCATTTATAAGCTTGTATAGAAGCTTTTTGCTTTACTTACTGTTATAGATTGTCAAAAAAGTTCTGTCTTCCTTTGCTCTTCTCATTGTTAGGCCACGGCCCCACTATCAGTATTTGGTCAGTATTCGGTCAGTATTTTTTTCTCAGGAGTCAAAACCAGGTGAGGAACAATCAGAGAAAAGGTATAATAGAAACAAGTCACCAATTCTGCATTTATCATCCACTCCTGGTTTGGGCTCCCACTCCTGTGAAAAAATACTGACCAAATACTGACCAAATACTGATAGTGGGGCTGTGGCCTTATGCTACCATTATGAAAGACCTTGCTTGTATTCTTAACCCACTAATTATAGCCATTTACATCCATTACCTATCAGTGGAGGTACGACTGCTAGGACGATCACAAAACCTGGGAATCCCAACAATAGCATTATGGAGGGGTATTCAAAAATGTACACTGCTAATTTTGGGGTAACAGATGAATGAGTAGTTGGTTTACCCCTTTGCCATTTTCTTCTCCTTTTGCATTTTTTTTTATTTAGTCCCACTAAATTTAATAGGTGAATAAGAAACAGTTTTTTTGTTATTTTTTCCTATGATGTATTCCTATATTGGAGTATTCCAAATACATTTTTTGCCTAAAACTAACCAATATAGTTCCTATAATTTGCTAGGGCACAACTTATGTATGCACTAATAGAACCGGATGGAACAGAAGTCAATGCCTGAGCTGATGAAGAGCTCGCGCTGTTTGTTTACTCATAATGATATATAATAGGGTGTCAAATACTCTACCTATACATATTATATATACATACAGTACAGACCAAAAGTTTGGACACATCTTCTCATTAAAAGATTTTTCTGCATTTTCATGACTATGAAAATTGTACATTCACACTGAAGGCATCAAAACTATGAATTAACACATGTGGAATCATATACTTAACAAAAAAGTGTGAAACAACTGAAAATATGTCTTATATTCTAGGTTCTTCAAAGTAGCCACCTTTATCTTTGATGACTGCTTTGCACACTCTTGGCATTCTCTTGATGAGCTTCAAGAGGTAGTCACCGGAAACGGTCTTCCAACAATCTTGAAGGAGTTCTTAGAGATGCTTAGCACTTGTTGGCCCTTTTGCCTTCACTCTGCGGTCCAGCTCACTCCAAACCATCTCAATTAGGTTCAGGTCTGGTGACTGTGGAGTCCAGGTCATCTGGCGTAGCACCCCATCACTCTCCGTCTTGGTCAAATAGCCCTTACACAGCCTGGAGGTGTGTTTGAGGTAATTGTCCTGTTGAAAAATAAATGATGGTCTAACTAAACGCAAACCGGATGGAATAGCATGCCGCTGCAAGATGCTGTGGTAGCCATGCTGGTTCAGTATGCCTTCAATTTTGAATAAATCCCCAACAGTGTCAACAGCAAAGCACCCCCACATAATCACACCTCCTCCTCCATGCTTCATGGTGGGAACCAGGCATGTAGAGTCCATCTGTTCACCTTTTCTGCGTCGCACAAAGACACGGTGGTTGGAACCAAAGATCTCAAATTTGGACTCCTCAGACCAAAGCACAGATTTCCACTGGTCTAATGTCCATTCCTTGTGTTCTTTAGCCCAAACAAGTTTCTTCTGCTTGTTGCCTGTCCTTAGCAGTGGTTTCCTAGCAGCTATTTTACCACGAAGGAATGCTGCACAAAGTCTCCTCTTAACAGTTGTTGAAGAGATGTATCTGCTGCTAGAACTCTGTGTGGCATTGACCTGGTCTCTAATCTGAGCTGCTGTTAACCTGCGATTTCTGAGGCTGGTGACTCGGATAAACTTATCCTCAGAAGCAGAGGTGACTCTTAGTCTTCCTTTCCTGGGGCGGTCCTCATGTGAGCCAGTTTCTTTGTAGTGCTTGATGGTTTTTGCAACTGCACTTGGGGACACTTTCAAAGTTTTCCCAATTTTTCGGACTGACTGACTTTCATTTCTTAAAGTAATGATGGCTACTCGTTTTTCTTTACTTAGAATTTGTATTGCGGCAAAAAAAGCAGCTAACAGTCTATTCAGTAGGATTATCAGCTGTGTATCCACCTGACTTCTGCACAACACAACTGATGGTCCCAACCCCATTTATAAGGCAAGAAATCCCACTTATTAAACCTGACAGGGCACACCTGTGAAGTGAAAACCATTTCCGATGACTACCTCTTGAAGCTCATCAAGAGAATGCCAAGAGTGTGCAAAGCAGTCATCAAAGCAAAAGGTGGCTACTTTGAAGAACCTAGATTATAAGACATATTTTCAATTGTTTCACACTTTTTTGTTAAGTATATAATTCCACATGTGTTAATTCATAATTTTGATGCCTTCAGTGTGAATGTACAATTTTCATAGTCATAAAAATACAGAAAAATCTTTAAATGAGAAGGTGTGTCCAAACTTTTGGTCTGTACTGTATATATTGGTGTCTAATATATATAGTCCTCAACATTGAAATTGAAACTCAAAGAAGAAAGACTCATGGATCTATGGAAATCATAGGATAGATAGACATGTTAATAAGATGCAAATTATTAAAAACACTCCTTGGCTGTTATGAACAAGGTTATTAATTGTTGTCTGTGGAATGTTCAGCCACTCTGAATGCACTTGGGCAAATCATCAAGATTCACTGCTGGCAACTGCCTTTACAGTTGCCGACCAATGACATCCCAGATGTGCTCAATGGGAGTCCAGAAACACTGCAGGTCATAATAGCCCTATAGACCACGCAGATGATTTACAGTAGTATGAGCAACATGCAGCCTTTAGTTATTGTATTGAAAAATGGCTCCTGGGACACTTTGGAGAAATGGCCGAACCGCTGGTTCTACCACAAAATCAATGCAACAGTGAGCTGTCAATGTACCTGGAATGAAGAATAGAGGGGTCCCTACCATACACTATGCCACCTCACACCATAATCCTAAGTAAGAACGTTCCCTTATGTTGACCTTTTCAATGACCTCACCTCACTCCACCGCTTTCAAAGCCTATCATGGTCCAGAGTAAGATGGCAATGGAGGCTGTAATGGAGGTCTGTCCTCTTCAGTGATGAGTCCCACTTTTGTCTTGGATACAGTGATAACCTGAAATTGGTCTAGAGACCACATGGGCAACACCTTCACGAGGGAACGACACACCAGTCCGACTCCTAGGATTATGGCGCTGGGCGGCATAATTCACGGTAGCAAGAGTCCTTTAATCGTCAATCCAGGTACACTAGCAACTCAGCATTATATTTATTTGGTTGTGGAACCAGTGGAGCGACCATTTCTCAAAGTGTCCCAGGAGCCATTTTTTTAAAACAACAATGCCAGGCCTCATGTTGATCGTGATACTGTGAGCAGACTGCATGGCCTAAACATGCTACCATGGCCTGCAGCGTCTCCAGACGTGTCTTCTATCAAGCATATCTGGCATGTTAATGGTTGAGAATAGTACAGGGAGCTGCCAGCAGCAGATTTTGATGATTTTCTCAAGTGCCTTCAGCATCGTAGAACATTCCTTAGACAACTATTAATAACATCATTTATTGCATTCCAAGGCGTTTAAGTGTGGTGTTTGCTGCATTTGGTGCTCATAGATGATACTGAATAAATTGAGATGTGAAAATTTTGTTGCCATTTTTTCATCATTTGCATATCAATAACATGTCTATTGATCCTGTGATTTCAATAATTCCACAACTTTGTAATTTCAAAATTTCAATGTTGTAGAGAATATTGTATAAAGTGGGATGATGGTTATGTCACCAATGCTTATAAGAAGTCTAACAGCACAAAATGACTTTTCAAACCAAGGTGAAAACTTGTTGTGGCCAGACAATTCAGTGCACCTTCCCATCTACATGTTTTCCAAACTGAAAACAAGTCAGACATTATTTATCAGGTTAGATTTTTAATACTGTAGTAATTTATGTAGAATTGATAGTAAGGGGTTGTCCAGATTGGGCAACTTCTGTTCATTCGAATGATCCGCCATCCCACAGCTAGGTTTTTAATGCAGGCAGAAATGCAATAGATGGTGAGCGCTCATTGTACTGAAAAGCAAGTGGCACCATGATATTACAATGGACTACACGTAGCCCACTACTGTATTGTTTAAAAATAACCGAGGTGACCCTGTTCGAAATTATTAATGCACCTCTATTGATAAAGTCCTACCTTTTATCAAAGGAACACATTGCTATACTTAATTCTTCAATTTCTGGAACAACCATTATAATTCTAGAAATACACTTGGCGCTACCAATAATTGGTCGTAGAAGTGGCCACAAACCAGAGCCAATTACATAAACTACTTCAGGAGGATTATAGGATTATAACATAAAACAGAGAGATCTTCTCAAGTGCTAATTATCTTAACTTGTAGCAATAAGTTTGACTTTGCCATTCACTGGCCTGAGTCCAGGATAATTTCTCTTCATCTGAACTCATTAACAGATGTTCCTGACATCAATCTTCTTATCAGTCTGTTCATTTCCATCTTCCTAATTACTCCAAGGAACATACATACCCCTGTTGAGTCTCATTTTGTGGATGAGTTAGTGCCAGCTTCCTGGAGACCAGTCAATCCAGCAATGTCAAATCCACTGTACTTTGTATGCCTATCATGTTTTGAGATGGTTACACAAAGACCTTCTACAGAAAATATCACTGATCTTCCGATTTTCCTTAGCTGGTTGGAGGTAATGCATAGAGATACTGTAGGTGCCCCATTTGAGAACTCTAAGCTAAGAAATATCCACCTTAACATGATAGCTTCCTAGTTTCAGCAGATTGCAGTTGAGCTTCTAGTGAGTTGTCCAACTCCAAGGATGATCCAAACATGGACACAAGCGATGTGTGAGATGTTTACAGAGTTAAAATTGCTAACTTGATATCATTGGGCAGTAATCAAGGATCAAACATTGGTTCTCTGGCCAATATAATTCTCACCTTGGGGGTTCATTGTCACAATCCCCACCTGCTTGACTGAAGAACGGCTAATCAGAGTCATATGTAAGAGAAGATGCATGTGATTGACACTTTTGAGTGGACACTATAGCCGACACAATTATGGCAGCTCTATGGCTGGTACTGAAATTGGGCACTGTGGCTGACACTGATATGAGAGCTAAAGGCTGACACTGTTATGGGAACTCTATGATTGACATTGTTATAAGGATACTGTGGCTGGCACCTCTGTAGTGGTATTGTTGCTGGAATTAATACATTGGTTATTGTGTAGGACATTGTGTATCAGTGCCGGGTCTATAAGTGCACTTGCAGTCCTCGGCTCCTCTTCATTTTCCCCACCAGCACTGCCTTCTGTTTCTTCTTTGATAGTGGACAGCAGAGGTGATGTCCATGCAACACACAATCTGTCTCCATTGTCAATTGTCAAATGAAAAATGATGGTATTGAGAAGAGATGAAGAGGAGTGCGGACTGCAAGTGTACTGATACACTCACCAGTGCACTTGCAAAGCTAATTTGCATATGAATAAATTACAAATTTTAGAGCAAAGAAGCACCAGATGGTGGTGAGACAGTTATCCCTGGAAATGTTTTGCACTGTCCTATCCTGCAGTACTTCTGCTTCCCTATGACAAATGTTACTAACAGATTCCCTTTAAGTATTTCTGTTAAGTAGTTTTGCAGAATTACAAAAATCTCTGGAGCTCATGGAAACAAGGAGTCAAATGTAAGGGAAATCTATTAATGTAAGCCTATCAATGTAAGCCTATTAATGAGTAATGGGTTCCCCCTGCCCTTCAGATGCTGATTGGCAGCTTTCTTCCCTTAACTTTATATAGGTAAAAACTGCCAGTCAATAAATAGAGGGTGAAACAAAACCAACTGCTCATCAATGTGCCGGAATCCTGCCTTCACAACCTTGTGTTATGAACATGTATGCACTCACACATTGGAAAAGCCTACACTTAACTGGTTGCTGTACAGGCTAGAAAGGCCCTAGCTGCATAACTGAAAACATCACCTCACACCTAACTCCCTAAAATGCCGTCGAGGGCTTACTGGTACCTCCTGAAGAACCAGAGGGGAGACCACAACAAACTGTCAACAAGGGGAAAGTGTGAAGTAAGATACGAAAACCCAGCATGAGAAACTAAAGCACATTCATATAAGGTAGAGAGGGAAAGATAATGAGATCAAAAAATAAAAGGAACCAGTATAACCTCCCAGAAACTGAACAGTGGTAAAAGGAAAAGGTGCTGGGAGAGAAAGCAAACTGACTCACTGCAAGAAAACAACTGGAGTTTATCAAGCAAGGTAAACCCCTTAGCTGAAGGGATAAAACTCCTGAACACACATCCAGCAAGAGGTATAGCCAGCAAGGAAGTGCAGTGATAGGGTGAACATATAACTAACAAATAAAGTAGCACTCTTCAACGCTAAATATGCGAACATGAAATATATGAAATTTGAATAGCATTACTGCTCTAGAAAATAGAAATAATTGAGAAATGTTAGCGCATAAATTGGCCAATTCATGTTTACCTGACAGCCGCGGTAAGGCATTTCTCGTTACCAGGAACCTACCAATGTGAAACCTCTCTTAGACACTAAAGTCTGTATGTGTATGGGAAGGTAAGATCCTGCTGTAATTAAAACCGCTTGTGGCTTAGAGGCACAGTGCTCAGTCAGAAAGACTATACATATAAACAAAAAAGAATGACCGTCACTTGCAAAACAAGAAATAGGTGTGTGAAGGTGCTTACTAGGAGCAGCCATCTCCATATACAACTAACAAATAAAGTAGCACTCTGCAACGCTAATTATGCGAACATGAAATATACTAAATTTGAATAGCATTACTGCTCTAGAAAATAGAAATAACTGATAAATCTTAGCGCATAAATTAGCCAATTCATGTGTACCTGGTAGCCACAGTTCTCGTTACCAGGACCCTACCAATGTGTGAATCCTCTCTTAGAGACTAAAGTCTCTATATAATAAAATTGTAAGGTGGGATGAATCTTGTATATAGGATGATAATCCCACCGCATTGGTAGAGTAGGGCACTTTTCTCCACCGTTAGAATTCAGTGGCAGCGCATATGCTCGACCAATGCTCCATTCATTCCCCATGGGGCTGCAAAGTACTGTGCTCAGCTATTTCTGGCATTGCTGTAACTTTTTTATTTTTCGGCTGATGGAGCTGTTTGGCGGCTTGCTTTTTGCGGGACAAGATGACGTTTTCAGCGGTACCATTCTTATTTACATTTGTCTTTTTGATCGCGTTTTATTCGATTCTTTGTTTGGTGGTATGATGATAAAGCATAGTTTTTGGCTTCGTTTTTTTTTTTTTTTTCTTTTACCATGTTTTCTAAAGGGGTTAACTACTAGGACAGTTTTATAGGTCAGGTCATTCCGGACGCTACGATACGAAATATGTGTACTTTTATTTATTTTTTATCTTTTTTTTCAGAATACTATTTATTGATAGGTACATTATACTTTTATTTTTTGGGGATTATTTTTTTCATTTTTATTTTATATTTTTACAATTTATTTTTAAATTTTTTTTCACTTTCTGATTCTTTTTTAACTTTTACCCGTTGTCCCACTGTGGGACTTTCACTTTTTGCAGGCTGATCTCCTGTATAGCACAGGAATGCAGCACCATCCCTGTGCTAGCCAGGCTGTCAGCGCTGCACAGGCAGAAGATACTTTGATCGTGCACTGCGCATGATCAAAGTATCTTCCTGCTGTCTGATGACCCAGATGTCGTCATGACGACATCCGGGTCACCATGACAACCCCGGGACCCGGCCACAGACAGTGCGGGACGCCGGTGAGGAAGTATATACCGGCGCTTACCTTCTCTTGCCACCGGAATGCTGCGATCGACTTCGATCACAGCATTTCAGGGGTAAATGTGCTGGGAGCGGTGTGAGACTGCTCCTGGCACATAGCACCGGGTGTCAGTTGTGACAATCAGCTGACACCCAGCGGCGATTCCGCCAGCACAGCCTGTGCGCGGGTGGAATCGCCGATGCGTACTAATACGTACCTGGTCCATAAGGCCCAGGGCGCAGATACGTATTAGTACGTATCATGTCAGAAAGGGGTTAAAGAGTTTTAAAGCCCCCGTACACATTTGAAAAAAGTGAACCCACTAATTTAATAGGATTGACCCACCACCTGATCTTTCTGGGGGCCCTTCAGACTATCCCTTGACAGATGAGGTGAGGGGAGACAAGGATAGGGATGTTGACATTTCAAAACCTGATACTTTTAATTTCTACATGGAAAACACACAAATTCAGCTAAATGGATCACTCACGTGTATGGGGAAGTTGTCATCTGACCGAACATGTGGTCAACAGCTATCTAATGTGTCTGGCCAACTCTACAATGTAGACCTTACATAAGCTTGCCAAACCTTAAAGAAAAAGTACAATTTTCTTAACATTTTTTATATTTTGTTTTTCTTTAAATTGCAAGCAGGTCAGTGGAGAGCCAGGGAGTCTTGAGACCCCCACCGATCGCACAAAAACACCACAAACCCATCAGTTCGTCCCATAATTTGAGCAATAATTCTAAAATAGCAAATACATCTCACTATATAGATCTTTTTTTGAAACCACATGTGGTGGGATTATCATCCTATATACGGGATTCATCCCACCTTATCATGGAATCAAACCAGCTGAATGCTCCTTTTTCACCCTAGATGTCAGCTCACTGTATTCAAACATCAAACATGATTTGGGTGTAAAAGTGGTAGAACATTACTTGATCCTGGACAAGACTATGCCCAGTAACCAAGTGGGTTTCCTATTACGGAACATATAATTTGTTTTGGAACACAACGTGCTCTCATTTGAGGGTGTGTCCTATCGGCAGCTGAGAATGACCTTTTCACACGCTTATTTGTGGCACCCCAGGGGTCTGGTTTCCACAGTAACAGCAATGTTATGTCTGAGAGCAGGTGGGAGGTCTCTTGGTCAGGGATCCTGTGCATGCCACACCTCCTACCCAGTCCTGGGAGGGGAAGAACTTCCCCTATATAAACCTAGGGCTGAGGCAGGGTTAGAGTAGAGAAGAAGTAGAGACAGAGAAGAGAAGCAGATCTAGGAAAAGAACATCAGGAGCTCTGTGGGAGCAGTGCTATAAGGAGTCAGGGGCTGGCAGCTGCAGAGCTCGCCCTGACTGAGAAGCTATCACCGGTCCCGGAGTCCGAGGCTGTGGGGACTAATCTTTACCCAGCAGCAGAAACCGCCCGGCAGGGGATTTCAGGTCCTCTCGCCAAGAAACCCGAAGGCACGGTCGCACGCGTGGGACCAGCACCGCTGTCGTGGAGCGGACGCCACTAGAAGGCCCCGAGTCACCGGCCATACGGGTGAGCACCACACGGTACACTCAGGGACGTGGGCTACTTATACCCGCCTCTAGCAAGGTAGCCAGAAGAGTACAGTCAGTTTGGGAGGCCTACAACTCCGCCTGGCCAGGGGAGATCCCATCTGCTCAAGGACTGACCAGGCCCCGATCGCTAGCCAGTACTCCGGGAGGGTCTATCTTTATCACCAGTAAAGACCCTGAATTACACCGCATCGTCTCTGAGTGATTCCTGCTACCCCCATCATCCACGTCGGCTGCCCTGAGGCCATACCCCTCCCGTTGGGGGTGATACTATCACGCTGCACAATCCTACCACCGGCCTCAGCGGTCTGCCCTGCAGCGGCAGCTCCTTCGCTGCATTCAACGGGTGGTGTAGTCGTCCAACATCTACCGCTAATACAGCGCCACTTAGTCTGACTCCCTGGGCACGGACCGGGTCACCGCCACGAGACTACAACCCTCAACAGATCCGGCTCCGGGTAAGCTCCCGCGTGCGCAACGCTGCGCGACACAGGCCCAGGGGTGCGTCATATTAGATATTAGATAAATGAATACACAAGAGAGAGATGGAGTCTAAGCATTGTGGCTATGTACATGTGTTGTTTCCTGAAACAACAGGAAATTAAAGTCTATAAAAGCCCCAGTGGACAGTGTGAAAACTGCTAAATTTCTACTTTTTATATTTAACACATATTGTGATATGTAAAAAAATGGTAACAATTTTTAAAAGATATATTTAACACAAGAACCTGATTTAATTAATAGGTCATTTTTTGATGATAGTTTCACCCTAAGGCTATGTGCCCACGATGCAGAAATGAAGCAGAAAATTTCTGCAGCATTTCTGCATCTCCCTGGCAGAAAAAACTCATGCAGATTGTGCATGCGTTTTTCCTGCAGAATAGATGCGGAATACATGCGGATTCACATGCGTATCCACATGCGTTAACGCATGTGTTTCCGCATGCGGACTGACAAGCACTTTCCAGGCGATAGCATCACTTGTAAAGTGCTTGACAACTAGGTCACACTGTATAAATCCATGCAAGGATTTATATAGTGTGACCGTAAAAATAAAAAAATAAAGCTATACTTACCCCCGATCCCCCGCCGCATGTGCTGTCGCGCTTGTCCTGGCTTCTTCCGGGTTGCCAATGTAGCACCCTGAGGACTCGGCTGCTACAGGGGTATTGCACCTCACTCCAGAGGTGTGGTATTCCACTCCCGGGTAAGGATGGAGTGTGGGACTGAGCTCAGTAGGCTGCATGCACTACATACATCCCATTTCCGGGGGACAGAACTACGGTACTCCCACCAAGTATATGTGCAGGTACGACAGCGTCTGTCCCTGGCTGGAGTGGGAGGGGGGTGGAACATCCCAGTAGTGTAGGGGCAGATAGGGGGAGTACTCTGGGTAAAGCTAGGAGCTCATTGGGTGCTAGTCACCTGGGCTCACACATAGAGGGAGTATATATGGTGGGCACCATCTTAGGACAGGGTCTTTTGAGCAGGGGAGCTCAGCCAGGAGGGCTGACTGGGAGCTGTGGCTCCAGTTGGGCCCAGCTCCAGAGCCAAGCCTGCGGAGGAGAGAGGAGAAAGAAAGGCCCAGAGTGGAAGACCAGAGGGAACCCTAAGAACCCAGAATCAGACCAAAAAGGGTGAAGGGTTGGCGGACACGGGTACCGGAACCCGAACTGGTGGAGGCCACTTATCCTCAGCCAGGAACCGGAGGTCGTGGTCAAGATTTGCCACGACCCTCACCAAATCCACCAGAAAGGCACACCAAGCATAGGGTCAGGGAACCCAGAGGAGGTTTGACCACTAAGAGACCCGAGGGAGCCGGCCAAAGGTGGATCCCTGGTGGGAATGGACAGAGAGGGAGAAGGGAGCTCAGAACCACGCTCCAGAACTGCCTGGGGGTTAGCCGAGTCCAGGACCTGGTGGACGCAGCACGGCTCGGGTGGTCACTCAAGGCCAGAGTGACTGAGAGAACACTTGTGAGTAAAACCCCTGAAACTGCATCTCCTGACTCTGACTCTTCTTACTGCACCGTCACAACCCCCCTCATCTTCACCTGCTGCCCTGAGGCCATACCCCTCCCGTTGGGGGTTATACCACCACGCTGCACATCCTTATACACCTGGCCTCAGTGGACTGTTCTGCAGCGGCGGCTTCAAAGCCGCACTCAACGGGTGGCGTAGTCGATCAAGTTAACATCTACTGCCTTAGACTGCCACTTAGTTTGACACCCTGGGCACGGACCGGGTCACCGCCACAAGGACTACTACTCCTACCCAGATCCGGCTCCGGGTATCCCCTGAACATGGCCCAGGGGGTGCGTCAACTTTGGCGTAGTCGGCAGGATAACATGCCCGCAACCACCGGGTACTGCGTGCCTGAAGAAAAGTTTATCTGTACCGTAAAAAGAAGTCTCCCTCCAATTCCGGAGGGTCCCCGCCATCGGACGCCATCACGGGTCATTTCCCGCCAGTTGCCCGCCATCTGCAGCTTTTTCCCGCCATCCACAGAGTTTCCCGCCACTGGGAGACGATTCCCGCCATCTGGGAAGAATTCCCGCCCTGGCAGAGCGGACGCCATTATGGGCGTGCCAGAGGGTGGCAAGAGGCCACCTCCCATCGTGGGCCAGGACCAAGAATGGCGCCAAAAACGAAGACCGCCCCCACCAGCAGAGACTGCAATGATTGAGATGTCCATCAGCGTGGGGGGTCGGCCCCTGGAACTGACAATCACCAAGTTGCACCAGGACCGCCCTCAATGGGGGCGGATACAGAACAAAAGAGCAAAGATGGGTGCAGCCTGGAGGAGTCTGGAGGAGCCGTACCCGGAGATGGAGGGAGAGGCAGGCAGCACCGACCCTGTGGTCAGGAGCCTGATGCAAGCCACCACCCCACAAGACCTGGTGGAGATCCTGGCCCAGCTCCCCCGAGACCGGGAGCGTGCACAGACCGCGCTGGAGGGCCTCGCACGGAGGATGGCCCAGGTGCAGCGAGAAACGCTGACGGAATGGAGCAGGGAGATGGCCCAGCAGGCTGGAACCCGCCAGCGGAGCACACCACCCGCAACGAGGAGCACGCCTGCCCCTGAAGAGGATGCAGAAGGGACGGAGGCCGGAGACGACGCCGCAGAGGGAGCTGAAGAGACGGAAGCAAGTAAAGGGGACGTCACTACCCCAAGCCCAGCCACCGTAAGCCTACCCCCGCTCCCCGTCGCAGAGCCCGAAATCCCACCGATCGTGCCCGTTGCCGCACCGCTACCGCTCCAGACTAGGCCCCAAGCAGGAGCCGCGACCACGCCCCTTGTGACGTCACGCGCCTCAACCCTGAGCGCGGCCAAGCAGGAGACGCCACCGGCCTGGTCGCAGGGCCGAGTGCCCCCGGGCGCCGCAGTACCAACAGCGCCCTCTACTGAGCCACCGGCCTGGTCGCAAAGTCAAGGACCCACGGGCGCCGCCGTCTTCACGGTGCCCTTTACCTTCAGGGTACCCCAAGCCTGGTCGCAAGGCCTAGTGATCCCGGGTGCCGCTGCCACCACCACGCCCTCAACCTCCACAGTGCCGCACCTGGGTGAAGACTTGGTAACCCAGCATATTTGACCGGATGGGCAGCCTTTTGAGTGGCCACCGGAGTACTACCATCCCCGACTCCGGAAGGAAAGGCTCCTGGATGAGCCCCTGATCCCGGCTCCGGCGCCCGCCAAGATCACCCCACTCTCGCTGGAGGAAGCGCAGTTTGCGTGGGACCCCACTGGAGGAGACCTCATCGGGTTCACTCAAGAGACCCGGGCGGCTGCAGCGGAGCGTGCAGAGTGCTGCCGGCAGCAGTTAGAGGTTTTCGACCGGGAACGGCGAGAGAGGCGGGTCCGCGAGGAGCAGCTGCAAGTGAAGAGTGCAGAGCAGAAGAGCCGGACCCAACGGAACCCCCGTGCAGCTCACGGTCCCCGTGCCACCGGGACTGTAATCAAATTCCAACTGCAGCACGGTTGGGGCTTCATCCGGGATCACCACACGCCAGGCGACGTCTTCGTGACCCGCAGAGATGTCGAGTCCCACCTGCCGGAGGGACACAGAGGTCGTGACCTATACCTGGGTGACGAGGTCACCTTTACCCGGCACCAATGTGCCAAAGGACCCTATGCCCTTCATGTACACCGGTTGACAGAGGAAGAGCTGAGGTGTCAGGAGGAGCAAGAGGACCCGGACGGGTCTGAAGAATACAGGGAGGAAGCATCAGGAGGACGCCGTTATTAGAGTACGGTAAAAAAAAGAACTGTACATAGTTACCCGTAAGGGTATAAGAACTGCTGCTAATTTAAATATGTTCCCCGTTGGGACAAGTGTGAACTTAAACCCGTGAGTCCCCTATCCCTTAACAGGCTGAGGACTGTGAACAGCCATTCCTTTTCCCCACTGGCCGAGGACTGAGAGCGGCCACCTCCCCTTGTATATAGTTGCGCTTTCTAAGGCGCCCCCTACTGGTTTTATAGGAAACTGTTGTTCTTGAACTGACTGTTGCACTTTTACGTGGTCACAAGTGCCCAGTGGCCAGAAGCTCAAGAATATTTATATGAAGAAGTTTTATTGCTACAGATTGATAATGTTTAATGTTTGATATGTTCTTGTATGTTTTAAAAAAAAATTGTATGTTTTTGGATATTTTATTCTTTTACAGCCCGAGGACGTGCTGTGATTTACCAGGGGGGAATGTAGCACCCTGAGGACTCGGCTGCTACAGGGGTATTGCACCTCACTCCAGAGGTGTGGTATTCCACTCCCGGGTAAGGATGGAGTGTGGGACTGAGCTCAGTAGGCTGCATGCACTACATACATCCCATTTCCGGGGGACAGAACTACGGTACTCCCACCAAGTATATGTGCAGGTACGACAGCGTCTGTCCCTGGCTGGAGTGGGAGGGGGGTGGAACATCCCAGTAGTGTAGGGGCAGATAGGGGGAGTACTCTGGGTAAAGCTAGGAGCTCATTGGGTGCTAGTCACCTGGGCTCACACATAGAGGGAGTATATATGGTGGGCACCATCTTAGGACAGGGTCTTTTGAGCAGGGGAGCTCAGCCAGGAGGGCTGACTGGGAGCTGTGGCTCCAGTTGGGCCCAGCTCCAGAGCCAAGCCTGCGGAGGAGAGAGGAGAAAGAAAGGCCCAGAGTGGAAGACCAGAGGGAACCCTAAGAACCCAGAATCAGACCAAAAAGGGTGAAGGGTTGGCGGACACGGGTACCGGAACCCGAACTGGTGGAGGCCACTTATCCTCAGCCAGGAACCGGAGGTCGTGGTCAAGATTTGCCACGACCCTCACCAAATCCACCAGAAAGGCACACCAAGCATAGGGTCAGGGAACCCAGAGGAGGTTTGACCACTAAGAGACCCGAGGGAGCCGGCCAAAGGTGGATCCCTGGTGGGAATGGCCAGAGACAGAGAGGGAGAAGGGAGCTCAGGACCACGCTCCAGAACTGCCTGGGGGTTAGCCGAGTCCAGGACCTGGTGGACGCAGCACGGCTCGGGTGGTCACTCAAGGCCAGAGTGACTGAGAGAACACTTGTGAGTAAAACCCCTGAAACTGCATCTCCTGACTCTGACTCTTCTTACTGCACCGTCACAACCCCCCTCATCTTCACCTGCTGCCCTGAGGCCATACCCCTCCCGTTGGGGGTTATACCACCACGCTGCACATCCTTATACACCTGGCCTCAGTGGACTGTTCTGCAGCGGCGGCTTCAAAGCCGCACTCAACGGGTGGCGTAGTCGATCAAGTTAACATCTACTGCCTTAGACTGCCACTTAGTTTGACACCCTGGGCACGGACCGGGTCACCGCCACAAGGACTACTACCCCTACCCAGATCCGGCTCCGGGTATCCCCTGAACATGGCCCAGGGGGTGCGTCACCGGCATCTCGCGAGACAGCCTGCGGTCACATGACCGCGACGTCATCTCAGGTCCTGGAAGGTAAGCGCTGCAGGGGCCGCCGGACAGGTGAATATAAACTTTATTTTTTATTTTATTCTTTTTTTCCACAGGTACAATGGTACCCAGGTCTGGATGAGAGTCTCCTCTCCTCCAGAACTGGGTACCATCCGCACATAGAGACGCATAGAATCCGCTTGTACAAATGTACAGACACGGATTCTATGCGTCTCAATGCAAGTCAATGGCGGTGCTTCCGCTGCGCTTCCGCAAAATTAATGAACATGCTGCGGATTTATGAGCGCTGCTGAAACGCTGCAGAAAAATCCGCAGCATGTGCATTGACATTGCGGAATGCCATTGGGGACCATGGGGTGCGAATTACCATGCGTTTTTTATGCGTTTCCGCTGCGGAAATTCCGCAGCATAAACGCATGAAAAACGCATCGTGTGCACGCAGCCTAAGTGCTCGCTCACACTATTCTGGTCATTATTTCACCTCAGTATTTGTAAGCCAAAACTAGGAGTGGGTCAAAAATGCAGAAATGGTGACATGTTTCTATTATACTTTTCCACCGATTGTTCCTCACCTGGTTTTGGCTTATAAATACTGATGTGAAATATTGACCAAATACTGATAGTGTGAGCGAGCACTTCAGGACACGTTTCAGGCAATGAAAAACATCTCCAAAACTTCCTCAAATAAGAAGCGTTTCCTGGACTGGTTTCTGCTTGAAAAACTCTCCGCATTGATCCTCCTCAAAAACCTCAGTGCTTTAAGAGATTATCTTAGCTGGCTCAGTCATGTTATAAGAAGAACATTTTCTGAATCATATCTTTTGACAGTCCGGAAACAAGACTGATAACTAAATCCCCAGATCGTCATGAATATTTAGTCTACAGTTTCCTTAATTCAGTAAGATGTACAGTATTTACAAGGTCTTTCACTATTTGTCATCATTCACTGTTTTTTCTCCCATCAGTTTTGATCTCTCCCTACTGGGTTGTTGCCTCCCACCACAGCACCATGTGGTTTGAGACCCTTTTATCTACTTAAATCCAAACAGATTTTTTTGGCTGGATCATCCTGTAATTGCAACATCCCGTCCTTGAGGTCTCCAGTCTCTCATGACATGGAATTTATTTGTAGGGGCTGATTAGCATCATTTTTTTTCCAGTCTCCCACTCCATACAAGTAACGTAGTCCATGTACCACCAGGCTTTAAGGTCTCCAGAGACTGTAAACAGCTAATGAAAAAAAGCAGAGTCTTTCCATATGAATCCAAGAGGGAGCGTAATCCCGAGAGAGTCACACAAGTCAAACACAAGAAAAATGGAGTTGCTAAAATCTGACTCTTGGAGAAACATGTTTCTGTTGTTTTAACCGGGAGCCCAAAAATGATGATTATGCCATTAAATGAGCTGTAATAACAAAGGACATTAAGAACAGAAGCAGTTTGTGGTCAATTGTAGACGATAGCAGTGCCTCTTTATGTCATAATCACAAAGCAAATAAATGCAATGAAAGACATTTATTAACAAAAAAATGCAAAAAAAAACCAGTCCGGACTTGGTGGTCCGTGGCACAAATAGAGGACGGGCAGTCACATTGCAAAATCAAAACAATGCCCCCTACTTGGCATCATGGGTAGGGTGGATAAAAAGTAACGTAAACAAAGCAAAATAATGGGTTGTCCATAGAAAGCAAGTTATCTTCTATCCACAGAAAAAGTGATAATCGGTGGGTGTCTGACCAATGGGGCAAGCACCAATCGCTAGATCGAGAAACTTTTATCAATGACAGAGAACTTTTATTCCAGTGACAAAATGGAGCAGTAGGTCAGATATTCATCCGCCACTCCATATATTCTCTACTGCCAGAAATAGTTATATCAAAATTGGCTGGAATTTTTATGGCTCAATGTTATAAACTTCTATGAAGCACCTGGGGGTTCAAGGTGCTCACCACACATCTAGATAAGTTCCTTGAGGGGTCTAGTTTCCAAAATGGGGTCACTTGTGGGGGATTTCCACTGTTTAGGCACATCAGGGGCTCCCCAAACGCAACATGGCGTCCGTTAATTATTCCAGCAAATTTTACATTCAAAAAGTCAAATGGCGCTCCTTCCCTTCCGAACCCTACCGTGTGCCCAAACAGTGGTTTGCCCCCACATATGAAGTATTGACGTGCTCAGGAGAAATTGCACAACAAATTTTGGGGTCCATTTTTTCCTGTTACCCTTGCAAAAATAAAAAAAATTGGGGTCTAAAGTGACATTTTTGTGAAAAAAGTTAAATGTTCATTTTTTACTTCCACTTTCCAAAAATTCCTGTGAAGCACTTGAAGGGTTAATAAACTTCTTGAATGTGGTTTTAAGCACCTTGAGGGGTGCAGTTTTTAGAATCGTGTCACTTTTGGGTATTTTCTGTCATAAAGACCACCAAAGTCACTTCAAATGTGTTGTGGTCCCTAAAAAAATGGTTTTGTAAATGTTGCTATAAAAATGGGAATCGCTGGTCAACTTTTAACCCTTATAACTCCCTAACAAAAAAAAATTTAGGTTCCAAAATTGTGCTGATGTAATGTAGACATGTGGGAAATGTTATTTATTAACTATTTTGTATAACATATTTCTCTGATTTAAGGGCATGGAAATTCAAAGTTTGAAAATTGCGAAATTTTTAACATTTTTGCCAAATTTCCGTTTTTTTCACAAATAAATGCAAGTGATATCGAAGAAATTTTATCACTATCATGAAGTACAATATGTGATGAAAAAACAATCTCAGAATCAGGGGGATCTGTTCCAGCTTTATTACCTCATAAAGTGACAGTGGTCAGAATTGTAAAAATTGGCCTGGTCATTAACGTGCAAACCACCCTCGGGGTAAAGGGGTTAAATTAAAAATTGGATCTGCTATTCAACTCCAAGCAGTCATAAGTTTGAACTTCTAAGGCTTACCATCTTTTCAAAAGCTCATCAAAGCAGAGAATCCTGGTGCATTTGCAAATTAGGTTGCCCGTAAAAGTAAAAATGCAAAACCTACTGCAGTATTTTCTCTAATTACTTTGATTTTGTAACATATTTCCTATTTAAAATACTAAAAAAGTAACAGTAAAAAAAACTTCAAAAATGGCGGCTACAGAAAGAAACTTAATCTGGACAATTTTCAACAATAAAAAAATATTCTGATGCTCCATTTACAATTTCGGGTTTAGGGCCGTGAATTTTCAAAGTGACAAGACCAATTTTCTTTGCATATATATGCAGCCAAAAAGTGACCTTGTATAAAACAGGGTTAAGAACTGTGTATATAATCTCAGCAGCAGCCAAGACATAAAGTTCTGAAAAAAAATCACAGTCGCTTCCGAGTGAAAGCTAAAATAAAAAGTGACACTGCTGTCACAAGTAAGCTTGAACATTACAGAAATTCCATATTTGGTTGCTTTAGGAAAGTTAATTTATAGAAAAATCCTAATTTGGTGTAAGTCAGCAATATATAGACAAAGGCTCCGATTCTTCATTTGCGATTTCTTTAAGTCACTTTTATTTCTTTAAGTCAATTTTTTTGTCTTGTGGTTTGCGCTGATGTTTTTTGCACCGAATTCTTAAAAATGGTACACACGGTTCATAAATTTGGTGCAGAATCAAAAACGCTCTTTTATCTTTTTCCAATTTTTGAAACTTTATAGAGCCAAATTTTGCTAATTCTTTAAAAAGTCACACATTTGTCTAAAAATGCAACAAACTAAAAACTGCCCCAGACAGTTTACTCCAGGTAGGAATTGGATTGAGATGCGCCTAAAAAATGTGACATTTGGTAAAAGTCGAATTTCATGAACTTGTCTAAAGTGTCTGGATATGCAAAGTTGTCGAGGGAAAAAAAAAAATTAAAAAATAAAGTTAAAAAGTGGCGTAAAACATAGAGAATAAGGAGCAAACACTAAAGTCAATAAACAGGAGCAAATTGCTCGAATAAATTGGAAAAAACAGCAATGATAAATCGGGGACACAAAGTTTTCTATGTAGAGGTACAACTTAAACCGCAGAGGTCCTAATTGCCAAAACAAAAATGGGTCACTGCCTCCTACTAAAATATTACAGGCTACCTAAAAATGGGCTATTCATATTTACTAAATTATTTCCAGCCTTTCTAAAAGAGATCAGTGCATTTATATTGTTACATTTTTTTAAATATTTCAATAGTATATATTAATATCAGATTTTTTAATATTACTTTTCAATATTATATTACATTTATCGATTTTGCACCATAAAATTCCATTCAAATGATTAGAATTGCACATTTTAATTAAGGGTTTGTTTGTGGCTAAAAATATATATACTAGCCGAGTTCTGCACTTATCAATCCCGTAGATAGTAAATGGAAGGGAGGCTGCAGTCTTCCATTCTCAGGATTCTCCGTATTGCTGAGGTTCTTACTGCTGGGATAGGAGATAACTTGTTTATTTGGGAATAGCCCTTTAATCATGAAGAACCCTAAAGAACCCTTGTTATAATGGCCTGGCTTTAATAAAAAGTCCACAACCTCATAATGACTTTTTTTTTATGTAAGGATAGGAGATATTTCTATGGTCCACATCACTTGAAGAGTCCATTTTGTGAGTTTCTGCCACATAAACCTTTGCTTCTTTGCCGTGGTTTCTAAATTTCCACTTCTCAACAGCAATACTTGACCAGCTCGGCACAAAGTTGGACTCACTTGGTGGAAAAGTGGAATTCTACTCAATCTATGATCTTTGCCCTATGACCAATCCTGTTGTCGGTGACTGCATTATTGGGTTCAGCTGGTCACAATGGGACTGAATTGGCCAAACTCACCCATTAGAGGTGGTGTCCATAAATATGTGTATATACAGTATACCATCAGTGGTTCAGCTTAGAATTCAGATTCCTTTACTGATCTGAACATAACTAGTTTCCAGTTTGCATTTTCACAATTGCTGGGAAGTATAACGTTCATGAATTGGTCAGTGTGTCAACACTCCTCTGCTCTCGGTCTTCCTCCGCAATCCTAAAGCTATTTATTCACTCCAACCCATGACAGTAAATGAAATTTAAAGAGAATGTATTAAAGAGAAGGAAACACTACAAGAACGCTAACATTTAAAGGGACTGTTTGTTCAGGAAACCAGCCCATTGATCATCTGATTGACATAGGTGTGGTTTTCTAATCCTGGCTGTTTTGGTCAAGGAAAGCAATATATGTTTAGACCTATGGAGAATTACATGGCAGCCATTCATATCTGAAAGGCCCACCATTGAGATGTACTGAGTCTGGTGGTGTAGCTCCCAAAAGGAAAGAGGAAGAAGACCACCACACTATATGATGTCCATATGTCCTAGTAAAAGTGGTTAATTCTGGTATGTTTGGGATCTCTGACCTCAACATTAAAGGGTTTTATCCATCTTTAAATGTTATAACCTTTATATATGATAAATTTGCCCATCAATCCCCTACCGATCTCAAGACCAGGACTTTTTGTTCCTGTTAATAGTTTCATAGTATTTTTAGGTTGAAGGTAGACATAAGTCCATCAAGTTCAACTTGTAGCCTAACATGTTGATCTAGAGGAAGGCAAAAATCCCATGAGGCAGATGTTAATAGCTCCATATTAGAGGAAACATTTCTTCCCGACTCTATGAGACTGCCAAGTAGAGCGTTCGTCTTCTTCCGACAGAATAAAATAATGAATGAAGTGGTGGTGTGCATGTCCGGCCACCGTTCCATTTAGAGCCCTGTTTTCAGGATCCCAGCAGTTAGAGCCCCACCGTTCATGATATCACCTATTCAATGAATAGGAAATAACTTCTAAAAATGGGAATAACCCTTTAAAGGGTTATTCAGGACTATTTTATTTTTTTTCTTTGGGCCGAAGAGCTAACAGGCAGATAGTTGCTAACTACCTGTCTCTTCTGCGCAGCGCCGATCTCTGCCGACTCATTGCAGTTACAGACCGCTTCTGCCGGCGATTCAGCAGTTTCTGGTGATGTCACGGATGGGACATGACTACCGATGTCATACTGATTGACAGCCAGCTCCCCAATGCCTACTTGCAGGGAGATGGCTGTCAATCAGTATGACCATATAGCGAAACCTCAATATAAATGTGGTAATAATGTTAAAAATGACAAGCCATGTTTCATAGCATGGGGAATATTGTGTAATAGAAATGGCGTCCCCTATCTCCATTGGTATCCTACAGGACTGTCATAAACAATGTTAGTACAGGTTGTAGCCACCAACTGTGGTGAGAAAATCAATGATTCCTTCCTGGTATAAAGGTATTCCGCTGTCTTTTGTAAATACCTCCTTGGGATCCTTGTTTTTCCCCTTCCTCTAACAACTTGTTCACTCTTTTATACTTTTGTTTCATTAAAGTCTCTCAAATATTTGCGCAGACAACGAAAGCGATCATTATGTAGAGAAAAAACAGTTCTGTGTGGGAAAAGACATTGAAATAGACCATTGTGTTACGAGAAACACAACAGGAATGTGTACTGCGCAAAGTCTTAAGGGGAAGAAATACGAAGCCACTAAATATATGGCGATATATAACTGGGGAAAAACATCTCCTTATAAGTCCTGGAGATGAAGTCACGGGAGGAACATAGCACCTATTAATGATGAAGCTTGTGTATATACAGTATATAGCTATTATCAGTGAGCTGTGTTACATCGTCTATGGCATAAATGTCTATCTATTAAATATCTATCCGGCTATAGAATCTGTCACCATGTATGTTGTAGTCATCTACAGTATCTAGCTATCTATTTATCATCAACTATCCATCTTTCTACCCATCTGTCTACAGTATCCATCTGTTTTCTGACTCTTCCTCTCTTTCCATTATCGTACTAGCTGGTTATTTTATCTTTTGATGCAGAGAATATCTATCTATCTATCTATCCATCTATCTATCTATCATCTATCTATCTATCTATCTATCTATCTATCTATCTATCTATCTATCTATCTATCTATCCCTCTATCTATCTATCCCTCTATCTATCTATCTATCTATCTATCTATCTATCTATCTATCTATCCCTCTATCTATCTATCTATCTATCTATCTATCTATCTATCTATCTATCTATCTATCTATACCTCTATCTATCTATCCATATATCTATCTATCTATCTATCCCTCTATCTATCTATCTATCTATCTATCTATCTATCTATCTATCTATCTATCTATACCTCTATCTATCTATCCATCTATCTATCTATCATCTATCTATCTATCTATTATCTATCTATCTATCTATCCATCTATCTATCTATCTATCTATCTATCTATCTATCTATACCTCTATCTATCTATCTATCCATATATCTATCTATCTATCTATCTATCTATCTATCTATCTATACCTCTATCTATCTATCTATCTATCTATCATCTATCTATCTATCTATCTCTCTATCTATCTATCTATCTATCTATCCCTCTATCTATCTATCTATCTATCTATCTATCTATCTATCTATCCATCTATCATCTATCTATCATCTATCTATCTATTTATCCCTCTATCTATCATCTATCTATCTATACCTCTATCTATCTATCTGCATATCTATCTATACCATATTTATCTATCTATGCTATATCAATTTATTGATCTTATATCTACAGTATCTATCATTTTCTTTTTCTAATATCTATCTATCATCTATGTATAATCTATCTATCAATCATGTATCTTTCTGTCTATCTATGACAGTGGCATAACTACAGTCCCACGGACCCCTATGTAAAATTTGGACCAGTGCCTCTACCTCCATGTTGGTTAGATGTATGAGCCTTTTGTAGCATTCTAGAGCCTATAAAGACATAAATGTTCACCCTCCAAGTAATGATGTCACCCATCATGGACCCCTTTCTGTAATAATATTGACGCGCCCCCTGGGCCGTGGGGTACTTGGTAGCCGGGCCGGTCGATGCTGGGGGATGTCACGGTGGCGGTCCGTGACCCAGGGCGATCAATTAAAGGGAAAGTAAAAGGGGAAATAAAGTTTTTAGAGATAATGTTCGTGACGCCACCTGTGGTATGCGGCTATATGGAGCCGCCGCTGCGGTGCAGGTCCTCTGGAGCTGATGGTGACGCAGCAGAGTTGGTTCAGCTCTCCACAGGCAGAGCTTAGCTCCAGGGCAGGATATAGTGATTTTATGAGGTATATGTTGTTGGTGCTGTGTAATGCAGGTGATGGCTCAGATAATGACCAGTCCACAGCTTAATGGGGGTTTCCTCTTATCTTTACTTGCGGCTTGTTAAGCAGACCAGGGCACGGATACTAGCTGGTAGTAGAGGTCCGGGCGGCCTGGGAGCAAGTTGAGGATCCACCTAGCCAGGTGAAGTTGGAGGCCTCTCCTCTGCGCTAATCTCTTTGGCCCTGCTGCTTGTAGCTATGCTGCGGCCCTCGTCCCTGAGTAAAACGTCTTTTTCCTCACCCGTATGGCAGGCAGCTCAGGCCTTCCTTATGTGTCGCTCCCACGTGGCGGTGCTGGGCCCTATGGTGCTGCTGTGTCGCCGGGCGTCTGGTGGGGCCAGGAGACCTGCAGTCTCCTGCCCTCTGGATTCTGCTGCTGGCCTTCAGTGCCCCACAACCACGGACTCCAGTGTCCGTTTCCTTTGTGCTTCTCTCCTCTGGGGTGAGCTTGTACACAGCTCCCTTCCCCAGGTCCTTCCTTGTCGGTCTCCTGTCTCCAACTCCTCTCAATTCACTCTTACTATCCCCGCCTCCAGATTCCAGTTTGAAGGGGAGGAACTCCCCTTTCTGGTCTGGAGCCAGGAAAGTGTTGGATGCTGATAAACCTTATTAGGGGACCCCTCCTTGCTCCCAGGCATGTCATCACCCCATGTGAGGAAGGCAATGCCACTGTAGCAACCGGACCCCTGGGGTGCCACAAAATTCTCCATAATGGGCCCCTTCCTGTAATAATGACCCCCCATCCTGGACCCCTTTCTGTAATAGTGTCCCCTGTCCTGGCCCCAATCCTGTAATAATGTCTCTCATTTTTAGACCCTTTCCTGTTTTAATGTCCCCTATTCTGGTATAACATCCCCCACCATTGGCTCCTTCCTGGTATAATGTCCCCCGTCTTGTGCTCCTTCCTGTTATAATGTACTCCATCCTGGCTCCTTTCCTGCTATAATGTCCACCATCATTGGCACCTTCCTGGCATAATGAACTCCATCCTTTAACAATGTCTCCCATCCTGGGCCCATTCCTGGTATAATGACCCCCATCCTGGGTTCCTTCTTGTTATAATGTCCATAATGAGCCCCTTCCTGGTATAATTGTCCCCCATCCTGAGCTCCTTCCAGTAATAATGTCCCCCATCCTGGGTCCTTTACTTGTATACTGTCCCCCATCATGGGTACCTTCCTGGTATAATGTACCCCATCCTTTAACAATGTCTCACATCCTGGGCCCCTTCGTGGTATAATGAACCCCATCCTGGTATAATGACCCCCATCCTGGGCCCCTTCCTTACATAATGTCCATTCTGCCGCTCTTCCAACACATTAAAAAAACTATTCTTATTACCTTCCTCCGCTTCCACAACGTGCGGCACCCTCTTCTGTAGCATGTAGCTGACTTCGGCGTGCCAGCCAGGGGCAGCGCATGATGTTACTTCTTTGCACTGCTCGCAATGGGCACGCTGACGTCAGCTGCCGGCCTTTGATTTTCCGCGGTCTGTATTGCAGTGAAGGGAGTCGGTGTGACCCTGTGCCGCAATACACTTCAGCTGAATGTGTGTCCTTGGAAAGACATTCACCTGAAATAGGCACTGGCATTGGCGTGTTTCCCCCTCCCACATGGGCCCGACCTATCTATTTGTAAGATAGTTTGATGGATGCTGATCATGTCCCACAAATGTGGTTTGTAAGCCGGTCCGACATCTCTTCTATCACATTGCTTTGAACATGAAGTTTTTTTTTATATAAAGATGCAAAATGTGCCATGTTATCACTTAGGGTTTAGCTATGGATGACATGTCATCAACATGGTGCAAAAGTTACAGCAAATATGCAGAGTGTGTCAAAGTGGGAGTAGTTGGTAGTTTTTAGGCCCAATGCAGTGGAACTAGATTCTTTACTGTAGAGCACCAAGGGAAGCACATGGAGAGCAACAGCCATGCCCCTCAGCTGAAGAATTCAGAGACCCCCTCCATATTGCCAAGAAGAAAGGGAACAGAATAGCAATGATGCGAATTATTGGAGTTGACAGATACAGGTATAACCCCCAAAAAGTGATTTTACCTGTTATAAAGCTATGTTTTGGCAGCTGAGTAATGCAAGTAGGCATCTGACTGATGGGAATCTGAGAGAATAACTGTAGGGCAGTACCTGAGGGGAGGAACCAGACTCAATAAAGGATGGGAGAGACCTATTGGGACTGTCTGAAGCTAGGAAGAAGTGGGTCTGACTTATAGCATGTGTTTACCACAAAAACAAAATTGAGAAAAGTAGACCTCACTGGGTACAGTACGTGGTGACTGACAAAGACGAAACCAGGTGGCGACACAAGTTGGTGCACTGCCTGTCACCAGGCATGAGCCGGGTCTGTCTGTAAACAAGAAAGTAGAAATGAGGAAATCAATTCGCAGTACCCTTGTTTAGCGCTCAGCCAATATTTTGTGGCCTCTGGACGGGAGCCCTCTGCATCGGCATTAATGGTTCCTCTTTTGATTAGTGGGTACAGTATGTGATGAATAACAGAGAAGAAAACGGGCGGTGACACAAGTTGGCGCATTGCACGTCACCAGGGCAGAGCCAGATCTGTCTGTAAATAAGAAAGTAGAAATCGATTCTCAAGATCCTGCTTCAGCGACCAGATCAATATTCCGTGGCCTCTAGACAGCAGCCCTCTGGACCTTCTCCTAGCTACTGGCATATACGGCTCCTCTTTTGATTAGTGGGTACAGTATGTGGTGAATAACAGAGAAGAAAACGGGCAGTGACACAAGTTGGCGCATTGCTCATCTCCTTAAGAAAGTGTTTGTTCCATCACAATGTTCTTAGAAGATCCTGTAAATAAACTTTCACTTGTTGTTAAGAAGTTCCCAGGTCAAGTCTTTTTTTTTCGGGAGCCCTTTACCCTCCGACCAATCCTCTGGCTTCACCGCCTACACCTTTACATATCTCTTTATTTATCTATACATCTATCTATGGTGTCCATTTATCATTTGGCCTTTCCTTTCCATCTAGATATCCATCTTCCTAAACCTCATCTTTACAGCTTACGAGTTACACATTTTAATTATTATGTATCCACATCTTATAGATTTTTTCTTTCCACTTCTGCACAGGATAATACAGCTGGAATCCATTTCTGAGAACCCTACACGATGAATCTACAACTAATTACAGGTATGATTAACAAATATGGTGAAGAGATGCATTGGAAATGGACTAAAGCGAACCCTACAGTTTCCAATATTGTGATAATGAATATTGTGCTAATATTTGGATGGTTATTGAGATCTAATGTATAATGTGTCAAATATTTCTGTATCTACTTAATGACCAAGTATGATGGATGGATGGATATGTGCAGTGTCGGACTGGGTTGGCAGAGGCCCACCAGTAACATTGATTCTTGGGGCTCACTGTTTAGCTACATGCAAAAATAACCTCACCCTAGTACCCAAATTTACTTTTGCTTCTATGTAATATTAATTTGGCTAGCTTATTTAATGAACGATTAGATTATACCTTTTTTGTGAATCAAGTGTAAAAGCACTACTCATTAGTACTCCTTTACAGTGGCGGCCTACCAGAGGATTCTCCTGTTCTCCTGTGGGCCAGTCCGAGCCTGTGTGATTGTAATAATAACTAATACCGTTTCTTTTTCTCTATGTAGGATTGCTAGTTCTCTCATGGACGGCTTTATCGCAGGACATCAACCAGAGTGAATCTGAAATTATCCTCAGTCTATTCAGCAATTTTTCAATAAACTGTTCTGCTTCCAAGATCATCGCTTGGAAACATGACGATCATTTCATTGACTCAATGCTGAAGTTCAATGACAACACGTTCACCAATACCCTCACCCTGCAGAACGTGACCGGGCCAAGCACGGGGCGGTACTCCTGTGTGCACAACGATTCACTTCAGTATGAGCTGCAATCTGTCTACATTTTTGTACCTGGTAAGAGGATTTCCATTGATGTGTATGTGAATACTGATACCCTAACATGGTAATAAAACAGGACCATTGCCAAACACTGAGGCCCCTAGCTGACGTGGTTACTGTCCTGTTTAGTTAATGCTAATTGAGTCTATTTAATACAGTGCTATCCCATAGAAGTGAATGGAGCACTGGTTACACAATTCCATTCAGTTCTATGAGTTCATGGAAGCGGCAGTGTGAATGTATGAATGAAGTGGTGGTTGAGCATCCACACTACTGCTACATTCACACAAGGGAATTTGGGAGTCCTTTTCTCCGGATCCCTGGGGGACTCAGAAATCATTCATTTATCACTTCTGTAGATATATTTATTTTGTGGTACAATACCATTCCAGTTGCTATCATACAGGATAGGGTATAACTTGTTGTTCGTTGCTGCTCTGATCACTGGAAACCCCAGCGATCCTGAGAATGTGGTTCTGGATCCCCAAAAAAGGGGCACTGCAACCCATCCTGAATGGAGCGGAGCTGCGCATGCTCGATTCATTGTCTGTGTGATTGTAGTGGTGCACTGTACTCTCCGGCAGTCCCATAGACAATCTGTTTCAAAGACCAGATCTTGGGATCGCTGGGGGTCCCAGCAGTCAGACCTCCAAATTATACCCTACCCTGTGATATGAGATAGATGGGGAATAACTTGTGATTTTGTGAATAACCCTTTAAGATGCCATTTCCTCTGCATATAGACGTTAGAGAAGTTTTCCTCTTTCTAAAATGGCGTACTGTAATTCCTTTTTCAGCAGTTTCTTGTATTATGTCTGTTTTATTTCTTTATCGCAAAGATCCGAATGTGGTGTTTTTGCCAATAAAAGAAAGCGATAAGTTCCTGTTTGTCCCCATGAAGAGCAGAACCACCATCCCCTGCCGTGTCTCCAACCCCAACATATCCGTGACGCTTCACGAGAAGGATAATGACATTGAGATTCCATATCCTTACGACTATAAGGAAGGTTTCAACGGCCATTTCGAAGATACAAATTATTATTGTAAAGCCTCACTGGATGGCATTGACGTTCACTCAGATCTATATCATATCTACAACATACAAGGTAAGAGCCTTGATTATTCCCCTAAAAATGCAGGATATATATGTTTTAATATATTTATTACAAGGATTTAAAAAATGTGTTAAGAGGCTGAGACAATGGTGTGGGGTAGTGCCGGTTGTGTAGCATAGGGGCTGGGAGGACAAAGAGGCAGTTGTCATAAATGCAAAATTCTTAGGGGTGCAACATTTCAAAGTATTACTTTCTTTTTGTTTTTAATTTTTGCACCCCTAAAAAGTGACGTTGTTAGCACCAATGGTCTGGGGTGGTGCACTTTCAGCTGGGTTCCTTCAATCACCCGGTGAGTGCCAATGTATAGGAGTCAAAAGGCATTGCAATGATGGCACTGCATTATGCCCCTTATGCCAGTCTGCTGTGTGTGCAGGGGAGAAGACTCACTCAGATTAGGTACTTTATTTTTTTTATTTTTTATTGTGACGGGTTTGGCACATAAATGGCCAATTATTACTGTTTAAGGTGAGACTAAGGAAGCATTATTTGTTTTAAGGGGACATTATTACTGAGTTAGGGTGTAAGATGCGCAGGGTGGTAGTCATGGGCGAGGGGCTGGGTTCCCACACCCTGGCACCCCACAAGTAAATAGTGTCCCGTTTCCCTTGTGCTTTTTGTGAAATGGATAACACTTACATTTTGGCCCCTGCTGTCTCCAAGATTCCAGTTCCTGTAACAGCCATGCAGTCAACTGAAGACATATTATCCTTTTCAAACAGTTTAACTTTACTGAGCAGTCCAAGTTCAGTTGTTGTTACCATACAATAAGTTGTGGTCGTTACGGTACTCTCAACCTGAGCTATCCCTCTCCTCGCTGGCATCTCTGGCCCCTGGGATACTCCATCCGGCTCCGCAGCTCTCATCAATCCCAACCCAACTTGCATCCATGGTTTCCTGTCCAGCCTCCCCTTGTGGGAAGAAAATAAGGCAGGCTCCTCCATGCCTAGTTTGGGCCGTAGGCCCCGGACATCCCAGGAAGGTCCACTAAAATTTGACGTGACCATTTTCATGATGCCCACAGTCCATATTCTCTTGTGCTCTCCAGCCCTCTGGTCTTGAACTTCTGCACTACACTTTTATCTAACCTCCTCATCTAATTCTAATCAGGAAGTGTTCCCCGTTTTATCTAATCCTGGCCCCCCCCATAATGGGGCTGTTCCTGGACATTTTAACTGTGTCCTATCCAGAACCTATCTACTTCCTGAATTTATTGTGCCCACCACTGCACTATTTCCAGTCCTATCTTATATCTCAAGCTAACCCTACTGTATATCTTATATCCTAATCTCATCTTCCCCTATACCTAATACAACAATACATTATACATTTATCAAAAATACATTAGGAGTTCCACATAACTAAGTATAATACATTACATAAATCATGACACCTTATATTACATTGTATTAACTACGCACATTAGTGCCTGTAATATTCTATGCACTTGAAATACATTTTCAACACACAAAACCACACCCATTTTATTAGAGAGGAAGAAGAGCATAATTTTCCCTGACACACTCATACAAGGGGGTGCAATACTTGCTTTTCCCATAGCACTGGCATCTCACACTATGCCACTAGGGGAGCCAAGCCAAACTTGAATACAGGGCCAATACAAAGTGCCAAAATGAACAGTCAGATAGTAGTGATAGCCTCCTTTCTACTTCTTTTGCATTTTTTTTAGCAAGAGTTCATGCACATTAGTTGGATGGATGGAATATTATGGAGGTGCCAGTAAAGGACATTAGGACTATGGAGCCCATTTTAATTCTTGATTGTCATCTTCCTTTTTTATGTCCATCACTGCAACTCTAACTGACTGACTTCTGCCGGTTTTCTAGGATGAATTGTGAAACTTAGTCATTAAAGGGAATCTGTCAGCAGGTTTTACTATATATTCACAGAGCAGCATGCTGTAAGGGGCAGAGACCCCGATTCTAGTAATGTGTCATTTACTGCGCTGTGTGTAGTTGTTTCAATACAATTAGTATTTTATCAAGATATTGTCATTTCAGGACTAGATGTCTTATGCTATGTAGCCCTACTGTTCTGTTTAACCACTGATTGGCAGCTTTCTGCCTATGCACAGTGTATACAGAAAGCTGCCAATCGTTTGCGTAGGCAGATTTATACAGTGTTTAGACTTCTGAGCACTGCTAGATCTGCAGCAGAGAAAACAGTGATTTTAGAAAAATGACAGCCTGCAGTCCAGCAAGTGACACATCGCTGGAATCAGGATCTCTGCCCCTACATCATGCTTTTCTCAGATAACATAGCAAAAACCTGCTGACAGATGCCCTTTAATAAAAATAATCTATATTTACATAGTAGTGAGTAGCAAACTAATTGACAATTTAAACAAGAGGTAAATTTTGCAGTAAAATTATATCGTCATGTAATTTTTTAATCTAAAATTCTGAGTTCATTCATTCCATAAAATAGCTTTGTAGCAGTTGGAGCTCCATGTTTCTGATACAGAACTCCAAATCTGCTGCACAAACAGATTTAAAATATAAAATATTGTGTTCCTCCGACCACCACTAGAGGGAGCTTGAGAGCTAAAGGCATGTTATTATTGAGTTCAGTGTATGACAGAGTGCAGGAAGCTCACATGCTCCATCTGGTGGTGAATGCATTACCATATACATTTTAGTGCTGAAATGTGTTATTTTGGTCCTATACATTTTGATTTTGTTTTACAGTGTCTATTATACAGTCTTTTTTTTTCTTTCTTTAGTGTCAGATGAACTCAACCTGACTGTGAAAGCCTCAAATAGTATAGTAAAGAAGGGAGAAAATATCACAGTTTTCTGCACAGTGTTTGAAAATGAAATTATAAACTTTACCTGGCACTTCCCAGGTATGCAGGTGTGTATAATCATATCAACGCTTCGGTCCATACAGAATAAAATAATTTGGAATATTCCTTACTATGTGATGCCCAGAGTTCTGTACTAATTAGTTTTTTACTTTGTCTTTTCCATTTTTTTGGTGCAGAGTATATATATCCCATCTGGGTAATATGTCCCTTTTCCTGGTATGGTGTCCCTTATCCAGGACCCCATCCTGGTATATGTCCCCTGTTCTGCCCCTGTTTTTTAATGCATAGAAAAAAAATTATTCTACTCACCTTCCCTCCGCTCCCCCACCGCACGGCGTCCTCTTCTGAAGGCGACAGCTGTCTTCACTGCCCGTCACATGCACGCCGACCTCAGCTGCTGGCCTCTGATTGGCTGGCAGCGTGTGTTGATGCACACAGAACCAACGGGTCTGTGCACCACAATACACTTCAACTGTATGTGCGTCCGAGCTACTAATCAGTGGTGGTGTTGTGGTTGGACCAGGAGGCACGAGACACCTAGTCCTGGAGTGATAATCTCCTGCTGATAAAACACTTATTGTATTGAAACAGCAACACACAGCCTAGTAAGTGACACATCACTGGAATCAGGCTCTCAGTCCCTACATCATGCTGCTCTCTGACTACATAGCAAAAATCTGCTGTCAGATGCCCTTTAATGTACAGTATGTATGGCATGCAATAGGCTCCTAGGCTTCATGCAAGCAACCTCTAATGTAACTTTTAAGGCTAAGATGGAAATTTATCACTGGCTATATGTCTGTTTTCCTGATCAAAAAAATAATACATCTTGGTGCCTGAAATATTTTTACTAAAATTAGCAATTTTTTTTCCAGTTTTTGCAATATATGGGCCAATGAGATAGATTGTACAATTATGAAAGATATTACACAGTAAAGAAAACTATGGAGAACAGTAAACCTAGAGGACCTTATACCAGGTCAAAAGTGGCCAATTTTATATTCCCGCTGTTCCACCGGGTATTATGTTGCTGTTTTTTAACCTGCCAAAAGTTTCCAGAGTTATGGGCATTTTCATTTAGTGCTAATTTGTATAGTTTTTCCAAATGGGTGTGGCTCACTATATTCTTTGGGGGCGTGTCTTTGGGGCTTATTTGCATAATTACTCAGAGCCACTCTCCTTGTAAAGTCTATAAAAATTAGGAGTAAATAATTTGACCTATTTCTTTGGAAAATTATGGCAGATTAAAAAAAATATATAAAAAAGGCAAATGAGGGGAGCAACAGGAATAAGATAAAAGCAAAAACTGGCCACTTATGACCTGGTGACAGTTCCTCTTTATCTTTAGTGCCCAGTGTCAGGCAGCTGCTGCCGAGGCAAGTAAAATCAAGGAATGCATTAAAAGAGTAATAGATTCTTATGATGCGAACATAGTTTTGCCTCTATCTCTATACATGTCCCTAATGCGGCCACACTTAGAATACTGTGGACGGTGTATAAGAAGGACATAGCTAAACTAGAGTGGGTGCAGAGATGAGCGATCAAAGTTATTAAAGAGAATCTGTCAGCAGTTTTTTTTCTCTGAGGACAGCATGAGGTAGGGGTTAAAACACTGAGTTCAACGATGTGTCACTCATCAGGCTGTGTGCTTGTGTTTACTTACAATGAGGATATTATCACTAGGAGATTATCGTTGCTGAGACTAGCTGCCTCCTGGTCCAACTCCGCCCCCTCCTGTGATTAGCAGCTTATTGTCAATAGACAATGTACATACAGAAAAACCTACCAAGAACACAACAGAGTATAGAGATAAAAATCTATCATTTTTATTAAATAAATATATTGTACAAATAACAACAAATCTATTGTACACCTCAATAATTACAGATCTATAAGCAAACTAACAAAAACAGAGAACACATGGCTAAAATCCTCCCAGCTCACCGGAATATGTTAATATTAACCACCCATTACAGTATCAAAGATAGACATATCTCAACAGGAAATAAGAGGGTAAGACCCAAAGATAAAAGTCTCAGTATAATATACAAGCTTTAATCAAATTTACATAGTCAGAGACTTAAACATAAGTACAACATACCCTAGTCCCACAAAGAAGGTATTCTAGCTGTCCCAGTATAAGGTGTAATGAAGAAAAATAATGTCATACAGACCCGACGCGCGTCAATGCGTTTCATTTGGCTATATCCCCCTTGCTCCCGGCTGCTGGCACTGCAAAGATGAGTACAGGTATATGATTAGCTCCTACTTCTCTGGCTGTAAAAACCTAGTGACAGATTCCCTTTACAGGAATGGATGGACTGCAATATCAACTTGTGTTTATTCAGTTTTGGACTATCTGATTAGAAATAAATAAATGGACAGCTCAGAAATCATTGCAGTGATCTATATACTAAATATGAGAAGGGAGAATTCTCTATGTCTAAGAGGGAAGAAGATTTTATCATCGTAGATGAGGATTCTTTACTGTAAGAGCGGTAAATCTATGAAACTCCCTGTTGGTTAGTTCACTGAACTAGTTTATACTTTTCTTGAAAAGTATATTATTATTGTTGTTTAGAAATACTTGATTTCTGAAGATGGGTCATTGACCCGTGGATTTATTCAAATTTCCAAAATTTGGAGTTGGGAACAAATTTTCTTTCTAAAATCGGGCAATTGTAGGGGGGGTGTTGCCTTCCTCCAGATCAATGCTGTTACCTTGATTGATTTAATGCACCTTAGTCATTTTTCCGACCACATCACCTCCTTTGTAATACCTTATAAAAGGGATTGGCAGCCGAGTATCAGAAAAATGAAAAACTCTGACCACTATAAATATATCCCAAATCTATTGTGCATTGATTATGTGATGGTTATTTCTCCCCATAAGCCATGATGACCTTGTCTTGAGGATTCTACATTTCCTTTTCCTATTACAGACCAAGAAGCCGCACACTATTGTAAATATCATAGGAGTCAATTCCGTCACTTCCCATCTGACTATACTAAAAGCCAATTTGGAGGACGCCGGTAACTACACCTGTATGGTGGACGAGACCATACAAGGAATGTCTGAAATACAAAGTGTTTCCGTAGAAGTTATAGGTATGAAATACTTTCTTGCACTTCATCTTTTTTTTTTTTGTAATAAATTTAAAGGGACTCTGCTTTATATATGAAAGTAATGGTATGGCTGTGTAGGAGCTTTTCCCCAAAAAAATAACATCTTTTTTTTTTTGTAGAGATCCTCTGTGTCAGTCATGAGAAATCTAAAAGTCATGGGAAAATTGGGCTGAAAGTGTCCGTGTATTTGAACTGCTTTTTCGAAGTGCATTGACACACCCAAAGTGCACTTCTAGGCTGATTTGCATATGGTTTTCAAGCTAGATTTCTAATAACTGGTACATCCAATCTCTACAAAAAGTTATTTTTATTGGACGCAAAGTGCCTATATCAACTACCGACATATGCTGACAGGTTCCCTTTAAAGGGGTTGTGCCACGAACAAAAATGTATTTTAATCTATAGATCTTGGAATAATAATAACTTCCACAATTGGATGTATTTAAATAAAATGTTCCTGTGCTGAGATAATCTTATAAATGTGTCCCTGCTGTGTACTGTGTAATGGCTGTGTCTGACTGTGCAGGAACATGGTCTGATCATACCACAGCTCCTGGGCAGGGGAGGAAGCAAAAGAGTATACAGACATTACAGCAGGGGACCAGGTGTCTGTGTCTGCTTGTAGCTCCTCCCATCACCATGGAATCTTATGAGCACCAGGTGTTTGCCTCTAGCTCGTCCATTCTCCATAGAATCTTATGAACACCAGGTGTCTGCCTCTAGCTCCTCCCTTCTCCATAGAATCTAAGAAGCACCAGTTGTCTGTCTGCCTCTAGCTCCTCTCTTCTCCATAGAATCTTTTGAGCACCAGGTGTCTGCATCAAGCTCCTACCTTCTCCATAGAATCTTATAAGGACCACGTGTCTGTGTCCGCTTCTAGCTCCTCTCCTCGCCATAGAATCTTATGAGCACCAGGTGTCTGCCTCTAGCTCCTCCATTCTTCATAGAATCTAAGAAGCACCAGTTGTCTGTCTGCCTCTAGCTCCTGTCTTCTCTATCGAATCTTTTGAGCAGCAGGTGTCTTTGTCTGCTTCTAGCTACTCCCTTCTCAATAGAATCTTATGAGCATTAGGTGTTTTTGTCTGCATCTAGCTCCTCCCCTCTCCATAGAATCTTATGAGCACCAGGTGTCTGTGGCTGCCTCTAGCTCTTCCCCCTCCATAGAATTTTATGAGCACCAGCTCTCATCTACTATCTCAGTACTGGAAATATCTATCTTCACTAAATACAGATTTTACTCCTCAATTGAGAGTGAAAGATCAATCCAGCAGGTGAAAGAAGCAGATTTCTCTTTAAGATATATTACAAAGTTGCTTATTGTCATGTGTACTATTGATTTCTGAAATCAAAATTAAAACGATGGTTACACTTTAAGCCCCTTCCTGAGAATGACCCCAAAACAGACATCTTGGGGTTATCTGCTCCTTTTTGGTCTTCTTTCTGCAATTGTCATGCCAAAATTGGAACAGCTGAGGAAAATTTGATCTTATGATCTTATAAGTGGTATTGCTACCATCATTGTTCTCATAAGAACATGATTACAACCAGTGTCGGACTGCAGTGCCAAGGGCCCACCAGTAACCAACTCCAGGGCCACACTTTTCACCTACATACAAATGTGACATTATCCTCAATCACAAATGTATATAACAATGAACTGGGTAGATTAATAAATGAATAAGATGCTGCCTTTGTCTGTACATAGCGATCAAAGTATATTGTGCTGCTCATAGAAGAGGGTGGTGGCCCGCCAGAGGATTCCCCTGCTCTCCTGTGAGCCAGTCCAAGCCAGGTTGCAACTGCCTGGATAAATATCATTAATATTATGGTGTTTAATTGGGTGGGTATTTCCATGTCGATAATACCACCTGGAACTAAACACTAAAATCTTTTGAATTTATTTCTTCGATTAGAAAAAGGTTTTGTGACACTTGTCACCAAAGAAACAGAGATAACAGCCAACTTGCACCAAAGTATGACACTTGAGGTACAAATCGAAGCTTATCCTCCACCTACCATCGAATGGCTGAAAAATGGTGCCTCGCTAACAGGAGATCCCAAGAGCCAAATTACAGTTGCAAATGAGAACACTTCTGAAAACAAGTAAGTGAATCCATATTCTTATTAAAGAGGATGTGAGGCTTAGAAAAAAAATGATTAGCTTTTTCCAGGAATGGTGCCATCTATGTATCCGGTAATGCAAGTCAGCCTCATGTACTTGACTCCGCTAGGAGGAGATTAGGAGGTTTCTGAATGTGGATTTAAAGGGGCTGTCCACTTTAAAAAATTAACATTTGTTTGTATCTGTTATATAAATATATCGAACTTACTAATATACTTGTATAATCAAAGGTGTCTCGATCTCTAGATATTAACGTCAGTGCCATTTCTGGCATGTGCTGGAATTGAACACATTAATACTGTATAAACATAAGACAGAAACAAAATGAGCATATGCCATGCTGTAAATACGTAAAAAAACAATCGTGCATATAAATAATATAGGGTACTTAGGAAACACTGTTTTTGATGAAAAGCCATCCCACCACGACAAGGTGAACCCAATCGGGACCGTCCTAACTTCTAGTATTAAAACCTCACTTAGTGTCAGCTGATCTCAATGTAGATGGGACCAGAGCAGGACCGAGGCAGACTGTATGGATACCTGGCCATAGGAAGCTATATAAATGATATACCCAGAAAAAGGGAGAAGACACCCTTATTTGTACTGAGTATAAGCGACTCAAGCAAATCCAAAGAAATGAGCCAGAGTATAAGTTGGTATACATGCATAGTATAAGAGCACGTTCGCACTGGTCATTTAATAGACAAAGCCTAAGATAGAAACAAAATGAGCGTATACCCTGCTGTAAGTACAAACCAATAGTGCATATAAATAACATAGGGTACTTTGTAAACACTGTTTTTGATCAAAAAAAGCGTAAAAACCATCCCACCAGCGTCAAGGTGACCAAATCGGGACGGTCTTATTCTCCAATATTGAAACCTCAACTACTGTCATCTGACCTCAATGTAGATGGGGTCAGAGCAGGATCGGGGCCAGACTGTAGGGACACTTATCTCAGAACAAGAGGGCCACGCCCTTGTTTGTAGTGAGTGATTCACTATTAAAATTTAAGAAGGGCACGGATGCCTTTCTTGATAAGTATAATATTACAGGTTGTATATACTAGATACCTTGATAGGGCGTTGATCCAGGGAACTAGTCTGATTGTCGTATGGAGTCGGGAAGGAATTTTTTTCCCCAATGTGGAGCTTAGTGTTTGCCACATGTTTTTTTTTGCCTTCCTCTGGATCAACATGTTAGGCTATGGGTTGAACTAGATGGACTTAGTCTTCCTTCAACCTTAAAAACTATGTTACTATGTTACAAGTGACTAAAGCAAATCCAAAAAATGAAGTGGAGTATAAGTTGGTATACATGCAAAGTGCAGGAGCATGTTCATAATGGCCATTAAACAGACAAAACCTAAGATAGAACAAAAATGAACATATACCCTGATGTAAGTGATTAAGGGTTCTGGCTGACTGCTCATTTCAATAGCTACTCCTGCCCCCATTTTTGACTTTGTATCGGTCTTGAGAGAGAAGGGGCTGGCTTAGCTATTGAAATGAGCCAGTCAGCCAGCCCCCTTCAAATACCGAGAAAAGAAACACTCTCCTCTGCTGATCAGAAACCAAAAGTACGGCCACCAGAACCAAGGATATATACAACATATGGAGGTCGGGATACCTTTACTAACACAAGTAAATTAGCCAATTTTATATCATAGTTACCAATGTTGATCTTGGCAAATATGGGATGTGTTTGCCCAATCTTGCCAGGGGCCACCTATTTGTGGGCGGAGTTTGTGTAAGTACAACCCCTTTTCAACTCTGAACAACTCTCAATTTGCTGAGCCTATGTTGGAAAAATTTTGACAGTCAGGCAAATTTGGGACTGTTGGTGAAAATGTTATATATTTGTATTTCAAACAAATCTAGACTTTTTTTTAAGTAGACAACCCCTTTAATTTGGGACCAGTACAGTGCTGTACACGATGAGCTCCCCCTGTTGGTAGTTCCAGGCACCTAGAATTTTATCAGTGAACTCTCTTGTTAAAATATATTATTGTATTCATTAGAAGGATTTGGGAACTATTTTCATCGAACAGTAGACATTCCTCTGTCTCCAGATTTCACAATACAAACTGCATACTTTATTAAGTAGATCTCTAAAACCTAAGTAGACTGGTGTACTTACTTTTAAAAATGCATGTCACAATGGCTGTATAACCCATTGTGAAAACTTCTCGGCCTAACATTATAAATCCTCATTTTAATTTGAGGACTATACATTCAACCATTCATGGATTTTGAAAGTAAGTGCACCAGTGTCATCTGGTCTAAGATATTAAATAATGCATGCATAATTTTATTATGCATGCAGTTTGCATTGTGATACCTGAAGACAGATCGGCTTTAGAGGGGGCCTGTCAGATTGAACGTGTTGTTCAATCCACGGGCAGCATGTAACAGAGCAGAGGAAGCTGACAAGATTGATATACAGGTTTGGGGAGGGGAAGGATTCAATATAATTTGTATTTTATTGATATAAATTCTTGCTAATTTTGAGCTTGGGAGTCCAGTGGCCCAAATATCAGGCAATAATCGACAGCCTTCCCTGTATGAGTTTACATACAAATATAGCTGTTAGTCAATTATTAGGACCGCCCACTGGACTCCTAAGGTCAGAAACGACAGAGATTTAAAGGGATTTGGCAGAAATGTATGCCAAATCTTTTTCACAAACCAATATATCCACCAGCAAATGTAGATCCTAAATCTATCGACTTACCTCTCTGTGTACCAAACTAGGCCTCAAATAAACTGGCAAAGAAGTCCCCTTTAAAGAGGACCTGTCACTAGGACAAGAGGGACCAGTTCTTCCTCTTATTTTTTTCCACTGCTCCCCTGAGTATGGTGGGGTATTTTTAAATCTGCTATATGGTACCAAATATATGGGCCTTTTTTTTGTGCTCACTTTTATGGCCTTAACAAGTGGGCGTGGCTTGCGGGATCCTCAGGGGCGTGTCTTTAGGCTGCTCTGCTTTATCACCCTATGAGCAACGCAGATAAAAGGTAGCACTGAATAAATAGGTCCATATCTCTGGAACCATGTGGCGGATTTAAAAAAAAAAAAAAAAGTTTAGTAAGGGGAGCAGCAGCAAAATCCGGTCATTTTCACCTTGTGTTTTTATTACAATATGTATATATCATGATATTTATTGGGGGTAGGACAAGGACTGACAGACTATATTTCCAGGTATGCCAGTTATTTGAACATTGTGAGAGTGAAAGAAAAAGATGGCGGCAACTACACAATCCGGGTACATAACGAAGACGATGTTCAATTGATTTCTTTTGACCTTCAAATTAATGGTGAGCTTTTTATTATTTATGTTTCTTACCTTTTTTTAATTGGTTATACATGTGGATTCATGTCAATGGTGATCATTTGCAAATAGTGTCGGGCACATATCGGTCAATCAAATATATGATACTATCTCCTCAATTATCAAGTTAAAGAGGTTGTCCGCTACTTTATCATTGATGACCTATCCTTGGGATAGGTCATCAATGTCTGATCGGTCGGGGTCTGTCTCCCGACACCCCCATCGATCAGCTATTCTTATTTGTGGAGCTGCTCCATCTTCTGATATTGGTCGCGGCTGGGTACTGCACATCCACCTCCCATTGATTTGAATAGGAGGTGGATGTGCAGTACCCATCCGCGGCCACTATCAGGAGATGGCGCAGCTCCATAGTTGAGCATTTCCAGGTCAACAGCGGTAGCCGCCAACACGGAGAACAGCTGATGCCGGGTGTCGGACCCTAACCGATCAGACATTGATGACCTATCCCAAGGATAGGCCATCAATGTAAAAGTAGTGGACAACCTCTTTAACTCCTTTAAGGTTCTGCTACATTTTGCCTTTCAAGACGCTGCTTTTTTTTCCATCATATTCGAGTGCTCTTATTTTCTTTATGTTTTCATTCACATTGCTGAGTTAGATTTTTTTCATGCCTTTTGGGTTGTATTTTTTATGGAATCACTTTTGTTGTATATAACCTGCTTAAAGGGGTTTTCCAGTTTTGGAAAACCTCTGTTCCTCGGATGAAGGTTTGTTGTTTTTTATCTCTCCCGAGTTCCAGGGCTCATTCACCCCCGCTACTCCCTGTATCTATTATTTTCTGCAGAATTTTCTGCAACTGAACTTCGACAACGCTGCAGCCAATCAATGAGCTCAGCAGTTCTGAGCGGCTCGTGCCGTCTGATCGGGCAGAGTCACTGAGCTCAGATATTGGCTGCAGCTTTGTCGACATGATATCAGCCCCGTGGACAATAACCGACAGTGGGAGCAGTGGCAGAGACTCTGAGTTGGACCTGGGAACGGTGAGTAAAGCACCGTTTATGTTTTTTTAAGACCAACTACATTTGGAACCTTGGGTTTTCCAAAACAAATAATAACACTATGTTAAATGTCAGGTTATATACAGCAAAAATAATACCGTACTAAAAAAATCCAAAAGGAATGAAAAAAACACTTAACACAGCAATGTGTATGAAAATGTAAAAAAATAAAGATACTCAAACATAGTGAGAAAAAAAATGGTGCATCCTGATGGCCAAAATTTGCAGAAACGTAAAGTGGTTAAAGGGTTTAACTTGATAATAGAGAAGCTGACATCATATATTTGATTAACCTATATGAATACCCCCTTAATTCCTTTTAGCAGAATGCAAATAAAAGTATTTTCTTTTTATTTATTTTTTTAATGATAATTTTATACTAAGGATTGTAGCAAAGTTATATCGCCAAAAGATTTATGACCTATCTAATGTGCTCGATGTTTCTATCAGTGCCATAGACAATGAATGCTGTGGCTTGGCACAGGGTTGACCACCTCAATCTCAAAAACAAATAGTTTGAGCCCCTTACCTTTATTGTTACAGCAATCCTGAACATTCCTTCAAGAGGCAGCTGTCCAATACAGCCAGGATCACAAGATAGGAAATGTGCTGTGTACAGAGAATTAAAGGGGTTGTTCAGCCTTGGACTACAAGTCTGCAGTCACTTTATGTGACTGTAGACCTGTGAATTCTCACAGCGTGCATGCTGTCAGGATTCCCCGGAACTGCCATTAAGAGAGGGCGGGCGCGTGACCGCAAATATGCAATTTGCATACACATGGCCACGTACCAACTAGACGTGCATGGCCTTGCTCAATGCAAGTGTCACGTCTAGTCGGAATGTGACCAGAAGTATGCAAATCGCTCCCTTTGCCGGCATAGGAGAATCCTCACAGAGCACAGTGTGCGCTCTGCGAGAATTCATAGGTCTGCAGTCACATCGAATTTTAGAAACACCAACTGTCATCTCCTATCTCAGTAATGGGGAAACTGTCTTAGTTTTAGTACAACTAGTTTATATGTTATGGATTTTACCCATGAATTGAGATTAAAAGATTAATCCACTGGGAAAAGAAGAATAAAACTATTTTTTTTCTCTACATTTTTAGTTCCAGTTGAAATTCAGGAAATAATTGACACTCATCCAGCAAATGGTGGACAATTAGTGACATGCGTGGGCAAAGGTATGCCAATGCCAAACATCACCTGGTTCTTCTGCAGTGAAATAAAAAGGTAAGTCATTAGTCTTGTTGATATTTCACCATACAAGCTGCATAACCGCAGTGCTGCATTACTGCAGAAGCCAAAACATTATGGGTTGTTAGTGGAGCCTGTGGTAGCTTTTGTTGTGGTAACTGGGGTGGGGTCAGATGGTCTCATCTCAGCACCATATAATGCTTCTGATAAGTGGGCACTTTGGAAGCCAAACATTATTAGTATATTCTGGAAGGTCTTGTTCATGGTTCCAAAAAAGAATGTGCCTTTTTTTCCCATAAACAGCGCCACCTGTGTCAATCAATAGGATGACTTTTGGTTGGAGAAGAGCTGCAATACCCAACATTGGTCATAATATTCATGGACACCCTCTTTATTAAATTGTATTTTTGATTAAAGAGGACCTATCATCAGATTAAAAGTACCCAGTCTTTCCTCTTATTTTATTCCCACTGCTCCCCCTGATTATTCTGTTTTTTTTGTTTTTTTCAAAATCCGTCATACGGTTCAAGAGATATGGGCCTTTATGGTCTTTTCCAAAGTGGCGTTGCTCACAATGTAATAATGCAAAGCAGCTTAAAGACACGGCCCCCGAGGATCCGATGAACCACACCCTATGTGGAGACCATTAGAATTAGCACTAAATTAAAAAGCCCATATCTCTGGAACCATGTAGTGGATTTAAAAAAAACTATGCTCAGGGGAGCAACAGGAAAAATAAGAGCAAGAATTGGCCACTTTTGACTTAGTGACAGAAACTTTTTAAACTCTCAATAAAAAGAAATGCCTCGAACATTTTCAATAGGGCCCAGGTAAAATTTTGACGATAGTTGGGAAAAAAAAAAAAACATTCCACTTTTGGTAAATAGTTTTAAAAAGTTCTACAATTTTCAGAAATATTTAAAAAGCATCTTGAATATTTTGATTTTAGAACTTTTTCAAACTACTTATTAAAAGTACAGGTGGCATTAAAATTAAATATTTAAAAAGTATTGGACATTGGAAAATATGTTTTAAAAAGTTGGGAAAAGACCAGTAAGTTGTCCTATTTATTTTTTTCATTCCTTATAAACTCTCAGGTGTAGCAGTAAAAGTTGGGAGCTGTGGAAACCCCTAGACCACATAACATCACAAATGGAGTTTGATTTGAACACCACTTATACTCAGCCAGAATATGGAACTTATGAAGTTAAGAGCGTCCTACATATTCGGAGTGTGGTAGATTCGCTCTCAGTGCGCTGCGCTGGAGAAAATGATCTCGGAGCTGAACATCACCGAGATGTAACACTTGTACCTCACTGTGAGTATGTCAGTATTTTCATGGGAACACATGAGGAGAAATAAAACTTGTACTTATTGTTAGGTTCAGAAATATTTGGACAGTGACAAGTTTTGGCATTTTAGCAGTTTTCCAACAGATATTCAAGATACAGTTATATAATTAATATGGGCTTAAAGTGCAAACTCTCAGCTTTAATTTGAGGGGATTCACATCCTAATTGGAGTAAGGTTTAGGAATTACAGCTCTTTAATATGTAGCTGCTTCTTTTTAAAGGGACCAAAAGTAATTGCACGGTTATCTCAAAAACTCTTTAATGGGCTGCATGGGCTATTCCCTCATTAATTAATCTACCATCAGTTAAGCAGGTAAAAGGTCTGGAGCTGATTCCAGGTTTGCCATTTGCATTTCGAAGCTGTTGCTGTGAACCCACAACATGCAGTTTAATGAATTCTCAATAGAAGAGAAATAGACCATCATTAGGCTGAAAAAAAAAAAGAAATCCATCTGAGAAATAGCAGAAATGTTAGGAGTGTCTAAATCAACAGTTTGGTACATTCTGCAAAAAAACGAGCGCACTGTTGAGCTTGGGAACTCATAATGGTCTAGACGTCCACGAAAGAAAACAGTGGTGGATGATCGCAGAATCCTTTCCGTGGTGAAGAAAAACCTCTTCACAAATCTCAACATCCACCCAAGTGAACAACGCTCTCCACAAAGTAGGTGTTTCAGTATCTCTAACTCTACCATAAAGAGATTTCATGGCAGGAAATACAGAGAGTTCACCACAAGGTGGAAACCATTAATCAGCCTTAAAAATAGAAAGCCCAGATTAGACTTTACCAAAAAACATCTTAAAGAGCCGCCCCATTTTGGAAGAGCAAAACTAAGATCAACCTGTACCAGAAAGATGGGAAGAAGAAAGTATGAAGACGACTTGGAACGATTCATGATCCAAAGCACAGCACATCCTCTGTAACACATGGTGGAGGCAGTGTGATGGCTTCTGATAGCACTGGGTCACTAGTCAGAAACCAGAAGCAGACAGATGAATCCTGAAGTGTACAGGGCGATACTTTCTGCTCAGACTCAACCAAATGCAGCAAGGATGATTGGACGGCGCTTCACAGGACAGATGGACAATGACTGAAAACATACTGCAAAAGCATAGAAGTGGACTATTGTGCAATGGCCGAGTCACCACCGGATCTCAGACCCATCGAGCAGCATTTCAGAGACTTAAGACAAAACTTAAGTCAGAAACACCCACAAACAAGCAACAACTGAGGTCAGCGGCAAAGCATCACACAGGAGGAAACCCAGCGTTTGGTGACGTCCATGGCTTCCAGACTTCAGGCATCATTGCCTAAAGGATTCTCCTACAAAGTATTAAAAATGAACATTTTATTTATGGTAAAGTTAATTTGTCTAATTACTTATGAGCCCCTGAAATGAGGAGGCTTTGTAGAAAAATGGTTGTAATTCCTAAACGTTTCGCAGGATATTTTTTTAAACGCCTTTAATTAATCCTGAAAATATACACTTCAATTGCATCCCAGTTGTTCCATTTTAAATAAAAAATAGTGGCCTGCAGAGCTGAAATCACGAAGATTCGGTCACTGTCCAAAGATTTCTGGAACTAACTGTATACTAAAGGGATCTTCCTGTGTTCCAGACAGAATATTCCATAAATGCCTAGCAGGAAAGGGTTCCACCTCTGGAATGATCATGTGTCACCCAGGGGGGATATAGGGGACTCGGTACCCGGGCCTTTTACCTTGTTTAGGAGGTCGCGGCAGTCGGCTCCCGGGCCCGTACTCTGGGTCTCTCTTTAAAAAGGGGGTTTTAGTATACAGTTTGTCTCGTGACGCCACCTGTGGTTTCCGGTAATGGTTACCGGCGCTGCTGCAGACCTCCGGGGGGGTGATGGGATGGCAGCTGGGATGTTTCTGCTCCCCACAGGCGGAGCGGGCCCCCGGGGCAGTGTAGGTGCAAATGGTGATGATGCTGGGGCTTGCAGTGCAGGAGAGATGGCGCAGCAGGAGTAACTGACAAAGATAGGGGTTTTGCTTCAATACCTTTACTGGTGCGGATGTCAGGTACAGTCCAGGGTACTCGGTAGGAAGGGTGCACTTCAGGACTTCTCCCCAGTGAGCGGGTATAAGGCCTCCTGGTCCGTGTCTCCCTCTCTCTAAGCTCCTGGCCAGCCTGCAACTGGGCCTAGCTTCTGTGTCATGCTGTTCCTTCACCTGTCGCTTGGTAGTAGGACCTTTTTCTGCCAACCACTATCCCTGGATGCCGGGGCCTTCGTGGTTCCTAGTCCTGTCAAGGGTTTAGCTTCAGGTCGACCAGGGACTTGTAGTCCTCCTAGTATTCCTGTGATCCCTACTTGGTATAAAGGACCCTGTACGCGCGGACCCGGTGTCCGGTTTGTGTCTTGGGGTGAGCCTCTGATGGTCCTCTGCCCCCTCGACTCCTCTCTCCTCTCCTCCTTGCCTCCGGCAACACTCGGGGCCCTCAATACAGCAGCAGACGTGCTGCGTCTTCACTGCTCTCAATGGCAGCACACTCTCCGACTAAACAACTAAATGACTGCCTGGCTCCACCCTCCATATATATATATCCCTCTGGTGGTCTGAGGTGGAAGGGTGGAGGTGTTTGTTTGTAATGAGGGCCTCTTGTGGAGAAGTCCGTCCATGCACCCTTTTGGGTCCTGTGGTACCTGTGAACAGCAGGGTGCCACAGTCACCTCCTGGAAGTATAGGGGTCTAATGACCCCCATTTTCCAATTTATGAGTATTACAGTTTTGTAAAGTGGAACACCCACAGCACAGCCAATTCTCAATTAAACTCTACAGAGAGTTTGCAAATCTGCTTTTTTCCCTGGAACTCAGCGTTGTGTCATTCATCTTCTATTCCTCTTGGAAATTTGTGAATAAAATCATAACTGGGTTCTACCAGTTTGGAGTGTGTTCCTGCACTGTTTGACATTGTCCAATCAGTGTTGACTGTGTAGTTGCCCACCCCTTTTGCAATAGGAATGGTAACACCCAGTTGTCAATTTATTGATACATTTCTAGGAGGTGTAACAGAGGAATGCACAAAGCAAAGTTACAAGAAACCATTCATCTTTCAGTAAAATCATGTATATGACAATCTGACATTGACCTCCTTCTCAGGAGTTTGTAACTCTTTTATCTGTCTTTTTCTGCACTCCTTTCTGCTGATTCATGACCACGGACCACATCAAAGTTGATGTGCACTTTCATCAGGTCATAAATCATCTGAAAGGAGCTCAGGAAAAGATTGCAAACAATTCATCAGAATGAGCTCACTGACAGATTCTCAGTTAACTCATTCTGAAGCCAGCAATGTACAGGGAAAGAAAGATCCTGTAAAAGTTTATTGAAACATAATTGCAAAAAAATGTATTAATTGATTTAAAAAAAATAACTATATCATGTAGAAGATAATACCGCTACTATAAGGATATTAGAAGTCACCTTGGAGTTCTGTGACCAGGATAAATCTACTTAGCTTGTGGTTTCCTGATTTTGTCAGGTCATGGATATCCCTGGTGACTTCTAATATTCCTATAATTTAAAGTAGGGGCGCATTATCTTATATTTAATTGCATTTGGATAAAAAACAACATTGCTGTAAACTGTGATTATTTTTTGTATGTTTCTTTTTATATCTATATTTTTATATTTGTTACAGATTTAACCTTCAAAGTCATGCTAATCTCTGCTGTTCTGGCTTTGGTCGTGCTTTTTTTAATTTTCCTTGTAATCCTTATTGTTCTCTGGCGAAAGGTATGTGTATTGTATTAGTTTTATATGTTGATGAAGGCTTTTTAATCAAGATATTATATGAGGTCATTTAACATTGTAATACTAGATCTCAAACCTTTCATTCACTAGCAGGGCAGGTTTTATTGAAAATGGGCCCCAGGGCGACAAATAATGGAGCATCTCTGACGCCACCCCTAAGATTGCCACAAAATCCAGTGTATATATCATAATTTATATTGTCTGTATGTTTTTTACCTACATATAGTATACACACAATACCGCCATTTGATTGCCCAATAATAATGCCATACAATGACAAATTATACTTCCATACCTTACCCACACAATACCATTATTCATTTCCCAAATACAACTGTCATGCAACAACAGATATCACTTCTAAACAATGTCCATGCTATACAGACATTCATTGCCAAAATACTGCCACATAATGACAAATAATACATCCATATAATGTCTACTACACAATACCACCACTTATTACGCAATTATTACTGTACATCCATAAAATGCATAGACAAAACCACCGTTCTGTAACTAGATACTACCATGCAATGACAAATAACACTCCCTCATAATTCCACTTTCATTGCTCAAATAATACTGTCATATAGTGTCAAATAACACTTCCATACAAAGCCCAATATAAATATTACTGTCATTCAATGATAAATAAAACTTCTAAAAATTGCCAACACGATACCACCATTCATTGCCAAGATACTGCCATATTATTACAGAAATATTTTACTAGAATGCCAAGCAACACGTCCATACGATGCCTAAATTATACATTCATTGTCCAAATAATACTGCTATACAAAGACAAATAATACTTTCATAAAATGCACACATAGTACTGCCATTCATGCAATGACAAATAAAACTTCTATACAATGACCACATAATATCACCATTCATTGCCCAAATAATACTGCCATAAAAAGATAAATAATACTTCCATACAATGTCTACATAGTACTGCCATTCATACAATGAGAAATAATACTTCTATACAATGTCCACACAATATCACCATTTATTGCCTAAATACTACTGCCATTCAAGACAAATAATACTTCCATATAATGCCCAAATAATACTGTCATGAAATGACAAATAATAGTTTTAGACAATGTCCACAAAATATGACCATTTATTGCCTAGATACTGTCATACAGTGAGAAATAACCCTTCCAAACAATGCCTAAATAATGATGAGTCTAGGACAGAAAATGGGTTAATGCTGAAGCCTCTTTTGAACTAGTCAGTCAAAGGATTAAAGAGAATTTGTCAATAAGATCAACTCTCCATCTATATATATACAGTACAGACCAAAAGTTTGGACACACCTTCTCATTTAAAGATTTTTCTGCATTTTCATGACTATGAAAATTGTACATTCACACTGAAGGCATCAAAACTATGAATTAACACATGTGGAATTATATACTTAACAAAAAAGTGTGAAACAACTGAAAATATGTCTTATATTCTAGGTTCTTCAAAGTAGCCACCTTTTGCTTTAATGACTGCTTTGCACACTCTTGGCATTCTCTTGATGAGCTTCAAGAGGTAGTCACCGGAAATGGTCTTCCAACAATCTTGAAGGAGTTCCCAGAGATGCTTAGCACTTGTTGGCCCTTTTGCCTTCACTCTGCGGTCCAGCTCACCCCAAACCATCTCGATTGGGTTCAGGTCTGGTGACTGGAGGCCAGGTCATCTGGCGTAGCACCCCATCACTCTCCTACTTGGTCAAATAGCCCTTACACAGCCTGGAGGTGTGTTTGGGGTCATTGTCCTGTTGAAAAGTAAATGATGGTCCAACTAAACGCAAACCGGATGGAACAGCATGCCGTTGCAAGATGCTGTGGTAGCCATGCTGGTTCAGTATGCCTTCAATTTTGAATAAATCCCCAACGGTGTCACCAGCAAAGCACCCCCACACCATCACACCTCCTCCTCCATGCTTCACGGTGGGAACCAGGCATGTAGAGTCCATCCGTTCACCTTTTCTGCGTGGTACAAAGACACGGTGGTTGGAACCAAAGATCTCAAATTTGAACTCATCAGACCAAAGCACAAATTTCCACTGGTCTAATGTCCATTCCTTGTGTTCTTTAGCCCAAACAAGTCTCTCCTGCTTGTTGCCTGTCCTTAGCAGTGGTTTCCTAGCAGCTATTTTACCATGAAGGCCTGCTGCACAAAGTCTCCTCTTAACAGTTGTTGAAGAGATGTGTCTGCTGCTAGAACTCTGTGTGGCATTTACCTTGTCTCTAATCTGAGCTGATGTTAACCTGCGATTTCTGAGGCTGGTGACTCAAATAAACTTATCCTCAGAAGCAGGGGTGATTCTTGGTCTTCCTTTCCTGGGGCGGTCCTCATGTGAGCCAGTTTCTTTGTAGCGCTTGATGGTTTTTGCAACTGCACTTGGGGACACTTTCAAATTTTGCCCAAATTTTCGGACTGACTGACCTTCATTACTTAAAGTAATGATGGCCACTCGTTTTTCTTTACTTAGCTGCTTTTTTCTTGCCATAATACAAATTCTAACAGTCTATTCAGTAGGACTATCAGCTGTGTATCCACCTGACTTCTGCACAACACAACTGATGGTCCCAACTCCATTTATAAGGCAAGAAATCCCACTTATTAAACCTGACAGGGCACACCTGTGAAGTGAAAACCATTTCCGGTGACTACCTCTTGAAACTCATCAAGAGAATGCCAAGAGTGTGCAAAGCAGTCATCAAAGCAAAAGGTGGCTACTTTGAAGAACCTAGAATATAAGACATATTTTCAGTTGTTTCACACTTTTTTGTTAAGTATATAATTCCACATGTGTTAATTCATAGTTTTGATGCCTTCAGTGTGAATGTACAATTTTCAAAGTCATGAAAATACAGAAAAATCTTTAAAAGAGAAGGTGTGTCCAAACTTTTGGTCTGTACTGTATATATATATATATATATATATATATATATATATATATATATATATATACACTGCTCAAAAAAATAAAGGGAACACTCAAATAACACATCCTAGATCTGAATGAATGAAATATTCTCATTGAATATTTTGATCTGTACAAAGTTGAATGTGCTGACAACAAAATCACACAAAAACCATCAATGGAAATCAAATTTATTAACCAATGGAGGCCTGGATTTGGAGTCACCCCCAAAATTAAAGTGGAAAAACACACTACAGGCTGATCCAACTTTGATGTAATGTCCTTAAAACAAGTCAAAATGAGGCTCAGTATTGTGTGTGGCCTCCACGTGCCTGTATGACCTCCCTACAATGCCTGGGCATGCTCCTGATGAGGTTGCGGATGGTCTCCTGTGGGATCTCCTCCCAGACCTGGACTAAAGCATCCGCCAACTCCTGGACAGTCTGTGGTGCAATGTGACGCTGTTGGATGGAGCAAGACGTGATGTCCCAGATGTGCTCAATCGGATTCAGGTCTGGGGAACGGGCGGCCAGTCCATAGCTTCAATGCCTTCATCTTGCAGGAACTGCTGACACACTCCAGCCACATGAGGTCTGGCATTGTCCAGCATTAGGAGGAACCCAGGGCCAACTGCACCAGCATATGGTCTCACAAGGGGTCTGAGGATCTCATCTCGGTACCTAATGGCAGTCAGGCTACCTCTGGCGAGCACATGGAGGTCTATGCAGCCCTCCAAAGAAATGCCACCCCACACCATTACTGACCCACTGCCAAACCGGTCATGCTGAAGGATGTTGCAGTCAGCAGATCGCTCTCCACGGCGTCTCCAGACTCTGTCACGTCTGTCACATGTGCTCAGTGTGAACCTGCTTTCAACTGTGAAGAGCACAGGGCGCCAGTGGCGACTTTGCCAATCCTGGTGTTCTGTGGCAAATGCCAAGCGTCCTGCACGGTGTTGGGCTGTGAGCACAACCCTCATCTGTGGACATCGGGCCCTTATACCACCCTCATGGAGTCGGTTTCTAACCGTTTGTGCAGACACATGCACATTTGTGGCCTGCTGGAGGTCATTTTGCAGGGCTTTGGCAGTGCTCCTGCTGTTCCTCCTTGCACAAAGGCGGAGGTAGTGAGCGCCCCCTGGGCCTGTGCTGTGCAGGGGATACCCGGAGCCGGATCGCTGGGGGTTGTAGTCCTCCGTGGCTGTGACCCGGTCCGTGCCCAGGGCAGTCAAACCAGTGGCAGTCTTAATAATGTGACAAATGTCCGACTACACCACCCGTGGATTGCGGTCAGTGGGGACCGCCGCTCCAGGGCAGACCTCTGAGGCTGGTATTATGTGTGCAGCTTAGAATGGGATGACTCCCCACGGGAGGAGTATAGCCTCAGGGCAGTTAGTGTAGAGATGATGGGAGTGATGGTGTGAGCGTCCCAGTACTGATGGTGCTGGTGCGACGATGAAACACAGAGACGTGGGGCTGCAGTTTCCAATGCTTTACTCACAGTTGTTATTCGTGTCAATCCTGCAGGCGATGACTGCCCAAGCCGTGCTGCGTCCACCAGGCAGGGGACTCGACCAACTCCCAGGCAATTCCAGAGCGTGGCACAGGGCTCCCTTCTCTTCCCTTCTCTGGCCGTCCTCACCAGTGACCCACCTTTGTCCAGCTCCCTCGGGCCTTCTCTTGGTGAAATCTATCTCCGGTTTCCCTGACCCTATGTGGTATGCTTTCCTGGTGGATGTAGTGAGGGGTCGCACCAAGATGTGGTCACAACCTCCGGTCTTTGGCTGAGGAATCTGTTGCCTCCACCAATTTGGGTTCCGGTACCCTGCTCTGCCAACCCTTCACCCGCAATCTCCTGGGCCTATGGGGTTCCTTCTGTCCTCGTGTCTCTGGGCCTTTCTCTGTGTTATTGTTCCCTTATCTCCTTTCTGTTCCAGTTCCAGTTCCTACTTCTCCTTCTCCTCTCAGGCTGCACTGAACTGGACTGAACACTGTTCTAAGATGGTGCCCACTTTATATACCTCCCTTATGTGTGAGCCCAGGTGACTAGCAACCACTGGGCTCCTACCTATGCTCAGAGACCCACCCCTATCTGCTCCTACACCACTGGGTTTTCCTTCCCCTCCCCACTCCAGACAGGGACAGATGCTGTCGTGCCTGCACTCCTGTCTCGTGGGAGCACCGTTGACCTGTCCCTCGGAAATGGGGTGTGTGTGGTGCATGCAGCCTAACGAGTCCTGGTCCACACTCCATCCTTACCCGGGAGTGGAATATTACACCTCTGGTTTGAGGTGCAATACCCCTGTAGCAGCCGAGCCCTCAGGGTGCTACAGTAGCGGTCCTGCTGCTGGGTTGTTGCCCTCCTACGGCCCCCTCCACATCTCCTGGTGTACTGGCCTGTCTCCTGGTAGTGCCTCCAGCCTCTGGACACTACGCTGACAGACACAGCTAACCTTCTTGCCACAGCTCGCATTAATGTGCCATCCTGGATGAGCTGCACTACCTGAGCAACTTTTGTGGGTTGTAGAGTCCGTCTCATGCTACCGTGAGTTTGAAAGCACAACCAACATTCAAAAGTGACCAAAACATCAGCCAGAAAGCATTGGTACTGAGATGTGGTCTTCAGAACCACTCCTTTATTGAGGGTGTCTTGATAATTGCCAATTATTTCCATCTATTGTCTATTCCATTTGCGCAACAGCATGTGAAATTGATTGTCAATCAGTGTTGCTTCCTAAGTGGACAGTTTGATTTCACAGAAGTTTGACCTACTTGGAGTTATATTCTGTTGTTTAAGTGTTCCCTTTATATTTTTGAGCAGTGTATATATATATATATATATATATATATATATATATATATATATATATATATGGATATATGGGCATGTAAGTCTTTGAAATGTAAATCCATTGACACCTTTATATCTTCTATCTGTGGCTGCATTCCCAAAAAATTTGCATTTTCATTAACATGCCAATGAAGCGCTAAGTACTCTGGATGTGGCAGAGCACTTCCTGTCCATTGCCTCCTCTCCCCATCATCATCTTGATTTGATAACTTACTGTCTAAATTCAATGCTAGATTTCACATAGTGAGCTACGAATCAAACTAAGGAGGCTGATGGTGATGATAGGGAAGGCAGAACAACCCTGAGAGGCAGAGGATCAGGAAGTGCTCTGTTATGCCCTGAGCAAGTAATGCCTCATCTACATATGAATTAAAACAATGATTTATTGGGAATGCAGCAACAGATAGAAGATATAAGGTGTCTATGGATTTAGCTTGCAAAGACCTGCATGCCCATATACAGTATGAGGTCTTGCTTGAAGGGTAGGTGGGTAATCTTACGGACAGATTCAATGACAGCCAATGAAAGGTTTGGATTCTCCTATTTTAGGGTTGCTCCTGAAGGTCCAGTTCTTGAGAAACCCTTAGGAAATTGTTGCACTAGTTATTTGCCCAGTTTGCCATCGCTTTAAAGGGCCATGTCCACAAGGTTTTAGTTTTTTTTCATGAATTTTTTTAGTCTTTTTTAGTTTGTTGTCTGTGGTCTATGCATACAAGAATAAAGCCGTGGTTACACACAGGCAGTTGTGACACATTGTTTGCCCACGTTTCTAGGTCTTCCATTCTAATCTTTTCAAAGTTGGACATCATTTTATTCTTGGAAAAAAGAAACTGAAGGAGGACAAATAAGCCAAGAACCATAAATTGCATTAATTGTTCTGCTGTACAAGGGGCAGTAGAGTAGTCTACCCAACAAATGCCAAAAATAATCTGACTGATGACAATGGCAAGAGGGGTCAGCATTGATCTGCACACGTTTTGAACCAATGGAACGTTTTTAAAAAAAGAGATAATTTGTTTGCTGGTGCAATGTAAATGAAAATGTAGCTAATCCCTTCTCCAGACCGAAAGAATTATGGGGCTATCTCTTAACCTTCTCAAATTCCACCTCCGATAGACTATCGAAAGCTTAGTATACAATATACAATATTATATAATCAATAAGTTGTGATGTCAATGATCATGACCAGCAAGTTGTGATGTCAATGATCACAATCATGACTTCCAAGTTGCACATGAAAGATTATTTATTTTTTATTATTAAATCTGCAGAAACCACGTTATGAAATTCGATGGAAGGTGATTGAGTCGATCAGCCCTGACGGACATGAGTACATCTACGTGGATCCTCTACAGCTTCCATATGACTCAAGCTGGGAAATTTCGAGAGACAAGCTAGTTCTAGGTAATTGCCTAAGCTTACAATGTATGCTGGGTGAAATGGGTCGTATCCTTCAGGGTCTTGGGCCAAACAACAACACATAAGGAACATCTTTGGTCTACTGGAGATGTTGTGTGGTTATTGCAGTCAATTTATGAATTTGAGCCATGCCAAAATGACATAAGGCTATTGGATGGGATAATTTATCTCTTAATTTGGCTTTTTATGGTCATGATATTGCTTAACATTTAGTTGAATACTGCAGACCTGGGGTACACATTCAAAACTCAGATGATCCTCATCCTGAAGAAGGTCATCTACTCATATGGTTTAACCCTTGTTAAATTTACTAATCAAGGGAATCCTCAAATAGCACTCTCCCAATGAAACAGGGAGCACATATTTCATTGACTACGTTAGTCAATGGGATTGACCAATCCCAATCAGTCTTTGAAGCATCATGACCTTCAACTTTTAATTCATGGCTTTCTGGATCTTCAAATTAATGAAACCAAAACACTATTAGCTCAGAGATCCAAATATCCTCAAGATTAAGGGTTGTTCCCATCTTCATAGATAGATATTTTTGGATAGTGCTTATAAATACAAGCAATTTTTCAATTTACTGCCTAATAAATTGTTTAGCCGTTCTTGAGATATTAGCTCTTTTGCTTTGTTTATAGTTTGTTTCATTGGAGACCGACCACCACTTCTAGACAGCAGAACATGCTCTTTTTCTTTTGAGTTTGTAAGGGCTGCTTTGAAGCAGGATCATTGGTGAGCATTGTTACCTCCTCATCCCAGCTGGCTTCAGAGCAGTGCTAACAAGCTAGATGGCAGCAGTGGTCGGTCTCTTAGGCGACAAGCTGTAAAAGTTAGAAAAGTGTTAATATCTCAAGAAAGCAAGAGAATTTTGGATGAGCTGTAATTGTTTTTACAAGCACTATCTGAAAATATCCATTGATGAAGATGGGAATCACCCTGTCATGGAAGGTGTGGGAAAGACTTAGTGCAACACAAAGGGAAGAGGGAAAGGGAGCCCAGACACTAGGGAAAGGAGAGAGTGGAGACCTCCTAGGCTGATCTAATATCACCCTGTCTCCACTAACGTCCCTATATTTGTTCTTCACCAATCTCCATGAACCTCGCCCTGTCTTTCCCTAGCGAAAGGCCCTTGCTAGGGTTGCTAGGGAAGGAAGGGGGATGCATGCTAGTCGTTCGCGACTGACAACTAAAGACAACAAGGGGGAACAAACAAGGGAAGGAAGCTTAGCTTTAGTCGACTTCAGAGAGATGAACACCTGTCCTCATAGCTCCAGAGAGGAAGAAGTAATGCACTTGCTCCAAGCCTTCACAAGGGGTAATGTGAGTATTGCCAGCACCTCCCTCTAGCAGACAGCAGGTATTTATACACCCAGGCTAGGGTGTCAATTAGCAAGAGGAAGTTAACCACTGGGTCCTAGAGAGGAAGCCTCTAAGAAAGTATCTGTAATGCCAAACAAAGAGATCTCCTGCAACCAACTGCAGGTGACTGTCTGTCACTTCTGACACACCCATGACACACCCTTTAAAAGCCAATGGAACAGAATTTAAGAGAGATCTAGTAGATCCTTTGTTCCAAGCATGTTCATGTCCTAGTAGAGGACCAAGCGGCTGCAATGTTGCCTCTCATCGATCACTGTGCTACGAGGTGGCAAAAAGTGGCCCAAAATGTCCTTCCAGAGAAATCATATCTTTACTATGCAGCCTCCTTTCTTCAGAATATGCTATTGCCCTATCGAAATAAGTGACATCTAAGTCAGGGGAGGACATATCATTGGTACAACCCTCAAGAAATAAGGGGGTCCATTTTCACCTCCAAAGCAGGGGGGATTGTGCTTTATGCTAAGCTATTGAGCTGGAAAGGGCCCAGATACTGTTCTCGCACAGGGGTCCTTGTCAGTCTGTGCCCGCCAGTGATCTAAGTACCCCAAGACTCTGATCATGTCATGGTTTCATATGACAACATGCATGACCAGAGATAAGACAAATACTGCTGCTTTCTAGTGGACCGTGAACGTACCAGTTCCTGTCTATGTATGCCAACAGGAAGAAACATCTGTGCTGTTATGTAATAAATATATGTGATTAAAAAACATATGGCTCTGGAATAATCTCCCACCTAGTTCACACAATAAATGTCAGTGTAGTTAAGCATATGCTTGTAATAACTGTAAGGTAAAAAATACAATTTTCTCATATCCTACACTACTTCATTACTATTTATACCACTGACTGCAATTATATCATGTTTAAATCAGTGGTCATCCCTTAAAATGAGACTGTAAGAACAAAATGACTGTTCAAACCAAGCACAGATGCTCAGTGCACTCTTCACATGGTCAACCAGCTCAGTGCACCTTTCTACCTACTCGTTTTCTATCAATCTCAACCATTTTCTAGCTCCTGTAAAGCCAAGGAAGAGGAGGGTGGGGATAGATGGAAAACAAGGAGAACTGAACTGTTTGACCATGTGAAGAGTACACCGAGCGCCTGTGCTTGGTTGGAACAGTCATTTTGTGCTAATGGATTCCCCTTCAGTTACAGTGTAAGGTCCCTCCATGATTATCCTATAATAATAATAATATGAACAGTTTTAGTTTGTGGTCATTCTATTTTAACATGATTTAACAGTTTAAAGGGGTTGTCCAGGATTAGAAAAGAGCATATGCATTTTCCTGCAGTAGTAGCGCCACTTTTGCCCAGAGCCAACAACTGTATGTAAATTTTTCTTCAATGCATTATTCCAAAATGTTTAAAACAGGTACAGCAAAGTCTTAAAATATCCATACCACCAACATGTTTCTGGCATCAAGTGCCCTTATCCAGAGGTTATATGCATGTACATCGTGAGTAAAGACACTTAATGCCAGAAATCTGTTGGTGGTATAGATTTTTTATGGCCTTGCTGTACCTGTTTTAAATATTTTGGAATAAAGTATGCAAGAAATTTTAATATACAGCGGGGAAAATAAGCATTTGATCCACTGATGATTTTGCAAGTTTTCCCACCTACAAAGAATTGAGAAGTCTGTTATTTTTATCGCAGGTACACTTCAACTGTGAGAGACAGAATCTAAAAAAAATCCAGAAAATCACATTTTATGATTTTTACACAATTAAATTGCATTTTATTGCATTAAATAAGTATTTGATCACCTACCAACCAGCAAGAATTCTGGCTCTCACAGACCTGTTCATTTTTCTTTCCGAAGCCCTCCTACTCTGCACTCATTACATGTATTAATTGCACCTGTTTGAACTCATTACCTGTATAAAAGACACCTGTCCACACTCAATCACACTCCAACCCCTCCACCATGGCCAAGACCAAAGAGCTGTCAAAGGACACCAAGGACAAAATTGTAGACCTGAATAAGGCTGTGATGGCGCAATTGTTAGAAAACTCAATATGACTTTCAATCTTTGTCGGTCTGGGGCTCCATGCAAGATTTCGCCTCATGAGGTAAGGATGTTTCTGAGAAAGGTCAGGAATCAGCCCAGAACTACATGGGAGGACTTGGTCAATGACCAAAAGAGAGCTTGGACCACAGTCTCAAACATTACCGTTAGTAACACACTAAGCCGTCATGGATTAAAATCCTGCAGGGCATGCAAGGTCCCCCTGCTCATGCCAGCACATGTCCAGGCCCATTTGAATTTCGCCAATGACCCTCTGGATGATCCTGAGGAGGCATGGCAGAAGGTCATGTGGTCAGGTGAGACCAAAATAGAACTTTTTGATATCAAGTCCACTCACGATGTTTGGAAGAAGAAGAAGGATGAGTACAATCTCAAGAACACTGTCCCAACCATAAAGCATGATGGGGGAAACATCATACTTTGGGGGTGCTTTTTTGCAAAGGGGACAGGATGACTACATTGTATTGAATGGAGGATGGATGGGGTCATTATTACAGGGTTTATAGCTGCAAGTCATTGCAGATTTAAAAATAAGCTGTATTGGCATACATGATTAATTCTATTTGAACAGAAAGCTGAGACCACATAATGATATTGGGAAAACTCTTTAAATATAGGAATGGGGCAATATACTGAATCTGTTACCCAGGTGAAGGATAACCTCTTTATGACTCTGAAATAACAGGTACTTCCACTTTATTACCATTCATGGATATTGTAGATGATATGATCCTTATCTCCTCTCGTTTTATAGACATGCTAACGCATTTCATGACTTTTTTATATCTGTGTCTGTCGCCTACTGCCAATATTACACTTATGTCGAATAAATGCAATCACCTTACTCTATTCAGTGCTGCCAGGTTTAACGGTACATTATATATTCATTTCTTATTATTGTCAAAAAATAAAGCTGTCACCACCTCTGTTCAGGAATCTCAGCTCTCTACAAGCCGTTACCTTCTCATTAGTGACTTTACTGCAGGCTGCCAATTAGACTTTACTGCCAATCGACACAGAGACGGCGTAGAAGTATAGACTGGGAATGCAAATGTCCTCCTTTGCTTTCAGCGAGATGGATGTTGCATTTATTATACTACCAGTTATCATTATCACCATGTGCTGGCATTTCCTAATAGAAGAGAATGAAAAGGCAAAGGATGCCCCCATGTGGTAACTATGGGTATTTACATGATAATGGAAAACATTTGTAAATGATTGCAGCCCATAAATATGTAATTTCAAAGTTATAATAGCACCTAATAAGTAAAACCAAACATAAAGCAGCCAAAAAAATACACAATAAAATCCTATTATATGGTAATGGTAGGTGGTGATGAGAGGTGTCATTTTACCAGACAGTCACAATTGATGGTAGAAAACCTTGAAAAATAAGGCCCCAAATAAATAACGCTGACATAAAGCATTTTCTTTGTAATCAGAGGGGCCACATAATTCTGTGCTCTTCATATAGGATAGAAACCAAATTTATGCTGGAACCAAATGCCAGACTGCAAGAATTGCAATTTTGGAAAAACCATATGCATTAAAAAGAATATATCTTTATGTTTTTGCCACCTAATCTGAGAGCAACATGATTTAGAGACACAGACTCTGACTCCAGTGATGTGTCACTTATTGGGCTGGCTGCTTTAAGTTTTTATAAAATCAGTGTTTTATTAGCAGGAGATTATCACTAAAGGACAAATAAACCTGCTGCTAGGTAGTCCAACCCCGCCCCCACCACTGATAGGCAGCTTCCTGCCTATGCACAGTGTACACAGAAAGCTGCCAATTAATGGTGTGGGCAGGGTTATACAGAGCTCAGCGTTCAGAGAATTGTAGATCTGCAGCAGGTGAAACAGTGATCTTATCAAAACTGTAGCAAGCAACCCAGTAAGGGATACATTGCTGGAATCAGGATATCTGCCCCTATATCTTGCTGCTCTCAGATTGGGTAGCAAAAACCTGATGACAGATTCCCTTTAACCTCTTGACTTGGGTATTGCACAGTTTGGTGTGTAATAATGACTCGCCCCCTGGGCCGCGTGGGGAACCCGGAACCGGGCCTCTGGTGGGATGCTGGGGGTGGTAGTCTCAGTGTGGCGGCGACCCAGTCCGTGGCTCAGGGTGGTCAAACCAGTGGCAGTCTTAGTGTAATAACAAATGTCCGACTACGCCACCCATGGATTGCAGTCAGTGGGGACCGTCGCTGCGCTGCAGACCGCTGAGGCTGATGTTGTTTGCGCAGCCGAGTATGGGATAACTCCCCACGGGAGAAGTATTGCCTCAGGGCAGCTAGTGTGGATGATGAGAGTGATGGTGTGAGCGTCCCAGTACTGATGGTGCTGGTGCGGCGATGAAACACAGAGACGTGTGGTTGCAGTTTCCAATGCTTTACTCACAGTTGTTATCCGAGTCACTTCTGCAGGCGATGACTGCCCAAGCCGTGCTGCGTCCACCAGGCAAGGGGCTCGACCAACTCCCAGGCAATTCCAGAGCGTGGCACAGGGCTCCCTTCTCTTCCCTTCTCTGGCCATCCCCACCAGTGACCCACCTTTGTCCAGCTCCCTCGGGCCTTCTCTTGGCGAAACCTATCTCCGGTTTCCCTGACCCTATGTGGTATGCTTTCCTGGTGGATGTAGTGAGGGGTCGCACCAAGATGTGGTCACAACCTCCGGTCTTTGGCTGAGGAATCTGTTGCCTCCACCAATTTGGGTTCCGGTACCCTGCTCTGCCAACCCTTCACCCGCAATCTCCTGGGCCTTTGGGGTTCCTTCTACCTTCGTGTCTCTGGGCCTTTCTCTGTGTTCCTGTTCCTTGTTTCCTTTCTTACTTCCTTTGCTGTTCCTTCTCCTCTCTCTCTCTTGCTCCGGCCTCCTGACAAGGCCTGCCCGTGGAGCAGAGCCCCTGGAGCAGCTCTGCTCCCTGTCACTCCTCCTCGGACTGCACTCCTCTCTGAGCTCACCCCTGTCCTAAGATGGTGCCCACCTTATATACCTCCTTCTAACACCCGAGCCCAGGTGACTAGCAAACAATGGGCTCCTACCTATGCCCAGAGACCCACCCCTATCTGCTCCTACACCACTGGGTTTTCCTCCCCCTCCCCACTCCAGCCAGGGACAGAAGCTGTCGTGCCTGCACTTCTGTGGGAGGTTGTGTGTGGTGCATGCAGCTAAACGAGTCCTAGTCCACACTCCATCCTTACCCGGGAGTGGAATATCACACCTCTGGCTTGAGGTGCAATACCCCTGTAGCAGCCGAGCCCTCAGGGTGCTACAATAACAAACCCCCACAATACCTTTCAACCACAGGGCCACCAACCCCTGAGCTTCCAAGCCTTCCTGCTTTCCACTCACCTTCAACATTCACATGTTATTGTGAACAGTTAAGCCAGTTGAAGATGAAATGATCTCTTAAAGACCTAAAGTTTAAGATGACACATTAACTTTGTATTTTAGGCAAAAAATATATATGTTTTTATAGTTTACATTTTAAAAATTACAGAAAGAAAAATGGGCCGATGCAAAAGTTTGTGCACCCTGCATGGTTAGTACTTAGTAGCTGTCACGCCAGGTGTGGGAAAGACTTAGTGCTACACAAAGGGAAGAGGGAAAGGGAGCCCAGATTCTAGGGAAAGGGGGAAGAAGAGACTTCCTAGTCTGGTCTAGTGTCACCCTGTCTCAGCTACCGCCCTATATTGTCTCTTCACCAATCGCCGCACGTGTGCCTCTCCCTGACTTTCCCTGGCATATGGCTAAGGCTAGGGAAGGGAGGAAATGAGCACTAGTCAATCTCCACTAAACTCTATAGACAACAAGGGTAGACAAACAGGGGGGATTGCTTAGCTTTAGACGACTCAAGACAACTGCCCACACGGCTTCAAGCTCCAGAGAGGATGAAGTACTGCTCTTGCTAAAGCCTCACAAGTAGTAATGAATATCGCTGGCACCTCCCTCTCAGACACACCAGGTATTTATACACCCAGGCCAGGGAGCTAATTAGCCAGAGGGATGTAGCCGCTGGGTCTTAGAGACAGCCAGCCTCTAAAAAGATGTCTGTAATGCCAAACATAGAGATCTCCTGCAGCCAACTTCAGGGGCGACTGTCTGTCACCGCTGACACACCCATGACAGTAGCTCCCCCTTTTGAAAGTATCACAGCTTGTAAACGCTTTTAGTTGCCAGACAAGACTTTCAGTTCTTGTTTGAGAGATTTTCTTCCATTCTTCCTTGGAGAATTCTTCCAGTTCTGTGAGATTCCTGGGTTATCTTGCATGTACCATTAGGTCTAGCCACAGATTTTCAATAATGTTCAGATCAGGGGACTGTGAGGGCCATTGTAAAACCTTCAGCTGGCGCCTTTTGAGATAGTCTATTGTGAATTTTGACATGTATTTAGCATCATTTGTAGAAGCCATTATGTATTTAGGATCATTTGTAGATGGTGTTATGTTTGCTTCAAGAATTTGTTAAAATTTAATTGAATCCATTCTTCCCTCTACCCATGAAACGTTCCACATGCCATTGGATGCAACACAACCCCAAAGCATGATTGATCCACCCCCATGCTTAATGGTTGGCTAGATGTTCTTTTCCTCAAATTGTGTGCCCTTTTTTACTCCACACATACCTTTGATCATTATGGCCAGAGAGTTCTATTTTAACCTCATCGATCCACAGGACTTGTTTCCAAAATTCATCAGACTTGTTTAGATGTTCTTTTGCATACTTCTGACACTGAATTTTATGGTGAGGACACAGGAAAGGTTTTCTTCTGATGATTCTTCCATGAAGTCTATATTTGTCCAAAGGGCAGGTGTCTCTGAACAGTAGAACAATGTACCACAATTCCAGAGTCTGCTATATCTTTCTGAAGGTCTTTTGTAGTCAAGTGGGGGTTCTGATTTGCCTCTCTAGCAATTCTTCAAGCAGCTCTCACTGAAATTTTGCTTGGTCTTCCAGACCTTATCTTGACTTCCACCGTTCCTATTAACTGCCATTTCTTAATTACATTTTGAACTGAGGAAAGAGCAACTTGAAAATGCTTATCTACCTTCTTATAGCCTTCTGCTTTGTGGGCCTCCACCATTTTCATTTTCAGAGTGCAAGGCAGCTGCTTAGAGGATCCCATGGCTACTGTTTTTTGGCACAAGATTAGAGAAGGCTGAGTTTTTATAAAACTGGGAAATTTGCATCACCTGGCCTTTCCTAACAATGTCAGTGAACAAGCCATAACCCTAACAAGCTAATTAAGGAATGAAACCTTGGTCAAAGTTATCTGAGCACACAAATCTCCAAGGGTGCCCAAATATTTGCAACTACCCATTTTCCTTTTTGTCATTTTTAAAATGAAAAAAAATGACAATATATTTTTTTTGCATAAAATACAAAGGAAATGTGTCATCTTTAGCTTTAGGCCTTTTAGGGATCATTTCATCTTCAGCTTGCTTAACTGTTCAAAATAACAGTAATTTTGACCAAACTTTTACATGCCACTGTAGATAAGATTCCAACAGAACAGGTCCAAATGGCTTCAGAAATTGCCACCCTCGCAAAACTGATGAGCCTAGATCCAGCATGAAGAGTTTTAAGAATGCTTTACTGCAGGATAGTGGATCTCTGTATAATCTGACGAGTTAATGGGAGAGATGTTTGCAAAATACCTGACCTTTTGCAACGTGGCGCGGGGCGGTAGCCATGGGCTAGGTACTCCTGCTTCATTCACCGGCATGCTACATGAAAATTGGGTTCCAGGCTAGGTGTGTGGACTTTAGCTGCAGGGGCGCTACGTCCTTGCAGATGTTGACTTCGGCTGGCCAGGACCAGATGTTGTAGAGTTCAATAAGAGAGACCACAACTCAAAAATAAACTGTCTTTTACTGAACTGAAGTGGGAAGTTTGTACAGTGGATAGCGGGTGTATAACTTCATGGACATTTCCCTTATAACAAAGAGCATCTTCATACACATTCCCGTTCCTTCCTGAGCTCACTCTGACTTTGTCCATTAGCCTCTTTCTCTAGCTTCACCACCATCCAGCACAGCACTTCGGGAGCTTCCCTAGTCCCCAACAACAGCACCACTAACTGGTAAGCGAGAGTCCTATTCTTCAACCCTCAGTCCCACATCCTTTTCCCCTTACGGGAGCTACTTATGCCACTATGGCCGTTACTTATATTCTCTGCTTGCTGATGCCTTGGAATTACTGCACAAGGCACTCTCTCTTCGTCCCGCTTTCTTTCTCAGTGTCGCTCCATCACTTGTCTGTCAGATAACTCTATACCATCCTGTTAGACTTCCTGCCCCAGGCCACATCTCCAGAGAATCACTCACTCCTTCTAACACTTTTCCTTTGTTTCTGCTCTGGATCACGCTATCCGTTGTTTCGTTCTCCGTTCACTTCGGGGACACCCACTTCATGCAGCTCTGTTTCTTAATTAGACCATAAGTCTGCTTCTGCTACAGGCTAGGCCCACTCTGATAATCTACCCAGAAACTCTCCATTGTGCCCACGCTAAGCCCCCCCCCCACTGGACTAGGCCCAACTATTAACTCTCACCATCCCAGTAAGCCAAAAGTGCTGACCAGAATACACTTTCAATGCTAACAGTACAAATAACTAAACATACTACACATCATATTACATTACATTGAAACACATGTCTTCAAGGGGAAACGTGAGCAACACTTCCACCTTCTTACAATTTAATCTCGCAGGACAGGGATTTTCCCCATGTTGTGCTGCTGTAAGGGATATATGGGAATATATTAAAGGGGTGGTCCAAAACTAATATTTATTTTCATCTTAAATATTTACTTTTTTTTTAATATTATTGCTTTTCTAATATGGTTTAATAAAAAAGTCCCTACTATTCCCTCTCTAATCCAACTGCTTTATTTATTTCTTTTTTTACCTATTTCTGTTTTGATGAGGTTTCATGTCAGAGTCCCCAGTTCATGCTGGGATATGCAAATGGGACATCATCAGGAGGCAAAAGCTGCAGACACTGCCACCGCCTTTGTCCCCACCCTGAAACGAAGGGTTATCAGTGATTTCCATTTTAGAACTGGGCTGGTCCCTGCTGTACTGAGCATGTATCGGTTGTCGATTCCAATGTTTGCTCCAAACGAGCTCACTTGTCACAGGGCAATATTCTTTTTAATGCACAGTGACATTGCGCTCCCTCGCTGGCTTTAGTTGGAAGTGATGAGTCGGCAACAGAGCGCACTGTAAGTGCTCAATTTAAGGCAATTACCTGGTGAGCAATAGGTAATCTCCTTACAATGCGCACTGACTGTGCACTCTGTTACCAGATTGTCACTTCTAATTAGAGTTGGCGAGAGAGTGCACTGTCATTGTACACTGAGAAGAATATTGAACAGTGAACAGTGAGCTCATACTGAGCCTATGTCGGAATTGACAACCGACGCATGCTCAGTACAGCAGGGACCAGCACAATCCCAAAAATGAATATCACTGATGAGGCTTCGCTTCAGGGTGGGGACAGAGGCTGCGGCAGTAATGACAACCTCTTCCCCCTGATGATGTCTCATTTGCGTATCACTGGGATTCTTAAGAAGGCGTCATCAAAACAGAAATGGGTTAAAAAAATAAAGCAGATGGATTAGAGAGGGAAGGGTAGGGACTTTTTAAATAAAGCATTTTAGAAAAAACTATTATATTATTAAAATAAATACAGAGATATTTAGGATGAAAATCAATATTAGTTTTGGAGCACCCCTTTGACTCTCACAGTTTTGCTGAATAACAGGGAGTGGGAAAAAAAGCTTGATCTGCACTTTGGAGAGGTCATTTTTGTAAAGAGGTCTAACTCAGTAACCTGTTCCATATACAGTATATATATATATATATTTATATGCACGTAAATATATATATATATATATATCTATATATAGAGGGATGGATTTGAATTTACAGGTTGATTCAGCACAGAATATACATATAACAGCCAATTCCTGTGCATATATTTCACTTCACACATTGGCCACGCTTGTCATGATTCAATATCACATCCAGACAAGACTCTAATTGAGATCTGCATACTACCATTTCTCAATTTGCAAAATCCCAAATCAGCGGTAGCCTTGAGTGTTACATTTCACAGGTAACACCCTATGTGTAAAGTATAAAGCAATGACATTAAAAAACTCATTTATATCCGATCAGTATGGTAATGTAGTCATTTAAAATGCACCAGATATGATAGATGATAGATAGATAGATAGATAGATAGATAGATAGATAGATACATAATCGATAGATAGATGGATGGATAGATAGATAGATAGATAGATAGATAGATAGATAGATAGATAGATAGATAGATAGAAAGATAGATAATGGAGGCAGCACACCAATTGAAAAAGTAGCAAAAATTCTGAATTTTAAAAGCCCATTGTGGCAACATTTCGGTTCATAGTGTGAGCCTTTCTCTTGCTATGAGCCTGCATAAACCACCATGGACAAGTGCAGCTGAACTGGCCGTACATGCATACGGTGGATAGCTAGATTATAATTAGGGAGAGACCTGTCAATCAAACTCATCTGCACATTGAGAAGCCAATGGTGAGCTGCCCCCTTGAATCTTGTGATTGGTTCATTTTAAAGTTTACCAAATCTATACATTTTAAGGAGGACCCCTATTTTGAACTACACACCTTTAGTTAGAAGCCTTAAAATAGTTGTCCACTACTAGGACAACCCCTGCTCATACCCCATGTTTGTACCCGATAAAATAAAAACACATTTACTCCCCTCCCCTTCCAGTGCCGTTCCAGCAGTGTTGGCACTCGTGTTCCTGGGGGTCACGTGCAGTTATTATGACACATGAGCCCGGCGCCCAGTCAGCACTGACATTGTAAAAGAGTGACCGGGGCGGTCTTGTGCTTTTCCCTTCATTCTAAAAATGGTTATAACCTGTGAATACGAAAAAGTATTTTATATTGCATAGAACCTTATAGGCACCAAAGTGCACGGTTAATGTATTGCTATAATATGTAGATGGCTTAATGTGTTCTGATAAATGTATTAGTTATAGGGAAAGGATGAGATTAGTATATAGGACATAGGTTTAGATTTAGCTATAAGATAGGATTGGGTATAGTGCAGTGGTGGGCACAATAAGTTCATGAAGTAGACAGGTTTAGGATAGAAACAGTTAATGTGTTCAGGAACAGCTCCAGTGTGGGAGAGGCAGGACCAGTTAACAAGAGGAACAATTCCTGGTTAGTGTGGTGAAATTAAGAGATTGGATGGAGAGAAGGCAATAGTTGGAAGTCTGAGGGCATGAGGAGCATGGGCTGTTCAGCAGCAAAAGAACGTCAGCCATAAACACGGAGCAGACATTCCTGGAACGTCCAGGCCTACGGTCCAACTGAGGCACTGAGAAGCATGCCTCAATATCTTCCTAGGAGAGGAAGTCAGATGGGGAATCGCATAAGGGAGTTGGGATGGGACTCATTGAAGCTGTAGAGTCGGACGGAGAATCCCAGGAGTCAGAGATGCCAGAGATTAAATGAATAGCTCAGGACGAGCGAACAGCGGACATCAGAGCGTGCTGTGCTATGGATTTTGAAAATGGAAAAGCTCGTGCCCAATACCGAGTGTTTCAATATGATGAAAATAGACAGTTAAGTAAAATTATTTTTTATAAAACAAATTGGATGTCCCCTGATGTGTGTGCGGCAGTTTGTGAAGTGAAAGAACCGGAGACAGCATAGACCTGTGACAAAAACGTGAGTATTGCACACCACATACACAGCACAGGAAAATCGGGACAATGTTTATTTGTTCAGAGTGTGACCAGAGTGTGACTAGAGTGTGAGAAGTGCATGACCAGAGTGTGACCAGTATGTGACCAGCATGACCAGAGTGTAACCAGAGCGTGACAAGTGTGTGACCAGAATGTGACTAGTGCTTGACCAGAGTGTGACCAGAGTATGACCAGACCAGAGTGTCACCAGAGTGTGACAAGAGCGTGACCAGAGCGTGATCAGAACATGACCAGAGCATGAGAAGAGCGTGACCAAAGCATGACCAGAGTGTGATCAGAACATGACCAGAGCGTGATTAGACTGTGATCAGAGCTTGACCTGTACATGATCAGAGCATGATCAGAACGTGACCAGAGTAGAGCGTGACCAGAGCCTGACCAGAGCGTGATCAGAGCTTGACCTCTGCGTGATCAGAGTGTGATCAGAACGTGACCAGAGCGTTACTAGAGAATGACTAGAGCGTTATCAGAGCGTGACCTGTGCGTGACCACAACATGATAAGAGCGTGATCAGCGCGTGATCAGACCGTGATTAGAATGTCTTGGATGAGGAAAAGATGTATAAAGAAATTCTCCATTTTCTCCATTCTGTGAGGCTGCAAAATCGAACTGCAGTCAGATATCATCCGAGTTCAGTTCAATGTTTCACACACACCCATAGTGTGGGTGCGTATGAGTTGAGTCTTGCTGCCAATCGCAACATGCTGCGATTGACCTCTCATGCTGAATTGGAATGAAAACATAATCGCTGGTTTGCACTGCCCAGGCCCGGCATCAGCACCCGGCGCACCAGGGCAAGTGCCGGGGCCCTGAGCAGGCGGAGGACCCACTCGCCGTCGGGCACTCCGCCGTGCTATGGGACCCGTGAGCGGTGCGGTGCCAGTGCCAGCGCCCTGCCCTCTCCTCCCGCTTCTTGCTCAGGGCCCCGGCAGCTGGCGGCACAATACTTACCTTTCCCCGTGCCTCCTCTGGTCTCTTCCGCATCCTCTGACTGTGACATCAGAGGTGATATCTTTCCACCGCGCTCTCTCCTGAGCAATCACAGCACAGAGCAGGAAGACACCGGGGACGCTGAGGAGTCCGGAGCAGCGGCAGCAGGTGAGAAGTGAGGTGAGTATTTGATTTTTTTTTATATGCATGGAGGCATGGGGCATTATAAGGGAGGGGGGGGGAACAAGTAACATCCTGCATGGGGCATTATATGGGGGGAGAGGTGACATCCTGCGTAGGACATTATATGGGGGGGAGAGGTGACATCCTGCATGGGGCACAGGCCTGGCGTCAACACCTGGCGCACCCGGGCAAGTGCCGGGGCCCTGAGCAGGCGTGGGGGCCCACTCACAGTCGGGCGCCCCACCATGCTATGGGACCCGTGAGCGGTGTGGTGTCGGTGCCAGCGCCCCCCCCCCCGCTTGCTCAGGGCCCCGGCAGCCGGCGGCACAATACGTACCTCTGTTACGCCGATGACGCTGAGGAGTCTGAAGCAGCGGCAGCAGGTGAGAAGTGAGGTGAGTATTTGATTTTTTTTTTATATATGTATGGAGGCATGGGGCATTATAAGGGAGGGGGGAGCAAGTGACATACTGCATGGGGCATTATATGGGGTAGAGGTGACATCCTGCATGGGGCATTATATGGGGGAGGGGTGGCATCCTGCCTGGGGCATTTTATGGGGCAGAGAGGTGACATCCTGCATGGGGCATTATATGGGGGGAGAGGTGACATCCTGCATGGGGCATTAGATGGGGAGGGGGGAGGTGACATCCTGCATGGGGCATTATATGGGGGGGAGAGGTGACATCCGGCATGGGGCATTATATGGGGGGAGAGGTGACATCCTGCATGGGGCATTATATGGGGGGAGAGGTGACATCCTGCATGGGGCATTATATGAGGGGAGAGGTGACATCCTGCATGGGGCATTATATGGGGGGAAGAGGTGACATCCTGCTTGGGGCATTATATGGGGGGAGAGGTGACATCCTGCATTGGGCATTATATGGGGGGGAAGTGACATCCTGCATTGGGCATTATATGGGGGGAAGAGGTAACATCCTGCATGGGGCATTATATTGGGGGAGAGGTGACATCCTGCATGGGGCATTATATGGGGAGAGAGGTGACATCCTGCATGGGGCATTATATGGGGGGGAAGTGACATCCTGCATGGGGCATTATATGGTAGGGTGACATCCTGCATCGGGCATTATATGGGGGGGAGAGGTGACTTCCTGCATGGGGCATTATATGGGGGGGAAGTGACATCCTGCATGGGGCATTATATGGGGGGGAGGTGACATCCTACATGGTGCATTATATGGGGGGAAATTACATCCTGCCTAGGGCATTATATGTGGGGGAAGTGACATCCTGCATGGGGCATTATATGGGGGGGTAGTGACATCCTGCATGGGGCATTATGTGGGGGCACAGCCTGCATGGGGCATTATGTGATGGCCAGTATTCTGTATGGAGCATTATATGGGGGCCAGTATCCTCTATGGAGGGTTATAACGGGGCCAGTATCCACTATGGAGCGTTATAAGGGGGCCAGTATCCTCTATGGAGTGTTATATGGGGACCAGTATCCTGTATGGAGCGTTATATGGGGTCCATTATTCTGTATGGAGCGTTATATGGGGTCCATTATTCTGTATGGAACAATATATGGGGCCCATAATACTATATGGAGGACTATGTAGTGCCCATAATACTGTATGGAGGACTATACTGTACGGTCTGCACTGTGCGCTGCGAGGATTCACCGGTTTCTGAGCTTTTGTAGAATTTACTATAGATATCGGTCATGTAATGTAAGAAGTGAAATCTTTTGCCTTGTACTATATATATATTTCTCTGCGGTATCTGTGCATCATGAATCGTGGTATGTGTTAAAGGGGCCCACTGAGACTCTTTCGCCCATGGCCCATAAAAACCTGGAGCCGGCCCTGGCACTGCCCCATAGTATAATATTGGGCTGATTGCTATCCGATAAAACATCAGATATCACTCGGCCGTGTTACACGCTCATGTGAGCGAGCTCTAAGACTCAATTAACTCCCTAATTAGGTATTTGAAACTATTTTTCATACCTGTCATTCCCTTTTATCCCCAACCTGTGCATATTTGATTTCCACCTGTAGATGTCACTGTTCACCTAGCATTGATGATCTCCCTCATTCTCCGTGCTGACCTGCAGTTCTGCCAGTTTGCAATATACAACGTTCGCTCATACGACATAACACCACAGATCTACCGCGTTGTCATCATTGTATGTCATTAAGTTAAATTATATCATTTACCATGGTGGGTTCTTTAAATATAATCTGATTTTAAACTTCAGTTTTGCAGTAAATACATTAACCCCTTTATGACATGGCGATTTTGCATTTTTCTCATTTTCGTTTTTTCCTCGCCTTCTTCCCAGAGCCATAACTTTTTTATTTTCCCGTCCACATAGCCGTATGAGGGCTTGTTTTTTCAGGACTAGTTTTAGTTTTGAACGACACCATTGATTTTATCATATAGTGCACTGGAAAACGGGAAAGAAATTCCAAGTGCGTTGAAATTGCAAAAAGAATAAGTGCAATTCCACAATTGTTTTTTGGAGTTTTTTTTACTTACCATGTTCACCATATGGTAAAACTGACCTAGCAATATGATTCCCCAGGTCAGTATGAGTACACAGATACCAAACACAGTTGTTGTTTTTTTATTTAAGTGGTAAAAAAAATCGGAAATTGGTAAAAAAAAAAAAAAAAAAATTCTTGCTTTTGCCACCATTTTTCAAAATCGGTAACGTTTCAATTTTTTGAGATCTGGGTGAGGACTTATTTTTTGTGTCCTAAACGGATGTTTTTCTGATATAATTTTGGGGTAGATACGATATTTTGATCACCTGTTATTGCACTTGATTGCAATGTTGCGGTGACCCAAAAAACTTAAATTCTGGCATTTTGTTTTTTTATTACGCCGTTTACCAATTAATTGACTTTATATTTTAATATATCGGACTTTTACAATGCAGTGATACCAAATATGTATATATTTTTTTAATTGTTTTATTTTTAATGGGGCCAAAGAGGAAGGTGATTTGAACTTTTTTGTTTTTTTTATTTTTTTATTTTTCTCATGTTTTTAAAAACTTTTTAATTTTTTTTTACTGAATTTAACAGTCCCCTTAAGGGGAGCTTGTACTATACATAGAGGTACTTCAGCACTGCTATGTATAGAGGAAATCACTATCTCCTATGAATGCCATGCACGGGCTGTCTTTCACAGGAGGATTGGAATTACAAGCATGGGGATCATCAGCTGTCATTACAACCCATCAGCACCATGTGATCATGTCACGGGCATGGCAATGGGCACGTGGAATGACGCGCCCCCCTGCGAGAGTGTGCTATATGCTGCTGTCAGAGATTGACAGCAGGATTTAACAGGTTAGTAGTCGTGGGCGAAGCTCTGATCCACTCACAGCTGTTAAAGGCACATGATGGCTGACTAAATCAGCCATCATCTGCCAGGAAACATGTGGGCTCGAAGTGTGAGCCTGCATCAAAGGCAGGAACACGACATATGATGTACATGTATGTCATATGTCGTGAAGGAGTTAACTAACTTGGCTTTTAACAAAGTCCAGTACCCATGGGCCCTTCCCTTAACTCTGGAGTTCCACTACCCGCCACTTGGGGGTTCCAGAACCTTTTGTGCTAACCCCCCACCGATCCGTCAATAACCACAGCCACCAACTTTGAGACCCTGCCTCCTTGCCACACTGCTATGACAGAAAGATTGAAAAATCACTAAATGACAATTCATATAATATTGCCCCCAGTTCCAGATCCAAATCCCAAATCGGAAAGTGTCCAATATCAAAAGGGAGGGTGGGAGATTTCTTCCCTTTGGGCTGTGCCTAAAATGGCTGCCCTCACTCTAACGGTCGTCAACTTATAAAATCCCTCCTCCCACTAAGTCCGGCCCACTTTGATGTCACCCCTTACCTCTTCCTTTGCTTAACCCTTCCTGTACGTAAGCCACTTATTGACTTTATTTCCCCAAACCCTGTCATGTCAGCCTCCTTTTTACAGCAGGCCCCCGTACGGCCTCACTTTATAAGCGTAGAAATCGTTTAATGAAGCACAGAAGACCTTTAAGTCCTCAAGAGGGTCAAGGGTGTGTGTGGTTTGCATAGTAAATAGGCATTTAGATGTAAATTATAATGTAGGGATGTAGCTGGGATGTAACTAGGGCATGAAGAACACCAAAAAAACACCTTGCCTTGGCCACAATATATAGATATAGAGGCAAGGTGGCAAATAGGACCGATTCGAGAAAGCCTAATCTATGCTCTGTATAACAACTACGTGGTAAGAACTTGTGTTGGTCTGTGCCTGGTGTTTATGGCCTACAAAGATCCATGTACCCATATTCCAAAATTCACAACACGGCATATTTTCTAAAACTTGACTACATTTGTATGAATCTTGCTTTGCATTTGTCAACACGCCATTGATTTCCCCGTGATAGCTCACCATTACCATGTCCAAGTCATTACCCCTTCATACCAATATATTGCGTTCAGCCTGAATGTTATCCTTTCCTATGCAATGGTGCGAGAAAACTGGCATATACAATGGCGTGTCATCCCTGTCGTTACGCATCCCAGTGATGTATTGTAATAATTATATTGGACTGCATGTTTTCTTCATATCCTCGGTTTGTAGGGTAATGGTCCATTGCGCTCAATCATTAATTGCATTTTATTCCTTTCAATAAATTTTTCTTATTATTTCTCGAAAAGGCAAACGCCCCGACACTCAGTGGACTGTGCAATGTCTCATTTCAGCACAATTTCCATAGAGAAGTGTATGAAACATGTAACTAGCTGAATACATGGAATAAATATAGGACAATTACTCTTAAAAGTAAATGTAGAGATATAAGTCCTTAATTCTTTTTTTGTATTTAATGTCTATTAATATTCTGTTCCTGTCTTCTGTGACAGGTCTCTAATTTTCAGAGATCCCAACTGATGTACAGGATCCCCTTATTTTCTCTCTTCTACTGTTCTGCCCATAAATATTAAACAGGTTATCCGATTAAAACAAGTTTTCACCTTTCCACAGGGGTCTAAGGGGTATAGTTTCTCCTTGTAGAAAATGACAAGCCAAGCCTGGCATGTCAGAGTGAGGAGACTTATAGGCCATGCATGCTTCTCTGGGAAATTATATATGCAAGTTGTCTCTTCAGAAAGGAAGAGGACTAGAACTCTATCGCCACCTATTGGAAGTAACAATCCTAAAAGTCAATATTGTCACTGCTTCCAATAGGTGGCACTACAGTTCTAGTTCTCTTCCTCTCTGAAGAAACAATTTGCACCTTTCCACAGGAGAGGTGAATGTCCCACCACCACCACTTTAAGCCCGACAGGGAATCTTAATCCTTTTCACAAGATGTCCCAATTCATTATCTTCGGGTCACAGCAACCAAATCCCCACTGTTCAACAAGTTGTTGCATATCCTATGCTGGGATGGACTGGCCCACAAGAGAACCGGAGAATCCTCCGTTGGGCCCTGGCCTTTCCTTCAGGAGAGTTCATAGTGCAAACCTTGCAGATGCTATGGGGCTCTTCAGTGAGGGAGAATGGTGGGCCCTCAGAATCAAATCCTCTGGTGGGCCCAATGATCTTCAGTCTGACACTAATCCTATGGATAAGTATTAACTTATTTTTATCACCACAACCCCTAGCTAATCTAATGTATGTAACAATGTTCTGACTCTCCCTTCCCCCATCTTAGATATTGGTAAAGGAAAGATTAGGCATGTTGAATTTCAACATGCCTAACCCTTTGGTCTTGCAGGAGATTGGCTGGCTCCCTCTAGTGGTGGCTGCATCCAGCTAGTACTACATAATTGATGAAGTCACAAAAACAGTTTTCTAGAGAAATCTTAAAAAAAATAATAATCAGAACAGAATTTTGGGCCTAAAATTGAATGGTTGATGTTAACTTTAGCACTACAACTATTTGCCAGTGAGAAGTGGGACCCATTCTGAGATTTCTGTAATTTTTGTGTACACCCCTGGCGAAGAATCCAGTGACTGCAGAGTTCTCATTTTGCTATAAATACTGATTAGTCTGAAACTGGTTAAGCCCAAAACACAAATATAGAGACATATTCAAGAAGTGTTGTCATAAAAGATTTAATTGCCGTAATAATTCAGTTTTTACTATTTTTATTTTCAGGCCGAACACTTGGCTCTGGAGCATTTGGCAGAGTGGTAGAAGCTACAGCTCACGGATTGGGACACGCTCAGTCAACCACAAAAGTAGCTGTAAAAATGCTGAAATGTGAGTGTTATAGAATATCATGGCCGGGATTATAGATTTTTTACTTTTTTTTTTTTTAATTGTATATTCCATTGTCTTGCAGCCACTGCTCGGAGCAGCGAGAAACAGGCATTAATGTCAGAACTGAAGATTATGAGCCATCTGGGTCCACACTTAAATATTGTCAATTTGTTGGCTGCTTGCACCAAAGCAGGTAAATCTTGGTTGGCATTGTTGAAATGTCACCTTTTGAAAGAAAATATCATTATAAATAAATTCCAAAAACACCTTTAGTTAGCAAAAAGCACTAGTAGTTTTTGTCTAGGGAGGTAATCACTATAGTACATTAAAATGGAAGCCATCATGTTACAGTGATAGAAACCTGTACGACAATGTTAGTAGAACAGGAGCCTGTGACCATGTATTGTAGGAAGCTCTGGCCCATTCTTCATGTGTAGGCAGATATGCTAACCAGTGGATATTCTGATCTAATACTTGAGATACCAGAGGTGCTGAGATAAGAGGCTGCTCACACTGCTGTCCATATATGATCTAAAACTGAAGAGAGGTGCTAGGTAAGAAGAGGCTGCTCACACTACTGTCCACCCTGTCTATGTGATCTAATACTGGAGATACCAGGGGTGCTGACATAACAAGAGGCTGCTCACACTGCTGTCCACCCTGTCTATGTGATCTAATACTGGAGATACCAGGGGTGCTGAGGTAAGTCTGAGGTAAGAAGAGGCTGCTCACACTGCTGTCCACCCTGTCTATGTGATCTAAAACTGGAAATACCAGGGGTGCTGACATAACAAGAGGCTGCTCACACTGCTGTCCACCGTGTCTATCTGATCTAATACTGAAGATACCATGATTTCTGAGGTAAGTCTGCGGTAAGAAGAGGCTGCTACCACTGCTGTCCACCCTGTCTCTCTGATCTAATACTGGAGATACCATGATTTCTGAGGTAAGAAGAGGCTGCTCACACTGCTGTGTTCCCTGTCTAGCTGATCTATTAGTGCAGATACCAGTGTTGCTGAGGTAAGAAGGGGCTGCTCACACTGCTGTCTTCCCTGTCTGTCTGATCTAATACTGGAGATACCAGAGGTTCTGAGGTAAGAAGAGGCTGCTCACACTGCTGTGTTCCCTGTCTAGCTGATCTAATAGTGCAGATACCAGTGTTGCTGAGGTAAGAAGGGGCAGCTCACACTGCTGTCTTCCCTGTCTGTCTGATCTAATACTGGAGATACCAGAGGTTCTGAGGTAAGAAGAGGCTGCTCATACCACTGTCCACCCTGTGTTTCCATGGCTACTGTGACCTGGAGATACTTTATGCCATTCACTGTCAAGCTATCTTCAGGTCACAACAGCTTCCTACTACACACATTCACAGGCTCCTGTCCTATTAACATTCTAGGACAGGTTTCAACCCATGTAACAAGATGGCAGCCATTTTGGAGTACTCTGTCTTTAGATAAAACTATTTTGATTTGTTAATTAAAAGTAATTAAAATATATTTGAATTCACATTTCTGTTATTTATCGTCTTTTCTTATTTTTCCATTCATGGATAACTCTTTTAACAATTGGCATACATAAGTAATAGGTGTCAGACAAACAATTTTTCAGCTGACAGCTACAGTGTGGGAAATAAGTATTTGAGCCCTTGCTGTTTTTGTAAGCTTGCCTACTAACAAAGACATGAACAGTCTATAAATTTAAGGGTAGGTTAGTTTTAACATTGAGAGATAGAATATCCAAAAAACAAAATAAAGAAAATCACATTGTATAAATTAGATACATTTTTTTGCATTTTGCAGTGAAAAATAAGTATTTGATCCCCTACAAACCATTATGAGTTCCGGCTCCTACAGACCAGTTAGACGCTCCTAATCAACTCGTTACCTGCATTAAAGACAGCTGTCTTACATAGTCACCTGTATAAAAGACTCTTGTCCACAGACTCAATTAATCAGTCAGACTCTAACCTCTACAACATGGGCAAGACCAAAGAGCTTTCTAAGGAAGTCAGGGACAAGATCATAGACCTGCACAAAGCTGGAATGGGCTACAAAACCATAAGTAAGACCCTGGGTGAGAAGGAGACAACTGATGGTGCAATAGTAAGAAAATGGAAGAAATACAAAATGACTGTCAATCGACATCGATCTGGGGCACCATGCAAAATCTCACCTCGTGGGGTATCCTTAATCATGAGGAAGGTGAGAGATCAGCCTAAAACTACACGGGGGAACTTGTTAATGATTTCCAGGCAGCTGTGACCACAGTCATCAAGAAAACCATTGTTAACACATTGCGCCTTAAAGGTTTAAAATCCTGCAGTGCCCGCAAGGTCGCCCTGCTCAAGAAGGCACATGTGCAGACCCGTCTGAAGTTTGCCAATGAACACCTGGATGATTCTGTGAGTTATTGGGAGAAGGTGCTGTGGTCAGATGAGACAAAAATTGAGCTCTTTGGCATTAACACAACTCGCCGTGTTTGGAGGAAGAAGAAGGATGAGTACAACCCTAAGAACATCGTTCCAACCGTGAAGCATGGTGGGGGAAACATTATACTTTGGGGGTGCTTTTCTGCAAAGGGGACATGACGACTGCACCGTACTGAAGGGAAGATGGATGGGGTCATGTATTGCGAGATTTTGGCCAACAACCTCCTTCCCTCAGCAAGAGCATTGAAGATGGGTTGTGGCTGGGTCTTCCAGCAAGACCATGACCCAAAACATACAGCCAAGGCAACAAAGGAGTGGCTCAAAAAGAAGCACAGTAAGGTCATGGAGTGTCCTAGCCATTCTCCAGACCTTAATCCCATAGAAAACTTATGGAGGGAGTTGAAGCTCCGAGTTGCCAAACGACAGCCTCAAAATCTTAATGATTTAGAGATGATCTGCAGAGAGGAGGGGACCAAAATTCCTCCTGACATGTGCGCAACCCTCATCATCAGCTACAAAAAACGTCTGACTGCTGTGCTTGCCAACAAGGGTTTTGACACCAAGTATTAAGTCTTGTTTGCCAAAGGGATCAAATACTTATTTCTCACTGAAAAATGCAAATACATTTATCTAATTTATACAATGTGATTTTGTTAATTTTTTTGGGATATTACATCTCTCAATGTTAAAATTAACCTACCCTTAAAATTATAGACTGTTCATATCTTTGTCAGTGGGCAACTTACAAAAACAGTAAGGGATCAAATACTTATTTCCCCCACTGTATGCCTAATAAGCCCCCTCATAGATATGAACGCTCAGTAAATCTTAATAACATATAGTGAGCTGGGGTGTTCTTTTCTATGCTGTGTTTTCGTCAGCCTGAACCAAAATGAGGACATACAATATAAAAAATGACTCATTTTGTGTCCAGACTGCATTTTTCCGGATAAAACGAGTTCATCGTCTAAAAATAAAAACACTGAAACTATGTCTTCCAGATTATAAGTTTTTCTTTTTTTTTCTTTTCTTTTTTTTTTTTATCAGGGCCTATATATATAGTTACAGAATATTGCCGATATGGAGATCTTGTGGATTATCTGCATAAAAACAAGCATACCTTTCTTCAATACTATGCTGAAAAGAGCCGGAAGGAAAGCGAAGTCTACAGTAATGCCTCCACGGGGGAAAGATTGTCAAGGTAGAACCTATATTCATAAGCTGTACAAATTGGCTTTGATCCTGGCAAACTTTGAATGTGTGAAATGAATGCAAAAATAGTGGACACATTTTGAATTTTCCGCTTGTAACATATCTCTTAGTTGCTAACTAAGCACTACTGGGCCAGAAAGGGTTAGTGTTAATGTATATCTTGTCCAAAAGTGGGTGTTCTGGGATGGTCCTGGGCGTTTTATGTGGTTGGGGGCAAGACTTAAAGAAGCACTCCCATTAAAGTTTTTCTCCTCTTAATATATTGCAGTCATCATATTATACAGCACTGTGTACTTGCAATTGCTCATTTTGCCTTTCTACCAAGCTAATTCTTATCTTTTCTCTGCTCTATGTGGAAACAGAAGGTCTCTTTTCCCTGCATAAATCATTCCCCTCTTCAACTTCTGACCCAGCTGCTCCTCCTCCCCCTGCCATTGACTTTTGCAGTTACTCATGACTCATACAGGGAAAATTGGCCTCCTGTTTCTACATAGAGCTTAGAAGGATTCAGCTAGTCAGTTTTTAATTACATGATGTCATAGACCTAATGGAAAAGAAGAAGAATTAACCAGGTAGAAAGGCAAAATGAGCAATTGTAAGTGCACAGTGCTGTATAATATGACGACTGCAATATATTAAGAGGATAAAAATTTTGATGGGAGGAGGAGGAGTGCTTCTTTAAACATCCCAGGAAATTTTGGCAACTATGATATTTTAAGCACCAATCAGGTTATAAATTATTTCGTTAAGTGAACCAGCCCAATGAAAATCATCTTCCATTGGGTTAGGTCCAGAATGAAAATGACCATATGGCCTAACCAGTTCAGAACAAAGTTTACATTTTGAGGGGTTATACAAAAAATCGTTTTAAAATGGTTACTAGATTATATGATATCAGGCTCTTAGAATATTAACTTTTTCTGGACCAAACTATTAATTCGAATACTAGGAAAAAATAGAATTCCTCATAGTCAATAAATTACACCATTAGAACATCCCCATTAAAAGCAGACAACTCCTAAGACCTGCCATAAATATGAGCCATTATTAACCATGACCGTCTACGATCAGGTTGTCTGAAAGTGTCTCGTACAGATGTGCCTGACCAAACTTTTCTGCAAATTTTGTGAGAGACTACAACTTCTCACATTGCAAGTACAATATATTAATCGAACATGTTGTTAAAAACCTCGAGAGGGTGCAATTCACATCACAGCCGGGAGGCTGGTACATATACCATAACCATCTCCAGAGTATCGCAAAATCATGGGGTTTTTTTCAAAGGTTGTTGCGTTGTTCCACTTATTTAAAAAATAATTGCCTTTCTGGATCCTTGTTTCCACCAATGGATGTCTAAATCTAAAGCTGGCCATACTCATTAGACTTATGTCGGTCGACCCGCCAATATCAACGGGTTCATCCGACAGTTTAATGTGTATGAGGATGTCAGCCGACTGATGTTCGGGAGAGATGTCAATGTCACATGACCAATTGCGAATTGCCGATCACATTGTTCTCCCTGAGATAAGCCGCCAACCAGCGTGTCAACCACGTCCAAGCTATCTTTCTTCCTAATCTCATTATTCTCATCTTTCATCTTCTCTTTTCAGTCACATCTCAGTTTCAGTAGAAAGTGATGGTGGTTACATGGACATGAGCAAAGACGACATTTACTATGTGCCAATGCTTGACCTTAAGGATGAAATCAAATATGCTGAGATAGAACCTTGCAACTACGGAACCACCTATGAACTAGAAAATTACTCCAATTCTGGTCAGTATCACATCAAGGACAACAATCAATTCAAATTTTTAGAATATATTAAAAAAAGTTTAAAGTCAATGCGCAAATATATAAAGGAGATCTGCAAGATTAGAAGAAAGCGTCTAGGACTAGCACCACTCCTGTTTATTAGCATTGTCTGCTATTCAGTGAGAAGAATGGGGCTCGGTGCTGTTATTGAAAAAAAAAAAGATTGTATTTTTCTAGATTAGGAGATGATAAAGTCTTAAACAAGTCTCGACAGGAGACTAAGCCACTGCCAGACCTCTGGTGGCAGCAGTTTAACCTGACAACCAAAAGTTAGAACATTAAAATTCAACTTGTCTGCCCTTCTTTGCCTCAACATTATCTGTCTGGAGAGGGCCTAGAAGGTCCCATGCACATAAGATGGTCCCACTGGTGGGTTCGGCCATCATTCATGAATGCGTATCTCCAGATTAAGTCTTTGGTTGTAGCTTTTCTCTCAAGTAATAATTATTTTAAGGGGCTGCTTCTGCTTGATAACTCATTGGTTCAACTTAAAAAAAAACAATCCCATTACCAGCAGGGTAAACTGTGGCCAAACATAAATTTCAAAGACTTGCCACTTATTTTACAGATATTGGACTTGGCCTTCTAGAAAACAAGGCTATTTTCTATTCCTCTGTAATTTGGCTAATAGAGGAGGATCCCAAGCAGACATACATATAGGGTATTTTGTAAAGAATATCCTTCAAGATATGTAATGACTTTTATAGACCAAGTAACATTTATTTCCTAATTTCTAATCCCAAAGCTCCAGAAAGAACAACTTATTCTACCGTAATCAATGAATCACCAGTCCTCAGCTTTACAGATTTAATTGGATTCAGCTACCAAGTTGCCAATGGAATGGACTTTCTTGCATCTAAAAATGTAAGTCAATAGAAAAAATATTTTACAATGTTGCAGTGAATTAGTACATTCCGATCTTGGACATTAATGACATATCCATAGGGTATGTCATAAAAGTCAGATAGATGCGGGTCCTACCTCTGGTACTTGCAATTATTTCAAAAGCGAAACCCCGACTTGCACCACATGGAATGGAGAGGTAGCCACACGTATTTGCTACGTCTGTTTGCTAATCAAGTTATAATACGTCTTAATCCACAGTGTGTTCACCGAGATTTGGCCGCAAGGAACGTATTGATCTGTGAGGGAAAACTAGTGAAAATTTGTGACTTTGGGTTAGCCAGAGACATCGTGAGGGACTCCAACTACATTTCCAAAGGCAATGTAAGTTTTTCAATTTTTATATGCCGATTTCTCATTTTTCATGGAAAATAGTTGTTCAATTATTCCTAGCTTCTTTATTAAGAAATATCATAACACAGCATTGACATTTAGCCTATCTCTTTTTCTCCTTGATATGTTCAAAAAGCCATCACTACTCCTTCTACTAAACATGTCCGAAAATGCTAACTCTCCACCAGACAGAGGAAATTTGGGGTTGTGACTTATCAGCCATGTCTTTAAACAGTGATTTGAAATTTATCTTCTTTACAAGAGTTTCCCTTTTAAGAGGATCTTTAACCAACCCTGATTTGTCTATTTTAATAAATAACCATATTCTTCATGCAATTACCATATTAAAATACGTTTTCTCATTTCTCAGCATTGTGACATTCCTCTGTTATTCTTCAGTGAAACTTGTGAATATTTTGCAAACTTTGTTGCTCCTCGGGGGCGTGTCTCTAAACAGACTGAAACTGTCCAATCGTTGCTGGAGGTGTAAGTAGTGAAACACCTCCTTAACAAGGAGAATGGGACCACCTAGTTGTCAATTTATTCCAAAATATTTCAAAGAATATTAGGGGAATGGTAAAGCACAGAGTTATGAAAAAAAGATGATTCAGAATTTTTCTTTCTTGGAAACGCAAGCATTTACTAAAAGTATTACTTGGCAGCCAATCAAAATTGTCTAGTTCTGCCAGATATTGTAGGGGGTTCCAAACTGCTGACCATCTCCATGATGTCCATTTGTAGAAGGGTTATCTTTATGAGACAACTTGTCTGCGATGTCTTCTTGCCTCATATTTATCCCATAATCAATGGCCATTGATCTTTGACCAAAAGATCAGAATAATCTGAAGTAGACAGTTTATCTTATTAAACAGACTACAATATTAATTAGATTAAAATAAATCCTTAAAAATAAATTGGAATGGAAATCTCCCTAATTAAATCTTAAACATACATTTTTGCCCAATATTTGGCACAAATGTTATTTTCTTAATTAATGTTGGCCCCTAAATATAAAATATATTTTATATAAATCATTCATAATGTTGAAATTCTAAACCAAAATCCTAAAATATATGGTCCAGGAAACAGGTGATTGCTTCTTCACAGCATAATAAAAGGATATTATTATCTTAATGAGATACATAATTTTCTTTGTACTTTGATGCTATAGATCTTGTCTTATATATTGCCTTCTAGTTTGCCTCCTACACTTATGAAACTTTCCCAAGCAGAAGTATATGGTATCAATTGTGCAATAAAGTTTAAAATAAAAGCTTCTGAGTTTCATTGCAACATATCATCTCGACAAATGTGTATTTCTTGGACATAGACGCATACAGTATATTATCAGACTAAGACCAGGATTACAACGTCAGAATTGACCACCTGAAAGTTGTGGTACTACCACAGCTTTACTGTGACTCACAATTAATCTCAGCTTTTCCAATAATTTAATAAGTTGTTTTTCTAAGATTTTTTACTATTTTGCTATGATTTTTAACTTGCAGGGGACCCAATATCACCATTGTCCCCTAGCCTAAAACACCATGGTATGGCACAAGCTAAATTGTGAAGTCTAGCCATGTTGCATTAGATTCTGGAGATCGTCGTCACATCAGTGGATATGTTGATCCTGTCTCTGAGTTGGGAAATAGGTACTAGGCACTTATTGATGAGATATCTTCCCTGTGAGGCCCTCTGATAATCACGATCCAAGTTAGTCCGGTCATCACAAGCCAATTTGCTGGTCTCCAGACCCAATTGACCATCCTTATGTTGAGTTTTGGGAAAGGAGACCTGCAGTCGATCCTGACATCACTGTCCGTACTTAGATTATGGATGTTGGACTTGTAACACCGGCCTTAGAATGAGAACTATTCATAGATTCTTATGCTTCATACCATACAGTTCCATAGATTTTAGGGGGTTAAGTGATTGTGACGCGCCCCCTGGGCCTGTGCTGTGCAGGGGATACCCGGAGCCGGATCGCTGGGGGTTGTAGTCCTCCGTGGCTGTGACCCAGTCCGTGCCCAGGGCGGTCAAACCAGTGGCAGTCTTAGTGTAATAACAAATGTCCGACTACGCCACCCGTGGATTGCGGTCAGTGGGGACCGCCGCTGCGCTGCAGGCCGCTGAGGCTGATGTTGTAAGCGCAGCCAAGTATGGGATAACTCCCCACGGGAGAAGTATTGCCTCAGGGCAGCTAGTGTGGATGATGGGAGTGATGGTGTGAGCGTCCCAGTACTAATGGTGCTGGTGCGGCGATGAAACACAGAGACGTGTGGTGCAGTTCAGGGTCTTTACTGATGGTATAAAGCAGATCCTCCCGGGAGTACTGGTTAGCAGTAGAGGCCTGGTCAGTCTGTGAGCAAGCAGGATCTCCCCCTGGCCAGGTGGAGTTGTAGGCCTCCCCGTCTATCTGCACTCTTTCCTGGCTACCTTGCTCTATGCAGGTAGAAGTGGCCCACATCCCTGAGTATACCGTGTGGTGCTCACCCTTATGGCCGGTGACTTGGGGCCCTCTGTTAGCCTCCGCTCCACGATGGCGGTGCTGGTCCCTTGCTTGTGACCGTGCCTCTGGGCTTCTAAGGCCAGAGGACCTGGAATCCCCTGCCGGTTGGATTCTGCTGCTGGACCTGGATGTCCCCACAGTTGCTTGGTCTCTTCCGGAGCGTCTGGGTCCAGGCGGGCGTCAGCCTGGGTCAGCATCTCCTTCACCAGACGGACTGCGGGGTCACTGTCTTGCGTCTCCGCCCAGTTGTAGTGGGGTAAGGGGTTGAACGTAGCGGATCGCTGGCCCCTCACACGGTGGGAATACTGGGTAATCCCATGACGGTGAAACGCAGGGAGTTCGATCTCTTCCAATTCTTCTGGATCCTCCCCTTCGTCCGGTAGGTTTGGCATCCTGGACAGGGCGTCCGCGTTGGTATTTGAGCGCCCTGCCCGGTATTTGATTGTGAACTCATAATTGGACAGGCGGGCCATCCATCTCTGCTCCAGGGCTCCCAGTCTTGCAGTGTCCAGGTGTGTCAACGGGTTGTTGTCCGTGTACACGATGAACCTGGAAGAGGCAAGGTAATGCTTGAAACGTTCGGTTACTGCCCACACCACTGCCAGGAACTCTAGCTTGAACGAGCTGTAATTCTCAGGGTTTCTTTCCGTGGGTCGCAGTTTTCGGCTGGCATAAGCAATTACCCGTTCTCTCCCCTGCTGGATCTGGGACAGTACGGCCCCTAGCCCGATGTTGCTTGCGTCCGTGTGGAGGATAAAGGGCTGGCTGTAATCAGGGTATGCCAGGATTTCATCCCCCGTGAGGGCCATCTTCAGCTGGCGGAAGGACTCCTCTTCCAGCTTTTCCCATCTGAAGGGTGGCTTCTGGTTTTTGGCCTTCCTGGACTGGCCTATCAGGAGATCCTGCATAGGAGCTGCCTTCTTGGTAAAACCGGGAATGAATCTTCGGTAGTAGCCTACCAACCCGAGGAACTGCCGCACTTCCTTTATGCTGGATGGTCTTGGCCAGTCCTTAATCACGGTGATCTTGTCAGGGTCGGGGGCCACTCCGTCAGCACTCACCACGTGTCCCAGGTACTGTACCTTTGGTTTCAGTAGATGACACTTTGAGGGTTTTACCTTTAGGCCATAGTTTGCCAGGGCTTCAAACACTTCTGCCAGGTGTTGCAGATGGTCCTCATAGGTCTTGGAATAGATGATGACATCGTCCAGGTATAGTAGGACTGTCTCGAAGTTCCGGTGTCCCAGACAGCATTCCATCAACCGTTGGAAGGTTCCTGGTGCGTTGCAGAGCCCAAACGGCATACAGTTAAATTCACTGAGTCCCATCGGGGTGGTGAATGCGGTCTTCTCCCGGTCCGCCTCTGCTACAGGAACCTGCCAGTACCCGCTAGTGAGATCCAAAGTAGAGAAGAAGTTAGCAGATTTTAATGCAGCTAAGGACTCTTCTATCCTTGGTAACGGGTACGCATCTTTGTGTGTGATACGGTTGACCTTCCTGTAGTCTACACACATTCTCATGGTGTTGTCTTTCTTTTTCACTAAGACTAGTGGAGCTGCCCAGGGGCTACAGCTGTCCCTGATTACCCCAGCCTCCTTCATGTCTTTTAACATCCCCTTGGCGTGCTGATAGTGTGCAGGGGGTACGGGTCGGTATCTCTCCTTTATGGGAGGATGGTCTCCCGTGGGGATGTGATGTTCTACCCCCTTTGCTCGCCCGAAGTCTAGCGGGTGTTTACTAAACACTCTCTCGTACTCTTGAACCACCCGATAGACTCCCTGTTTTGGTGTGAGGGAGTGGAGTCAGTACCCAAATGCAGTTGCTGACACCAGTCCTCCATTGGTTTATTAGAGCCGTTACCTTCCTCTGGTTGAGATGGAGGCAAGGGTTCCACAGCCTGTACAGAGTTCTGGTTGATGGTGAACAATTTGGCTAGCGTGGCATACCGGGGCAGGTATACTTCTCTCTCCCCGATATTGATGATGCGGACGGGCACCCTCCCATGGCGTACATCGACCACCCCCCGTGCTGTCAAAATGGTGGGCCTACTGTCTGAGTAGACGGGTTCTACCATTGCTTGGTAGTCTCTACCTCTTAGATCAATAGCTGCCCGGCACCAAATCATCATCTCACTTTTTGGGGGCATGGCAATAGGGAATGGGTCACACATTCTCACGCTACCTATCTCACCACCAGATAATTCCACTTGTTGCCGCTTCGTCAGTGCCCGGATCTCTTTTTGGAGCACACGCTACTGGCTGGAACTGGCGTTCTTGGCAACCTGCTGCAAAATAAGAATCACCTCTGCAAGACAGTTTTCAATTACGTTCGTACCTAGGGTTATTTTTGGGTGACTCTCGTGACCTGGAATCCCCTGCCGGCTGGATTCTGCTGCTGGACCTGGATGTCCCCACAGCCTCGGACTAGGTGTCCGGGTTTAGTTTCTTCAGCCAAGGCGAGCTATCTAGCTTCCAGCCTCTGGCACTCACTCCTGCTCCTACAGAGCTCCTGCTGTATCTTTCCCTCTCCAAGCTCTGACTTTCAGACTCTGTCTGCTCTGCTTGTTCTGCAGGCTCTGTCTCTGTCTGGGACTTCACTCACTAGGCTCTGACTGACTTAATCCCGCCCCAGACCCAGTTTATAAGGGCAGATTCCTCCCCTCCCAGGTCTGGGCGGGCGGTGTTGCATGCTTAGGGCTCCTGACCAGAGAAACCTCCCACTTGCTCTCAGACATAATATTTCTATTACTGTGGCAACCAGACCCCTGGGGTGCCACAATTGCAAAGATGTATAGGCCATAATGAATTTTAGTTACATAACAGTCAGTACCTTTGTGTACACACGTCTAAGTACACTTTATCAGGACTTTGGATGGTCATAATAATTACTATTTTTTTTCAATATACATGACATCATGTTGTATTTGAAGCTACACAACTTTTCTAGAAATCTGTTATCCAATATACACTGCTCAAAAAAATAAAGGGAACACTTAAACAACAGAATATAACTCCAAGTAAATCAAACTTCTGTGAAATCAAACTGTCCACTTAGGAAGCAACACTGATTGACAATCAATTTCACATGCTGTTGTGCAAATGGAATAGACAATAGATGGAAATTATTGGCAATTATCAAGACACCCTCAATAAAGGAATGGTTCTGCAGGTGGGGACCACAGACCACATCTCAGTACCAATGCTTTCTGGCTGATGTTTTGGTCACTTTTGAATGTTGGTTGTGCTTTCACACTCGTGGTAGCATGAGACGGACTCTACAACCCACAGAAGTTGCTCAGGTAGTGCAGCTCATCCAGGATGGCACATCAATGTGAGCTGTGGCAAGAAGGTTTGCTATGTCTGTCAGCGTAGTGTCCAGAGGCTGGAGGCACTACCAAGAGACAAACCAGTACACCAGGAGACGTGGAGGGGACGGTAGGAGGGCAACAACCCAGCAGCAGGACCGCTACCTCCGCCTTTGTGCAAGGAGGAACAGGAGGAGCACTGCCAGAGCTCTGCAAAATAACCTACAGCAGGCCACAAATGTGCATGTGTCTGCACAAACGGTTAGAAACCGACTCCATGAGGGTGGTATGAGGGCCCGACGTTCACAGATGAGGGTTGTGCTCACAGCCCAACACTGTGCAAGAAGCTTGGCATTTGCCACAGAACACCAGGATTGGCAAAGTTGCCACTGGCGCCCTGTGCTCTTCACAGATGAAAGCAGGTTCACACTGAGCACATGTGACAGACGTGACAGAGTCTGGAGACGCCGTGGAGAGCGATCTGCTGCCTGCAACATCCTTCAGCATGACCGGTTTGGCAGTGGGTCAGTAATGGTGTGGGGTGGCATTTCTTTGGAGGGCCGCACAGCCCTCCATGTGCTCGCCAGAATTAGCCTGAAAGCCATTAGGTACTGAGATGGGATCCTCAGACCCCTTGTGAGACCATATGCTGGTGCGGTTGGCCCTGGGTTCCTCCTAATACAGGACAATGCCAGACCTCATGTGGCTGGAGTGTGTCAGCAGTTCCTGCAAGATGAAGGCATTGAAGCTATGGACTAGCCCGCCTTTTCCCCTGACCTGAATCCGATTGAGCACATCTGGGACATCATGTCTCGCTCCATCCACCAACGTCACGTTGCACCACAGACTGTCCAGGAGTTGGCGGATGGTTTAGTCCAGGTCTGGGAGGAGATCCCACAGGAGACCATCCGCAACCTCATCAGGAGCATGCCCAGGCATTGTAGGGAGGTCATACAGGCACGTGGAGGCCAAACACAATACTGAACCTCATTTTGACTTGTTTTAAGGACATTACATCAAAGTTGGATCAGCCTGTAGTGTGTTTCTCCACTTTCATTTTGGGGGTGACTCCAAATCCAGGCCTCCATTGGTTAATACATTTGATTTCCATTGATGATTTTTTTGTGATTTTGTTGTCAGCACATTCAACTTTGTACAGAACAAAGTATTCAATGAGAATATTTCATTCATTCAGATCTAGGATGTGTTATTTCAGTGTTCCCTTTATTTTTTGAGCAGTGTATTTACTTTAGAACCAACGAGAAACCTTCCGTTTGACTGAACTTTTGTTATTATATAATCTATCATGTGTAAACTATGACCTGTAATTAGGTTTAATAATTATTCAAATCTGTTTCATTCATTGTAGACTTTCCTACCTCTGAAGTGGATGGCACCTGAAAGCATTTTTAACAATCTGTACACAACTCTCAGCGATGTCTGGTCTTTTGGAATTCTTCTTTGGGAAATATTCACATTGGGTATGAGAAATGTTATTGATCACAAATTAGGAGCGATTTCAAAATACCTGGGCTAGTGCACTAACGTGATTTAGTTATATGATAGTCACAGTAAAACTTTTACTCATAGAGCAAACAAAAGGAGCCCAAGCTGTAAAGGGGTATTCTCAAATTTGAAAATTATCAAAATCTTGGGATAAGGGATAACTTCATGCGCACCTCCACTCAATTCATTCTTTATAGGACTACTGGAGATGGTCAAATGCGGTACTTGGCTGGTCTTTGGCATTCCTATAAGAGTGAATGAAGCAGCAGTGAACATGATCAACCAATGCTCCATTCACCCAGGTCTCTTCAAAGCCTTGATTCTTGGGATTGGTGGGTGTTCAAGAGGTTGGACCCCCAACAATCAGGAAATTATTCCTATCCCATGAATAAGGGATAACTTCTAAACTCAAGAATATCCCATTAATTGCATACTTGCCTAACAAGTGTGTCAAGATTCCACCACTCACGGTGTCCTAAGAATGCTGTGAGTGACAGCTCAGCTGCATTATGGGATCAGGGGCTTGCTGGACTGTCAGTATTGTGAGTGACAGCTCAGCTGCCAAATCTGGTCGGGTCTGTAAGGCTCCTCCAGGTGTCACCTGTTCTGGATGATTACCTGGCTATTTAGTTGGTTGGCACCAGTCGTAGCCTTGCTCAGTAGTGTGTTTGTTCTTTATTCTGATATTCTGATCTTTGTTGCCAGACCTCGGATTTGACTTTTTGACTACCCGTTTGTATTACCCCATTTGCCTTTGACGTACTCTAACCTTAGTTGCCTGACCCAAGACTTTGCCTTTGACAATCCATTTGTCTTAACCCTTTTGTCTTTGACATACTCTCCTGGCATTTTACCTTGGACTACTTGACTTTCCCGCCTCGCAGCTTGTCCGTGAAAAGGTGACTCAGAGTCACATTACGATTAGGCGTGAGGCGGGGAAATCAAAGAATCCGAGGTCAAGTGCCAGGAGAGTATGATGCGTCCCCTGGGACCGTGGGGTACTCGGTAGCCGGGCCGGTCCTTTTTTGGGTAGTCACGGTGGCAGTGACCCGGTCCGTGGCCCAGGGCGGTCAATAAGGAAAGTCAATTGGGGAATAAAGATTTGTGATGCCACCCGTGGTATGCGGCTATAGGTGGCCGCCGCTGCTGTTCAGATCCACTGGAGCTGTTGGTGACGCAGCAGAGATGGTTTAGCTCTTCATGGGTAGAGCTAAGCTCCAGGGCAGTTAAATAGGGGATTTAGGATGTCGGTGTTGTGGTGCAAGGCAGGTGATGTAGCAATTAAGTAAAGGACACAGCGGGGTGCAGTCTTCAAGTTTTTACTCACAGTTCTTATGGTGTTCCAGGTTACAACTGCCAGATTATAACAGCCCACCGAGTCCTGTGTCCTCCGGGGAAGTGATCCAGCCAACTCTCAGATAACTTGGGTGCACTTGAACAGGACCCCCTTCCCAGGCCGTCTTAATCTGCGCTAGCTCTTGCCCTCCTGCCCTGCGCCTGCCTCACACACAGTGTCCCAAGCCAGTGGCCGCGGGCCTTGTTGGGTGGCGTCCTTTCTGTCCCCTTTGTCTTATATGGCCACCTTTTCAGCAAATGTGTGGTTGTTGGCTACGGCACTTGAAGATACCGCAACCTCTGGTTTGCTAGCTGAGTCTTGCAGTCCTCCACTAGTCTGGGGGCCGGTCCCCTACTGCGGCCTGATCCCTTCACGGTCAGTGTGAACTCGGGCGCATGGGTGGACTCCGCACTTGCCGTGCCCCTAGGATCCTCTCTCTCTCTGGAGCCCTTCTCACTGCTCTGGTCTTCTCTCCTCACTCTCCTACTAGGCCTCTTTGACTGGGCCCCTCTCCTCCACAGTACTCACTCAATGAACTCCTGCTCCAAAGACTGGAACCAGGAATCGCCCCTTCTAGATGTTTCTACCCTTCTTTTATACTCTTCCTTCAGTGCTCCCCTAAACTACTTCCTCCACCCACCTCCTCTACTTAGTTCCACCATCCAAACAGGGACCGGGTCTGTGCTCTCCCTTGGGAGCAATCTGGACCCTCCCTCAGGAGTGGTGTAGTGTTGGATGTGAGTGTGTTGGGTCCCGGGTAGTGCTCCCTCCTTACCTGAGAGTGGGGTACCACACCTCTGGCTGCGATGCAGTACCTCTGTGGCAACTGGACCTGCAGGGGCGCCACAAGTACATCAAAGACAAATGAATAGTCAAAGGCAAAGTCTGAGATCAGGCAACGAAGGTCAGAATAAATCAAAGGCAAAAGGGGTAATACAAACGAGTAGTCAAAAAGGCAAATCCATGATCTGGCAACAAGCAACAAAATATCAAAACACAGAGCACAGACCAAACACACCACCAAGCAAGACTGCGACTGGCAATGGTCTGACCATTGCCAGCCAGCTAAATAGCCAGGTAATCACCCTGAACAAGTGACACCTAAAGGAAATCCCGCAGGCCCAGCCAGATTGGGCAGCTGAGCTATCACTCACAATACTGACAGCCCAGCATGCCCCTGATCCTTTAGGGCAGCTGAGCTGTCACTTGTAGTGTCCATAGGAATCGTGACAATCGTGGTGGAATAGTGACAAATTGCACATTGAAACACTCACAAAAACCCTTTCTTAATACTACTGTTCTGGATTTCCATTTGTTTCAAACTAAGACCAGCAAGTCTAGATGGATGTCCTGGCTTAAAAGTGGTTATGTAAGCATACATTCTCACTAGATCTTATTTCAGCCAAGGAAAAGCTCAAATGCACGCTGGATGGGACAGTTCCTGACAGGGGCAGACACAGACTGTAGTGGGCCCCTGTGCAAGAATTTTTTGGGAGCCCCCCTTCTGCCCTTCATAGGGGGCATGAAAGGCCCCCCCCCTCGTGCATCTCTCATCCCCCCGTGCATCTCTGATTCCCCCCACTCCTAGTTAATTAATTGTATTTTAAAAAAAATAAAACTTGTTATACTTACCCCCAGGGCCGGCTCCAGGTTTTTGTGGGCCCTGGGCGACAGAGTTTCAGTGGCCCCTTTAACACATACCATGATTCATGATGCACAGATACGGCAGAGAAATATATATATATATAGTACAAGGCCAAGGATTTCACTTACTACATTACATGAGCGATATCTATAGTAAATTCTACAAAAGCTCAGAAACCGGTGAATCCTCGCAGCGCACAGTGCAGACCAGACAGTATAGTCCGCCATACAGTATTATGGGCACCATATAATGCTCCATACAGGATACTGACCCCCTTATAATGCTCCATACAGGATACTGGTCCCCATATAATGCTCCATACAGGATACTGGTCCCCATATAACTCTCCATACAGGATACAGGTCCCCATATAACACTGCATACAGAATACTGGCCCCCATATAACGCTCCATACAGTATACTGTTCCCCATATAACACTCCATACAGAATACTGACCCATATAACGCTCCATACAGAATATAAGCCCCCATATAACGCTCCATGCAGGCTGTTCCCCCTTATAATGCCCCATTACATGAGCGATATCTGTTGTAAATTCTACAATAGCTCAGAAACCGGCGAATCCTCAAAGCGCACAGTGCAGACCGGACAGTATAGTCCTCCATACAGTATTATGGGCACCATATAATGCTCCATACAGGATACTGACCCCCTTATAATGCTCCATACAGGATACTGGTCCCCATATAATGCTCCATACAGGATACTGGTCCCCATATAACGCTCCATACACGATACTGGTCCCCATAAAACACTGCATACAGAATACTGGCCCCCATATAACGCTCCATACAGAATACTGTCCCCCATATAACGCTCCATACAGAATACTGACCCATATAACGCTCCATACAGAATATTGGCCCCCATGTAACGCTCCATGCAGGCTGTTCCCCCCCTTATAATGCCCCATGCAGGATGACACCCCCCTTTTAATGCCCTATGCAGGATGTCACCTCTACCCCCCATAAAATGCCCCATACAGGATGTCACCTCTCCCCCCCATATAATGCCCCTTGCAGGATGTCACTTCCCCCCTTTTCAATGCCCCATGCAGTATGTCAGACCACCCCCTCCCTTATAATGCCCCATGCAGGAGGTCACCCCCCCCTCCTTATAATGTCCCATGCAGTATGTCACACACCCACCCTCCTTATAATGCCCCATGCAGGATGTCAATTCCCCCCTCCCCCTCTTATAATGCCCCATGCAGGATGTCACACCCCCTCCCTTATAATGCCCCATGCAGGATGGCACACCCCCTCCCTTATAATGCCCCATGCAGGATGTCAGACCCCCTCTCCGTTATAATGCCCAATGCAGGATGTCACTTCCCCCCTTCCCCTCTTATAATGCCCCATGCAGGATGTCACTTCCCCCCTTCCCTTCTTATAATGCCCCATGCAGGATGTCACACTCCCCCCCACGCCCATATAATGCCCCATGCAGGATGTAAATTCCCCCCTCCCCCTCTTATAATGCCCCATGCAGGATGTCACACCCCCCTCCCTTATAATGCCCCATGCAGGATGTCACTTCCCCCCTTCCCCTCTTATAATGCCCCATGCAGGATGTCACTTCCCCCCTTCCCCTCTTATAATGCCCTATGCAGGATGTCACTTCCCCCCTTCCCCTCTTATAATGCCCCATGCAGGATGTCACTTCCCCCCTTCCCCTCTTATAATGCCCCATGCAGGATGTCACACACACCCCTCCACCCCCATATAATGCCCCCATGCAGGATGTCAATTCCCCCCTCCCCCATATAATGCCATATGCAGGATGTCAATTCCCCCCTCCCCCTCTTATAATGCCCCATGCAGTATGTCACCCCCCCATATAATGCCCCATGCAGGATGTTACACCCCCCTCCCTTATAATGCCCCATGCAGTATGTCACACACCCCCCATATAATGCCCCATGCAGGATGTCACACCCCCCTCCCTTATAATGCCCCATGCAGGATGTCATATGTAAACATATCACCGCGCCCTCTGACCTGAGACGTCACAGTCAGAGGACGCGGAAGACGCTGCGGAGACAAGGGGAGGGGTAAGTATTGTGCCGGCGCCGTCACATGACCGGAGATGTCCCTGCGCTCAGCATGGGGCCAGGGGCCCATGCTGAGCGCAGGGACATCTCCGGTCATGTGACGGCGGGGGGGTTATGTGACGGCGGGGGGTCCAGCGGGGGGGGCCTTATGAGGAGACGCACAAGAGGGGGGTCCCAACGGGGCTCCGAGGGGGCCCCGACCGGCCGGGCCCCATGCTGGAGTCAGGGCAGTCATGCCCTGATGGCAGCCCTGATGGAGGCTGGAGGGGCCCTCTCCCTCGGGGGCCCCCGTTAAATGAACCGGCTGCACGGGCGGTAGGTCCGCCCCTGGTTCCTGAGTCAACCATCTGACACCAGTATTATGCAAGGATTACAATTTGACCTGCACATGATGCTTGTCTGAAGGTTGCCTCTTTAACTGACCCATCGAATTGGGCAAGAGAATGTATCTGAGCACCTTTAGTTCAGCTAGCTAGTATCTGTTTTCAGACACTTATAGCACAGCTTTTATGGCACTGTTATAGATGGTCAGGGAATCCATGACACTAATGTGCATAGACCATTAGCTCACCTATAAGTATGAAGCCTGAGGCATGGAAGGTGCATTTCTCTTCCCCTATTTGTATCTAAGTTAACAGAGTCTCCGGCTGTTTGGATCTCCAGCAATCAGCGGTGATCTATGGAAGAACTAGATAGTGTTTAATATCTCACAGTGCCCCATACAGGGAAAATTATGTATTACACAGTTGTAACTGACAGCAATGAGCTCATAATTAGACACACCACATAAGTAGACCATACAGATTCAGAGAACAGCCCTGGTGGGTTTCTCCCCTTTTCCAATTGGGTAATAAGAATCTGCAGGATTTTCCTTCATAGAGAAATTACACTTTTAGCAAAAGAAGTAATGAGACCTTGGACTTTCTCTTCTTTGGATGCCAGTCAATGGTCTATCTGAAATGAATGGATGTTCCAATAAGGTGTGGGAAAAGATTTTTTTTAGCCAAGTAACTCTTAACGAAGTTAAATGTGCATGGTGATTTCCTTCTATACAATCTCCTTACTCCATTTGGTTGTTAATATACCGTATATTCCGGCGTATAAGACGACTTTTGAAGACTGAAAAATCTTCTGTCTAGTCTGGGGTCGTCTTATACGCCGGTAATGCTTTTGAACTTTCAGAAATTGACATGCGGGGATACTCTGGGGGTGTTAATAAGCTGCCGTGGCCGTATCCCTGCCATGTCGGAGTTAATATAAGGTTGAGGGAGTTAAAATACGGCGGCGGTAGGTCCAGACAGTCAGCGCTTCTGTGCTGAAACTGACACATCGCTGCGTATTCCCAGCTCTGGACACAGCGCAGGACTTCTGTGCCGACAGCTTTCACTTGTCACAGAAGCGCTGCGCTGTGTCCGGAGCAGGGAAGTTCGCATCGCTTCTGTGACAATATATGAAAAGCCGGCAATTCAGCAGCGGCATAAGCCGGCACCCGACAATTTAGAATAGAAAGAATAGAGCTTCACACATAGATTAGATAGATAGAAACATGTCAGTCACATATATATGAAGTACAGTGACAGTGTTGATTACTGTCCTTGTCATTTAGTGTAAAGGATTTATTAAAACAAATATTAGTGTTTTCATGCACCGTCTCTTTAAGAAAGCCGGCCGGCAATTCAGCATCTGTACCCGACAATTTATAACAGAAAGATAGAGCATCCATCACACATAGATTAGATAGATAGAAACATGTCAGTCACATATATATGAAGTACAGTGACAGTGTTGGTTACTGTACTTGTCATCTAGTGTTAAAATAACGGATTTATTTAAAAAAAAATTGGCGTGGGGTTCCCCTTAATTTTAGTCTCTAGCGGAGGTTAAGCAGACAGCTGGGGCAGATGTTTGAAGCCTGGGAAGGGGGTAATACCCACGGAGCTTCCCAGGCTACTAATATCAGCCCCCAGCTGAATACATAGCCTTTACTAGCTATTAAAATGGGGACCCCCCAAAAAAAATGACGTGGGGTCCCCCCTAATTTAATAGCTAGCAAAGGCTAGGCAGACAGCTGGGGGCTGATATTAATAGCCCAGGAAGGGAGCCATGAATATTGGCCCCCTCCCAGGCTAGAAACACCAGCCGTCAGCCGCCCCAGAAATGGCGCATTCATAGGATGCGCCAATTCTGGCACTTAGCCTCGCTCTTCCACGCTGCCTTGGTGCGGTGGCAGGGGGTAATAGGGCTGGGGTTGATGTCAGCTTATAATGCCAGCTGACATCAAGCCCAGGTTAGTAATGGAGAGGCGTCTATAAGACACCCCCATTACTAACCCCATAGTAAAAGTTAAAAAAAACACAAACACCCAGAATAAAGTCCTTTAATTGAAATAAACACACAATTCTTTATTGTTCTAAATTAAACCATACTTACCATCACGCCCATTCCAGCTGAAGCCAACGATCTCCTGCAATAAAAGTAAAATAATAAAGCAACCTCATCCTTACCTTTCCATGGTTCCCACGACAGCTTCAGCTCTGCTACATCGAGATGACAGGCTGGACCGCAGCAGAACGCTGCCATCCAGCCTGTCATCCCGCAGACACTGAGAAGCGCAGGCATGCTTGCGCTCCTCAGTGTCTGGCTGTGACGGCATCCAGATGAGCCGACAATGAACTCAGCTCACCTCCTGGACGTCCGTCACTGACAGCGTGGGAAACTTCTACTGCGCATGCGGGGAGCAGGAGAATTTTCCCACGCTGTCAGTGACGTGCATGAGGTGAGCCGAGTTCATTGGACATGATCTCGGCTCATCTGGATGCCGTCACAGTCAGACACTGAGGAGCACAAGCATGCCTGCGCTTCTCAGTGTCTGCCGCATGGCAAGCTGAACGGCAGCGTTCTGCTGCGGTGCAGCCTGTCATGTGAATGTAGCAGAGCTGGACCGGTCCTGGGAACCATGGAGAGGTAAGGATGAGGTTGCTTTATTATTTTACTTTTATTGCAGGAGATCGTTGGCTTCAGCTGGAATGGGCGTGATGGTAAGTATGGTTTAATTTAGAACAATAAAGGATTGTGTCTTTATTTCAATTAAAGGACTTTTTTCTGGGTGTTTGTGTTTTTTTTAATTACTTTACTAGAAATTCATGGCGGTCATGTCTAATATTGGCGTGACCCCATGAATTTCGGGCTTAGGGCCAGCTGATAATGCCAAGCTGGCCTTAACCCCTTTATTACCCAGTGAGCCACCGCACCAGGGCCCTGGATGAGTTGGGTACAGCGCCAGAAGATGGCGCTTCTATGAACGCGCCATTTTCCGGGGTGGCTGCGGACTGCAATTTGCAGCGGGGGTGGCCCAGAAAGCTTGGGCCTCCCTGCGCTGCAGATTCCAGCCCCCAGCTGCCTTGTTGTACCTGGCTGGACACAAAAATAGGGCGAAGCCCCACGTATTCTTTTTTTTAAGTATTTCATGAAATAATTTTAAAAAAAAGGGCTTCCCTATATTGTTGTGTCCGGCCAGGTACAAATAGGCAGCTGGTGGTTGGGGGCAGCCCGTTCCTGCCTGCTGTACCTGGCTGGACACAAAAATATGGCGAAGCCCACGTCAACATTTTTGGGAAAAATTAATTACAAAATTAATAATAATTTAGGGACTGCATCTTTATTAACCCCTCAATTGTCATTTAGTCTTAAAATAAAGGATTTTTTAAAAAGAAAATTGGCGTGGGATCCACCATCATTATAGTCTCTAGTGGAGGTTAAGCAGACGGCTGGGGCAGATGTTTGAAGTCTGGGAAGGGGGTAATACCCACAGAGCTTCCCAGGCTACTAATATCAGCCCCCAGCTGAATACCTAGCCTTTACTAGCTATTAGAATGGGGGACCCCCCCAAAAAATGACGTGGGGTCCCCCCTATTTTAATATGTTTATGAGTGACAGTTTTCCTGCTATATACCTGCATGTCATAAGAATTTAAATTAAAAAAGGACCATGTTAAATTCAAATCTGTTTTTTTTTAATTTTTACCGGTGTTTGGTATGCGTTGGAAAAGGGGTAGTCTTATACGGTGAATATATCCTAAACTCTATATTTTAACAGGAAAGTAGGGGGGTCGTCTTATACACCAGGTCGTCTTATACGCCGGAATATACGGTACCTCCAGTTTACTATTTGCATTTAGAACATTATGTACTGTACATCTCTGATAAATTTATTTATAGCTGTACATACATATCATGAAAATGTTATCTGTCCTTATAGGTGGAACACCATACCCTGAATTAGCAATGAATGAACAGTTCTACAATGCCATAAAGCGAGGCTATAGGATGTCAAAACCATCGTACGCCTCAGAAGATGTGTAAGTTACAACAGATTTAGATGACAGTTATTTTAATTATTTTTCCAATAAAAAAACAAACAATAAAAACTGATTTGGAAAAGCAAGAAAATACAAATGTATCATACTTAGAAAACAATGACCAGCACTGGGGTCCTGAGATCCAACCAAGGGCAAAATCCAAATGGAGTCTGTTTGTTCTCATGAGCTTGTGTGGGATTCCTACATATAATATAGTTTCTTCTTCAATGCTAAAAACATACTGATAGATTCATTGGCTTCCTCTAAAATTATCCCTTAAAGTGACCCTCCAACCTGTCCTTCACCAGTGACTATACATTTTGCGTGCATCCCAGATGACCTCCGGTCTTCTCTCATTGCCTCTTCCTCTGCTCCTGACGTTGGCCGGCGCATATGGAACCCGAAAGATAAGTCTAAACCATACTTCCTGTGCTTCACATGTGCTAAGGGTTGGACACAAGCAGATGATGGGAGCTTAAGTCCATCCTTGATGTGCATTTGCAGTAGTGCTCTGTGTAGTGTCATCCACTTCAATGCTCAACCAAAACAAGAATTTAAGAATTTTCCAAAGACTAAAGTTGCAGGGCGGAAAAAACACATTAAGGATGGACACAGCACTGGTGTAATCAACGAAAGTCCAACCCCACCATTAATTTAGACTTATCTCTGCACTTGAAGAGGACCTGAAGACTGCAAGTAGAGGAGGTAACAGAAGAAGAACGAAGATCAGCAAAGAAATTGACTGTACATGCAAGGGGAATTGGATGTTTGGCCCCCAGCAGTTCACCCCCAGCAGTTCGCCCCCAGCAATTCGCCACCGCACATTTCGTCCCCAGCATTTGGCCCCCAGGATGTTTTGCCCCCGCACATTTCACCCCAGCACAAATCGCCCCCAGTTCGCCCTGGTCCGGGGGCGAAACGTGCGGGGGCGAAATGTGCGGGGGCGAATCTTCCTGGGGATGAAATGATAGGGGCGAAATGTGTGGGGGCGAAATGTACCTGGGGGCGAACTGCTGGGGGTAAATTGCTGGGGACAAACTGCTGGGGGCGAAACTTCCTATAACCACATGCAAGATGTATAGTCACTTTTTAGGGCAATGTTCCCCAATTCTAGTTCTCGTGAGGCACCAACAGATCATGTTTTCAGGATTTCCTTAATAGGGTGCAGGTGATAATTCTAATACTAAGGAAATCCTGAAAACATGATCTGTTGGTGGATTTGGAGGTCGGGAGTTGGCGAACACTGATCTAGGGATAAGGTGTAAAGTCGATATAAGTGTGTGTTTGGGATTAAATATTGGAGATTAGAAGTGATATTGTTGGGCCAATGAGAGGACATTATATTTATAAATCATTACGTCCAGCATTCGGTCTTTTTCCCTTCGGCTACAAGACTGTAGCTATCAGCAGTGGAATACAACACCAGGTCTTGCATGTGCTCTGCACTCCATTAGTGATGAGCGAGTATGTTCTGTTAACCCTTTCGGCGAGTATGCTCAGGTGCTCGGTGAGTATCTTCAGCGTGATCGGGTGTTATGTTTGCGTCACTCCGTGTGCATGATTTGTGACTGTTTGACAGTTATAATACATGTGCGGAATGCCTAAGAAATAGGCATTCCTCACATATATTAAAGCTGTCAAACAGTCGCAACTCATGCGCACAGAGTGACTCAGGCATAACACCCGAGCACGTTGAAGATACTGGGAAAACACCCGAGCATGCTCGTAAATCTTGAGTAACGAGCATGCTCGCTCATTACTACACACCATTCAAAGCCTGTGTCACTTGCAAAGATAGCCTAGCATTGTTCTCCATACATCTGCTCCTGCGCACGATCTTGTGCCTGGAGAGATGACTGTGTGGACCCACATCCATCTAAGAATCATTAGGTGATATATTATCTAAATTGGAATACTGATGCAATGGGATACTATTAAAGCAAGTCAACGGTACTAAACATTTGGTTTGCTTGCAATTTGTCCTAACCATTAATTTTGTGATTAAAATAATAAAATAAAAATTCAGGAAGTAAAAAAGAAATGAAAAACGAAATGTAAGAAACACATCCCACTAATTAAAAAGAAAGTGAAGGAGAAGAACCAGACATGAAGTAGAAGCTACATCAACAAGGGAGTGCTTAACATAAAGACAGACTATCGTTTTCTTGAGGAGCACATAGAGAACGATGGCCCAGTTCTGGTAGCCAACATCTTCTTAGCTACTGAGTGGCAAGAACTTGTGAAGAACTTCCCTCTGAACAGTAACCTGTAAGGAGATTAGCACACGTCCTTTCTTCATAAAATGTATTAAAATTCTGAATTTTATTTTGACTCGATTACCCCTTCAAGTGCAACTTACAAGAAAGTACAACCAGGGGAGTAGCTATAGAGTGTGTAGTCGTAGAAGTTGTACCTGGGTCCAAAAAGATTCTCTGCCACATGCTGTAAGAAAATATCAGTAATTTTATGGCTAGAATGGAGGCCCTGTTCCTAATTTTGCATTGGAGCATGAGAACATCTGGTTCCACCTCTGGTTAATACACTTTGAACAACATGGATACTTGAAATTATTTTAATTGATCTAGTAGTAATTTGATCAAAAATGGTTTCTTCTTACATACTATACATATACTGTATAGCACAATCTTATTCTATAAGCTATTTAAAGGGGACCAGTCACCAGGTTAAAAGTGTCCAGTTTTTGCTCTGATTTTATTCCTGCGGCTCTTCTGAGTATCCTGTTTTTTTTTTTAAATCTGACATATTATTCCAGAGTTATGGGCCTTTTCATTTTGTGCAAATTTTTATGGACTTTACTAAGTGGACGTGGCTCACAGGATTCTCAGGGGTGTGTCTTTAGTATCACTCTGTGAGACACACCCCCTGTAAAGAATAGCAATAAATAAAAAGGGGAAACCAAAAATAAAGAAAAACTTCGAAACAAACGTCCAATAGAAGTGTGTAACAATAGTTTATTACAATAAATTACAGGTGACAACATGGGTAACAGGCAGGGAAAAAAGAATATAAAAAACCAAATGACAAAAAAAAGACACCATCGCAGAGTCATATAGAGAAAATTCCTTAATATAACATGATCACATGTCCTGTAGTGGCCCATATAGAATGAATGAATGAATACATCATAAAGTGATTAATGCTTAGTATTTAATGTTAATAGATCATGCAAAATTAATTTAGGTTATGCACAAAATATATTTTAATAAAGTACCAAATGCCAGAATAATCAAATAAGGCCCACTTAAGGTACCCAATAATAAGTATATTTAAATACATGTCTTCATAAATTTTGATCATGTTTAGGAGAATGGATTATGTGCTGCTGTCAAGTGATATATTAGGTGATAATACGCCGATGGAAATCTAGATATAACATGAAGGCTGGACGCTGAAACGCGCGTCGGGGTGGACGCCATTGTGAGGCAGTAAAAATCACTAAGCTGTGAGTATATAAGATTACTTCATTCTATATTGGCCACTACAGGACATGTGATCATGTTATATTAAGGAATTTTCTCTATATGACTCTGCGATGGTGTCTTCTTTTTTGTCATTTGTTTTTCTATATTCTTTTTTCCCTGTCTGTTACCCATGTTGTCACCTGTAATTTATTGTAATAAACTATTGTTACACACTTCTATTGGACATTTGTTTCAAAGTTTTTCTCTTTTTTGGTTTCTCATAATTATCTTCGACTGTCCCTTCTTTTTATTTTTTATCCATACCGTGATTAATTGACCATACACACACGTGTATTTTGAAGCATGAATTTTATCCACGTATTTGTCTCCTGTAGTTTTTTCCTTTCTAATAAATAAAAAGGTCCTTATCTCTGGAACTGTATGGCAGATTTAAAAAAAAAAAGCGAAATCAGGAAACACAGGGGAGCTGTGGGAAGAAAATAACAGCAAAAACTGGTCACTTTTGATCTGGTGACAGTGTCCCTTTAAAGGGTAACCCAGACTTTTTCTTTACAGCTATGATATTATGCAGAAGTGCTGGGATGAAAAGTTTGAGAAGAGGCCAACTTTTTCCAACTTGGTGACTCTCACAGGAAACCTTTTAGTCGATGGCTACAAACAGGTATATTGTACATTTCAAAAGACCGTTCCCCACAGTGAACACAACTTTTGTCAAGGGTATAAAAGGATTAAAATATGCAAAACATAGCAAAAGCATGAATAAAAAATTGGGAATAAAATAATGTTTTTTTTTCCTTTATTATATAGCGATACAAACAAGTGAATGAAGAATTCTTAAGAAGTGATCACCCCGCTGTGGTTCGAGTGAGGCCCAGAGCAACGAAAATAAATAACCCTGTCTATGAGGGAGAAGGCATTTCCAATATTCTATACTCGACTGTGCAACCAAATGACAGCGATTACATTATCCCTCTGCCCGACCCCAAGCCCGAAGACTCCGATAATGCGATGAATGAGAACACAGAGAGTCGACCAAGGTAAAGTAATCTTTTAGGAATGGCACTGTGGGATTAAATCGTGAGTCAATCACTAGGAAAAAACAGGACCCTGGGTAACCTCATCTTATCTTTACCTTTAGGGCTGCACCATGCCAGTATCGTTAGTACAGGGTGTGTGTTGTGAATAGGAATTAGAGGATTTTCTCATTTCCACCACTGTTTTGATGCGTATTTTAAGGCCACATATTCAGTATTTGGTCAGTATTTTACATCAGTATTTGTAAACCAGAATCAAAAGTGGAGCAATCAGAGGAAAAGTATAATAGAAACACGTCACCACTTCTGCATTTATCACCCACTCCTGGTTTTGGCTTCCAAATACTGACCAAATACTGAACGTGTGAACGTGGCCTAAAGGAAACCTGTCCCCTGATTCATGCTGTCCAGTATAAATTGCAGCTTGGCTTCACGATTGCAATCAAGTATATCTTTAATATATATATATATATATATATATATATATATATATATACTGTAGAGTATATAAATATCCGGCCAGAGACGAGACTAGTCTAAGCTCCACCTGGAAAAACCATGCAGCCAGGCTCTTATTCAAGTTGCAGGATGAATCGGGTGACATATTCCCTTTAAGGGTATGTTCACACAGGTTTTTGATGTGGATTTTGAAGCGGGATCTGCTTTACATACTCTTTGAAGGTATTTTTGAAGTGGATCATCTTCAAAATCCACATAATAAACTCATGTGAACATACTTTAATGTGGGATGACAGAGGAAACAGAAGCAAAGCCTTATTTATCCATGTGCATAGTGTATATTGTTACTATCGTACCTTATTTAGGTGTCCATAATACAATAGAGCTGTCATCTATTATTAAATCCCTCTAATGAGGAGACACTGCTCATTCTGTCTCAGGCTACACAGCAAAGCTCATAAGTGAGCTATAGAAATCTGGAAATGTCAATCTACTACTGTGTAAAAACATATTTATAAATAATTGTATTGCTTTCTTTTGAGGGATTACCTTTGAACTATGCAATCGTCAATCATTATCGAACAACGCTACAGTGTCCATTTTAGGACATGATCAGATATCAAAATCAAACATCAGAATTATGTCAGTTTGAGGCTAAATACCCTGTCTGAGAACTGATTCTGACAAGTGATCCTGACAATTGATCCTGACAAGTGATCTTGACAAGTGATTCTGCCAAGTGATCCTGACAAGTGATTCTGACAAGTGACTTTGATAAGTGACTTTTACAACTGTAATAATAATTTTAAAAAAAATCACCATTTGCTGATGGGACTTGAACCCATAATTCTGTTTCCAGAAGCCAGTGCACTAACCACTGAGCTATACATTTAGTTGATGAAACCTAGCAGTTATAATTGGTTATATGATTTTCAGTGCAAACCTGTCTGAAACTGATTGGGACTTTCAGAAATACCTCCCCCAGCCAAATTCTAAATGATGTTTGATTTTGATGTGTGAGTCTGATGTGTGACTTTCTTCAAACATCAGAATCAGAATCACAATGACTTTTAGTCACCCTGAGTATTTTCATGGTGACTTCAAACCAAAACTATGTGTGACTGACTCGCCCCCTGGGCCGTGGGGCACCCGGAAACGGGCTTCAGTGCGATGATGGGGGTAGTAGTGGCAACCCGGTCCCGTGGCTCAGGGTGGTCAGACCAAATGCTGTGGCAGTGTATTTGTAGGTCTTGAATGTCCGACTACGCCACCCATGGATTGCAGTCAGGGAGGACCACCGCTGCAAGGCAGACTGCTGAGGCTGATGTAGATATGCAGCACAGGGATAGGATAACTCCCCCCAGGAAGAGTGTAGCCTCAGGACAGTGTAATAGGATGCTGGGGGTGATGGTGCAGGCGCAGCATAAATCACACAGAGTCAGTGATGCAGTCCAGGGTCTTTTACTCACAGTTGTTATCCGAGTCACTTCTGCAGGGAATGACTGCCCGAGCCGAGCTGCGTCCACCAGGTGAGGAGCTCGGTCAATCCCCAGGCAATTCAGGAGTATGGCACAGGACCCCTTTCTGTCCTTTCTCTGGCCTCTCATGCCCCACCAGTGACCACACTTCTGTCCAGCTGCCTCGGGCCTTCTCTTGGTGAAACCTGTCGCCGGTTTCCCTGACCCTATGTGGTGCCTTCCTAGTGGGTGTAGCAGGGGGTCGCACCAATAGATGATCACGACCTCCGGTCTTTGGCTGAGGGATGATTTACCTCCACCAACTTGGGAATCCGATACCCTTATTCTGCCCGACCCTTCACCCGTTATCTCGTGGGTTCTTAGGGTCCCTTCTGCCTTCTTGTTTCTGGAGCCTTTCTACTCCTCTTTCTCTCCACCTTTCTTCCTTCTCCTTCTCCTCTTCTCCCTTCTGGCTCCGGCCTTCACCCTAGGCCTGCCTCATGGAGCTGAGCTCAGGCTGAGCCACAGCTCCCTGTCAGCCCTCTCTGGCTGAACTCCTTCTCTCTCTCAACTCACTCCTCTCCTAAGATGCCCCCCACCTTTTATCTGCTTCACTGTGTCTGAGCTCAGGTGACCTGCAACCAATGAGCTCCTTCCTATGCTCCAGAAACCGTCCCCTTCTACTCCTACATCACTGGGGTCAGTGTGTGTATGCAGCTATTGAGCCCTGGTCCATACTCCATCCTTACCTGGGAGTGGAATATCACACCTCTGGTTGAGGTGCAATACCCCTGTAGCAACCGAACCCTCGGGGCGCTACATTCCCCCCTGGTAAACCACAGCACGTCCTCGGGCTGGAAAAGAGCAAAAACATTTGATTTACAAGACATGCAAAACTTTTTCAAAACTTTTTTACATTAGAAAACGGCCGGCATTATTCAACTTCCCTTTATGGGAAACATTTCTCTTACTAGACATTATACTGCATTTTTAATATTACCCGAACTCTTTTGTCATATATCATATAAAACATTTCCAATACTATGTAACTCTTTTAGCAGCATATAAAACTTTTCATATAAAACATTTTAGTAAATTCTCTTCTTCACTGGCCACTGTGCAACTTGCGACCAGGTGTCCATTTTTTCAATAAGTGCAAAACTTCAGCAAACTTTCAAACATGTGGGACACTTTGTCCAGAGGTAGACGTTGCAGTTCTTTTATGAAACCAGTAGGGGGCGCTTTAAGAAGCGCAACTATTTACAGGGGATTGGCCGCTCCCAGTCCTCGGCCGGTTGGAAAGGGGAATGGCTGCTCTCAGTCCTCAGCCAGGTAGGGAAGAGGGATGGCTGCTCTCAGTCCTCAGCCAGGTAACAGTTCAATCAGGATCAATTCTGTATCACCCAAACAGTTCCTTTTGCCCTGACGGGCAACTATGTACACAGGTACTCTGCCACTTACTAGTAGCGGTGTGTCCTCCAGACGCTCCTTCTTCCTCCTCATATTGATCTTCAGACCCGTCCGGGTCCTCTTGATACTCAGGTTCTGATTCAGGGTGCTGCTCCTCGTTTATCCGCTGGACATGAAGGGCATACCATCCCTTTAGGCCTCGGTGTCGGGTGTAGGACACCAAGTCTCCCGGGAACAGATCTCGTTCTGGGTGGCCTTCTGGCAGGTGACTCTCCATATCTCTACGGGTAACGAACACGTCCGTGTCCGTGGTCGGGTCCCGGATGAAACCCCATCCTTGCACCTGTTGGAATTTGACGACGGTCCCGATGATTCTGGGACCTCGCGCAGCCTGGGGGTCTCGCCGGACGCGCATCTTCTGCTCCGCGCTCCGGGCGTGTAGCCGCTCCTGCCTCTGTCGTCGCGCCCGCCTCTCCCGTTCAAACTGCGCCACCTGTCGGTCACAGAACTCTCGTCTGCAGGCTGCGGCCGCCCGCGTCTCCTGTGAGAACCCCATAAGGTCTTCTCCTGTCGGGTCCCACTCATACTGGACCTCCTTGACCGGGAGCTGGGGAACTTCAACAGGCTGTGGGTCAGGCGGGGGTGGAAGAAGAGGAGCTCCGGTCTCCGCGGACGGGTCTCCCCTTTGCCAAGGATTAACCCACCCGGGCGGCCAGGTAAAGGGCTGTCCATCCGGACCCGTATGTTGGGCGTACAGGTCCGCGCCCAGAGGTGGTGGTTTTGGGACCGGGGTCGCACGCGGTCGGGAGGCGCCTGGAGTGGTCAGGCCTTGCGACCGGGCCTGGAGCGGGCCGCTTCCTTCTGCGCTCGGGGTCAGAGGGCACGACGGGGGGCATGGTTCAGCGACGGTGCTCGTGGCCTAGGTGTTTGCGGCGGGAGCGTGGAAGCTGCAGCGGCTCCCTGGACTTCTGGCTCCGCGACGGGATCCAGCTGTACGGCTACGGTGGTGTCAGGACCCGGGGCAGGGGCGTCCGCCTTACTTGCCTCTTCTGCAGCGTCGTCCTCAGCCTCCGGTCTCCTTTCTCCGTCCTCGGGGGCAGGCACGCTGTCGGGTGCTGGCAGTGTCTCCTGCTGCCGGGCCGCGACCCGCCGGGCCATCTCCTCTTTCCACCCGGCGACGACGTCCCTCTGCGCTCGGACCATCCTCCAGTCCAGCTCCTCCAGCGCAGTCCGCAGGAACTCAGGGTCTTCTGCGGGGAGCTGAGCCATCAGCTCCGTGAGGCTGTACGGGGCCACCTCAGCCTGCAGTAGGCCTTTTGCCAGGGTGCTGGAGTTGACGCTCTTCTCCATCTCTGGGTGTGGTCTGGCGAAACTGATCCAAACCACACCCTGCCCCGCGGTTTACTTCTCTTTCCGCCCCTGTTGGGGGTGGTCCTGGGGCAATCTGCTGACAATCACTCTCAGGGGCAGCCCCCCACCTTAATGGAAATCTCTACAGCCGCACTCCTGGCTGTTGGGGGTGGGCTCCTTCTTTGGCGCCATTCTGGGACCTGGCCCACGATGGGAGGTGGCTTCCTGTTGTCTTTTGGCACGCACATTATGGCGTCTGTCTGTTCTTCTGGGGCGGGCGCCATTTTTAATACAGTGAAACAGTCTCTTTTCAGGCACGCAATACCCGTTTGTGGCGGATTGGTCACAATCCTGCCGACTACGCCAAAGATGACTCGCCCCCTGGGCCGTGGGGCACCCGGAACCGGGCTTCAGTGCGATGATGGGGGTAGTAGTGGCAACCCGGTCCCGTGGCTCAGGGTGGTCAGACCAAATGCTGTGGCAGTGTATTTGTAGGTCTTGAATGTCCGACTACGCCACCCATGGATTGCGGTCAGGGAGGACCACCGCTGCAAGGCAGACCGCTGAGGCTGATGTAGATATGCAGCACAGGGATAGGATAACTCTCCACGGGAAGAGTGTAGCCTCAGGGCAGTGTAATAGGATGCTGGGGGTGATGGTGCAGGCGCAGCATAAATCACACAGAGTCAGTGATGCAGTCCAGGGTCTTTTACTCACAGCTGTTATCCGAGTCACTTCTGCAGGGAATGACTGCCCGAGCCGAGCTGCGTCCACCAGGTGAGGAGCTCGGTCAACCCCCAGGCAATTCAGGAGTATGGCACAGGACCCCTTTCTGTCCTTTCTCTGGCCTCTCGTGCCCCACCAGTGACCACACTTCTGTCCAGCTGCCTCGGGCCTTCTCTTGGTGAAACCTGTCGCCGGTTTCCCTGACCCTATGTGGTGCCTTCCTAGTGGGTGTAGCAGGGGGTCGCACCAATAGATGATCACGACCTCCGGTCTTTGGCTGAGGGATGATTTACCTCCACCAACTTGGGAATCCGGTACCCTTATTCTGCCCGACCCTTCACCCGTTATCTCGTGGGTTCTTAGGGTCCCTACTGCCTTCTTGTTTCTGGAGCCTTTCTACTCCTCTTTCTCTCCACCTTTCTTTCTGCATATATATAAATGGGAGCACCGTTGAGCTGTCCCCCGGAAATGGGGTGAGTGTGTGTATGCAGCTATTGAGCCCTGGTCCATACTCCATCCTTACCTGGGAGTGGAATATCACACCTCTGGTTGAGGTGCAATACCCCTGTAGCAACCGAACCGTCGGGGCGCTACATGACACAGATGCATTACCATTAAACTGTAGATTCATTATTTGAATATTTAGGTAGTGATATATAATAACAATTACATAGCAAAAGTAAATTGGAAGTTTGCAGCCAGTTCTTGGGTGGATGGAAATTTTTTTTTACAATAAAGAAATGTTATCATTAGACCCCTTTAAGAAATTATTCAAATGTACAGTGAAATAGATATGTAGTAAATCATTGCCTCCTAATTTACTTTGGCTATGTAATTTACCATGCAAATAGGCAGCGTGTCTGAAACTCTTAATACGTTAAGATGACAATCAGAATGTCAGATATTAAAGGTAAAACACCCCTGTAGTTTGTGAGCTAAATAGGCATAATTAAAAAAAAAAAATAATAACAATAATATTCCGATTGGGATTTGAACTCTGACACTGTAGTTTCAGAGCCTGATGCCTTACGATTGAGCTATCCAGTCAAGTAACTTGCAGCTTTTCTTGTCTTATGAGATCAACCATGAAAATACTCAATCCATGGGTGGCGTAGTCAAACATTCAAAACCTACAAATACACTGCCACAGCATTTGGTCTGACCACCCTGAGCCACGGGACCAGGTTGTCACTACTACCCCCATCATCGCACTGAAGCCCGGCTCTGGGTGCCCCACGGCCCAGGGGGCGAGTCAGTCAAACATAGTTTTAGTTTGAAGTCACCATGAAAATACTCAGGGTGACTAAAAGTCATTGAGATTTTGATTCTGATGTTTGAAGAAAGTCAAACATCAGACTCACACATCAAAATCAAACATCATTTGAATTTGGCTTGGAGGAGGTATTTCTGAAAGTCCCAATCAGTTTCAGACAGGTTTGCACTGAAAATCATATAACCAAATAGAACTCCTAGGTTTTATCAACTGAGTTTATAGCTCAGTGGTTAGAGCAGTGGCTTCTGGACACAGAAACTTGGATTCAAGTCCCATCAGCTAACAGTGACTTTTTTTATTATTATTATTACTACAGTTGTAAAAGTCACTTATCAAAGTCACTTGTCAGAATCACTTGTCAGACAGGGTATTTAGCCTCAAACTGACATCATTCTGATGTTTGATTTTGATATCTGATCATGTCCTAAAATGGACATTGTACAAAGCACATCGAGCCATTATTGCCGATCCCTTCTTCTGCATAAACAATCCAAATTACTATTTTTTTTTCTAACACTGTTTGGCCTAGAAAAAAATAGTTTTAATGTGTTTTACTTTCGTATGGAAAGTCGCCCTGATGTTGACACATCATCACCTTTCCTAGGTCTTAGAGTGACTACAGTCACTGTAGCCTATGTGACTGCAGACTTGTGAATCCGCACATCGGAAGCACTGCGCGTTGTTGGAATTCTCTGGTTGCCGGTCATGTAACCGCAATTATGCAATTTCCATATTTCCAGCCATAGTCCTACTAGACTGTTTTCGGCCTCGCTTAATATACTTGGATTGAGTAAGACTGCACACGTCTAGTCTGCATGTGACCCCATGTATGCAAATCACATCCTTGCGGACACGCACCCGCCACTCCCAGCACTTGAGAATTCTCAAGCACACAGTGCGTGTGATGTGAGTATTCACAAGTCTGCAGTTACTCTTGTCAAGGTTACAAGTCTATGTCACATAGCATGACTGCAGACTTGTAGCCTAAGGCTGGACAACCCCTTTAAACACCATGAAAGATCTTTTTTTTTAGCCGTTTATAGGGGTAATGCAGCTCCACTTAGTTCTGCATCAGGAGTTAAGTCAGGCCGATGATGTCACCTGTACAGATACCTGCCCAGTTATGGGAGCAAGCAGCAGGTACCATGCACTTGTCCTATGCAATACCCGTAGCTCACACATGCAACAAGGAAGATAGCTGACGATGTGATGACGCAGAAGTGAGCGGACCCTTTTAATATTTATAACAAATACATTATAGAATGTAATAGGTCAAATATTTTGGAAATAGAGGTCTAATGTAAGTTGTATGTTTTTAATACTCAGCTCCACACTGCAAGAAGGCAACACATCTTCTACAATTTCCTGTGACAGTCCTCTGGAGCAGCCGAATCAAGAGCTGGAGAGTGAAAGCTTCCTGTAGAACATATCAACAGCAAGGACCTAATTATGGAACATGGCACCATAAATGGAATAGACATTCCAACTCTATGCAATAATATCAGACTTCAATGTGTCTGTGAAGGCCAAAAACATCATCAAGCGCTAAGATCTACTCAAGGCTTGATGAATCCTAAGCAAGCTTCCTATCAATATCGGAAACACGTCCTTAGAGCCATAACATAAGAGATAAGTGCAATATATTAAAGATGAATTTAAGATTTGTGTAGACACATCTAGAGAAGACCATAAGAAGAACAACGTTTCTAAGACTTTTCATGAGATGTCCAAACTCAATGGAGTCAGCCATTTTTGGGGGTGAAACCAAAGACTGGTCAATGTTCGCCAATATTACCAGGGTGGCATTGGTCCATTTAGCTTTTTATAAGCCCATCTAAGGTTGGACTAGTGTTTCCATTGTAGCAAAAGAATTGCACATTTGTAGCATTGTGACTACGTATATCTTGGTTGTTCAGAAGACTTTTGTAATCATGACTTTCTTCATCCCTGAATCCGAAATGGACTCGATCTTTAAAGCAGAGTGATAGCTACCAATTATAAATGTAGCTACAGCCAAGGGTGGAACAACCAACTGAGCTATTGACCCATGGCCAGAAGGGAACCGCAACCATTAGTAAAGGCTAATGCAGACGTCCATAGATTTTGGTCCAATCAAGGAACCTAATGCAACGGACTGGCCGTGGTTGCCCGACCAGGGCGTAGCAACTTCATACATTTCAATGAGGTTGTCATGCTCGGGTCGGGAGACCTGCAACCAGTCCTTGAATTGCGGTCCGTGATCCAACCGAGATCTACAGACATCTGCATGAGCCCTTAGATGGGTTGAAGTTTAGGTATACCATCTGTAACTTTTTAGCCTGCCTCATGAATGTATATGATGGTTGGTTAGAAGGGCCAGTTCCCTCTCAGGCAATCCTTGGCTACATCTACATGTATCAATGAAGTTTATTTTTTTTAGACAGTCAGCACTATATTTACAATCCAATTTAGGGAATATAATGGTATGGTGATGGCTGGACCGTCCACCAAAAGAAAAAGTATGAATGGAAGGTGATAACTAAGGGACAAGCCAAGCCTTTCGTCTGTCTGTGACTGACTTTGGGGGCTATGCTAATCTCTAGATTTTTTTTTACTTATATGTTTAATGCGTTCACATTGTAACTTTTACTACGTTTGCTTACATTTTATACTATACTTATACTGAAAAATATATTGAGGTCATAAAAATATGTAAGAAATATGTACATTGTATCTATATTGTAACTGTTATCTACCAGTTATATCTACGCTGGTGCCAACTAACCAAATACCTATAGATTCTGGATGGTACAAACCATATATCATATGGAAAACAAAGGGAGACGATCAATATGCTAAAAGATTATGAAATCGGTAGCCCTAATCTGTATTGTGGCCCCTGAACCCCGTCTTTCATAGGACTGCAACTTTTTCAGATCCTATAGCTTTCACTTGTGAAATACATGGTACTATACAATTATACAATGCATCCACATTAGGTTGACAAAATCCTCAGAGGTCTAAAATAACAAATGGATGTTACTCACCCTTTCCTGGTCTAGTGCTGCCTCTCTGATGCTGTTCCAGTCTTTGTTGATCAGCTGCAGAGGTGAAATAATGACTACAACACTGCAGTCAATCGCTTGGCTCAGCATCTTTGGAACCAATGTGCTCAATGACCAGCTGAAGTCATTCAACAAAGATCGGAACCGAAGCCAAAAGGACTATGGGAGGGTGAGTAAAATCTCTTTTTGTTTTATGGTACAATAATGTTTTTTAAAAGAAAAACCTCTTGAATAAAATGTCTTATAAATGAATTTAGGGTTTTATACTTTTTGTTGTACATTAATGCATAAAATATGAATCATTTTTTTTCTGGTAAAGATCTCTATGTCCCTTCAGTGAGTCACAATTTCTGCATACCCTGACTTCCTTTAAAAATCTAATGAAAACTGTGGAAAATAACCTGACAACTCTCAGAATAGTTTTCAAGTTGCATCGTCTATCAATGAGTACAATCAAGAGATTATATAGTATATGCATTTTTGCACAGAGAAGGAAATCACAGTTACCTATTTTACCCTATGTGCACATTGTAGATCTTTAATTACCAGGTTGTCGTCCTGTTTTTTTGTTTGTTTGCTTTTTTAACAGTTGGAAACAAAGAATTTGAGAATAGCTTCAAGTTGAATCGTCTATCAATGAGTACAATCAAGAGATTATACAGTATATGCCTTTTTGCACGCAGAAGGAAATTAGAGTTACCTATTTTACCCTATGTGCACATTGTAGATCTTCAATTGACAGGTTGTCGTCCTGGTTTTTTTTTTTTTTCTTTTTTAACAGTGTATACAAAATAAATTGAGGAGTTGGTTCATATTCACATGGAAGAACTTACAGTTTATGGACCACAATGCTAAATCTGTAAGGGAATGACCATCTACCAGGTGCTATTTATAATACCAGTGTCTTCTTATGTAGCAGGGGTCTTTTGGGTCCTCGGACACCAGGGCACAAGTTCAGCTGCTACCTGCCCCAGTAGCTACAAAGCCATGTGTAGATGCATGTATGGAGGTATACAGGAGTCCCATGCTGCTTGAGTCCTTGCATCATATTAGTAGTTATAATTCAGCATCCGATGAAACATACCTTAAAGGGGTTGTCTGGTCTGAAGCTTCAAGTCTGCAGTCATAGCGGCAGGCACATGATCACAAGTATGTTATTTTCATACATGTGGTCACAGGTCGACTAGAAGTGTGCAGCGTCGCTCAATGCAAGTGTATTGAGTGAGGCTAGATACAGTCTAGTACAAATGTGGCTGCTCACTGCCAGCAGCTGCACCGGAGAATCCTACGCGCGTTTGTGCTTGATATGAGGATCCACATGTCTGCAGTCACATAGAGTAACTGTAGACTTGTAGCTTAAAGGGAACCTGTCATCAGGTTTTCCCAATATAAAGTAGGGCCAGCCCCTATTAGCCCTCTGCTAGAGCATTCTAGAATTCTGTATATATCTCTCCAATCCATTCTGCAAGGCACAAAAAATAGCTTTTATTATACTCAAAGACAGTGCAGTCCAGTCCGATGGGCATCTCTGATTTTGATCCGGCGCCTCCTCTCTTCTTGAGATTGCCACGCTCCTTCCCTGCTTCATGTGGATGACGATCCTATTTTATTCACACAGAGTCCCCCATCGCGCTCTTGCGCAGGCGCACTTCTCTCTGTCCTGCCGAGGCCAGAGCAAAGCACTGTAATGCGCATGCACTGGCTTTACTTACGGGTCATCGGTGCTCTTTGGCCTTTCCCCTCGCATGCGCACTACAGTACTTTGCTCTGCCCTTGGAAGGGCAGAGAGAAGTGTTCCTGCGCAGGAGCGGGATGGGGGACACTGTGTGGATGATGTAGGATGCATCATCCACACAAATCTGAGAAGGAGGACGATGATTGAAGGAAGAGAGGAGGCATCGGATGAAAACCAGAGACGCCCATTGGACCAGCCCCCTCCGGTATGATAAAAGCAATTTTTTGTGCCTTACAGAGCGGATTAGGGACATATATATAGCATAGCAGAATGCGGTAACAGAAGACTGAAAGATGTTGGCCGTACTTTATATGGATAAAACCTGGTGACAGGTTCCCTTTAAGACTGAACAAGCTCTTTAATTCTTATATAATTGGAAAAAAAGCTCCATATGTAATGGAAGGCATAAGATGGTAAGGTTCCGCAGAAGTTTAGGGGTGCCATATGAAAGCTCCATACAACTGGGAGGTTGCATGGCGCAGAAAGAGACCTAGGGCCATGAGCAAAAAAAGATTGCAACCTACATTTTTCTAGCACAGTGATTTGATGGGTTACAACAGGCTGCTCCTCGACTTTTTCTTTGCATTACTTTTGATCTCTAGCTCCTTTTATAAAGACCCATGATAATGGTATCCAAGGGGTAATGTTTCTCCTTGTCGAGAGTGACATGTCAAGCCTGACATGCCAAGGTGAGGAGACTTTTAAGCCACAATGCTCCTGGGAAATATGTAAAATGTCTCTTCAGAGAAGAAGAGGACTAGAACTCTAGTGCCACCTACTTTAATGATTGCTACTTCCTATAGGTAGCACTAGAGCTCTAGTCCTCTTCCTCTCTGAAGAGACAATCTGCACATTGTTAATGGTACTATGACAAAATCAAAGTTTATATAATTTTGTTATTGCGACCTATATATGTTTAACTATTTTTTTTTTTTTTTTTATATTATGTGTTTTTTCTATAGCACTTTGTAAAACGATATCATCATTCACTATGTTTGCAAGAAATCATACTAAGAATGCAAAAATAATCCAAATGTATAGTTCACATTCTACACAATCTTTAGAGTAAAAAAGGGAAGAACGGATGTGGCAACATGTTTTACTTTAGAATAGAGTAACAATTGCTTAATTTGTCGTACAAGCAAAAATATTGTGCAATAAGCCACAATGTCTGGGGATTGGGGAATATTCTTATACTAGGTCTTCTTTATACGTACATTTTGCGTATATTATAGCAGCTCCTTGAAATCCTGACATCTATAATCTATATTAGCATTTTTTTTTTATTTTAGTATAATTTCATCTTTTGGTTGTTTTGATTCACAACTGTCCTGATTGCACATCTTGTAATCGAATGAGAAAAATCTATTTTCATTTAAAAAAAAATATTACTTGGATAATAAATAGTTGTCAGTGATTACAAAAGTCAGATAAAAGGATTAAAAAAATTGAATTAGATTTTTGGAAAAAATAACCTAATTCGATTTTTACTAACATACCACAATTCTACTTTTGACTTGGGATACAATAAAATGTTGTTCTGTCAATATAATCAAAAAGTGATATTGGGTAGGATTAAGTAGAATTTAGGACAATATTGTTGGATAAAATGATACCTTGATATCTGCGATTTATTCCAGAGATATTCACATTTTTCTTAAATGAGCTGTTAAGATCTATGGGCCGGACATAGATCTCTCTTAGAATCTGCCTCCAGATAAGGGGACATTACCAGTGTGAGACATGTAGATCAGGAGAGCAGACTGTCGGTCATTACATGTCTCACACTGGTAACAACCTCATTCAATTAAAATAAACTTTGGAGGCAGATTCTCAGGGAGATCTATGTCCGGCCCATAGATCTAAACAGTTCATTTACATATTAAGAAAAACGTGGATTTCTCTGAAATAAGACATCGGATCCCAGATATCAAGGTATCATTTTATTCAGCTTCCTAAGACCTACGTGCCCATATAGATGGTTTTGATCCTACCGATGGATTCCCTTTTATTGGAAATGTGACTTCTGAACATAATTTAAGCTCAATGAAATTCCAATTCTGGAGCATCTTTTCTTAGAACTCTTCATTGTGCTGTTCCTCTGTTCTTCTTTAAGGAAAAAAAATAATTAATTGACAACTGGAAGTCTCCTTGTTAAATAGGTGTGTCCTTACAAAGTCAGAATTAATTGGACAATGTGATACTGTGCTCACTGACCAGGGCAATGGCAACACCCAATTGTCAATTTAATAATACATTTCCGAGAGGAAGAATGGCACAACACAGAGTTCTATTAAAAAGATGCTGCAATCTTTTATTACTGGAAGTATTTACTAAAATACACGTTAGGATAAGGGATCAGCGGACCTGTGGATGTTTGGGCTCGTTGTGTTTGTCCGAATTTTAATCTAAAGTTCAATTCGGGAACCAGAACTGTACCCAAACCCCAGAAAAGTCAACGGGGATCGAAACTTTGGTCTCTCTCTCTCCCTACCCAACCTCCTTCCCCCCGGATCTCCAAACACTAAGACGGACTACCGGGAGAAGTCCATGTTCAGAGCAACGGACAGTTCGGGTTCGCTCATTCCTAGTTAAGATATTAGACAGGTGATTTTTTTATAGCATCTCTGCTATATATCCATGAAAAACAAGTAAGGAACACATACATGAAAAAATGTACGTCTGAATGAAGCCTTAAATGTATTTATTGTTTTCATTTCTATTATTAAGACAATTGGAAAATGAAACATATTTTTCTTTTTTTTATCAGCTGTAAAGTTCCAAATACTAAACCAAAATCCACGAGCCATAATAATATTGTACGCTACCAATATACCTTTGTATATTTTGTATATGAGCTTCATGTAACACCATATTGCAAAAAAATGATTTTGTGTCCTTCATTGTTGTCACTGTTGTATATTGTTTCATGTCTGCACCAAGATGCTTGTCACGTGTATAGAAAATATTCTGCAAAGTTTTATAATAAAGAACATAATGTACTATTAATGTGCAATGCGGTTCAGTTCTAGAAAGCAGCATGAAAAGTTAATGAATAAGTCACAAAATAGTATTTCTACCAACCCCTGTGGCATATCGACCTCTAAAGATCTAAAATAGCAAGAATATTACTGTGTGCTAAAAAGGACACCACTTATCATCAATTCATGCATCTACGTTTTTGAAAAAGCAGAGATTTATTGTTCCTTTGTAATGTGTGACCCCACTCCCTCCACTTCTATGGGAGTGTGGCACCCTGCTACTACAGGTACCACAGGACCCAAAAGGGTGCATGGACGGACTTCTCCACAAGAGGCCCTCACTACAAACAGACACCTCCACCCTTCCACCTCAAACCACCAGAGGGAGCCCTGTTAGGGATATATATATATATATATATGGAGGGTGGAGTTATGCAGTCAGAAAGTCTGAGGAGAGCATACTGGCGCTTAGACCAGTGAAGAAGCAGCACGTCTGCTGCTGTATTGAGGGCCCCGAGTGTGGCCGGAGGCAAAGAGGAGAGGAGAAAATGTGTCACCCAGGGGGAATATAGGAGACTCGGTACCCAGGCCTTTTACCTTGTTTAGGAGGTCACGGCAGTCGGCTCCTGGACCTGTACTCTGGGTCTCTCTTTAAAAAGGGGTTTTAGTGTACAGTTTGTCTCGTGACGCCACCTGTAGTTTCCGGTAACGGTTACCGGCGCTGCTGCAGACCTCCGGGGGTGATGGGATGACAGCTGGGATGTTTCCGCTCCTCACAGGCGCAGCGAGCCCCAGGGCAGTGTAGGTGCAGATGGTGGTGATGCTGGGACTTGTGGTGCAGGAGAGATGGCGCAGCGGAAATAACTGACAGAAGCAGTGCAGTGCAGTCATCCGAGTTTTACTCACAGTTCTTGTTCAAGGTTCTCAGTTACACTGTACGGGTGTCAGCCTCCCACGTCGCACTGCGTCTACCAGAAAAGGGGTCGAGCACTTTCTCAAATATATCAGGAGCGCTTGGCGGAACCCCACTTTCTTTATGTTCCTTACTAGACCGACTTCTCGCGCTGGGTCTTCTCCCTCCTGCCCTGCGCTTCCCACACACAGTCCCGATCGGGTGCTCTGAAGTCCCTCTGGGCAACCTGGAGTTCGCGGACCTACTTGATGCCCTTCACGGTGACTAGGGTGAGACTGTGGCGACTGCACCATGGAAGTGCAGAAGCCTCCGGTTTTTCCAGCCGAGACCTGGAGTAACACGGCTGGTCCAGGGACTGGTTCCCTTCCTGCTGTTATGATCGGCAACATAAACTAAGGAAAGATAGGGGAAAGCTGTCCCTACAGACTAAGCTGAATCCCTACGATGTAGCGGGCTGCCTGTTCCTAGTGAACAGACCAGCCTTAGTCCTCGGCTAGTCTGAACGAAGACCTATAGAATTAAGGGGAGGGGTCCCTAAAAGAACTAAGGACTGGGACAACAAAGGGACACCTCCTAAACAGAACACAAAAAGACAAACTGACAAAAAGTACTAGAGGTCCCAGAGGACCAAGCGAACTTGACAGAGAAAGGCACAGAAGCACCAGGCTAGAGAAACAGTAGAACACTGAAGTCCAGCACAGCCAGAAGGGCGGAGCTGGAATATAAAGGCAGATGGTGACATGACCACAAACCACAAGATAGAAAAAAAAAACAGGAGGGTTCTAACAGTACCCCCTCTTTTATGAGGATCCTCCGGATCCTCCAGGCCCAGGCCTATCCGGTAATCTCTTTTGGAAAGCTTTAACGAGCCTAGGAGCAGAGACATCATCCGTCCTTACCCAGGAGTTGTCTTCGGGACCGAAACCCTTCCAGGAGACAAGATACTGTAATCTCCCTCTATGCCATCTAGAATTCAAGATACGAGAAATTTCATATTTGCCGTCCTCCACCACAGGAGGAACTGTGACAGTGGCGTCCTTATCAGATACGTCAGCCTTTTTCAACAAGGAAACATGAAACAGGATTAATCTTCCAGGAAGTAGGGACATCCAACCTAACAGCAGATGGGTTAACAACCTGAAGCACTTTAAATGGACCCACAAACTTAGGACCCAGTTTTTTAGAGGGAATCCTCAACAGCAGGTTCTTCGAGGACAACCAAACCATGCCACCCACAATAAACAAAACCTCTTTACGTTTCCTGTCAAAATACTTCTTGTTAGCCTCTTGAAGGTTACAATGTACATTAGTCCAAACTCTCTCCAAATCACCGGAAAAATTCTCCTCCTCCAGCACCGCCGACCCCAATTTGGAGAACGAACCAAAAGACGGATGTCTCCCAGTACAACGAAAAAAAGGAGAACACCCAGCAGAGGAGGATGTATGATTGTTAAGAGTAAATTCTGCGAGAGGCAGAAACTCAGACCACACCTCTTGATTGTCCGCCACAAAACAACGCAAAAACTGTTCAACATCCTGGTTCTTTCTTTCAGTCTGTCCATTCGACTCAGGATGATAACCAGACGAAAATGACAAATGGACTCCCAACCTGTCACAAAAAGCACGCCAAAAGCGAGCCACAAACTGAGTTCCTCTATCAGAAACAATATCCGTGGGAACGCCATGAAGCTTGACAATCTCCTTAACAAACGCCTTAGCGAGTGTCTTGGTGCAGGGCAACTTAATGAATGGAACCAAATGACACATCTTACTAAAACTGTCCACGACCACCCTGATGTCATTAAAACCCTCGGACACAGGAAGATCAGTAATAAAATCCATTGTGAGATGCGTCCATGGCGCACTAGGAACCTCCAAAGGGCAAAGCAACCCCGCAGCAGGAGTATGTGAAGCCTTTGACCTAGCACACACAGTACACTGACGCACCCACTTGATAACTTCCTTCTGCCATCCAGGCCACCAAAAACTGCGACTGATAAGTCTCTTAATCTCCGAAACTCCTGGATGACCTGCCAACCGAGACTCATGACACTCCACAAACAAATCTCTCCTAAAGGCTCTAGGCTCGAACAGCCTCCCATGGGGAGTGTTAGATGGAGCATCATCTTGAGCATTCAGAATCCCATTCTCCAAAACGGAGTCCAAAGCCGCCACCACAACTTCTTTCTGTAAAATGCTCTCCTCCTCCTCGGCACCGACCGTAGGAGAGAAGCTACGAGATAAAGCATCAGCTTTAACATTCTTAGTATCAGGGATATAGGTAACAGAAAAATGAAACCGAGAAAAAAAAAGTGCCCACCTAGCTTGACGGGCATTGAAGCGCTTGGCAGCATCCAGATAGATCAAATTCTTATGATCTGTGAAAACCTGAATAGGAAATCTAGCGCCTTCCAAAAAATGACGCCAATATTCAAACGCAAGTTTAATAGCCAGCAACTCCCGATTTCCAACATCATAATTCAGTTCGGTTTCCGAATTTTTTTTCGAAAAGAAGACCCAAGGATGTACTCCACCCTTGTTCTCCTGAGACAAAACTGCTCCAACCCCCACCGATGAAGCATCGACCTCGACCAAAAAAGGCTTGGTCTCATCAGGCTGCAAAAGGATAGGGGCAGAACTGAACCTCTCTTTGAGATACTCAAACGCTTCAATGGTCTCAGTAGTCCACTGGGCCGTATTCGCACAATTACAGAAAAATTCTTAATGAATTTCCTGTAATAATTGGCAAAACCCAAAAATCTCTGTATAGATTTCAAACCAATAGGCCTAGGCCATTCCTGCATAGCCTGAACCTTCACAGGGTCCATCTCAAAGCCCTCGCTGGAGACAATGTAGCCCAAAAAATTAATTTTCTGCACAGCGAACTCACATTTCTCCAGCTTAGCAAAGAGTGAATTATCACTCAATAACTGCAAAACTTCACGTACACTCTGCCAATGGGACTCTAGACCTGGTGAATAAATCAAAATGTCATCCAAATACACAACCACATTCTTACCAATCAAAGGTCTCAGGATGTCATTAATAAGGTTCTGAAAAAATGCAGGTGCATTGGTAAGACCAAAAGGCATCACCAGATTCTCAAAATGACCTACCGGAGTGTTAAAAGCAATTTTCCATTCATCACCCTCCTTCACACGTAACAAATTGTATGCCCCCTGGAGATCAATTTTGGCGAACCACTAGGCTCCCACTAACTGGTTAAACAAGTCAGGAATTAACGGCAATGGGTAGGAATTGAATACGGTAATCTTATTAATTTCACGAAAATCCAGACATGGACGTAAACCGCCGTCCTTTTTTTTAACAAAGATGAATCCAACTGCCACAGGCGACTTAGAAGGTCTAATGTGACCAGCAGCCAGGCTAGTCTGTATGTACTCCTCCAAGGCCTTTCTTTCAGGGATAGTCAGATTAAACAAGCGACTTTTGGGAAGAGTAGCACCCGGAACAAACTCAATGGCGCAATCATAATCCCTATGAGGAGGTAAAACTTGCGACTCCTCCTCCGAAAAAACCCTCCAAAAATCTTGAATAGGTACCGGTAATTCCCCTTTTTCCACAGCCGCAATGTGACCATTACAACATTTATCATAGCACTTCGGACTCCAAGACTTAATCACATTCGTAGACCAGTCCAATAAAGGATTGTGCAGTCTTAACCAAGGCAATCCTAGAACAACTGGAGAGGGCAAATTATCCAAAACAACCAAGTCCAAAATTTCTTGGTGAACTCCATTGATAGTGAGGGGAAATGCCACAGTCTTGTGAGTAATACATTTCAAAGGAGTGTTATCAATTGCAACCACAGAAATAGGTGATGACAAAGGTTTGGATTTCAATTTAAGATTTTCCAAAAACCCTTTATCAATCACATTAAGTGTTGAACCACAATCCACAAATACCTGAAATTCAATCAAATCTCCCTGCAGAGTAGTACTCCCAGAAAGAAATACTCCTGCAGAGCATAAACAAACTATACGGGCGTAACTGACCTTTTTTTTTTCTTTACTTAAACGACGCTCACAATACTTAATCAAATGGTCAGCTTTACCACAATAAAGACACAATCCCTCAGCGAATCTCCGATCTCTTTCTTGGGAGCGGAGTGACATCCCCCCAACCTTCATCGGTTCCCCGCCGTCAGAGCAGATTTTCTGGGGACTAGGACCTGACATTACAGGAGTCTTTACCTCATTGAGCCTGCACCTCAGTCTCGTGTCTATACGAACAGCTAACTGCATAGCTTCCTGCAGAGTCTCAGGTGCAGGGAATGCAATTAGCAAATCCTTAACCCTTTCACTCAGACCAGCAAGAAATAAACATCTCAGCGCCAAATCATTCCACTTAACTTCTGAAGCCCATCTCCTGAAGTGTGTGCAATAATTTTCAACATCATCTGACCCCTGATTCAAATGTCTAAGTTCTGATTCAGCATATGAGATTCGATCAGGATCGTCATATAATAGCCCCATAGCAGAAAAAAATTCTTCAACAGACCTTAAACATGGATCATTAGGCTGGAGAGAAAAGGCCCACCCCTGTGGTTCATTGCGCAAAAGTGACATAATAAAGCCAATGCGCTGTGATTCATTCCCAGAGGACCTTGGTCTCAAACAAAAATATAACAAACAAGCATTTTTAAAAGAAAAAAAATCTTGCTGTTTACCATAAAAAACATCAGGCAGACCTACCTTGGGTTCGACAAAATGCTCTCCAGGACAGCTACTCACGTGTTGCTGAAGCTCGGCCACCTCCTGAGACAATCCCTGCAGGCGTTGAGCCAAATCCTGGACGGAAACCATACTGATCCCCGAATTTCTTTCCTTTTAGTTTTTTTGGGCTGGACTTACTGTTATGATCTGCAACATAAACTAAGGAAAGATAGGGGAAAGCTGTCCCTACAGTAAGACTAAGCTGAATCCCTACGATGTAGCGGGCTGCCTGTCCTAGTGAACAGACCCGCCTTAGTCCTCGGCTAGTCTGAACGAAGACCTATAGAATTAAGGGGAGGGGTCCCTAAAAGAACTAAGGACTGGGACAACAAAGGGACACCTCCTAAACAGAAGTTGTTGCAGAACACAAAAAGACAAACTGACAAAAAGTACTAGAGGTCCCAGAGGACCAAGCGAACTTGACAGAGAAAGGCACAGAAGCACCAGGCTAGAGAAACAGTAGAACACTGAAGTCCAGCACAGCCAGAAGGGCGGAGCTGGAATATAAAGGCAGATGGTCACATGACCGCAAACTACAAGATAGAAAAAACAAACAGGAGGGTTCTAACACCTGCGGCCTGATCCCTCTGACACCTGGCAGATTCGGGGCATACGGGTGCCGTCCTGCACTCACCGTACCCCCTGGGATCCCTTCTGTAAAATGGAGCCTTTCTCCTCTGCTCCCCTCCTGGGCCTCCATTACTAGGCCCCACACATGGAGCAGAGCTCCTGAAGAGACTCTGCTCCCCTCCTCTCCTTTCACTGACTTCTCTGTCTCACTGTCCTGTCCTGCCACCCTAAGATGGCTTCCCTTTATGTACCTCCTATAATGATGCTCCCCTACTCTACATCCTCCACCCACACCCACTACTGGTTCCCCCTCTCTTTGGTTCCCCCCACTCCAGCCAGGGACAGGGCTCAGCAGGAACACAATGCATCTTGCCCTTCTTGCCAGCCTGGAGTAGTGTAATGTTGAATGCGGGTGTTGGGGTTCCAGGCAGCACTCCCTCCTTACCTGAGAGAAGGAGACACCACACCTCTGGGTGAGGTGCAGTACCTCTGTAGCGACTGAACCCTCAGGGGCACCACAAAAGGAGTTAAGGGGGCAGAGGAGCATCACAGGCTCACCCCAAGACATAATCCGGACACCGGGTCCGCGCCTACACGGTCCTCTATACCCAGTAGAGACAACCGGCATACCAGGAGGCTTCCAGACCCCTGGTCATCCTGAAGCTACCAGCAATAACAGGACTAGGAACCACGAAGACCCCGGCTTCCAGGGATAGTGGTTGCCAAAGAAAGGTCCTACTACCAAGCGGTCAGGTGAGAGCGCACAGAAGCTAGGCCAAGTTCCAGGCTTGCTAGAAGCTTAGAGAGAGGGAGACAAGGATCAGGAGGCCTTATACCCGCTCACTGGGGAGAAGTCCTGAAGTGCACACTTCCTAGCAAGTACCCTGGACCATACCTGTCGTTACACCAGTAAAGGTACTGAAGCAAACCCCCTGTGTGCGTGTCCGTCATTCCCCTTGACCTGGCCATCTCTCACCTGCATCCCTTCCATCAACTCTGCCCCGGGGGTCCGCTCCGCCTGTGGGGAGCAGAAACATCCCAGCTGCCATTTCATCACCCCCGGAGGTTTGCAGCAGCGCCGGTAACCATTACCGGAAACCACAGGTGGCGTCACGAAACAAACCATACACTAAAAATCCCTTTTTCAAGAGAGACCCCAGACTACGGGCCCGGGAGCTGACTGCCGTGACATCCTAAGCAAGGTAAAAGGCCCGGGTACCGAGTCCCCTATATCCCCCTGAGTGACACAGGAGCAGTAGTGTAATGTGTGACACCGCTTCATTCACTTCTATGGGAGCAGTGGTGTAATGTATGACACAGCTCTGTCTACTTCTATGGGAGCAGTAGTGTAATGTGTGATCCCACTCCATCCACTTCTATGGGAGCAGTAGTGTAATGTGTGACCCCTCTCCATTCACTGCTAAGGGAGCAGTCGAGTTATGTGTGACCCCGCTCCGTCCACTTCTATGGGAGCTGTAGTGTAATGTGTGACCCCGCTACATTCACTTCTATGGGAGCAGTGGTGTAATGTGTGACACTGCTTCGTCCACTACTATGGGAGCAGTGGTGTAATGTGTGACCCCGCTCCGTCCACTTCTATGGGAGCAGTGGTGTAATGTGTGACACCGCTCCATCCACTTCTATGGGAGCCGTAGTGTAATGTGTGACACTGCTTCGTCCACTTCTATGGGAACAGTGGTGTAATGTGTGACCCTGGTCTGTCCACTTCTATGGGAGCAGTGGTGTAATGTGTGACCCCGCTTCGTCCTCTTCTATGGGAGCAGTAGTGTAATGTGTGACCTCACTCCCTCCACTTCTATAAGAGCAGTGTTGTAATGTGTAACCCCGCTCTGTCTACTTCTATGGGAGCAGTGGTGTAATGTGTGACCCAGCTCCTTCCACTTCTGTGGGAGCAGAAAGGAGAGGGTCTGCTATACAGTTATAGGGTACTAGATGGTGGCCCGATTCTAACGCATCGGGTATTCTAGAATAAATCGCTGATCTGTCGCGGCCGGCAACCGCGACTAATCAGCAAAACGGTGTTTAAATTTGGCGGCAATATCGGTGATTGGTCACGGGTGGCGGCCGCGACCAATCAGCGAACTGTGTTAGTGAGGACCAGAGAACTTGTTTAAATTTGGCGATAAAATCGACCAATCAGCAGAGCGTTGTTTAAATTTGGCAGCAATCTCGCTGATGGGTCTTGGCCGGCTGGCGGCCGGGACCAATGAGCAGAGCGGTGTTTAAATTTGGCGCCAAAATCGCTGATTGGTTGCGGTTGCTGGCGGCCGCGACCAATCAGCACAGCGGTGTTTACATTTGGCGCCAATCTCACTGATTGGTCGCGGTCGGCCGGCGGCCGCGACCAATCAGCAGAGCGGTGTTTAAATTTAGCGCCAATCTCGCTGATTGGTCGCAGTCGGCCACCGCGACCAATCAGCAGAGCGGCGTTTAAATTTGCAGCCTATATCGCTGATTGGTCGCGGCCGGCCACCGCGACCAATGAGCAGAGCGGCGTTTAAATTTGCCGGCCATCTCGCTGATTGGTCGCGGCCGGCCACCACGACCAATCAGCACAGCGGCGTCTAAATTTGCAGCCGATATCGCTGATTGGTCGCGGTGGCCGGCCGCGATTAATCAGCAGAGCGGCGTTTAAATTTGCCGGCCATCTCGCTGATTGGTCGCGGTGGCCGGCTGCGACCAATCAGCAGAGCGGCGTTTAATTTTGCCACCCATCTCGCTGATTGGTCGCGGACGGCCACCGCGACCAATCAGCAGAGCGGCGTTTAAATTTGCCGCCCATCTCGCTGATTGGTCGCGGCCGGCCACCGCGACCAATGAGCAGAGCGGCGTTTAAATTTGCCGCCCATTTCGCTGATTGGTCGCGGCCGGCCACCGCGACCAATCAGCAGAGCGGCGTTTAAATTTGCCGCCCATCTCGCTGATTGGTCGCGGACGGCCACCGCGACCAATCAGCAGAGCGGCGTTTAAATTTGCCGCCCATCTCGCTGATTGGTCGCGGTCGGCCGGCCACCGCGACCAATCAGCAGAGCGGCGTTTAAATTTGCCGCCCATCTCGCTGATTGGTCGCGGTGGCCAGCCGCTACCAATCAGCAGAGCGGCGTTTAAATTTGCCGCTCATCTCGCTGATTGGTCGCGGACGGCCACCACGACCAATCAGCAGAGCGGCGTTTAAATTTGCCGCCCATCTCGGTGATTGGTTGCGGTCGGTCGGCCACCGCGACCATTCAGCAGAGCGGTGTTTAAATTTGCCGCCCATCTCGCTGATTGGTCGCGGTGGCCGGCCGCTACCAATCAGCAGAGCGGCGTTTAAATTTGCCGCCCATCTCGCTGATTGGTCGCGGCCGGCCACCACGACCAATCAGCAGAGCGGCGTTTAAATTTGCTGCCCATCTCGCTGATTGGTCGCGGTCGGCCGGCCACCGCGACCAATCAGCAGAGCAGCGTTTAAATTTGCCGCCCATCTCGTTGATTGGTTGCGGTCGGCCGGTCACCGCAACCAATCAGCAGAGCGGCGTTTAAATTTGCCGCCCATCTCGCTCATTGGTAGCGGTGGCCGGCCGCGATTAATCAGCAGAGTGGCGTTTAAATTTGCCGCCCATCTCGCTGATTGGTCGCGGCCGGCCACCGCAACCAATCAGCGTCGTATTAGTGTGGGCCCGGGAGCGGCACTGCTTGTGCGGCTCCGTATTAGTGAGGACCGGAGAGCGGCGCTGCCTGTGCGGCTCCTTCTGCTGCGAGAAGCCGGGAGATGAGCGGCTGCTCGCAGCAGAAGCATCCCGACCGGCGGCGCAGCTCCCCGGTCCTCCGTTCACACTTGCTGTCGGGAGATCAGCGGGCCAAGCCGCTGATCTTCCGACGTTAGCCACATGGAGGTCAGCGGCGCCGGTCGGGGTAGTTGTGCTGCTAGCGCCGCTCATCTCCCAGCTGCATCGCCGCTGACCTCCGTCCGGCAGATGAGCCGCTAACGGCCGCCATCTTTTTTCAGAAATCCCGCGGCGCTGATTGGCCGCTGCCAGACCAATGAGCGACGCGGGATTTCCAGGACAGACAGACAGACAGATGGGATAAAACGATTATATATATAGATGCAGTGAGTCCAACGGCTGACCAATTTTAGGAAAAACCCCACTAAGAATTTAAAGACACATAGAGCAGGGCCACAGTAACAAGCTACGACATGGTCCCATTAGAAAGGAGAGAGTCTGCTATACAGTTATAGGGTATGCAGTTAGTCCAACGGCTGACCAATTTTAGGAAAAACCCCACTAAGAATTTAAAGACACATAGAGCAGGGCCACAGTAACAAGGTACGACATGTTCCCATTAGAAAGGAGAGGGTCAGCTATACAGTTATAGGGTATGCACTGAGTCCAACGGCTGACCAATTTTAGGAAAAACTCCACTAAGAATTTAAAGACACATAGAGCAGGGCCACAGTAACGACAAATTCCCATTAGAAAGGAGAGAGTCTCCCATAGTGTTGGCCTATGCAGTGAATGCAAGGGCTGGCAAAAATTTGGAGGCACTTCAATGCCCCTTGGAAGAGACGTGGAGGAGGGCCTCATAAAAAAATGTTCCCATTAGAAAGGAGCGGGCCTCCTATACTTGTAATGCCCATGCACTAAGTGTATGGGCTGACAAACATTTGCCCTTGGGGGTTATACATAAACATACTCTATAAAAAAAAATTTTACTGGTGTAGTGAGCTGGCAGGCTGTGGCTGTTCTGTGATAATTGAGATAGAGCCTGTGACAGAAATGATAACGCAGGATGGTGTTGCCACCTTGTGGCCAGAGGTTGCACCTGCGCAGGATGTGATGACAGAGGAAAAGACTGAGTCTCCTGTGTCCCTCCCTGGAGAGTCACGTGAGCAAAGTGAAAGTGGAAAAAAAGCGCGCGGAGAGTCTGAGGTAGTCTGTGAAAAGAACCAGGACGGTGTGCAGGTCCTCGTGTGTGCCGTAGAGGATACTCTCAACGTGGTTTCTGTTATCTGACACGTTATCCTCAGAGTTTTCCCCAGCTTCCGCACTGCTGAAGGATTCAGCTGTTACACTCCCCACTACTGGAATGTGAACCACATAAGGGAATCTACAAGAGCTACTACCCGGATCAGAGAGACTGTAAGCGGGACCTCTGGCGAGAGGCCGAAGTATTCCTTCCTTTCAGCGAAGTCTGCTGTTCCTAAGTTCTTCGGCTGGGACGCCTTCCTGCAAAGACAGACAGGCCTGCGACGGGGGACACATCCTTCTGGAGTAAAGGACTGGTAACGTGTGAGTAGGGACAGTGAGGGTCAGCTTATAAGTGCACGTTATTGCTGTGAACATTTACGGTTGTCATTTATTGTGTTCTGCTGTGTTAAAAATGTATACAAGTAAAGATACGGTTATCAAGGTAGAGTCTGTGTGTGGGGATCTTGCTGGTCCAGATCATGGATATCAATGCGCGGCCTTGCCCGCGGTCACTTCACTGGTATCATAAACACCCTTTAAAAAATGGGTGTTGTATCACGGACCATGGTCACCCTGGTGTTATGGTTATGGAGGATGAGGAGAAGAAGGAGGACAAGAGCAAATAGCCAAAATCAGGAAGCGTATATGACGCGCCCCCTGGGTCGCGCGTGTGTGGGGATATCCGGAACCGGACCCGTTGCGGATGCTGGGGGTTTTAGTCCTCGTGTGGCGAGGACCCGGTCCCGTGGCTCAGGGTGGTCAACTCAAAAGGCAGTCTATATTTGTGGTTTTTATGATATTAAATGTCCGACTACGTCACTCGTGGATTGCGGTCAGGATGCAGAGCAGACCACTGAGGCTGGTGTTGTGGGTGCAGCAGAGTGTAGTACAACTCCCCACGGGAGGAGTGTAGCCTCAGGGCAGTGTATGCGGAGGATGGGGGTGATGGTGCAGGAGTAGTAGTGACGACACAGAGTCAGTGATGCAGTCCAGGGTCTTTACTCACAGTTCTTATTATCCAGACCACTTCTGCAGGTAACGGCTGCCCACGTCGTACTGTGCTCACCAGGTGAGGGGCTCGGCCGACTCCCACGTATCTCCGGAGTGTTTCACAGGACTTCCTTTGTGTGTCCTTTCTCTGGCCTGTCATACCCCGCCAGTGACCTCGCTTCTGTCTGGCTGCCTCGGGCCTTCTCTTGGTAAACTTGGCGCCAGTTTCCCTGACCCTATATGGTGCCTTCCTAGCGGGTGTAGCGAGGGGCTGCGCCACATAAAATGTCACAGCCTCCGGTTTCTAGCAGAGGGTAGTTCCCCGCCTCCACTAGTTTCGGGGACCGGTCTCCCCCTTTGGCCTGACCCTTCTACGCAGGTAGATTCGGGCGTGCGGTGGTGACTCGCCGGTCCACACCCCTGGGGTCCCTTCTTTCCTTGTTCCTGGAGCCTCCTCCGCTCCTCTTCCTTCCTTCTCCTTCCTTCAGGCTCCGGCCTCTCCCTTAGGCCTGCCTGCGGAGCAGAGCCCATGCAGAGCCTCTGCTCCCACCTCCTGCTCCCTCTTCTTCTGCCTGACTGAACTCAACGCTGATCTAAGATGGTGCCCACCTTTTATACCTGCCTCTATGTGCACCCAGGAACTGCTTCCTCCCTGCTCCTGCACTACAGGGTTCCCCCTTCCTCGGTGTTCCCTCCCCACACTCCAGCCAGGGACAGGGACTGTCGTGCTCTACTTGCAGCATATTGGTCGCCCTGCCCCCCCCCCGGAAATGTGGTGTAATGCATGCAGGTGTCAGGGTCCTGATCCACACTCCATCCTTACCTGAGAGTGAGATATCGCACATCTGGCTGAGATGCAATACCTCTGTAGCAACCGAGCCCTCTGGGTGCTACATTCCCCCCTGGTAAATCACAGCACGTCCACGGGCTGGAACAGAGCAAAAGACAGGGTACATTAGGACATGCAAAATTTTATACAACTTCCCTTTATGGGAAGCATTTTCTCTTTTCAACATTATAAGTGCACTTTTAATATCACGGGAACTCTTTTATCGAACATCATGTAAAGCATCATACAAAGCATTTCGGTATATAAAACTTTTCATGTAAAACATTTTCAAGTGGACTCTCTTGTACTAGCCATGGTGCAACTTGCGACCAGGTGTCCATTTTTCAATAATGTGCAAACTTGGCAAAACTTTTGAACATGAGGGACCCGTTCGTAAACCCTCAACGAAGGCCCTGGGGTGGCTGCAGGGCAAAGTTGATCCTGATGCTGGACCTCGTCTTCAGCCACCTCTAACGGGTTTTTGTTCTGAGGTCAGTTGTTGTAGTTTATTATAAAACCAGTAGGGGGCACTTTAAGAAGTGCAATTATTTACAAAGTTGACCGCTCCCAGTCCTCGGCCGGATAGTTCACAAAAGGTTGGCTGCTCCCAGTCCTCAGCCGGTTCACTCACAGACCCTTTTCGGGTAACTTTTAACAGACACTCAAACTTTTGCAACAACCCTTAACCGGGTAAACTTTTCTGTAATTCGGAAAACTTCTCATACTCCCGAAGACGGCATGTCCTTGAACTTTTTACCCAGGCGGGTAACTATTTACAGTAGGTTGTCGCCCATTAGTAGCGATGTCCTTGTAGACTCTCCTCCTCCTCGCCATACTCTTCAGACCCGTCCGGGTCCTCTGGATAGCAGTGCTCACAGTAGTGCTCTTTCTCTACCCTCTGGACATTGAGGGCATACCACCCTCGCAGGCCTCGATGTCGGGAGTATGTTACCCGATCTCCCGGGATAAGCAGTTCTGGCAGGGGAACCAGGGACGGTGCAGCGCCAGCTGCGTCCGGGACAGGGATACCACTCCTACCTGCTCCCGCGACCGCTTCAGCTCTGCCTATCACCTTCCGATCCATGAGAAGCTTCGCCGGGGCTTGGGCGCCGCCGATCACTTGCAGCGCCGCCCCCGGTGTACACGGCATGGAGAACGGCATTACCGTGCCAATGGACGCGCCTGCGGCTGAAGTTCCCTCCATCTTGGGTGTCTTCCTCCCCCTTGGTGAACCGTGGCCTACCTTCTCTTCTTTCTCCTCCGTAGGCCGCAGCTCCGCAGGCGATGGTCTGCGTTGAGGACCTGGCGTCGCACGCTGCTGACGTCAGCGCTCGCTGGGCTCCTTTCAGGACCTTGCGCAGCGTCCGTGCGTAAGGCGGGGCTCCAGATCTCGCGCGCTTTCGGCGTCCACGCCCCTCTTCTCCCCGCGTGGCGTCCCGAAGATGGCGCCCAATGGCGGGAAAACAACTGCGGATGGCGGGAAAACTTTACCACGGTAAATATCTCAGTCTCTAAAGGCGTGCAGTACCCGGTGGTAGCGGGCACGAAATCCTGCCGACTACGCCAAACGCTGCCGCGCCCCCTGGGCCACGCGTGTGTGGGGATATCCAGAACCGGACCCGTTGCGGATGCTGGAGGTTGTAGTCCTCGTGTGGCGGGGTCCCGGTCCCGTGGCTCAGGGTGGTCAACTCAAATGGCAGTCTATTTGTGTGGTTTTTATGATATTAAATGTCCGACTATGCCACCCGTGAATTGGAGTCAGGATGAACCGCCGCTGCAGAGCAGACCACTGAGGCTGGTGTTGTGGGTGCAGCAGAGTGTAGTACAACTCCCCACGGGAGGAGTGTAGCCTCAGGGCAGTGTATGCGGAGGATGGGGGTGATGGTGCAGGAGTAGCAGTGACGATACAGAGTCAGTGATGCAGTCCAGGATCTTTACTCACAGTTCTTATTATCCAGACCACTTCTGAAGGTAACGGCTGCCCACGTCGTACTGTGCTCACCAGGTGAGGGGCTCGGCCGACTCCCAGGTATCTCTGGAGTGTTTCACAGGACCCCCTTTGTGTGTTCTTTCTCTGGCCTGTCATACCCCGCCAGTGACCTCGCTTCTGTCCGGTTGCCTCGGGCCTTCTCTTGGTAAACTTGGCGCCAGTTTCCCTGACCCTATATAGTGCCTTCCTAGCGGGTGTAGCGAGGGGCTGCGCCACATAAAATATCACAGCCTCCGGTTTCTAGCTGAAGGTAGTTTCCCGCCTCCACTAGTTTCGGGGACCGGTCTCCCACTTTTGCCTGACCCTTCTACGCAGGTGGATTCGGGCGTGCGGTGGCGACTCGCCGGTCCTGGGGTCCCTTCTTACCTTGTTCCTGGAGCCTCCTCCGCTCCTCTTCCATCCTTCTCCTTCTTCCAGGCTCTGGCCTCTCCCTTAGGCCTGCCTGCGGAGCAGAGCCCATGCCGAGCCTCTGCTCCTGACTAGCCCAGGGGAATGTGGATGACTCGGTACCCGGGCCTTTGCCTTGGGGATGTCGCGGTGGTCGGCTTCCGGGCCCGTACCCTGGGGTCGCTCCTTTAAAAAGGGTTGATATTTATTAATTCTTATAAAAGTTCGTGACGCCACCTGTGGCTTCTGGTGAGGATCACCAGCGCTGCGCAGTCCACTGAGGTCGGTGATAAGGCAGCTCGATGGTATGGCTCCCCACAGGTGGAGCTAGGCCTCAGGGCAGTGTATGAAGGAGAATGCAGGACAGACGAGACCCAGCCAGGTCAGAGCAAGAACAGGGACAGACACGATAGTCACTTCAGTACCTTTTACTGATGGAAATTCAGGCACGTCCCGCAGCACTGTAGGGTGAAGGGTGCATATCAGGATCCTCCCCAATGAGCGGGTTTTGGGCCTCCTGTTTCTTGCTTCTGCGTAGTAAGTTTCTGACCTGCCTGGAGCTAGGCCTAACTTTGTCTCTGTCCTGCGCTGGCTGACTTTGTGGTAGGGCCTTTTCTTGAATTACACGCTCCCGACTTACGGGGCCTATGTGTCTCCTGGCTCTGGTACGTATCAGCACTTTAGCGATCCTGGGACTTGTAGTTCTCCAGGGATTCCGGTTATATCCTACTGAGTCATAGAGATCCCGGTAAACTTCGGACCCGGTGTCCGTTAACCGCTTCGGGGTGAGCCAGTTAAGCTCCTCTGCCCCCTATGTACTAACTCTCCACCCGCCTTCGGCCTACTCGGGCCCTCACTAGGCTATACACACTAACGGCAGCTTGACGCGCTTCACCAATCTTATGGCGCCGGCATACCTAAAGCTCACCTCTCTGAGCTACACGGAGTCTTGATCTGGATAAGCTCCACTGAAGGATAGCAATTGCAGGAGCTGGAACAGGCTTTTGTCCTCTGAGGTAACTCTTCTCAGACTGCACTGGACTCACTGCTAAACCAGACTCTGACTAACTGCTGCCTGGCTCCACCTTCCCTATTTATCTATCCCTAACGGGCTCCCTCTGGTGGTCTGAGGTTGAAGGTGAAGATGTGTGAATGGTTATGGGGGCCTCTTGTGGAGGAATCCATCAGTGCACTCTTCCAGGATCTGTGATACCAAGTGCAGCTGGGCGTCACATTCCCCCCTAGTTAAACTCAGCACTCCCGGGCTGAAGTACATTTTCTAAAACAACAACAATAAGAAACATGAACAATACAAAAACAATCTTCCCTTTATGGGAGGCACGAATCTTAAACGTTGCATAACAATAACAATACAAAGTGTCCTCAGAATCCAAGTCTCCTATGGTGAGGTTCCTAGCAAAGATGTCCATCTCACAGGGTAGAATACTTGGTGGTTTTTGAGGGACCTGTCCTAAACCCCCAACGTAGGCCCTGGGGTGGCTGCAGGGCATGAAGATCCCGAGTTGGACCTCCAAGAGAGCCACTCCAGACAGGTTTTTCTTCTGAGATCACCTAAAGGGGGCACTCCAGGGAGTGCAATTATATACAAGAGCAGTTTTTGGGCTGCACACAGTCCTCAGCCACGAAGTTCATAGGTAAGTAGCAAAGAGATTAATAAGGTGAAGCACAAATTGATAAGCATATGCACAAAAATAAACAATTAATTCAGTTCATTACAATTCAATACACAATACCCCAGGGGTAACTATCTACACTTGTCAGCAGTTTTATTCAGTGTACCTGACAGGGGTTTTACTTCTCTTGTTACGTGCTGATCTGCGCAGTACTGGTATGTGTGAAGCACTTGTAGGTGCACTACTTCCCAATGTGTCAGTAATAGGTGTGGAGGGGCTATATGACTGTATTGACCTCACTACTGGACTAGCTAGCATACCATTGGCTGGGCCTTCTTGCTCTGTTCCTACCGGGGATCCTTCATCCGGGGGTTCTGCTTGAGCAGGCACTTCTGCAGCACTTATAGGTTCCTCTTGCTGTGGGTAGAAGGTAATTACAGGGATGACTACTGCTTCTCCTAGTTGGGGGTTTAGGACAGGTCCCTCAAAAACCACCAAGTACTCTACCCTGTGAGATGGACATCCTTGCTAGGAACCTCACCATAGGAGACTTGGATTCTGAGGACACTTTGTATTGTTATTGTTATGCAACGTTTAAGATTCGTGCCTCCCATAAAGGGAAGATTGTTTTTGTATTGTTCATGTTTCTTATTGTTGTTGTTTTATAAAATGTACTTCAGCCCGGGAGTGCTGAGTTTAACTAGGAGGGAATGTGATGCCCAGCTGCGCTTGTTATCACAGATCCTGGAAGAGTGCACTGATGGATTCCTCCACAAGAGGCCCCCATAACCATTCACACATCTTCACCTTCCACCTCAGACCACCAGAGGGAGCCCATTAGGGATAGATGAATAGGGAAGGAGGAGCCAGGCAGCAGTTAGTCAGAGTCTGGTTTAGCAGTGAGTCCAGTGCAGTCTGAGAAGAGTTACCTCAGAGGACAAAAGCCTGTTCCAGCTCCTGCAATTGCTATCCTTCAGTGCAGCTTATCCAGATCAAGACTCCGTGTAGCTCAGAGAGGTGAGCTTTAGGTGTGCCGGCGCCATAAGATCGGTGAAGTGCGGCAAGCTGCCGTTAGTGTGTATAGCCTAGTGAGGGCCCGAGTAGGCCGAAGGCGGGTGGAGAGTTAGTACATAGGGGGCAGAGGAGCTTAACTGGCTCACCCCAAAGAGGTTACCGGACAGCGGGTCCGAAGTTTACCGGGATCTCTATGACCCAGTAAGATATAGTCGGAATCCCTGGAGAACTACAAGTCCCAGGATCGCTAAAGGTACCGTCCCAATTTAGGGTCACCTTGTCGCTGGTGGGACGGCTTGTATACTTTTTTTGATCAAAAATAGTTCACTAAGTACCCTATATGTCATATGCAACTTTGCTTTACATTTATATATAATGATGGTAGGGTATGAGAGATATTTTTTGTCTTTTGTAGGTTTTCATTCTGACTAACTGCTGCCTGGCTCCACCTTCCCTATTTATCTATCCCTAACAGGCTCCCTCTGGTGGTCTGAGGTGGAAGGTGAAGATGTGTGAATGGTTATGGGGGCCTCTTGTGGAGGAATCCATCAGTGCACTCTTCCAGGATCTGTGATACCAAGCGCAGCTGAGCGTCACACTCCCACCTCCTGCTCCCTCTTCTTCTGTCTGACTGAACTAAACACTGATCTAAGATGGTGCCCACCTTTTATACCTCCCTCTAGGTGCACCCAGGAACTGCTTCCTCCCTGCTCCTGCACTACAGGGTTCCCCCTTCCTCGGTGTTTCCTCCCCCCACTCCAGCCAGGAACAGGGACTGTCGTGCTCTACTTGCAGCATATCGGTCCCCCTGCCCCCCCCGGAAATGTGGTGTAATGCATGCAGGTGTCAGGGTCCTGATCCACACTCCATCCTTACCTGAGAGTGAGATATCGCACATCTGGCTGAGATGCAATACCTCTGTAGCAACCGAGCCCTCGGGGTGCTACATATACCCATGTGTGGGTGTGAAAAGGTGCATGGGAATACACCTCCCAAGAAAAGACACTGGATTTGAGTTTATGTTACGCTGCTATCATTCGGTGGTGTTGAGAAGTCTGGCCCAATCCAGCCTTTGTTCATTTTTATAAGAGTCAGCCTGTCAGCATTTTCAGTTGACAGGAGGGTGCGCTTATCAGTTATAATTCCATCAGCGGCACTAAAAACCCGCTCTGATAAAATGCTGGCGGCAGGGCAGGCCAGGACCTCTAAGGCATAGAGAGCCAGTTCATTCTACGTATCCAGCTTGGATACCCAATAACTATAAGGCACAGCGGAATCACGGAGGACGTTGGTACGATCGGCAAGGTACTCCCTCAGCATCTTCCCAAACTTTGCACTCCTTGTGAGAGTACCCCGCGCCTCAGGGCCTGTGCGATGGGAGAGTCTGAGAAAACTCTCCCAGAACTTTGACAGTGTTCCCCTGCCTCTGTTGGATTGAAGTTGTGTCTCTCTCGCCTGTACGCCTTGGTTGTCCAACGAAGTGTGCCCTCTGCCGCCAGCGTTTTCAGATGGAAATTTTTTTAATAGTTCCACAACAAGGGCCTTCTGGTACTGCCCCATTTTTGTAGACCTGCTCGCCTCAGGAATAAGAGATATAAATTTCTCCTTGTAGCGTGGGTCTAGAAGTGTCACCAACCAGTTATGACTGTCACTCAAAATTTTGAGAATGCAAGGGTCATGGGAAAGGCAACGTAACATAAACTCGGCCATGCGTGCCAGACTACTAACAGGCAAGACTTCCTTGTCCTCACCAAGAGGATGACTGACCATTCTCTCCTCCTCCTCCTCCTCTCTATCCTCTGGCCATCCATGCTGAACAGATGGTATGACGGCTGTGCTTGTAGTACCCTCTATAGTGCATGAAACTAGCTCCTGTCCTTCCTCCTCCTCCTCCTCTTCCTCATTGTCACCCAATGCACGTTGGGATGAGATGAGGTTTGGCTGTCTGTAATCACCCTGTATGGTTCCTTGCTCCATCTCATCGTGCTACGCCTGCACTGCATCCTCTTTGATTGTGAGCAGAGAGCATTTCAGAAGACAGAGAAGCGGGATGGTGACGCTAATCATCTTTGTGGAGTCCTCAAAGTTTTGGAGGATGGTACATATGTCTGACATCCATGTCCACTCCTGAGGTCTTATGTGTGGAGTCTGAACTGAATACCGACGGCCTTGTTGATGCTGGTACTCAACAACTGCTCTCTTCTGCTCACAAATCCTTCCCAACATCTGCAGTGTATATTTCCAACGCGTGGACACATCACACACCAGTCAGTGAGCCGGAAGCTCAAATGCTGCTTAAGCACGACAAGGGCGGCGGAAGCTGTAGCTGTCTTTCTAAAATGGGCATACAGGAGGCGTACTTTGACAAGCAGATGTGGCAGCTCCAGATAGGATTTGAGAAATCACTGAAACACAAGGTTAAGCACATGTGCCAGGCATGGTACTTGTGTGAGCTCGCCTCGCCTCAGAGCCGCCACCAGGTTCCAGCCATTGCCACACACGACCATGCCTGGCTGTAGGGTCAGCAATGTGAGCCACAGATCTGCCTGCTCTTTCAGAGCTGTCCACAACTCTTCAGCATTGTGCGGTTTGTCACCTAAGCATATTAGCTTCAACACAGCCTGTTGCCGCTTGGCCGAGGCAGTGCTGCAGTGCTTCCAGCTTGTGACAGATGTGGTCATTTCGGAGATGGAGGCTGAAGAGGGGGAGAAGGCTGAGGAGGATGAGGTGCAGGAGTTGTAGACTGTGGGGCAACCCTGATTGACCTAGGGCCTGTGATCCTTGGTGTCGGGAGGACGTGTTCCAATCCAAGGTCCCACTGGGTCCCGGATTCCACTATGTTAACCCAGTGTGCCATCAGCGAGATGTACCGTCCCTGCCCACAAGCACTAGTCCACATGTCTGTGGTTAGGTGGACTTTCCCGGTAACTGCATTGTTGAGGGCACGGCTAACGTTTTGGGACACCTTCTTGTGTAATGCGAGGACGGCACACAGGGAGAAATAGTGGCGGCTGGGAACAAGTACCGAGAAATGGCCGCCACCATCAGGTTGCGGAATGCTTCCGTCTCCACGAACCTAAAAGGCAACATTTCTAGTGCAAGCAGTCGTGAAATGTGGGAATTTAGTAGTGTGGCCTGTAGGGCGTTGGCTGCGCATTTGCGCTTGCGTTCCAAGGACTGGGGTAAGGACGTGGACGTGCTTCCTGATGCTGCTACTTGAGAGTGTGCAATGACAGGTGCAGGGCAGGAGGCATCTTTGCATGCACCATGGGCAGGGGATTAGCTTGCATGCACAACAGCGGAAGAAGCAATGGTGCAACCCGCAGACACTGTTCCTGGACCCTAGGGTTCGGCGCACAAAGTCAGGTGCTTTGCTGCCATGTGCCTGATCATGCTGGTGATGGTCAGGCTGGTTGTTTTGCCACCCCTGCTGATGCTGGCCTGGCAGGTGGTGCAAATGGCTTTTTTGGGGTTATCGGCAGAGTCTTTAAAAAACAACCAGACTCGGAAAGACCTAATAGTTGTACTGGAAACTTCCTTCGTGTTGGTGTTACGGGGAACGGATGCCTGCCTTCTGTCTGCGGCCACCACACTGCTTCTTCCTGCCTGTTGGGGTGCTCTGCCTCCGTCCACCTGTGTGCTGCTCTCCTCGCTCTGCCAGGTTGGGTCAGTTACTATATCATCCACCACCTCATCTTCCAATTCCGCACCCTGGTCCTCCTCCTGACTTTCTGGCAATTGTGTCTCATCATCATCCACCTCTTGTGACACTTTCCTCCGTCGCCTTCGTGTGACCGTGGCTGCTCAAATATTTGGGCATCGCTACATGCAATCTCCTCTTGCCCCGCTTCAAGTGGACCGGGCTAGAGGCCAGAATCTATAAATGGAAAAGTGAACAGCTCTTCAGAGTGTCCAAGTGTGGGATCAGTTGTCTTTGGGCACTAGGCATGGTGGGAGGTAGGAGGTTCAGGGTGAGGAATATGCGGTCCAGACTCACAGCTACAGAGACTTGACCGTGTGGAAGACAAGGTGGTGGTGGTGGCTAAGTGACTTGAAACATTATCTGCTATCCAGCCAATAACCTTTTCACACTGCTCTGTGTTCAATAGTGGTGTTCTGCGGTCCGCTATTAATTGGGACAGGAAGGTTGAGGGAGAAGATGTGGTTGTTTGTTGTGGCACAGTTTCAGCTTGCCCATGGCCTCTGCATGAACCATCACCATCACGTCCAGTTCCCCGTCCCTTGCCACATGCCTTGCCCATTTTAAATGGAGGACAATATCTTCCACACTCACTACAGATGACTGAATTTGGAGCGAACTTATATGTGATCCATGTGACAGACAAACCACAGTTTTAAATACCTGGCCTGTAGGTAACTATTTTGAACAGCAAGCTGGTGTCAATGGCTTCACTGACACACTGAGAAAAATTTTAATGGATGCCAGAAATGGCAGTATTATCAGCACAATTATATGTCATCCGTGTGACGGAGAAAACACAGTTTTAAATAACTGGATTTTTAGCTCTGTAATATGGAAAGGACCTGGCTGTATTCTGCAGTGCCAACAAGCAAATGGCTCAGAAAAACGGTGTTCTCTGGATTGCTTTTTAAGCAAATAATGAGGATTAAGATCCAAAAAAAAATTATTCCTTGCCCCTGAGACCTGGGCCTATTTCTAGAAATATCTAACAGCAGCAGCAGCAGACAGAACTGGAATGGAGCCTCTTGTGCTATGTGCACTGCAGTCTGCTATATACCCTGCCTGCCTGCCTATATATACTGCCTGCCTGATATCTCTGCAGATGGATTAGTCCTCAGAAGGACTGTTAGTTGAGATGGATATGTTTCTCTAATATAGTTTTGTACACCTACACTAACTAGAAACAAGCAAATCTCTCCCTGACGCAGCAGCACCTCTCCCTACGCTGCCTGATTCCGCAGTGACTGTGACGAGCATGGCGGCGCCAGGTCTGATATAGATCTGATGGCGCTGTGCGACTAACCAATCACTGTAATGCCACAACCAACATGGCTGCGGCATTACAGTGAGTGGCAGACAATCCCTGCATGTTCATTGGCTCTCTAAAGGGCGCCAAACATGCAGGGAGGAAACCCGAGCTCCCGCCGCGCAACCCCGGAAATACTCGGCGAGCGCGGAGCATCTCGAGCAGTGAGATGCTCGTGCGAGCACCCTGCAGTAGCAAGCATGCTCGCTCATCACTAGTCAGGGTCCATCCAATTGAACGTTTGATGGCATATCCTAATTCTGTTATAATGTGCCGCAAAATAATGGCATGACACAAAACCATAGCCACGTAACACAAATTCAGTAAGGATTGATACGTGCCTTTTGGACGTGTCAGAGAGGAGAAAAAGTGCAATGTTTGCTCTGTATGTTGATGTGTAATTTGCTCTCTTCTTCCTCCTTCTTCATGGTTTCTAGAAGTTGACTTCAGAATTCAGAGACACAATTTCCACATCTCTGGTGAGCAATATAAAAAAGAGAAGTTCCCAGACAATTTCTAATAGTGCTTTTCGGAATAGTCAGTGCAATCTTTCTTCCAAACCAGGACTAGTGTCTGCATGTGAACCTGACGCTTTATAGTGGACGTCTACTGCAGTGCTGACCCATTACTGGAGGACACAATATGGGGGCAGCGGCACTGACCCTGCTGATCTTAATTAGTGTCAGAAATGGTGAGTTACTGAACAATTTTATTTTTATTGCTTCTTTTTTTTAATTTAATTTTAATTGCTTGAAAAAAAGACTGTGGTGACCCCAATAACAATCGACTTCAAGCAGAAGTTTGAGCCGAGGCTAAGGCTACATTCACAAATCCAAGGGAATTTTGTCAAGTGTCATCCTAGTTGCATACATTTTTTTCTTATCTTATTTTAAAAACTAAAGGAGGTAGACTTTCTGAACTTTTATTTATCCATTGACTCTTAACAATGGATCAGCTAAAAATTTATGAAACTCGGATGGAACTCGGAACTACAAAGTATGTCTCCCGTTTTACATCCATGTCCAACAGATCCCTGTAAACTTTAATGGCCGAGACTGATCCGCAAAACGGATGAGTATAAGATATGCTCTGAGTCTCACAGATGGAACACATGGATCCTTTTTTTTATATAATGGATGAGTGTAAGAGCTCAGTCAGACGGCCATATAAAAAGGTCTGAGATCGGACCGCAATGCTCGGACTAGCCAGCTGCTCTATATATCCAAGCCTGACAGCTGCATAGACATAAATGAAGCTGTCATGCTAGGGTTGGGAGACCGCCGGCCAGTCCGAGCATTGTGGTCCGATCTCAGTTCAAATTTATACAGCTGTCTTAGGAGCAATTAAACTCTATGGGTCAGAGATAAAAATGGACCTCACATGGATGTGTGACATGGATGTGTGAATGTACCCTAAGGAGCAGCTGATATATTTAGTCCTAAAGCCCATTTGAAAAAGGAAGATTTCCTGATTTTAGGCATCATGACTCCAGTGTATGTCCTCAGTTCTACATACTGGAATGTACTGGATCACTAAAAAATATAATCAATCAAGTAGAAAAGGAAATTGAAAAATTGGGTCACTGTACAGAAACTGTTTCATGTACTGGTTGCCAGTCCAACTCAAAGCAATCTAATATTAACATTGGCTTTAAGAACAATTATGAAAAAGAGAGATATGAAGTATGAAAAGACGAATAATGAGGTGTTGCATGTGACAACATTTCACAAAGTACCTATAATAGAAATCAGTATGATATAAAGGATTACTGGATGACAACAGTATCAGACGGCGACAATGTTGCGATCACACATAGGTCATATTATCCCTCAAAAATTAAGATTTTATTTGTGAGTCAACCCTTAAGAATTGTCCATAGCAGCACATGATGGGCTCCAAATCAGCTTCGTAATGAGTTGTCTTCGGCTGGACCTTTGGGAAAAAACACTGGTACACTGGTAGGTCAGCCCAATTGTGGATACCGGTTTGTAGGTTCATGGCGGTAGATTCATGGTCTGCAACAGTGTTTGCCTGGTGGAAGAGTTCCTGAGGTCCACCCGTCATCTATAGAGAACATGTACACGTCCATTAGTAGTTTCATAGATATTGATAATCTTTATCGCGATCATTGTACACAGGATATATACAGAAATTGGTAAGGTTGAATAGGTTATTTGTGACTCAACCCATAAAAATAGTGATATTCTAGATTTTAGAATGTTTTTTCAATATATTCTAATAGAGTATGTGGGTGTAATAGAGCGGGGTCCTAAATTCAGCACTTACACCGCAGAACAGAGCAGATTAATAGCCAACATGCAATTTTAGATTTCTCCTGCTACATTTCTGAAGCTGGGCTCATGATTACCTTGTAGCCAGTTTGGTTTTAAGATAAAAAAAAGAAATAAAAACAAAAACAGTTCTTTATGAACTGACAACCCCCATAAAGGGATTAGCTGAGCTCTTCTGCCCCTTCATTTTAGTAATTGTCGTGGGCCTCAACATTTGTTCCCCCATCGATCAAACCTTCTGACATTTTAATTTTTAAAAAATTACAGAAAGTGCATATATTAATATTGTTCATTCCTAAAAAAATTCCAGGTTATAATAACCCAATGCATAATCACTGTTCGACTCAGTGATTATTCATTGGGTAATTTCATTGATATTTGCTTGAAAGCAACAACTGCTACAACGCGTTTCGACACAATATGGGCATCTTGCCTGCCTGATGTAGGACATTGAAACGTGTTGCACTTTTTAGATGCTTTTGCCCTTTTTTGCTTGTATAACATGCAATGTTTATTCAATTATTTATTTTCATGGGAACCTGTCATCAGCGCTAGTTCCACTCCTCCTGACAGGAGTCCATACTTTTTATACTTTTTAACATGATTTGGGAACAGAAATAAGAGACTACCATCCAGAATATCCCACCCTGAATGATCTCTATGCACAAATAGGTGGAGACCTGTCGATCAAGTTGAGTTTGAAAAGTCAATGGAATAAAATAGAACAATACTATTAGATTAATACTGATATGGAGCTGGAATTTGGGCACTGTTGGTTTTATTTGAGCTCTGTATAGATATTTTGTGGAATTGCAAGTTATGTACTGTAAGGTATTATTTTTGTAATGTGTAGCATGGACTTTCTCTCTTTCTCTAATTATTAAGGTACCGTATAGGTGTATTATTTAGATAATGTATGGCACTGATTTTGAGAACCATATATTCTAAAACTTGTTTTTAGGGACTAGTGTTTGATAAGGTTAGTTGGACCCTATATGAGAGCACACCATATGAATAGGACACCTATGGATCACCACTTAAAACATTATTCAACACACTATCAGACACAGACAGTAGAGGGCCCCTGTGCAAGAACAATATATAGGGACTTTGCGGCCCAATAGTGCATCATACTGCACAAGTCCACATGGTTTGAAGGTGGTAGTGGGTCCCCTTACCTCTTGGGCCCTTGTGCAGCCACACAGGTTGCACCAATGATATGTCCACCCCAGATCCAACATAGGGTTAACCGTGCCTTCAAAATCAAATACTGAGGTCCAGTTGTGTTGCCTTTATACATCTTCTTCAGCATGCTTCACATGCTTCAGCACCACCCTACATCTCCTCTCTCATCTCAGTCTACCACCCTACCCGTGCCCTCCGTTCTGCTAATGACCTAAGATTAACATCCTCAATAATCCAGACCTCCCACTCCCGTCTTCAAAACTTCTCACGTGCTGCACTAATTCTTTGGAATGCGCTACCCAGGAATCTTTGCTTAATCCCCAATACCCACAGTTTTAAGAGTGCCCTAAAAACGCATTTGTTTAGACTGGCCTATAAGCTCACCTACCTAACTACCCCTTTTTTCCCCCCATACAAAACTTCCTTCCAAATCAGGTCCCTCGTATCATCTGTTCACACACCCCATCACTTAGGCTATGTGCCCACGATGCAGAAATGCTCCGGATTTTTCCTGAGCATTTCTGCATCTCCCTGGCAGAAAAAAAGGCATGCGGATTTTACATGTGTGGTGCCCCTGTGGGTTCAGTCACCACACAGGTACTGCATCTCACCCAGAGGTGTGGTATCTCACTCTCAGGTAAAGACAGAGTGCTGCCCGGGACCCTAACACCTACATCCAACATTACACTACTCCAGACCGGAGGAGGGGCAAGATGCGCTGCTCCTCTGCTGAGCCCTGTCCCTGGCTGGAGTGGGGGGAACCAAAGTAGGGGGAACCATGTAGTGGGTCTGGGTGGAGGAAATAGTTCAGGGGAGCTCAGTAAGAAGCGATATAAAAGAGAGGGTGGAACATTCTAGAGGGAGTCTGAGTCTGAGGAGATTGAGTCAGAGGAACAGTTGGGAGCTGGAGCTCTGCGGGAGCTCTGCTCAGGGAAGTGTGGGCCTGAGTGAGAGAGGCCCAGGAGAAGCAGAGAAGGCATGAACGGGAGCAGAGGGAAGGCTCCAGGAGTGAAGAAGGGATCCCAGGGGTACGGGCAGTGCTGGAGGCCACCCGTACGCCCGAATCTACCAGGCGGTGAAGGGATTGAGCTGCAGAAGGGGACCGGCCCCTAACTAGTGAGAATTACAACGTTCAACTAGAAACGTAGGCTTCTACTCTTTCAGGAAGTAGTTGCCGCATCCGCACTCAAGTCGCCAAAAAGGTAACCACATAGGATCCAGGGAACTCCAGGTTGCCCAGAAAGATCTGAGGATACCTGCTTGGGACTCTGTTTGCAAGGTGCAGGGCAGGAAGGGTGAGAGCCAGTGCAGGAAGACGGCTGAGAAAGACATCTAGAACGGGGTCCTGTCAGGCACTCTTGGATTACCTGAGGGATTGCTGAACCCCTGCCCGGTGAACGCAGCACGACGTGGGAGGTTATATGCTGGCCGTTGTAACCAGGAGCAAAGAGAGAACTGTGAGTAAACCCTTTTCTTTAAAACCCCTTTTATTGACCGCCCTGGGTCACGGACCGGGTCACCGCCACTGTGACATCTCCCCTAGCAACGACCGGCCCGGCACCGAGTACCCCACGGCCCAGGGGGCGCGTCATACTTGGCGTCACGAGCAGGATATGAACCCACCCGTTATCACTGGGTATTGTGCGCCTAGAGACTGTGTTTGATACTGAATGTGGTGCCCGCCCCAGAAGAACGGGTGCCATTATGTGCGTGATCAAAGACAACAAGAAACCACCTCCCATCATGGGCCGGGTTCCAGAATGGTGCCAAAAGCGGGGCCCGCCCCGAGCAACAGTGGCCATGTATGTAGATGTGTCCATAAAGGTGGGGGGCCGCCCCTCGGTGTGGCCAACAGCAAGCTGCCATGGAACCACCCCCAAAAGGGGAGAGGAGAAGAGAAACAGTGGAGACAGGGTGTGGTCTCCAACAGACCAGACAGGCCGCACACGGCAAGCAGCATGGAGAGGAGTCAGGACCGAGCTCCCACCCGTGGCCTGCAGCAACCCGAGATGCCCCTCACCCTGGGGGAGGCGATCTCCAAATTATCCCTGGAGGATACGGAGTTCCTCCACGCCGAGGTACAGGAGCTAGGCCGGAGAATGGAGAAGGCCCAGCAGGCTGCCATCACTAGCTGGAAGGAGGAGCTGCTGGGGAAGATCGTGACCCGGCAGCAGCCAGCCCTGCGTTCCACTAGCAGCGCCCCAGCCCTGGCGGAGCCGCACACAGACCAGGAGGTGTCAGTCGCGGGAGCAGGTAGGAGTGACGTCCCTGTCCCGGACGCGGCTGACGCTGCCCCATCCCTGGTCCCCCTGCCGGAACCTCTGTCCCTGGGCGCTCACGCCCCAGATCTGCTCCTGGGCCCGGAACCATCAACCCCGGGCGCTGGTGAGGCGGACCTGCTCCTAGGCCCCCTTCAAGAGCCGCCTGCTCCCACACCCGAATTGGTGTATGGGCGCACGGCCTGGGACTGGCACGCGGAGGTGGGAGACCAGAGCCTCCCGTTACTGCCCACTCCTGAGTCCCCAGTTGTCCACCAGGAAGAGGAAGACCACTTCCTGTGGGATAACCCAGGGGGGGACCTCATGGGTTTTCCCCGGGAGACCCGGAAGGAGGCTGCATGTCGGGAGGAGCATTGCCGGTGGGAGCTCCTGCAGCTGGAAAAAGAGCGGCGCATCCGGCCGGTGCGCTGGAAGAAAATGGAGGCCCGTAACCTAGAGGAGAAGACTCGGGCCCGCAAGACAAGAGCAGCCACACCCGGTCCCCGTGCAGAAGGGACTGTTGTAAAATTTAACCTGGAAGCCAGCTGGGGCTTCATCAGGGAGCCACAGGCCAAGACGAATCTCTTCATCAACAGGAGGAACGTGGAGTCCCACCTCAAGGAAGGACATCCAGACAGAGACCTGTACCCTGGTGACCGCTTCACCTACACCAGGCACCGAGGTGAGAGGGGATGGTATGCCCTGAATGTACACAGGGTAGTGGAGGAGGATATGCCCCTGCAGTCTGAGGTTGATGACCTGGCTGGGTCAGCCTGCAGCAACCAGATGTTTCCCAGGAGGGAGCACCACTATTGAACTCCCTGTTCGAAAGATGAACTGTATATAGTTAGCCGGAAGGGTACATCACTGTTGAGTGAACTGAAAAAGTTTGTGTGTGTTTACTTAACTACCCGGTAAGGGTACCAAAAACTGACAGGCTGAGGACTGTGAGCAGCCAAAAACTTTACCTGTACATAGTTTGCACTTATTAAAGTGCCTCTTATTGGTTTTATATTAAAAGACCACTGAACAAAAACCCGCCCAGGGCCTATGTTGAGGGTTTTCGGACGGGTCCCTCATGTTGCTCAAATTGCACCTTCTCCAGTGAGATGGACACCCGGTTATGTATCTCACTGTATTCAGCTGAAAAATGTTTTATATGAGGAATGTTTTATAAATGTGAAGAAAATTGTATTAAAAAAGTTTTAGAATGTTTTAAAAAGTCTTGATAAGAAACATGTAACGTTCAAGTAATGTGCCTCCCATAAAGGGAAGAAAAAGTTGTGTATTATTCTTCTATGTGAATGCATTCTAAAAATTGTATGTCTAAAACCTTGTTTTACTCTGTTCCAGCCCGCGGACGTGCTGTGTTTTCCCAGGGGGGTTTGTGGCTCCCCTGCGGGTTCAGTCGCCACAGAGGTACTGCATCTCACCCAGTGGTGAGGTATCTCACTCTCAGGTAAGGACAGAGTGCTGCCCGGGACCCTAACACCTGCATCCAACATTACACTACTCCAGACCGGAGGAGGGGCAAGATGCGCTGCTCCTCTGCTGAGCCCTGTCTCTGGCTGGGGTGGGGGGAACCAAAGTAGGGGGAACTATTTAGTGGGTGTGGGTGGAGGAAGTAGTTCAGGGGAGCTCAGTAAGAAGCTATATAAAAGAGAGGGTGGAACATTCTAGAGCAGGGGTCTCAAACTCAGCTGGGTATATGGGCAGCACATGGAAAAAAATTAATTTGGGGGGCCGCATTATTTGCAGGACAAAGTGACATTTTTAGTGATACCATTTTTTTTCCTATACACCTTTTGAACTGGTCCCTATCCTGCGCATATGTCCCCATCCAGGCCCCCCCCATACTGCGCACAGGTTCCCCCCCTAAACTGCGCACAGGTTCCCTCCCCCCCCGTACTGCGCATAGGCCACCCCCCCAATACTGCGCACAGACCACCCACCCAATACTGCGCACAGGCCACCCACCCAATACTGTGCACAGGTCACCCACCCAATACTGCACACAGGTTACCCCCCCAATACTGCGCACAGGTCACCCTCCCAATACTGCGCACAGGTCAACCACCCAATACTGCACACAGGTCACCCACCCAATACTGCGCACAGGTCACCCACCCAATACTGCGCACAGGTCACCCACCCAATACTGCGCACAGGTCACCCACCCAATACTGCACACAGGTTACCCCCCCAATACTGCGCACAGGTCACCCTCCCAATACTGCGCACAGGTCAACCACCCAATACTGCACACAGGTCACCCACCCAATACTGCGCACAGGTCACCCACCCAATACTGCGCACAGGTCACCCACCCAATACTACGCACAGGTCACCCACCCAATACTGCGCACAGGTCACCCACCCAATACTGCGCATAAGTTCCCTCCCCACCATACTGCGCACAAGTTCCCTCCCCACCATACTGCGCACAGGTCACCCACCCAATACTGCGCACAGGTCACCCACCCAATACTGCGCACAAGTTCCCTCCCCACCATACTGAGCACAGGTCACCCACCCAATACTGCGCACAGGTCACCCTCCCAATACTGCGCACAGGTCACCCACCAAATACTGCGCACAGGTCACCCTCCCAATACTGCGCACAGGTCACCCTCCAAATACTGCGCACAGGTCACCTACAAATACTGCACACAGGTCACCCACCCAATACTGCGCACAGGTCACCCACCCAATACTGCGCACAAGTCACCCACCCAATACTGCGCACAAGTTCCCTCCCCCCCATACTGCGCACAGTGCCCCCCCCCCCCATACTGTGCACAGGTCCCCTGTCCTGTATTTCACATAGGAATGACAGAAAAAAAAAAAAGATTATTCTCACCTGTCCTCCATTCTCTCGGCGTATTCTCTGCACCTGTGGCCCGCAGGAACATAGACACCTTGATGATCGCGGCCCGGTCCAGGAGCCGCCGACATCAGCGCTGTAGTGCAGTGTATTGCCGCGCGGAGACAGGCTCTCTGCACAGCAATACCAATGCCAACCGCCGGCGTATCAGAGGCCAGCAACTGATATCTGCGTCCCAGCGCATGGCAGTGACGTCATACTCCGCTGGGCTGGGACGCAGATATCAGCTGCTGGCCTCTGATAGGCCGGCGGCTGCCATTGATATTGCTGTGCAGAGAGACGGTCTCTGCGCAGCAATACACTGCACTACAGTGCTGATGTCGGCGGCTCCTGGACCGGGCCACGATCATCAAGGGGTCTATGTTCCTGCGGGCCGCATGAAGCAGCCGGAGGGGCCGCTTGTTTGAGACCCCTGTTCTAGAGGGAGTCTGAGTCTGAGGAGATTGAGTCAGAGGAAGAGTTGGGAGCAGGAGCTCTGCTCAGGGAAGCGCGGGCTTGAGTGAGAGAGGCCCAGGAGAAGGAGAGAAGGAAGGAACGGGAGCAGAGGGAAGGCTCCAGGAGTGAAGAAGGGATCCCAGGGGTACGGGCAGTGCTGGAGGCCACCCGTACGCCCGAATCTACCAGGCGGTGGAGGGATTGAGCCGCAGAAGGGGACTGGCCCCTAACTAGTAAGAATTACAACGTTCAACTAGAAACCGTAGGCCTCTACTCTTTCAGGAAGTAGTTTCCGCATCCGCACTCAAGTCGCCAAAAAGGTAACCACATAGGATCCAGGGAACTCCAGGTTGCCCAGAAAGATCCGAGGATACCTGCTTGGGACTCTGTTTGCGAGGCGCAGGGCAGGAACGGTGAGAGCCAGCGCAGGAAGACGGCTGAGAAAGACATCTAGAACGGGGTCCTGTCAGGCACTCTGGGATTACCTGAGGGATTGCTGAACCCCTGCCCGGTGAACGCTGCACGACGTGGGAGGTTATAAGCTGGCAGTTGTAACCAGGAGCAAAGAGAGAACTGTGAGTAAACCCTGAAGACTGCACCCCACTGTCTCTGTGAATCATTGCTGCGCCAACATCCCCTGCACCACTCTGCACAACCACAGTTACTTCATCATCTACCATCACCGCACCGCCCTGGAGCTTAGATCTACCTGTGGAGAGCTGAACCAACTCTGCTGCATTAACATCAGCTCCAGAGGACCTGCTCCGCAGCGGCGGCTCCATATAGCCGCATACCACAGGCGGCGTCACGAACATTAAACATAAAACCTATAATCCTTTTCTTTAAAACCCCTTTTATTGACCGCCCTGGGTCACGGACCAGGTCACCGCCACTGTGACATCTCCCCTAGCAACGACCGGCCCGGCACCGAGTACCCCACGGCCCAGGGGGCGCGTCACATGCGTTTTTCCTGCCTGGGACAAGCGGAAGTGAAGCGTTTTTCACATGCGATTTCGCATGCGGGTTATCAAGCGCTTTTCCAAGCGATTTTAGCATCACTTGGAAAAGTGCTTGACAATTTGTTCACACTATATAAATCCATGCAACCCACATGGATTTATCTAGTGTGACCAAGTTATAGTAAAAGAATGATAAAAAATAAATATTATACTCACCTTCTGATGGTCCCCGGTCTCCTCCGGTGCGTCCAGTGTGTTGGGCGGCTCGCGGTGGTCTAAAAGGACCTTCCATGACGTCATTTAGTCATGTGACAGGTCACGCGACCGCCGGCGTCCTTTTAGACCATCGCGAGCTGCCAGGAAGCCAGGACGCATTGCTAAGGAGACCGGGGGCCATCAGAAGGTGAGTATAATGTATTTTTTTATTTTAAATTCTTTTTTTTACAGGTACTATGGTACCCGGGTCCGGAGGAGAGTCTGTAATGCCTTTTATTGTCTGTACAAATCCCCTCCAAAATGTAAAGTGCTGCGGAATATGTTGGCGCTATAAAAATAAAAATTATTATTATTATTATTCGATTGATATCAGATCCTGTTGACACCAGTGGAACCTACAGCCAGTTAGGATTTTAACCACTGTAAAGCAGGCCATACACGGGTTACAAAGGTGGCCATTAGACAAGTATCACAAGTATCATTGGCCATAGACTTCTATATTCAGTTGACCACAGACAAAAAAAATCGAACTTGACAGATCATATTTTTAAACCATATTAGACACCACAATCATTTGACTGTGATTTGCAAAATTGGTCGGCCAAAACGGTCAGCTTGGTATGGGCAACTTAAAAGGGTATTTCCAGCTAGCAAAAATGATCCCATCTGCTAACAGATGTCTGTTTCTCAAAAAATATAGATATATACTAGATCAATGTTGGTCTGATTTGGATGGAGTAGTTAATTCATTTTTGTGTCTGTATTAAAAAAATGGTACTTGATTTATTAATTGTGTAAATAGGTTCCAAAGGACAAACATTTACTAAGTGTTCTTTGGTCCACCGGGGGACCTTCTGGTACTACGAGGGCCAGTTAAACGTAGGGTAGAAATGTCTCAACCTGGCCTGACAAAATAGAGATAAGCCTCATCTATTTCTTCATGCCTTTCTGTTTTGAAAAGTGCAAAGTAAATATTCACTTTTTTTGAGAAATGTCCCCACATACAGTAATTAGACGGTAACACCAGTTTCTAAATCATCTTGCATTGACTGGCTTCTGTTGGATGGGTTGCTTGGAGTTAAGAGGTACCTCATACAATTTTTAGGACACATAGGAAAGATCAGTAAGGGACACAGACAAAAGAGGTCTCCTGTGCTAGAGCAGTATATGGGCACTTTGCAGTCCAATAGCTCATCGTAATGCGGTGGTAGTGGCCCCCTGACCTCTTGGGCCCTTGTGCAGCCGCACAGGTTGCACCAATGATATGTCCGCCAATTGGATAGCTCTTGTCTATAACTTAGAGGAACCATAAAAGAGTTTTTGACAGTCATGGGATTTTTAGAACTGCCTTGAAACTACACAGATGTCAGGAACATTACAAAATCAATCAAGAGAAGGTGTAGACATGTGATATTTCTTAAGACTTACTAAAACCAATTAGAAAATCAAAAACACCACACTGACCGGGGTCACATGCAGCTAAACGTATCTTTTCTATTATTTTAATAACATTTTATGAGTTAGTGAACTGTGACGGACAAGGATTGGTAAGGCAATGTCACAGGGGATATTATCCAAAATCCATAAGCAACAAGATCTTTGTAAATTGTAATCCAACAGCAACAGGGTCTCTAAACAATACGACTACTGAATGTGGGCTTGACTTTATCACAGTCTCTCCTCTTAGGATCGTTCCGCTACCTCGCCTTTACATATACACAATTACTTACTGTACTACTCAAGCCTACTTTTTCATTTTGGTCAGTACCTCAGGTTAATTGACAGTCTGTCGCGCACTGTTCTGCACTCCCTGGTTCCTTCTGTAGCTTTCAATTAAAGAGTAAATGATGTTTCAATTATTATTTTATAACTCAGTAGTACAAATGAAAATAAGCAACTTTGTAATATATCTTATCCGAAAAATCTGCTTCTTTCTCCTACTCAACAGATCTTTTACTTTAACTTCATGTATTCATTGAAAACAGATTTCCTATTGCTGAGATGGGAGATAACAGTTGGTGCTTATACGATTCTATGGAGAAGGAGCTAGAGGCCGACATGAACATTCTACAGAAAGCACTCCTGAAGCAACAGTTCAACTTCTCCATTGAATCTTATGAGCACCAACTACCATCTCCTATCACAGTAATGGGGAAATCTGCACTCACTGAAGACAGATTTTACCCTTGAATTGAGAATTTTGAAAGATCAGTCCAGGAGGGAAAGAAGATGATTTCTTTTATAATATAAATTACAAAGTTTCTTATTTTTATTAATTTATGAAGAAAAATTAACATAACGGCCACATTATTTTTATTTTATCAGATGTGTTGGGCACATGATTTTGTGGCATCTACTACTATATAGGTGACAGGTTCTCCTCCTGCTCTTCTTACTGTAGCTTTCCTTACAGAATGCACAGTTCTCCTCTCCATGCAATGGCTGCTGGCGGAGGAGCATGTGACCAGACCTGTCCATCAGTCTCCTCCAATAGAAAAGCAGTTTTAATACATGAGGTTTTCCATTGGACAATGCTATTGGACAGGGATGGTCACATGCTCCTCTGCCAACAGCAATGTTATGGAGTGGAGAACTTGTCATACCTGTATAATAAGTGACACAAATCCTGTCCCCAATACATCCGATAAAATAACGATAATGTGGCCAACCCTGTCACCTCATTCTGTAGCCCACAAATGCACCGGCTATAGGAGGCAAGCAGTGCAATATTTTTTTTAATGAAAGCCAATTGCAAAAATGGTTCTTAACTGTGTTCTGAAAAAAATACCCCTTTTTACGTTTTACGTCAATGAATAACACTCTCTCCTATTTCGAGTGACGGGGCATTCTTGCCAACCTTTCTGTTGAATAGTATCTATTCCTGAGCGAGGTTGACTGATGAATTCAAACCCCCTGATAGTTTGCTTCATTTAGGAGTTTTGTAACGTTTCCAAGGATGACCAATGCATTAATCTTCAGATGTACATTCAAGTGACAAGGTGGGCCACACTGCCAGCGTTGACGAGGAGGCACAACACCCACAGTGTCTTGGTAGTTGGTGACTAGGGATGAGTGAGCATGCTCGCTACTGCTCGGTGCTCGCTCGAGCATCTCACCGCTCGAGATGCTCGGCGCTCGCCGAGTATTTCCGGGGTTGCTCGGCGGGAGCTCGGGTCCCTTCCCTGCATGTTTGGCGCTCTTTAGAGAGCCAATGAACATGCAGGGATTGTCTGCCATGCACTGTAATGCCGCAGCCATGTTGGTTGTGGCATTACAGTGATTGGCTGGCCACACAGCGTCATCAGGTCTATATCAGACCTGGCGCAGCGTACTCGTCACAGTCACTCCGGATCAGACAGTGTAGGGAGAGCTGCTGCTGAGCTAGGGAGAGATTTGCTTGTTTCTAGTTAGTGTAGGTGTACCAAACATATCCATCGCAACAAACAGTCCTTCTGAGAACTAATCCATCTGCAGAGATATCAGGCAGGCAGTATATATAGGCAGGCAGGCAGGGTATATAGCAGACTGCAGTGCACATAGCACAAAAGACTCCATTCCAGTTTTGTCTGCTGCTGCTGCTGTTAGATATTTCTAGAAATAGGCCCAGATCTCAGGGAACAGGAATAATTTTTTTTTGGATCTTAATCCTCATTATTTGCTTAAAAAGCAATCCAGAGAACACAGCTTTTCTGCGATATTACAGCGCTAAAAATCCAGCTATATAAAACTGGTTTGTCCGTCACACGGATCACATATAATTGCGCTGAAAATACTGCCATTTGTGGCCTCCATTGAAATTTTGTTTCAGTGTGTCAGTGAAGCTATTGATACCAGTTTGCTGTTAAAAATAGTAACCTTTGTAGTGAGCGTGGAAGATATTGTCCTCCATTTAAAATGGGCATGGCATGTGGCAAGAGACAAGGAACTGGACATGGTGGTGATGGTGATGGTACATGCAGAGGCCGAGGCCGTGGGCAAGCTGAAATTGTGTCACAACAAACACCCACATCTTCTCGCTCAACCTTCCTGTCCCAATTAATAGCGAACCGCAGAACACCACTATTGAACAAACAGAGCAGTGTGAAAAAGTTATTGGTTGGATAGCAGATAATGCTTCCAGTCACTTAGCCACCACCACCACCACCCTGTCTTCCACAAGGTCAAGTCTCAGTAGCCGTGAGTCAGGACCGCATATTCCTCACCCTAAACCTCCTTCCTCCCACCATGCCGAGTGCCCAGAGACAACTGATCCCACACTTGGACACCCTGAAGAGCTGTTCACTTTTCCATTTATAGATTTGGGCCTCTCGCCTGGTCCACTTGAAGCGGGGCAAGAGGAGATCGCATGTAGCGATGCCCATATATTTGAGCAGCCACGGTCACACGAAGGCAACTGTGGGAAAGTGTCACTAGAGGTGTACAATGATGAGACACAATTGCCAGAAAGTCAGGAGGAGGACCAGGGTGCGGAAGTGGAAGACGAGGTTGTGGATGATATAGTAACTGACCCAACCTGGCAGGAGGAAATGCAGAGCGAGGACAGCAGCACACAGAGGGAGGGAGGCAGAGGACCCCAACAGGCAGGAAGAAGCAGTGTGGTGGCCGCAGACAGAAGGCAGGCAACCGTTCCCCGTAACACCAACACGAAGGAAGTTGCCAGTACAACTGTTAGGTCTTCCCGAGTCTGGTTGTTTTTTAAAGACTCTCCTGATAACCCCAAAAAGGCCATTTGCACCACCTGCCAGGCCAGCATCAGCAGGGGTGGCAAAAGTATCAGCCTGACCACCACCAGCATGATCAGGCACATGGCAGCAAAGCACCTGACTTTGTGGGCCGAAACCCAGGGTCCAGGAACAGTGTCTGCGGGTGGCACCACTACTTTTTCCGCTGTTGTGCATGCAAGCCAATCCCCTGCCCATGGTGCATGCGAAGATGCCTCCTGCCCTGCACCTGTCGTTGCACACTCTCAAGTAGCAGCATCAGGAAGCACGTCCACGTCCTTGTCCCAGCGCAGCGTTCAGTTGTCCATACCCCAGTCCTTGGAACGCAAGTGCAAATACGCAGCCAACACCCCACAGGCCACACTACTAAATTCCCACATTTCGCGACTGCTTGCGCTCGAAATGTTGCCTTTTAGGCTCGTGGAGGCGGAAGCATTTCGCAACCTGATGGCGGCGGCCGTCCCTCGGTACTTAGTCCCCAGCCGCCACTATTTCTCCCGGTGTGCCGTCCCTGCATTACACCAGCACGTGCCCCAAAACATTAGCCGTGCCCTCAACAACGCAGTTACCGGGAAAGTCCACCTAACTATGGACACGTGGACAAGTGGTTGTGGGCAGGGACTGTACATCTCGCTGACGGCTCACTAGGTTAACATAGTGGAAGCCGGGACTCAGTCGGACCTTGGGACAGAATACGTCCTCCTGACGCCAAGGATTGCGGGACCTAGGTCAATCAGGGTTGCCCCCACAGTCTACAGCTCCTGCACCTCATCCTCCTCAGCCTCCTCCTCCTCTTCAGCCTGCATCTCCGAAATGACCACATCAGTCACAAGCTGGAAGCATTGCAGCACTGCCTCGGCCAAGCGGCAACAGGCTGCGCTGAAGCTAATATGCTTAGGTGACAAACCGCACAATGTTGAAGAGTTGTGGACAGCTCTGAAAGAGCAGGCAGATCTGTGGCTCACACCCCTGAACCTACAGCCAGGCATGGTCGTGTGTGACTATGACCGGAACCTGGTGGCGGCTCTGAACCGAGGCGAGATCACACATGTACCATGCCTGGCCCATGTGCTTAACCTCGTGGTTCAGCGGTTTCTCAAATCCTACCTGGAGCTGCCGGATCTGCTTGTTAAAGTACGCCGCCTGTGTGCCCATTTTAGAAAGTCACCTACAGCTTCCGCCGCTCTTTCCATGTTTCAGCAGCATTTGCAGCTTCCGGCTCACAGACTGGTGTGTGATGTCCCCATGAGTTGGAACTCTACATTGCAGATGTTGGGAAGGATTTGTGAGCAGAAGAGGGAAGTTTTTGAGTACTAGCATCAACAAGGTTGTCGGTATTCAGTTTAGACTCCACACATAAGACCTCAGGAGTGGACATGGATGTCAGACATGTGTACCATCCAACGTCCTCTGTGATTCCTCTGTGTCTTATAATTATTGGGTATCCAAGCTGGATACGTGGAATAAACTGGCTCGCTATGCCTTGGAGGTCCTGGCCTGCCCTGCCGCTAGCGTTTTATCAGATCGCGTTTTTAGTGCCCATGTTGGAATTATAACTGATAAGCGCATCCGCCAGTCAACTGAAAATACTGACAGGCTGACTCTTCTAAAAATGAACAAGGGCTGGATTGGTCCAGACTTCTCAACACCACCGAATGATAGCAACGTAACATAAACTCAAAACCAGTCTCTTTTCTGGGAGGTGTATTCCAATGCACCTTTTCACACCCACACATGGGTATACGCTTACTGATTTGGGCTATTTGCTCTTGTCCTCCTCTTTCTCCTCATCCTCATCCTCCACCACCATATCACCAGGGTGACTGTGGTCCGTGATGCAACACCCACATAATTTTTTTAAAGGGTGTTTATGATGCCCGTAAAAAATTTTTTTTATACACTATGTTCATGTATACCCCCCAAGGGTAAATGTTTGTCAGCCCTTACACTTAGTGCATGGGCATTACAAATATAGGAGACCCGCTCCTTTCTAATGGGAACATTTTTTATGAGGCCTCCTCCATGTCTCTTCCAAGGGGCATTGGAGTGCCTCCCAAATTTTGGCAGCCCTTGCATTCAGTGCATAGGCCAACACTATGGGAGACCCACTTCCTATTAATGGGAACATTTTTTCATGAGTCCCTCTATGTCTCTTCCAAGGGGCATTTGAGTGCCTCCCAATTTTTGGCAACCCTTGCATTCAGTGCATAGGCAAACACACTGGGAAACCCACTTCCTAATAATGGGAATATTGTTTTCAGGAGGCCCTCTGACCTCCACGTCTCTTCCAAGGGGCATTGGAGTGCCTACAAATTTTTGGTAACCCTTGCATTCACTGCATAGGCCAACACTATGGGAGACTTACTTCCTAATAATGGGAACATTGTTTTCCGGAGGCCCTCTGATCTCCACTTCTCTTCTAAGGGGCATTAGAGTGCCTCCAAATTTTTGGCAACCCTTGCATTCACTGCATAGGCAAACACAATGGGAGACCCACTTGCTAATAATGGGAACACTGTTTTCAGGAGGCTCTCCTCTAAGTCTCTTCAAAGGGGTATTGGGGTGTGTCCAAATTTTCAAAGGGGTGTTGGGGTGCATCCAAATTTTCAAAGGGGTATTGGGGTGCGTCTAAATTTTGGGTAGCCCTGACACTCACTGCATACGCAATAACAGTATAGGAGATCCACTCTTTAGTAATGGGAACAACAAAGTCTAGCCGGCTGATGGCTCTCAAAGAATAGTGAGGGCCGACTGCTGGCCCTTTAAGAATAGTAAAGGCCGCCTGATGGCCCTATAAAAATAGGCTTTGTGACTTTCAGAGTCCCTCCTTCATAAATGAAGCAGGATGTGTCTGATCATGTCTCACACACCACATGGCCAAATAAGGTTGTAAAATGTTAAAATGACATTTCCTGGTGAATGCATTTGTCACGGTTGAAAGCAATGCAAAAGTGCACAAATGCATCAAAAACGCTACGTTTGAACATACCCCAAGGTGTGGAGGAGTATTTTTGTTTTTGGTTATTTATTTTGCCTCATATACAAGTCATTACCCTGGAAAGGATGTTCCTTAACATATTTCCCAGGAAAATCCATTTTGGTTTAGTTTTAGTATGTTTTATTGTGTGTCCATAAAAGTAGCATAATACCTCTGACAATGTTGTTGACAGCAGTGACCTGGGAGTCAGAAATGCATTCAGGGGTCTTCCCCATGCTGTTCCCATGCCATTTGAGCACTGTTCCCATCGATTTGGGCAATTTTTAGGCCCTCTGCAGACCGCCGGGGGGAGCCGCCTGAAAGATGCTCGAGTTTCCCATAGACTTACATTGGGCTCGTTGCTCGGGTCGAGCACCAGAGTATTCCAATGTGCTCGACCCGAGCAACGAGCACCCGAGCATTTTAGTGCTCTCCCATCAATATTGGTGACTAGTCACCTAGGATTGTCCACTCTCCCTTTATGTCAGCCTGGCAAGGAGGCAGATTGACATGTCTTCCCCGAAACAGATAGTAGATCAAGGAAAGGGTATCACAGTTGAGGATTTACAGTTTTCCATTAAATTTTAAGGGGGCTGAAGAAACAATCACATCACCGATACTGTTTCTAAGTTTTGGGACTGATTTGGGAAAATCTGGTCAAAGATCTTCCCCTCTTCTTGGGAAAACAGAAGTACCACACTCCTTGCCTCTCTCTCCAAAGTGTGGAGAGCTAGTTCAGCCTTCTATTATTGGGCCGGACAACCCCTAAATTTTCTCACAGCAGTTTTTCAGCAAGTGTAACCTGTTCAACTTTAGCAGGTAGTCAAAGAAAGCTTCCACAGATGCCATAGGCATGGCTTTAGGTCATTGTTGTTCCTTCAGTTGACATGCTGATATCCTACCCTCAAGAGTTGATGGACCTGAGTTTGTAAAACAATGGTACAGGGTGTATAAATTACAAACAGGATACAGCCAAGCTAAAGGAAAAAGTAACACTATCTTTGATAATGGAAATCCTTAGGCCCTCCTCTCTCTGTGGCCAGTTCTTTAGTCACTTAGTCACCTTAGTACCTGTCACTCATTGCTGCATGCTCGCTGGTTTTCTATGGAGCTTCCTGTGCAGCTTCCCTCCGCTACATCACACACTCACCAGCCTCTGATTTGGCTTGCTTGAGTCAGCGCCCTGTGGCCAAAAGTCTACTGTTTTAGCAGTGCCGGCTTCCAAGACACTCCATGTGGTGTCAGGCACATATTGCTTTACTTCCTGTCTTTAGCCCCTTTTATAGTTTGTGATGCTGCACTGGTGTGTTGTGGCAGCAAGGAACATTGCAGGTGTGAATTCAATACAAAGAAATAGCCAAAGTAGGCATAATGCCCAAAAGTCACATGAACAATCTTTGCTAAGTAGACACTCTGAACCCTCTTACAGGACCATTTTGACCAAGAAGCATGGGTATCTTCTATAAATAGGTGTCCTCTATATTACTTCATTCCCCTTTTCACATATACGTCCTGTCCATTGATGGTTGGACGTGGAAATGAGTCACTAAAGTGTTGAAAGTAAAAGTGGTACAGAATTTAAACAACCCTACTTCACCATATTTAGTAAACGTTCAAAATTTCAAGATTCTTCCTAAATTATTTAAACATAAACCTGCAATATAAAGTAAAAGTAATGATGGAAATGATGGAAACAAGACAAATGATATGGCCATAAAGAACAAGAAAGCAGAAAAAGGTAAAGAAATTGTGTCGTGAAGACATCCTTGAGTACTCTTACCATGGCCTACTATATGCTAAATGCTTGGCTGCTTCGGTCCCTGACAATAAGTCATTTGCTGGGGATTTCTTAAGACAAACTCATGACGTGCAAGGGGTTAACTTCTTTAAAATAAGAGAATGGAGATGTTAAAGGGATTGTCCAGGCTTGGGCTTCAAGTTTGCATTCACTATATTTGACTGCAGACCTGTGAATTCTCACCGATGCCAGTGCCGAGAGCAAGCAGCTATGTAACCACAAGTATGTGATTTGCATACTTTCAGTCACATTCTGACTAGACATTTCCAGTCTCGCCCAATTCACTTGTATTGAGCGAGTCTGCACACGTCTAGTCGGCACGTGACCATATGTATGCAAATTGCATACTTGTGTCACGGGTGTGTCAGAAGTGACAGACAGTCGCCCTGCAGTTGGTCGCAGGAGATCTTTTTGTTTGCATTACAGACACTTTCTTAGAAGCTGTCTCTCCAGGACCCAGCAGCTACCTTCCACTTGCTAATTAACACCCTGGCCTGGGTGTATAAATACCTGCTGTTTGCTAGAGGGAGGTGCCGGCGATATTCACATGACCCCTTGTGAAGGCTTGAGAAAGAACAGTACCTCTTCCTCTCTGGAGCTAAGAGGACATGTGTTCATCTCTCTGAAGTCAACTAAAGCTAAGCTATCTTCCCTTGTTTGTTCCTCCATGTTGCTTTTAGTTGTCAGTGGGGATCGACTAGCGCTCATCCCCTCCCTACCCTAGCAAGGGCCAAATGCCAGAGAAAGATGGCGCGAGGTTTCTGTGCAGCGATTGGTGCGGAACCAATATAGGGACATTAGAGGAGACAGGGTGATATGAGATCAGCCTAGGAGGTCTCCACTATTCCCTTTCCCAAGAGTCTGGGCTCCCTTTTCCCCCTTCCCTTTATGTTGCGCTTAGTCTTCCCTACACCTTGCTTGACATTATCGTCGGCTGTGCACGTTTTGTAAAGAAAAAAAAAAACTGACACTTTGTTGTTTTTTTTTTGTGTGTGTGTGTTTTTTGGGCGTGGACTTTTTTTTTCTTTTCTACCTTGGTATGGGTTCAGTTTCGGAGCTCGAAGAGAGGTTGCACAGTCTGTCTCTGGATGTGAATGACCTCTGCTGTGAGGTTCAGCAATAGCATCAGCGGCTACAGGTCGCTAATGTGGGAGTCTCTGCAGGTAGGCCTGCTCAGCCTGAACCCAAGGTTGCCCTCCCGGACAGAGTTTCAGGAGGTAGGGACAATTTTTTTGTATTCAGGGAGGCCTGTAAACTGTATTGTATTTTAAACTTCGTCCTTACTCCTCCGGAAATGAGGAGCAACGGCTTGGAATTGTGATCTCCCTACTGCAGGGAGAACCTCAATCTTGGGCGTTTTCTTTACCGCAGGATTCGGTTTGTCTCCAGTCTGTGGAGGGTTTTTTGGGGGCTCTTGCCCTCATCTATGATGACCCTGACCGAGTTGCCTTGGCTGAGTCTAGGCTACGTCGCCTTCAGCAGGGGAATCAGTCAGTGGAGACATACAATTCTGAATTCCATAGATGGGCAACAGATTCTAAATGGAATGACGTGACCCTTAGAAGCCAATTTTGTGAGGCTCTTTCTGAAAGTTTGAAAGATGCCTTGGCAGTATATGAAACCCCTCTGTCCTTGGAGGCTGCCATGGCTTTGGCCATACATCTTGATAGACGCCTTAGAGACAGAGGGGTGAGATCACCTTCTCCTGGGCCTTCTTGTCGGGGTTATGTACCTCTGCCAGGGGAGCGGTCTGGTGGTGAACCAGTACAGGGGGAGGGGGAGGAACCTATGCAGTTAGGGAAGGGCCTTTACATCATACATTTCCACGGAGATTCGCAAGAAATAAGGTGTATGTTTTTTTTGTGGGAAAAAGGGACATTTTATTTGGACGTGTCTTCAATTCCTAAACAAAAGGAGACTCGATTAACTTTTGGTAGTCTGGAGTTGGATAAACAAGGGGTGCATTTGTTGTCAACCTGCAGTTCCGTGTTTGTCCTGACAGCAGAGGTGGTGCTAGAATGCAAAACCGAGAAAATTTATGTGTTTGTCGATAGTGGAGCAGTGGAGCATGGTTGATGCTGAGTTTATGAAAACTCATGGTCTTGCTTGCTGTACTTTAGCTAAACCTATTTCCATCTTGGCCATTGACTCGGCGCCACTTGCACAGAAAACATTTACTCAAATTGTACATAATGTAAAACTGAGGGTGGGGTCGGTTCATTATGAAATAATCCTTTGCTATGTCCTGGACAGTTTTCCTACCCCAATTGTTCTGGGTCTCCCCTGGCTGGTGAAACATAATCCACTGGTGGATTGGCAATCCATGGAGATCATTGAATAGGGAGATTACTGCCATGAGAACTGTTTAGATATTTCCCTTGCTACTGTCTCTAAAAAAATATTACCTGCTTTTCTGTCTGGTTTTGAGGACGTTTTTCTGAGAGGGAGTGTCAGGAATTGCCCCCTCATCGTGCATATGACTGTCCTATTAACCTGACTCCTGGAGCTAGACTACCAAAGTCCAGACTTTATAATCTTTCTGGCCCTGAGAGACAAGCCATGAAGGATTTCATTGCGGAAAGCCTGGAGAAGGTAAACATCAGGCCCTCATCTTCGCCTGTGACAGCAGTGTTCTTCTTTGTGAAGAAAAAAGATGGCGGTCTACGTCCCTGTTTAGATTTCTGGGAATTAAATCAAATTACCATCCGTAATCCATACCCTCTTCGTCTAATTCCTGATTTGTTCAGGCAGGTTATAGGAGCTAAGGTATTCTCCCAGTTGGATTTAAGGGGAGGCTACAATCTGGTTAGAATCAGAGAAGGGGACGAATGGAAAACAGCGTTCAATACCACTGAAGGGCATTTCAAGAGTCTGATTATGCCTTTCGGTTTGACCAACGCACCTGTGGTATTCCAGCATTTCATAAATTATATTTTCCATCATTTCGTGGGGAGGTTTGTGGTGGTCTACAGTGGTGGCCAAAAGTATTGGCACCCCTGCAATTCTGTCAGATAATACTCAGTTTCATCCTGAAAATGATTGCAATCACAAATTCTTTAGTACTATTATCTTCATTTAATTTGTCTTCAATGAAAAAACACAAAAAGAATTGTCCTAGAGCCAAATTGGAAATAATTCCACGCCAAACGTAAAAAAGGGGGTGGACAAAAGTATTGGCACTGTTTGAAAAATCATGTGATGCTTCTCTAATTCGTGTAATTAACAGCACCTGTAACTTACCTGTGGCACCTAACAGGTGTTGGCAATAACTAAATCACACTTGCAGCCAGTTAACATGGATTAAAGATGACTCAACCTCTGTCCTGTGTCCTTGTGTGTACCACATTGAGCATGGAGAAAAGAAAGAAGACCAAAGAACTGTCTGAGAGCTTGAGAAACCAAATTGTGAGGAAGCATGAGCAATCTCAAGGCTACAAGTCCATCTCCAAAGACCTGAATGTTCCAGTGTCTTCCGTGCGCAGTGTCATCAAGAAGTTTAAAGCCCATGGCACTGTGTCTAACCTCCCTAGATGTGGACGGAAAAGAAAAATTGACGAGAGATTTCAACGCAAGATTGTGCGGATGGTGGATAAAGAACCTCGACTAACATCCAAACAAGTTCAAGCTGCCCTGCAGTCCGAGGGTACAACAGTGTCAACCCGTACTATCCGTCGGTGTCTGAATGAAAAGGGACTGTATGGTAGGATACCCAGGAAGACCCCACTTCTTACACCGAGACATAAAAAAGCCAGGCTGGAGTTTGCCAAAACTTACCTGAGAAAGCCTAAAAGTTTTGGAAGAATGTTCTCTGGTCAGATGAGACAAAAGTAGAGCTTTTTCGGAAAAAGCATCAACATAGAGTGTACAGGAAAAAAAAAGAGGCATTCAAAGAAAAGAACACGGTCCCTACAGTCAAACATGGCGGAGGTTCCCTGATGTTTTGGGGTTGCTTTGCTGCCTCTGGCACTGGACTGCTTGACCGTGTGCATGGCATTATGAAGTCTGAAGACTACCAACAAATTTTGCAGCATAATATAAGGCCCAGTGTGAGAAAGCTGGGTCTCCCTCAGAAGTCATGGGTCTTCCAGCAGGACAATGACCCAAAACACACTTCCAAAAGCACTATAAAATGGTTTGAGAGAAAGCACTGGAGACTACTAAGGTGGCCAGTAATGAGTCCAGACCTGAATCCCATAGAACACCTGTGGTGAGTTCTCAAAATGGCAGTTTGGAGAAGGCACCCTTCAAATATCAGGGACCTGGAGCAGTTTGCCAAAGAAGAATGGTCTACAATTCCAGCAGAGCATTGTAAGAAACTCATTGATGGTTACCGGAAGCGGTTGTTCGCAGTTATTTTGGCTAAAGGTTGTGCAACCAAGTATTAGGCTGAGGGTGCCAATACTTTTGTCCGGCCCATTTTTAGAGTTTTGTGTGAAATGATCAATGATTTGATTTTTGCTTCATTCTCTTTTGTGTTTTTTCCTTGCAAGCAAATTAAATGAAGATATTAATACCAAAGAATTTGTGATTGCAATCATTTTCAGGAAGAAACTGAGTATTATCTGACAGAATTGCAGGGGTGCCAATACTTTTGGCCACCACTGTATCTGGGCGATATTTTGGTTTACTCACCTGATTTTGAGACACATCGGGGGCATGTTAAACAGGTGCTCCAGATATTAAGGGATAACAAACTTTATGCCAAACTGGAAAAATGTGTTTTTGCCGTTCAGGAGGTGCAGTTTTTGGGGTATTTGTTGTCATCTTCGGGTTTTCGGATGGATCCGGAGAAGATCCATGCAGTCATTGGGACCGCCCTGAGAACCTGAAGGCTCTTCAACGTTTTCTGGGCTTTACTAATTTTTACCGGAAATTCATCCAAAATTACTCAGTAATTGTGAAACCCCTTACTGACATGACTAAGCAGGGGTGTGATTTTTCCAGATGGTCGGAGGCCTCCCTCCAGGCTTTTTCTTCCATAAAGAATTATTTTGCCACTGCACCTATACTCAGTCAACCCGATGTTTCCCAACCCTTTATTGCGGAAGTTGATGCGTTGGATGTGGGGGTTGGAGCTGTGTTGTCTCAGGGTCTGTCGCTTGGTAAATGGTGTCCATGCGCCTTCTTTTCTAAAAAATTGTCTTCGGCTGAGAGAAATTATGATGTGTGTAATAGGGAACTCTTGGCAATCAAATTGGTGTTCGAAGAATAGCGACATTGGTTGGAGGGGACTGTCCATCCTATTACTGTTATTACTGACCATAAGAACCTGTCATATCTCCAGTCAGCTAAACGTCTCAACCCTAGGCAAGCCAGATGGTCCCTGTTTTTTACTAGGTTCAGTTTTTTTGTCACTTTTCGTCCAGGGGTCAAAAATGTCAAGGCTGATGCTTAGTCCCGGAACTTCCCGGCTGGCGGTGATCATGAGAACCCTGCCCCGATATTACACAAGGGGGTAGTCATTTCGGCATTATGTTCTGAACTGGAGGGTGAGGTGTTGAAGGTTCAGGGGGACGCCCCTGCCTCCTGCCCTCCAGGAAGGTTATTTGTACCATCCAATCTGTGCCGTAAGGTTATTAAAGAACTTCATAATTCTGTGCTTGCTGGTCATCCAGGTGGTAAGGCAACCACAGACCTCCTCTCTCATCATTTTTGGTGGCCGGGGTTACATCGGGATGTGATTGAACATGTATCTGCTTGCAGTATTTGCGCGCATTCTAAGGTTTCGCATACCCGTCCATCTGGTACTCTTCTTCCGCTACCTATTCCTAGTAGGCCATGGACACCCTTGTCCATGGATTTTGTTACTGACCTACCGGTTTTTGCAGGCAAAACGGTGGTTTTGGTGGTTGTAGATAGGTTCAGTAAAATGGTTCACTTCGTCGCATTACCTGCACTTCCAAATGCCAAGACACTTACTTAGTTGTTCATAAATGAGATCGTGAAGCTTTACTGGGTTCCCTCCGATGTGGTGTCAGATCGGGGGACCCAATTTGTTTCCAAGTTCTGGAAGCCATTCTGTTCTCGACTGGGGGTGCAGCTGTTCTTTTCCTCTGCCTTCCACCCTCAGTCAAATGGACAGACTGAGTATGTCAATCAGAATTTGGAGACCTACCTCAGGTGTTTCGTCTCCGAAAATCAGGAGGATTGGGCATCCTACTTACCACTGGTAGAATTTGCCATTAATAATCATCTACAAGAATCCACTGGCAGGTCACCGTTCTTCGGTATTGCATATGGTTACCACCCACAGTTTGGTACTTTTAGTGGGGGAGGAGCTTCATGAGTTCCTGAGGAGGAACGGTTTGCTTCACCGCACTCCTTAGTACGGCGGGGTGTTCTGAGTAATTTAAAGATCATGGGAGACAGGTATAAAGGTATGGCTGACAGAAAACTCTTGCTAGGTCTGGACCTGAATGTGAATGAATTTGTTTGGTTGTCTACCAAGAATATTAGATTAAAAATTCCTTCTTGGAAGCTGGGACCTAGGTTTATTGGTCCCTATAAAATAACTGCTGTCATTAACCCAGCAGCGTTCCGTCTTGAACTTCCTCAGGCCCTTAAGGTCCAGAACGTGTTCCACAGGTCCTTACTCAAGAAGTATGTGGAACCTCTTGAGCCCTCACCTCTACCACCGCCCCCAGTAATGGTTGATGGTAATCTGGAGTTCCAGATTTAGAGGATTGTAGATTCTCATCTCCAACGTCGTTCTCTACAATACTTGGTGCACTGGAAGGGTTATGGTCCAGAGGAGAGGATGTGAGTTTCAGCATCAGAGGTGAACGCTCCCAGGTTGGTTCATTCATTGCACACCTCTTATCCTGAGAAACCCAGTCCTGAGTGTCCGGAGGCCTCTCGTAGAGAGGGGGGTACTGTCACGGGTGTGTCAGAAGTGACAGACAGTCACCCTGCAGTTGGTTGCAGAAGATCACTTTGTTTGGCATTACAGACACCTTCTTAGATGCTGTCTCTCTAGGACCCAGCTTCTACCTTCCTCTTACTAATTAACACCCTGGCCTGGGTGTATAAATGCCTGCTGTTTGCTAGAGGGAGGTACTGGCAATATTCACACCCTTGTGAAGGCTTGAGAAAGAACAGTACTTCTTCCTCTCTGGAGCTAAGAGGACATGTGTTCATCTCTCTTAAGTCGACTAAAGCGAAGCTATCTTCCATTGTTTGTTCCCCCTTGTTGTCTTTAGTTGTCAGTGGTGATCGACTACCGCTAATCCCCGCCCTTCCCTAGCCAGTGAAAAATGGCAGGAAAAAACAGGGCGAGGTTCCTGTGCGATTGATGCGGAATCAATATAGGGATGTTCGGGGAGACAGGGTGATATAAGGTCAGCCTAGGAGGTCTCCACTACCCCCTTTCCCTAGAGTCTGGGCCCCCTTTTCCCCCTTCCCTTCATGATGCACTTAGTCTTCCCTACATCTTGCATGACAACTTGTGGTGAAGCTCCTGCCCGGTCCTGACGCGTACACTGGAGAATCCTGATAGCGTACGGTGTGCGCATTGTGAGGAGTCACAAGTCTCCAGTCACATACAGTGACTGCTGACTTAAAGTCCAAGCCTGGACAACCCCTTTAAGCCTTTTTAGTCTGAAGAATAAGGTAGACCCCTCTTACAAATGTCATACAGATAGATATATGATTCTTTTATAAAATAGTCTAAGGCTTCTTGTTACTTTTTAGCTTTGCTGTGTATCCTGGGAAGGATAATTAGAAACATCAATATAATTAGAGGGCTTAATTATTATAAAATTGGAGGAGGATAACACAGAATCACACCATTGACAAGAAATAATGAGGACATCTCACCTCCTACTACCACTTTACTGCACAGTGCCTACATTATTCTCCTATATAAATCACTGACTTGTTTTCTGACATTTTTGCGTTCCACAAGGGAGGAGTTTTAGAAAGACTAACCATGTTTTTAAATATAAAGACAGCCCAGGAATGAACTGATTGCTATTGGTGTAACTACTGAACTCATAGTAATCAACTCCTATTGGTGGCAGAGGCTGAAACTAGCCATACCATACAGTAGAACTGGCATTTTTCACACAAGTCAAGTAAATGTGCCTGGCCTCCGAGGACAGAAGTCACTTTATGTTAGCATCTAACCTCTCTAACTCATAAAAGAAGGTCCACATAGAAGACCCCCAATAACAGGTTCTGCTGTGCTTTTAATAGTGCCTTCAATTTTACAAGTGTGCCATATAGTGTTGAAATGAAATGATTATTCAGTATACTAATAACACCAAATAATGTTCAAATAAATAGTGCTTAAAAAATAACCACCATTCAATTTTTAATTCATAAATCAATAATGCACATGCAATAAGCAACTTTGTAATATATGATATCAGAGAATTCTGCTTCTTTCTTCACTTGAATTGATCTTTTGATCTCAGTTCATGTGTAAAATCGGTATTCAGTGAAGACAGACTTTCTTATTATTGAGATAGGAGATGGCTGTTGGTGCTTTTAAAATTCTATGGAGAAGGTCGAAGGGAGGAGTTGAGAGGAGCTATTACATCTCCTATCTCAGTAATTGAAAAACTATATTCACTTCAGATAGATTTTACCCGTGAATTTAGAATTTGGAGAATGAATGATCAGTCCAGGAGGAGGAACAGATTTCTCTAAAAGATATATTACAAAGTTTTTAATTTTAACACGTATTATTCATTTATGAAAAAAAAAAAAAAATGACTGTTACTCTTTAAGATGCCAAAATAATACCACACAGAAAATACTTCCCAATTAATAAAGTAAAACATTCAGCTGGACCCAGTACAACTGTCTTTCCATGAGTTTGGGCACTAAGGGTGGGATTCATCATTACCCCCGATCAGTGAATTTTTCTGTACTTTGTCGTGCCCCTCACTCTCCTAAAAGGAGTTATTTGAAGAGCCGCATGTGAATGGCGCCACAGTGCGTATGATTGGCCACAGCTCCATTTACACGGTGCTCTACAGAGCTCCGATTCTCGGGATCATGGAGGTCCGAACAGTCGGATCTCCAGCGATTGGACAGTTATCCCCTATCCAGAGGAGAGGAGATTACTTAGGATAATCAATTTAAACAGGTTTTCCAATATTTATTTTTATTTGGCCTTAGTAATATTTAAAATACTAAACCAATATTGACGCCTCTCCGACAACAGGACTGGAGAAGTGGTACTGTGCAGTGTATATGCAGGAGAGGAGGAGTGGTACTGTGCAGTGCATATACAGGACAGGAGGAGTGGTACTGTGCAGTGCATATGTAGCACCCTGAGGATTCGGCTGCTACAGGGGTATTGCGCCTCAAGCCAGAGGTGTGATATTCCACTCCCGGGTAAGGATGGAGTGTGGAACTGAGCTCAGTTAGCTGCATGCACTACACACATCCCATTTCCGAGGAACAGACCGAAGGTACTCCCACTAGAGAAATGTGCAGGTACGACAGTGTCTGTTCCTGGCTGGAGTGGGAGGGGGGTGGAACATCCCAGTAGTGTAGGGGCAGATAGGGGGAGCAGCCTGGGTAAAGTTAGGAGCTCATTGGGTGCTGGTCACCTGAGCTCACACATAGAGGGAGTATATAAGGTGGGAACCATCTTAGATCAGGGTCAGTCTTTTGCAGAGTGAGGTCAGTCTGTCAGAGCAGAGGAGAAGAGCAGCTCCAAGGCCAAGAGAGAGAGAGGAGAAAGAAAGACCCAGAGGGGGAGAAAGAAGGAACTCCAAGAGCCCAAATTAGACCAGAGGGTGAAGAGTTGGCAACAGGGTACCGGATCCCAAGCTGGCAGAGGCTACAGCACACCTTAGCCAGGAACCGGAGGTCGTGGGCAGGATCTGCCACGATCACCCACTAAATCCACCCGGAAGGCAGACCAGGAATAGGGTCAGGGAACCCAGAGACAAGGGTTTACCACCAAGAGGCCCGAGGGAGCCGGACATAGGTGGATCCCTGGTGGGGAAGGCCAGAGAAGAGGACAGGACAGAAAGGGAGCTCAGGACCACGCTCCAGAATCACCTGGGGGTTGGCCGAGTCCAGGACCTGGTGGACGCAGCACGGCTCGGGTGGTCACTTAAGGCCGGAGTGACCAGAACAACTGCAGTAAGTAAACAAACCCTGAACTGCACAGCCCGACTCTGAGTCTCATTTCCATCCCCGCTGCACCACCACAACCCCCATCCTCTGCAACTGACCCCCTGAGGCTATACCCCTCCCGTTGGGGGTTATACTACCTGAGCTGCACATACATCACCAGCCTCAGCGGACCCTGCTGCAGCGGCGGCCGTATTGACCGCAATTCAACGGGTGGCGTAGTTGACACAAAGAATACTAATAACATCTGTAAGGACTGCCACACACTGAGCTTGACACCCTGGGCACGGACCGGGTCACAGCCACTCGGAGACTACAACCCCCATCTGATCCGGCTCCGGGTATCCCCAACAACACTGGCCCAGGGGGCGCGTCACATATACAGGACAGGAGGAGTGGTACTATGCAGTGCATACATTCAGGACAGGAGAAGTGGTACTGTGCAGTGTATATATACAGGAGAGGAGGAGTGGTACTGTGCAGTGTGTATATACAGGACAGGAGGAGTGGTACTGTGCAGTGTATATACAGGACAGGAGGAGTGGTACTATGCAGTGCATATATTCAGGACAGGAGAAGTGGTACTGTGCAGTGTATATATACAGGACAGGAGGAGTGGTACTGTACAGTGTATATATACAGGACAGGAGAAGTGGTACTGTGCAGTGTATATACAGGACAGAAGGAGTGGTACTGTGCAGTGTGTATATACAGGACAGGAGGAGTGGTACTATGCAGTGCACACATTCAGGACAGGAGAAGTGGTACTGTGCAGTGTATATATTCAGGACAGGAGAAGTGGTACTGTGCAGTGTATATATACAGGACAGGAGAAGTGGTACTGTGCAGTGTATATACAGGACAGAAGGAGTGGTACTGTGCAGTGTGTATATACAGGACAGGAGGAGTGGTACTATGCAGTGCATACATTCAGGACAGGAGAAATGGTACTGTGCAGTGTATATATACAGGACTGGAGAACTGGTACTGTGCAGTGTGTATATACAGGAGAGGAGGAGTGGTACTGTGCAGTGCATATACAGGACAGGAGGAGTGGTACTATGCAGTGCATATATTCAGGACAGGAGAAGTGGTTCTATGCAGTGTATATATACAGGACAGGAGGAGTGGTACTGTGCAGTGTGTATATACAGGACAGGAGGAGTGGTACTGTGCAGTGTATATACAGGACAGGAGGAGTGGTTCTATGCAGGGAATATATTCAGGACAGGAAAAGTGGTACTGTGCAGTGTATATATACAGGACAGGAGGAGTGGTACTGTACAATGTGTATATACACAGGACAGGAGAAGTGGTACTGTGCAGTGTATATACAGGACAGAAGGAGTGGTACTGTGCAGTGTGTATATACAGGACAGGAGGAGTGGTACTATACAGTGTATATATACAGGACAGGAGAAGTGGTACTGTGCAGTGTATATACAGGACAGAAGGAGTGGTACTGTGCAGTCTGTATATTTAGGACAGGAGGAGTGGTACTGTGTAGTGTATATACAGGACAGAAGGAGTGGTACTGTGCAGTGTGTATATACAGGACAGGAGGAGTGGTACTATACAGTGTATATATACAGGACAGGAGTAGTGGTACTGTGCAGTGTATATACAAGACAGAAGGAGTGGTACTGTGCAGTGTGTATATGCAGGACAGGAGGAGTGGTACTGTGTAGTGTATATATACAGGACAGAAGAAGTGGCACTGTGCAGTGTATATATACAGGACAGGAGTAGTGGTACTGTGCAGTGTATATACAGGACAGAAGGAGTGGTAATGTGCAGTGTGTATATACAGGACAGGAGGAGTGGAACTGTGTAGTGTATATATACAGGACAGAAGAAGTGGCACTGTGCAGTGTATATATACAGGACAGGAGAAGTGGTACTGTGCAGTGTATATATACAGGACAGGAGAAGTGGTACTGTGCAGTGTATATACACGACAGTTGAAGTGGTACTGTGCAGTGTATATATACAGGGCAGGAGAAGTGGTACTGTGCAGTGTGTGTATACAGTGGGGGAAATAAGTATTTGATCCCTTGCTGTGTTTCTAAGTTTGCCCACTGACAAAGACATGAACAGTCTATAATTTTAAGGGTAGGTTAATTTTAACATTGAGAGATAGAATATCCAAAAAAAAATCAAGAAAATCACATTGTATAAATTAGATAATTTTTTTTGCATTTTGCAGTGAGAAATAAGTATTTGATCCCTCTGGCAAACAACACTTAATACTTGGTGGCAAAACCCTTGTTGGCAAGCATAGCAGTCAGATGTTTTTTGTAGTTGATGATGAGGTTTGCGCACATGTCAGGAGGAATTTTGGTCCACTCCTCTTTGCAGATCATCTCTAAATCATTAAGATTTTGAGGCTGTCACTTGGCAACTCAGAGCTTCAACTCCCTCCATAAGTTTTCTATGGGATTAAGGTCTGGAGACTGGCTAGGCCACTCCATGGCCTTACTGTGCTTCATTTTTAGCCACTCCTTTGTTGCCTTGGCTGTATGGTTTAGGTCATTGTCTTGCTGGAAGACCCAGCCATGACCCATCTTCAATGCTCTTACTGAAGGAAGGAGGTTGTTGGCCAAAATCTCGCGATACATGACCCCATCCATCTTCCCTTCAGTACGGTGCAGTCGTCATGTCCCTTTTGCAGAAAAGCACCCCCAAAGGATAATGTTTCCCCCACCATGCTTCATGTCTGGGAAGATGTTCTTAGGGTTGTACTCATCCTTCTTCTTCCTCCAAACACGGCGAGTTGAGTTAATGCCAAAGAGCTCAATTTTTATCTCATCTGACCATAGCACCTTCTCCCAATAACTCACAGAATCATCCAGGTGTTCATTGGCAAACTTCAGACGGGCCTACACATGTGCCTTCTTGAGCAGGGGGACCTTGCGGGCACTGCAGGATTTTAAACCTTTAAGGCGTAATGTGTTAACAATGGTTTTCTTGGTGACTGTGGTCCCAGCTGCCTGGAGATCATTTACAAGTTCCCTCCGTGTAGTTTTAGGCTGATGTCTCACCTTCCTCATGATCAAGGATACCCCACGAGGTGAGATTTTGCATGGTGCCCCAGATCGATGTTGATTGACAGTCATTTTGTATTTCTTCCATTTTCTTACTATTGCACCAACAGTTGTCTCCTTCTCACCCAGCGTCTTACTTATGATTTTGTAGCCCATTCCAGCTTTGTGCAGGTCTATGATCTTGTCGCTGACATCCTTAGAAAGATCTTTGGTCTTGCCCATGTTGTAGAGGTTAGAGTCTGACTGATTAATTGAGTCTATGGACAGGAGTCTTTTATACAGGTGACTATGTAAGACAGCTGTCTTTAATACAGGTAAAGAGTTGATTAGGAGCGTCTAACTGGTCTGTAGGAGCCAGAACTCATAATGGTTTATAGGGGAACAAATACTTATTTCTCACTGCAAAATGCAAAAAAAAATTATCTAATTTATACAATGTGATTTTCTTGATTTTTGGGGGGGATATTCTATCTTTCAATGTTAAAATTAACCTACCCTTAAAATTATAGACTGTTCATATCTTTGTCAGTGGGTAAACTTACAAAAACAGTAAGGGATCAAATACTTATTTCCCCCACTGTATACAGATACTTAGATTTGCACGGTCTCAACCCGGCACCTTATCACTTTTGGAACCCTTGCCACCTTAACATAGCCCAGCTCTGCTTCATGAACACTGTCAGTTTGTAACCACATTAGTATTTTACCAGTGAATACTGGAGGAATGGTACCTGTGTGAATGATTGTTCTGACAATGACAAACTCTTCAGAGCAAACTCTGCAGTTAGAGGCATTAGAAGCTATTAATTAGTGCACAATATACAAGACCAGCTTTTCAAAGTCAAATCGGTGTCTGGATTGCCCATCCTAACCTCTTAAAACTTTGAGTTGTCCAGTCATTTGTTTATTTACCTACCATAAAGATAAGTGGATAAGCAGATAACCTCAGATTCCACACAGAATGCATGACTCACTGATACACAATGGTACACTGACAACAATAGCCAGGCAGCCCATTTTATGACCTAACAGACCAGCCCACCTTGCATCTGCCCGATAAGGCAGATTAGCAGTCCAGGTCTGATGCCTCTACATCGATCTGGAGCATCTGACGACTAGAAAACGCTTCCATGTGACTCGCCCCCTGGGCCGTGGGGCACTCGGATCCGGGCAATAGGGGAACGATGGGAGTAGTAGTGGCAACCCGGTTCCGTGGCTCAGGGTGGTCAGGCCAGTGGTAGTCCGTTATGTGCTGATGATTATGTCCGACTACGCCACCCGTGGATTTGCGGTCATTAGGAACCGCCGCTGCAAGGCAGACCGCTGGGGCTGATGATGTATGCAGCTGGGATGGTGTGACTCCCCACGGGAAGAGTGCGGCCCCAGGGCAGTGTAGTGGATGTTGGGAGTGATGGTAGTGAGAGTCCCGGTGCTGATATTGCTGGAGGAGCAAGGAGCACGCAGACAACAGGTTGCAGTCCAGGGTCTTTACTAGAACAGGTAAATTGACCCACAAACAGTCCCAGCTAGGAGGGGACCTGGATGTCTGAGAGCAACGGGGAAATTGGCCCTGGTCAGGGTGAGGGTGTAGGCCTACCGTGCTTTCTGTGCTCCTTCTGGCTACCTCCTCGTTATAGGGTAACAGCCCACGTTTCCGAGCTTTCCGTGTATTCTCGCCTGTGTGGCCTGCGACGTGGGTTCCTTTCTGCTCCCAGCCTTGTACGGCTTTGCTGGTCCCTTCTGTTATGGCAGGGCCTCCAGGCTTCTTAGGCCAAGGAATATACAGTCCCCTGCGGGCTGGTAATCTGCTGGGGGATGTGGAATCCTCCCAGCCTCAGACACCAAAGTCTGGTAAATTAAGTCCGTTATCTGCCAAGACAGGCTCACTTCGCCTCTTGTCTCTGGCTTGTGGCTCTCCTCCTGCCACACTTCCTCTTAGGTGCAATACAACTTTCTGTCCCTGCTCTGCTCCGGGACACGTCTCAGTGCTGAGACAGGCCATCCAGTTCTCCCTAACCCTGCCCCCAGCACCAGCTTTTATAGGGGCAGCCTGCTCCCCCTACTGGCCTGAGACAGGAGGTACTGCATGCTAATGTTCCCCTGACTAGAGAACCTCCCCCTTGCTCTCAGACACAGCTTTATTACATTTTGTGGCATCCAGGCCAGGGTGACACACATGCACCACATCAGAAATCTCATTACAGTCAGATACTGGAATGAGATTTCTGTCTTAGGGAATGCCAAAGCTCATCTTGAATTAGGTGAGCTGTGGTGTCCTGCCCCCGCTTCACCACTGTCCCACCCCAGTTCTGCCCATTTTGTCGGAGCTGGGAGAAACTTGCGTAGCAACACAGAAGTCATAAAGTTTTGGTACAACTTAGAGTTGTACCTAAATTTTGCGACTTTTCAAAGCTTTTACACCTGAATTCTGGCCTGAAAGCTTTGATGAATCGGGCCCCAAGTGCTTCATAAAAAAATCCAAGATACATGTGCCCAGACCATCAAGGCCCTTTCAGGAATGCAGTTTGCACAACTGCAAAGGTCGGACATTGTTTGGCCAGCCTTGCTATCTATGACATTAATAGGTGGATTATAATGAGGGCAATCTGGGTTGCTTCCCAGGGCCCGAGGCTCCGGGAGGGCCGATGGCCAGATTGCCCCCATTGTAATGTTTAGTGCACCACCATCGGAGGCGCACATCTTTGGGCAGGGAGCTTTCGTGGAGCTCCACTGCCGGCAATATAGAAGGGCAGCACAGCTCCAAGGGAGCTCCCAGCCCTGCCCTGACGAAGCCGCTTGGACAGCGGTACGCGTAGGCTCTGCTCACACTTGTGGTCTCTATTATTGTCCACTTTTGCCCACCCTCTAACCTTATTATATAGGTACTCACTTGAACAACTCTGCCTTGACAGGTAAAATAGATCAGGTATCTTAGCTCTGATTAGAGCTTCTGCTTCCATCTGATTACTATATGGTGAGACATACACAAGACGCTGGTTATTGCACTGTGACTGTTAACCCCTTCCAGGGATGCCTGGTTTTGTGGGCTTACTTGCACTATTGCTATATTGCATAAATCTGTGTATTATTGATCTTTGCATATTTTTTACTTTGTTGTGGATACATTTTGGTATACCTGATCTCCATGGCATATGATGGCTATAACTAAAATACAAGTTTGTGGAAGTGGATCTATCTTGACCCATGTTATAATCATTCTTATATGAACTTTCATGTTATTGGCCACTTCGTGATTTTTGGACATGGTCTTTTCTTATGGTCTTTGTTTTTAATTGTTTTAGCATGTCCGTGCACATTAATAAACTTTGCAATCTTGATATTATTGATTTGAATCCTGGTGTTCACATCCAATTTTGCATTGTCTCTTTCCTCTCTTTTTGCCACATATGATTATTTCAATGCAGGATGTAGAACCCGCTAATTATTGATATATTTAGTGACTGGTGTATGGTGCACCCCTCCCCACATATATTCAGCATGTACACACTGGCCACAAGAAGAAGTGAAGCCCTTGGAACTGGAGCAGAACGCTGGGGAAATGGGAAATTTTCTTAAATATGTGTATGGAATGTGTGCATGTATATAGGGGGCTATGTCTGGGCTCATACTGTATATAGAAGGCTATGTGGGGGCTCACACTTTATATAGGAGGCTATGTGGGGGCTCAAAATGTATATATGAGGCTATGTGGGGGCTCATATTGTATATAGGAGGCTATGTGAGGGCTCATATTGTTTATAGGGAGCTATGTGAAGGCTCATACTGTATCTAGGGAGACTATGTGAGGGCTCATGCTGCATTTAGGGTGCTATGTAGGGGTTCATGCTGTATATAGGAGGGTATGTGGGGGCTCATGCTGTATAATGGGGCTATGTGGGGGCTCATGCTGTATATAGGAGGGCTGAGTGGGGGCTCATACTGTATATAGGGGGGCTGTATATGGGCTCATACGGTATATAGGGGATGTCAGAATACTTCATTCTGCTCAATATTAAGTGATTGAATTAATATAAAATAATAATTATAATTAATATTTGAATATTAATACTAAATAGAATTATTTTCAACCTACTGGTTCAGCCTCCGCAGCAGTCAACATCTGACGTGTGGCCCCTTAGGAAAATTAATTGTCCACCCCTGGTCTCTTATGCATAGCGCTGTACATAAGGGAAGAAAAATAGCGTTGCACGCTGCCATCTCTCTTGTTTTGCATTTACAGATGTGCACCAGAGCACCTGTGCGTTCATCACGTGACTTACCACATGATCTATCAAAGGGAAAATGTGATATGTCACGTGATATATTGGGGGATAAGGGGGCCGGCGCCGTCTAAACTCCCCGTACCCCTGGCTACTCTTAATCCGCCCCTGATGACATTCATATGAACTAACAAAGTATATCGAAAAATTTATTTTATTTTGAAAAATAAAATGATTTCAAAACTAAATTGTATCAAATAGTTCGAGATAGTGCAGAATTTGACATCTTCTAATGTTTGAATTGGGCTTTGATCAGGCTCACCATGGCATCATTGCTTTTATTTAGGTGCCCTAAATATGCCAATAAACAAATAAGAAATCAGTTTGAAGGGGTTGAGATACTTCCAGGTCTACTGTTCATGGTTTAGGACTTAAGACCTAACACAAAACATCAGTATCAACAATGTGAAAGAAGAAGTCAACCAGATAAGATGTGGGTATTAATGCAAGAGGGAAGAAAACCATTTTCCTTATGCAACATGTTTCCTGAGTCTTACGAAGTGTCCTCAGTGTACACGCTCAATTTCTCTCCACTTTTACGTTGCCCCTCAAGTCTCACTTCCTTATCTCTACTGGTAGCAGGTTTTCTGCTGAATTATCAAAATGCTTTTCTCCTGAAGTTGTGGTTTTTTTCTTGTAAATGTTGCAAAATATTGTCTGACGTGTAACATTATGAGACTTAAGTAGGGCAGAAAACTTTAGAATGTACGAAACTCTGATGTTGTCATAAACTTTTAGTTCTTTGTCTCTCTGTCCCATTCGGGGGAATTGCGAGACAACTAAGGGCCATTTCACTCTACGTTTTTTCTTCTCCATTCAGTGGCCCCGTCGGGGCTCACGTGCGAACACTAAATGAGATCCGGGTGTATCCGCGCGATGGGACCTATAATGGTGCAGATGGAGTCACTGTATGCTCTGTCGTGCATCATTTTTGACCATATATGCTTATTGAAGTTCTCAAACATGTTCGGAACAACCTTATTTTCCTTCAAAAACTGTGTGCAAGTGGAGCTAGAAGAACTGATGCTTTGATGCTCTTTTGAAGGCAAAGGGCGGTGACACCAAATATTAATTTGATTTCAATTTCTCTTTTGTTCGTTCTCTTTGCATTTTGCTAATTGATAAAAATAAACTATTAATGCTTCAATTTTTTAAAGCATTCTTACTTCGCAGAATTTTTTCACACCTGTCTATAACTTTTGAACACTACTGTATGGCAAGAGGCAAAAAAAAACTATTGTACCCCACTTTTCTTTTCCCCCTTCCTTAGATTTCAATGAAGGATCTGTCTTTGCTATAAGTCTTTCAGTTATAAACCCAGTTCTTTTATTCTTCCATAAAGTGTATACATTCTGCTGATCTTGCCATACATTTTTTTAATATAAAATATTAATTAATTGAATATAAAATATATATCAAAACTACCATGGCTTGTGTCTGTAGCCGGTAGCACTGCAAAACTGGTAAGTTTAGCAATGACTTCACAGGTAAGGGCTCTTCTATACAGAGTGATAGCGCTCGCTCACATGAGTGTATAACATGGCTGAGTGCTATCTGATGTTTTATCGGATAGCACTCGGCCCAGTGTTATACTATGGGGCAGTGCCAACCAGTGGATTACCGTGGACACAGAGAATGGAGAAGATGGAGAAATTAAGTTCTTGTCTCTCATGCGACAAAATAGAATCACATTAAGATGACACTTGGATCAAACTCTGACGGAGTTTGAGCCGAGTGTCATTACCATAATCGGCCAATTCTCTGTCATGAGTGATTCAATGGCCGTCTGACCGCAGCCTTAAATGAAGTCTGGGTGCCAGAGATTGGAAAGGGATCCTCAACAATTTTTTTTACCTTGGGGTCTCTAGTAACTTTCATCAGGCTCTGCCTCCAATCACAATCTCGGCAACACATTCAACAAGTTAGAAGGGAAACAACTGCAAAGCAGTTCTTCCCCAATTTCCTACAAACTCAGAGGAAACCCACGCAACCATGGGGAGAACATACAAACTCTATGTAGATGTTGTCCTTGGTGGGATTTGAATCCAGGCTTACAGATGGAAGAATGGATTAACGGACTCTGGTCTGTCAGCAACTGGATATAAATTTTGCAAATTTCCTTACCTCACGGCATTCCCGGTTCTACTTCTGATTAGTCGGCACAAAGTCATCATTGCCGAGTGCACACAACATCGTGCCAGTCAGGCTTATCAAAGGAGGAGCAGGGAATGCCGGAAGGTAAGAAGATTCACAGGCCTCCTGTTCAGCGGTGACAGATATCTGATCTGGCTGATGGACCAAAGTCCTCCAAATCAATCATCCCATCTCTACCCAAGACCCCAGCACTGCAAATTCAATAGTGCTAACCACTGAGCCACCGTGCTGCCCATCATCATGAACCTTATATATAATGTCTCACTGTTTACACAGGTTCAAAAAACCAAGACTTTGTGCCAGCCGGGAGTGAAGAAGTTATAGAACCCGGCAGTCACATCAATTTAAAATGCAGGGGAAATGGACCAGTGAAATGGATCATTCAAGGAAAGGAAAACCAAAATTATACCAATGATGTGATTGAAATTGAAAAAGCTACATATAAGGACACGAGAAGCTACAGATGTGTGTACGATTCCTCCAACTCTACAGAAAGTGCTTCAGTGCATCTCTTCGTAAAAGGTAACTGTTAAACTGAGAATATAATACTCTCTCAATTAAAAAATAAAATTATTTCATACTGCTAAACTGAGATATATACTGTATAACAAAATGAAACAAGGGGGAAATTGGAATGATATGCTATTGTCCCATCCCCTGATGACGCCACACATGCAGTGAAACATGTTGGGAGGGGGATGTGTGCTTTAATTGTATGTCCTGTTCTGCTATTTAGTGATGACAACTCAGGGTGCCATTAATTTAACAAATATAGGAAGTTATTCTTAAAGTCAATAAATTGTAGGTGGAATAGGGACATTATTTTATCAATACCACGTATGCATCTTAGATTTAGCATTAAAAGTTACGTTTTATGGCTTGCTAGAGAGGGATTTCAACATTCTTTCTAATTCAGATATATATATGTGGCACCCCAGGGGTCTGGTTTTCCACAGTAATGTAATGTTATGTCTGAGAGCAGGTGGGAGGTCCTTTGGTCAGGGATCCTGTGCATGCCACACCTCCTGCCCAGTCTTGGGAGGGGAAGAACTTCCCCTGTATAAACCCGGGGCTGAGGCAGGGTGAGTCAGACAAGGAGAGTGGAGACAAGAAGCAGCATAGGAAACAGCAGAGTTACAAGGAGTCAGGGGCTGGCAGCTGCAGAGCTCGCCCTGACTAAGAAGATTCTTTACCGGACCCGGAGTCCGAGGCTGTGGGGACTAACTCCTACCCAGCAGCAGAATCCGTCAGGCAGGGGATTTCAGGTCCTCTGGCCCAGAAGCCCGAAGGCACGGTCACACGCGTGGGACCAGCACCGCCATCGTGGAGCGGAAGCCATTAGAAGGCCCCGAGTCACCGGCCATACGGGTGAGCACCACACGGTACACTCAGGGACGTGGGCTACTTACATCAGCTTCTAGCAAGGTAGCCAGAAGAGTACAGTCAGTTTGGGAGGCCTATAACTACGCCTGGCCAGGGGAGATCCCATCTGCTCAAAGACTGACCAGGCCCCGTTTGCTAGCAAGTACTCCGGGAGGGTCTGTCGTTGTTACCAGTAAAGACCCTGAACTACACCGTACCGTCTCTGAGTGGTTCCTGCTACCCCCATCATCCACGTCGGCTGCCCTGAGGCCATACCCCTCCCGTTGGGGGTTATACTATCACGCTGCACAATCCTACCACCGGCCTCAGCGGTCTGCCCTGCAGCAGCAGCTTCCTGGCTGCACTCAACGGGTGGCGTAGTCATCAACTATTTACTACTAATAGACTGCCGTCTAGTTTGACTCCCTGGGCACGGACCGGGTCACCGCCACGAGACTACAACCCTCCACTGATCCGGCTCCGGGTAGGCTCCCGCGTGCGCAACGCAGCGCGACACAGGCCCAGGGGCGCGTCAACTTTGGCGTAGTCGGCAGGATTTCGTGCCCGCAACCACCGGGTACTGCGTGCCTGAAAAGCAAAGACTGTTCAAACTTACCAGTGGTGAAGATTCCCGCTATCCGTGGAGGTTTCCCGCCATCCGGCGCCATCTTCTACCTTCTTCCCGCCATCCGGCGCCATCTTCGACCTTCTTCCCGCCATCCGTGGAGTTTTCCCGCCATTGGACGCCATCTTGAGGACGCCGCGCGGGAAGAAGAGGGGCGTGGACTCCGAAAGCGCGCGAGAACTGAAGCCCCGCCTCACGTCCGGACGTTGCGTAAGGTCCTGGAAGGAGCCCAGCAGACGCCGACGTCACAGGAGCGCGACGGAAGGTCCTCAACCCTGACGATCCACTGCGGAGCCGCGGCCTACGGAAGAGGATCATCGCAAGGTAGGCCACGGTCCACTAGGGGGGAGGAAGATGTCGGATACGGAGGAGAGCTTCACTGCCTCAACCCCCGCCAGCGCTACCGCTGCTGCAGTTATGCCCTTCACCATGCCCTATATCCCGGGAGCAGCTTGGCTACACCAGTACTCAGGGGAGTCACATACCCTGCATGACTTTAGAGAAAAGCTGGATAGCCTCTTCCAGGTGTACCCCCTCACAGAAGAGCAAAAAGTGAGCATCCTGGTGGCCCAACTAACCGGGGCAGCCAAAAGGGAAGTAAAATCTTGGCCACCTGGGAGGAAGACTGTCGCAGGGATACTAACCCGGCTGAAGGACACCTTTGATACCCGCACCTCAGCCGAGATTAAGCTTAGATTCTACGGGTGCAAGCAGCGAGCGCATGAGAGTATAAGGGACTATGCACTAAACCTACAAGAGGCCCTGAGGGCCATAAAGCAGACCGACCCTGATGGGGTGGGAAACGAGGACAGGCTATTGACTGAACAATTTATAGAGGGTTTATATTGCAATGCCCACCGAACCCAGTTGCGGGCAATGGCCTTACAGGATCCCCATCTGGACTTTGCACAGTTCAAGGATAGAGCTATCCGGGTGCTCCGAGAACCAGCACCGGGTGGCGTTGTTACCCACAGGCGCCCAGCTATCACTTACCACCAGGAGGCGGCGCCCTTGTCGGCAGGGCCTGTGGGAGCTGATGCGCAGGCTTTGGACAATGACCCGGCTCCAGACCTACACCATCAGGTCCAAGAGCTAGCTAAGAGCGTTGCTGCGCTAACCCGAACTGTGCAGTCTTTACAGGTTTCCACCCCAGGGAAGATCCAGCTGGCATCCGGACCGGAGGACATCCCGTGGCGTCGACCAAGGAGGACCCCACCGGCCAGAGGAAGACCCAGTGACCGATACAGCGAGGACGGACGACCCATCTGCCGCCGCTGCAATCAACCCGGACATATGGAAAGGTACTGTTCTTTAAACGGGCACAACCTGGGGTAGAGGGCCAACCCCCAGGAAAAAGATCACCAGGCCCATCGAACTGGCGCGACAGATATGTGGGAGGACGTCCAGTCTTGCCTGTGGTACTGGATGGCATTCCCATGAGTGCCCTACTGGATACCGGGTCACAGGTCACCACCATCCCGTACGTGCTCTTCAAGCAGTACTGGAATGACTCGGATATTACCCGCTACCCTGACGACGACTTGAGTATCATCGCCAGCAATGGCCAGCCCGTGCCACAGATCGGATTTAAAGAGGTGACCCTCAAAATCGGTAGAGTCGAACTGGCCGCACAGGGACTGATCATTTTAGATATTGATAAACATGAGAGTCACCCAAAAATAACTCTAGGAACTAACGTAATTGAAAATTGTCTTGCAGAGGTGATTTTCCTTTTACAGCAGGTTGCCAAGAACGCCAGCTCCGGCGAGCAGCGGGTGCTCCAGAAAGAGATCCGGGCACTGATGCAACGGCAACAAGTGGAACTCTCCGGCGGTGAGATTGGTAGCGTAAGAATGTGTGACCCTTTTCCTATTGCCATGCCCCCAAAAAGTGAAATGATGATTTGGTGCCGGGCAGCTATTGGTCTGAGAGGTAGAGATTACCAGGCAATGGTAGAACCAGTTTACTCAGACAGTAGGCCCACCATTTTGACAGCACGGGGGGTGGTCAATGTACGCCATGGGAGGGTGCCCATTCGCATAATAAATATCGGGGAGAGGGAAGTGTACCTGCCCCGGTATGCCACGCTAGCCAAATTATATACCACTAATCAAAATTCTATACAATCTGTGGAACCCTTGCCTCCATCTCACCCGGAGGAAGGTAACGGCTCTAAGAAAGACATGGAGGACTGGTGTCAGCAACTACATTTGGGTACTGATTCCACTCCCTCACATCAGAAACAAGGAGTCTATCGGGTGGTTCAAGAGTATGAGAGAGTGTTTAGTAAACACCCGTTAGACTTCGGGCGAGTCAAGGGGGTAGAACACCGCATCCCCACGGGAGATCATCCTCCCATAAAAGAGAGGTATCGACCCGTACCCCCTGCACATTACCAACACGCCAAGGGGATGCTTAGAGACATGAAGGAGGCTGGGGTAATCCGGGATAGCTGTAGCCCCTGGGCAGCCCCACTAGTTTTAGTCAAAAAGAAAGACAACACCATGAGGATGTGTGTAGATTACCGGAAAATCAACCGTATCACACACAAGGATGCGTACCCCTTACCAAGGATAGAGGAGTCATTGGCTGCTTTAAGATCTGCTAACTTCTTCTCTACCTTGGATCTCACTAGCGGGTACTGGCAGGTTCCTGTAGCAGAGGCGGACCGGGAGAAGACCGCATTCACCACCCCGATGGGACTTAGCGAGTTCACCTGCATACCGTTCGGACTCTGCAACGCCCCAGGAACCTTCCAACGATTAATGGAGTGCTGTCTGGGCCACAGAAACTTCGAGACGGTCCTGTTGTACCTGGACGATGTCATCGTATACTCCAAAACTTATGAGGACCACCTGAAACACCTGGCGGAGGTGTTCGAAGCTCTGGCGAGTTACGGCCTAAAGGTGAAACCCTCCAAGTGTCACCTCCTGAAACCAAAGGTGCAATACCTGGGACACGTGGTGAGCGCTGACGGAGTGGCTCCCGACCCCGATAAGATCACCGCAATTAAGGGATGGCCAAGCCCCTCCAGCGTAAAAGAAGTGCGGCAGTTCCTAGGGTTGGTAGGCTACTACCGAAGGTTTATTCCCGGTTTCACCAAAAAGGCAGCGCCTATGCAGGACCTCCTGATAGGCCAGTCCCGAAAGGCCAAGAACCAGAAGCCGCCCTTCAAATGGGAAGAGCTAGAAGAAGAGTCCTTCCGCCAGCTGAAGATGGCCCTCACGGGGGATGAAATCTTGGCGTACCCGGACTATAGCCAGCCCTTCATCCTCTACACCGACGCCAGTAACATCGGGCTAGGAGCCGTACTGTCCCAGATTCAGCAGGGGAGAGAACGAGTAATCTCCTATGCCAGCCGAAAACTGCGACCCACCGAAAGGAACCCCGAGAATTACAGCTCATTTAAGCTAGAGTTCCTGGCCGTGGTATGGGCAGTCACCGAGCGCTTTAGGCATTACCTCGCTTCTTCCCGGTTCACCGTATACACGGATAACAACCCGTTGACACACCTGGACACGGCAAGACTCGGTGCCCTGGAGCAGAGGTGGATGGCCCGTCTGTCCAACTACGAGTTCACAATCAAATACCGGGCAGGACGCTCCAATACTAACGCGGATGCCCTGTCCAGGATGCCCAACCTGCCGGACGAAGGAGAAGATCCGGAGGGACTGGAAGAAGTTGAACTCCCTGCGTTCCACCGTCATGGGACTATCCAGTATTCCCACCGGGTAAGGGGTAAGCAGGCTGCTACGTTGAACCCCTTACCCCACTACAACTGGGCGGAAACGCAAGACAGCGACCCTGCCGTCCGACTGGTGAAGGAGATGCTGACTCGGCCGGAGGCTCGCCTTGAACCAGACGCTCCGGAGGAAGCCAAACAACTATGGGCGGAGAAGAGTCGACTATTCCTTTACAAGGGGAAGTTGTGCCGCAGAATGGTCAACTCCCGGACGCATGAACTACTCTGGCAAGTAGTGGTGCCACGAAGAGACGCAGCCATGGTGATGGAGGCATACCACGACGGAGCTGGACACTTCGGGTGGAAAAAGCTGGAGTTCCTGCTGCGCGAGCGGTTCCACTGGGTAGGCATGAGGGGAACCATCGAGAAGTGGTGCAGAGACTGTGGCCCGTGCAATCTGAGAAGGAAGGACCGGGCCAGCCAGAAGACTCCCCTGCAGTCCATCGTCACCCGGCAACCGTTGGAACTGGTAGCCTTGGATCATGTAAAACTGACCCCAAGCAGAAGTGGCTACGTCTACGCGTTAACCATCGTGGATCATTACTCCCGGTTCTTGGTTGTCGTCCCCGTCAAGGACTTAACGGCTCAAACAGCAGCTAGAGCCTTCCAGCAGCACTTCTGCCGTCCACACGGGTACCCCGACCAAGTGCTGACGGACCAGGGACCTGCCTTTGAAGCGGAGGTCTTCCAGGAATTCTGCAATCTGTATGGCTGCCGGAAGATAAGGACGACACCCTACCATCCGCAAACTAATGGACTTTGTGAAAAAATGAACCAGGTGGTAATGGATCTTCTAAAAACATTGCCCCTGGAAGAACGCAGTCTGTGGCCTGAGAAGTTGCCCGATCTGGTGGACCTATACAACCACATCCCGGTAGGTTCCACCAACTGTACCCCGGCTTACCTAATGAGGGCGAGACCTGGTAAGTTACCTGTTGACCTGGAAATGGGAGTCCTGACACCTGAGGACACTTCACCAGAAACAGACTGGGACACAGAGAGGCAGCAGCAGTACCGGAGAGTACAAGAGAGCGTGGAGCGAAGTCTCTGTCAGGCTAGGGAAAGACAAGAGAAGACTTACAACCAGTATGCTCCCGCTGTTCCCCTGGTACCCGGAGAGCAGGTCTTGAAGAGGAAGAGACGGCTCCACAAGTTGGATGACCAGTGGGAGAAGGACCCGTACACCGTACTGCCCTCAAGCCACGAGAACCCGAAGGTCTGTACCATCAGTAAAGACGGAGGGGAAACCACAGCCATTGTATCCCGGGACCACCTGAAGAAGTGTCCCGAACAACTGAGGAACCCTGAAGAAGAACAAGAAGACCATCGACCCGTAGAGGAAAGGGAAGATATGGTTAGTACCGTGCTCGGGGACTTCCCTCGGTCTTGGACTCAAGTCAATGGTGCAGTTGTGGTACCCGTACTCACCTTCCTCCAACCATCATCCCAAGAACCTACGGAGCAACGGGTAGAGCTGGAAGAACAGCCGGTCCAGGAGGCAGAAGACTCCACACGAGTAGAACAGGAGAATCAACCCTCTGCTTATAGTGAGCCTGCCGTACCCCTAGTGAGACAAAGAGCCGGTAGACAGCTGCCCAGTTTACCCTTGACAGCTCCTACACCCTGTAGTTCAGGGCCAGACAGTCAGCTCCGTAGGTCCACTAGGGCCACTAGAGGCCAGTTACCCGCACGCTGGAGAATTTGAAGTGTAAAAATAGTTTTATTTATGTTTATCTGTGTATTGTTGCTTGTGTATAATTTTGTGTTTCCAGTTGTTTTTAGGAAACCTTGGTGGATTTACCGGGAATCCTTGTATATAGTTGGAGCGTAACCCAGGATGGACTAGAGACTGTTAAGGACTCGGGGTAGGACAAACCCCTACCTGGTTACGTCTCCCTGTGTTGGTGAAATGGACACCTTTGCTTTTCTTCAAAGACTGCATCCGGTTGCGGACACGCCGTAACCATCTTATGTGTTTTTCTTATAGTATTGTTATTGTTATACTTTGTTATGTTTTTCTAATGTGTTTAGTCCCGGAGTACTAAATTTCACTAGGGGGGAATGTGGCACCCCAGGGGTCTGGTTTTCCACAGTAATGTAATGTTATGTCTGAGAGCAGGTGGGAGGTCCTTTGGTCAGGGATCCTGTGCATGCCACACCTCCTGCCCAGTCTTGGGAGGGGAAGAACTTCCCCTGTATAAACCCGGGGCTGAGGCAGGGTGAGTCAGACAAGGAGAGTGGAGACAAGAAGCAGCATAGGAAACAGCAGAGTTACAAGGAGTCAGGGGCTGGCAGCTGCAGAGCTCGCCCTGACTAAGAAGATTCTTTACCGGACCCGGAGTCCGAGGCTGTGGGGACTAACTCCTACCCAGCAGCAGAATCCGTCAGGCAGGGGATTTCAGGTCCTCTGGCCCAGAAGCCCGAAGGCACGGTCACACGCGTGGGACCAGCACCGCCATCGTGGAGCGGAAGCCATTAGAAGGCCCCGAGTCACCGGCCATACGGGTGAGCACCACACGGTACACTCAGGGACGTGGGCTACTTACATCAGCTTCTAGCAAGGTAGCCAGAAGAGTACAGTCAGTTTGGGAGGCCTATAACTACGCCTGGCCAGGGGAGATCCCATCTGCTCAAAGACTGACCAGGCCCCGTTTGCTAGCAAGTACTCCGGGAGGGTCTGTCGTTACCAGTAAAGACCCTGAACTACACCGTACCGTCTCTGAGTGGTTCCTGCTACCCCCATCATCCACGTCGGCTGCCCTGAGGCCATACCCCTCCCGTTGGGGGTTATACTATCACGCTGCACAATCCTACCACCGGCCTCAGCGGTCTGCCCTGCAGCAGCAGCTTCCTGGCTGCACTCAACGGGTGGCGTAGTCATCAACTATTTACTACTAATAGACTGCCGTCTAGTTTGACTCCCTGGGCACGGACCGGGTCACCGCCACGAGACTACAACCCTCCACTGATCCGGCTCCGGGTAGGCTCCCGCGTGCGCAACGCAGCGCGACACAGGCCCAGGGGCGCGTCATATATATATATATATATATATATATATATATATATATATATATATATATATATATATATATTGATTGCATTATGTAGATGCTTGACAACTCTCCTAAATAGTCTTCCCATAATCACGGAAGAGTTGGCAAAACTCCCAGGTACCGCCAAAGCCTCCAGAACTCCCAGCTTCATGGAGGCATCTTGTTCTTAATGCCAGTTCTTCAGCATCCAAAGTACATTTAGTGGTTGAGAAAGAGTGTGTAATTGTGAAAAAAAGTTTTTAACTTCCCGACTGGCACTGCAAAAGTTGGCAAGTATGATTATACATAATACCAGTAAAGTGTTTGTACTTTTCACCTATCCATAAAGGATCCCTGGAAGTCCCAACTCTGGTACCCTCTTATGAACATGAGCATTTATTGTTTATGGGACTGAAGGCGATAGTCAAAGTCAGAGCTCTCATTATAATTGGTGGTCTTAGACTAGGCTCCCAGCAAATCGGCAATTTATTGCCTAACCTGTAGAAGTTGTAATCCTGCTACAACCCCTTTATACTCCTTATACAAAGATAGGCAAATGAAGGCAATATAAGTTATAAAAGTACTAAGCATGGGCGTATCTATAGGGGGTGGAGGAAGCACTTAAATCTACTGTAGAACCTGGTACATGATAAACCCAATGGTCCCTTTACCAGTAATAGACATAGAACACACAATGGTTTAGGGACTGGGTACAGATATGCAACCAGGAGCTTAAAAAGAACCTGTCATGTCTCCAAACGCTATTAACTTGTAGATATGGGTTTAATCTGCAGGTTACCAGCATTCTAAAGCAACCCGGAACTGAAAGCCCCGGCTACCAGAAGGAAATGAACTTTAATCTTCCTGGCAACCACCGGCTTTCAGTCATAGAGGCTCCCGTTACTGCTCAGTATATAGTGAGCCGCGGCTGTAACCGCGCCTCGGCACTGACTGACAGTTGGCTCTAAACTGATGCACTGCTGAGTCGGCTGGTATGTACTGAGTGGTGACAGAAGCTGCGTTGGCCCCGCCACTATGACTGAAAGCCCGGGGCTGCTGGGAAGAATAAAGTTAATTTCTTCCTGGCAGTGGGGCTCTCAATGTGTAATTTCCTCCAGGCAGCTTTGAAACAATACTAACCTGCAGATTAACCTCAACTCAGCAGATTAATAGTGTTTTTGGGTACATGACAGGTTCCCTTAAGTTATGCTTCTGATACATCACAAAAATAATCTATTCCCACTGCATAAAAGGAGTTTCTATATTTCTAAACTTAAGTTATACCACTGAAGTGGTGCCACTAATCTAAGTCCTCTGCCCCCTAGTATCAAACCTACCAGAAGCCATCTTCATCTGTTCTCGAAGCCGCTCCTGTCAGTCTAAAACAGTTTGCAGGACCTGCCGAAAGTCACTACTCAATGTAAGTCTAAGAGAGACAGAATGAGGCCAGAACGAGGCTCTCGTAGACTTACATTGAGAACCTGTGACCGTTAGCTTTGACTTCTGGAAAGTCGCAAGTGGTCACAAGATAGCGGAACAGGACCGGAGCGGCGCCAGGAAGAGCTGAAGATGGTGGCTGATAAGTATATTAAAATGGTCAAGGAAATTACATTAGTGGCACCACTCCAGCGCTGAACTAGAAAAAAGACTAGAAGTGGTGCTTCAGACTTCATGGGAATCAGTCAATGTAAAATTATGTAGCAATAAGAGTTTTTCTTCAAAGGGGTTATATGAAATTCGAAAAAAAACATGTTTAAATTCAGAAAGTTAGTCCCATTTATTTTACATACAAGACATTTAAATATCATTCATGTTTTTTCTTCATTTCACAGATCCATCCAAATATTGGAATTCCCTAAATGGATATGTTGTAATTTTTTATGAAGGAGATGATGTCTTTATTCCATGTCTGTTAACGGATCCTTCAGTTCCAGACTCTGCTGTTTCCTTTGACCCAACAACTAATTTTGGAAAAAAACTAAATATATCATTTGATGCAAAGAAAGGATTCACAATTCGGGATGCTCAGATGGATCTTAATGGAAACACATTCATGTGTAGTGCCAAAGTGAACGGCATTAATAACAACAGCAACCGGGTGAAAATTTACGTCAGGAAAAGTAATAAAAAATTAATAGTACAAAAATGAAATTACAGTGATTAATTTAAAGGGGTTTTAGAAAAATGTAAAAATTAAACTTAATATACACAGGGTTGTGTAAGAAAGTAAAAAAACTATATTCACCTCCCAGATCTGTGCCGCTTCTGCACTTGGTACTGTGTCCCCCTCTGGACTCCTGGCATCAAGGTCTAACAGAAGACATCACATGATTGCTGCAGCCAATCAATGGCTACAGTCTCAACCGATCAGTGGCTACTGATTGTCTGCAGCGGTCATATAACCCTTTCTTTTTATGTTCACACATGGAGACTGGTGGGAATCATTGTACATTATGGGGAGGAATGGAGTCTTTGCAGGAGATGAGTATAGGTTTTTATTAATTTCTTTAACCACCCTGGACCCATTAAGTTTAAACTTGTAAAGTAGGGGACAACCCCTATAATGAAATGCAATTTATAGAAGACACATTCAGCTCTGTATCATTCTTCTTAAACAGTCTCAAAGTGTATTCGCACAATGTATTTGACCTGCAACTGCAATGTTGTGCAGTTTTGGTTTAGCAGCAATGTATAACATGTACTGTAAATACACCCTTGTAGAAATTTTGTAAAAATACTTTTCTTCACTCATTTACTTGTAGATGACAGATGGAAAAGACTTAAATGCATAAAGATCCAAAACGATCCATTACATGATATTAAAAGGGTTCTCTGATGCCTCTCACTGTCAAATTGTGAGGTGAGAGATGCTGTCACCAGGTGCCTCTCAGGATACGTACAATGCTGGCAAAAATTGTACATGTACAGTCCTGCTTATCGTTATTGGCACCAAAGAAGTTTAAGTACATAATGTGGAATATCTCCTGAAAAAAATGAATCAAGTATTTAACATGAGTATATAAAGCCACATGGTAGGCCCTGTTCCTTTGTCACAATGGTGAAGACAAAGGAGCTGTCTGAGGACATCAGAACTGCTATTATTAGCAAACACAAGACTTCCAAAGGGTATAAGGCCATCTTCAAAGACCTTGGTATCCCAGTTTCAACAGTGTGCAATGCTATTAAGAAGTTTGCCAAGCATGGAACCGTCAAGAACCTCCCTGGACGTGGAGGAAAGAGGAAAATTGACAAGAGATGTCTTCGAAGGTTGGTGTGAATGGTGGAAAAAACACCACGTCAAACATCCAAAAACCTGAAGGTCAACCTGGAACAGTCTGGGGTTATGGTTTCAACAAGTAGCATATGCTGCACACTAAACCAAGCAGAGCTTTATTGTTGAAGGCCAAAGAAGAAACCATTGCTGAAGAAAAGACATCAAAATAAACTGCTGATCTTTGCCAAAGAGTACCTTGACAAACCACAATCCTTCTGGGAAAACGTTCTGAGGACAGATAAAACAAAAATAGAGCTGTTTGGTAATGCAAAGCATCAGTTCATTTACAGACGGCGCAATGAAGCTTATAAGGAAAATAATACCTTACCAACAGTTAAGCATGGTGGAGGATCCATAATGCCGTGGGGTTGCTTTGCTGCGTCTTGTACTGGAGTCGTTGACCGTATCACAGGAATCATGAAATCAGAGAATTATCATGAAATTTTAGAGGGAAATGTCCTACCCAGTGTAAGAAAACTTGATTTGAATCGAAGATCATGGGTCCTCCAGCAAGACAATGACCCAAAGCACACATACAAAAGTACACAGGAATGGCTGAAAAAGAAAAAAATCGACTGTTTTAGTATGGCAAGCAATGAGTCCTGAGTCCTCAATCCCATTGAAAATCTTTGGGGTGAGATGAAATCCGCCATTGGGAGAAAAGAACCCTGCAAACATTCAAGAGCTTGAACAAACTGCAAAGGAAGAGTGGGAGAAAATTCCAGCTGAGAAGTGCAAGAAGGTTATAGATGGCTACAAGAAACATTTGGAGGCTGTCATCAATGCCAAAGGGTGTGCAACCAAGTATTAATTAGGGGTAACTTTATTGCTGCACATGCTGTTTATTCTGTTTCTTCCGTGAAATGTTTTATTGTTGCATTACTTTGGACCACTAATTAAAAAATCCTGAGGATATAACTTTGGTACATTTCCATTTATTTTTGAGGATATTGTACAGTCTATGAAAAAAATGGAGGGGTGCCAATAATGGTGAGCAGCACTGTAGGACAGAGTAGGATACGAAATCTGGCAAGCACAGCACACAACATCTTTCACATCAGTAGGTGAGAGGAGCTGGAGAAGCCCTTTAAAGGAGATTTGTTACTTACCATAAACTGTAATTATTTTTTACCTGGTGCAAATGTCAATGTTCTCCTGGCGTTGTTTTTCTTTTGTTCCTCCTGCTCCTCTCCATTCCTGAGATATAGCCACCTATTCCCTCCATGTAAACCTAGTTTCTTTAAGTAACTGGGTGTGGTCATCAAGACACCCACAGAGACAAGATGAGGACCACGCCTCTTGGCTCAAATGGCAAGATTTACATACAAGTAAGAGGGGTTTATATCTCAGGAATGAAGAGGCGTAGAAACGAAAGAAAAACAATGTTGGATTCAGGAGAACAGTGGCATTTACACCAGGTAAAAAAATATATTTTATGGTAAGTGATAGTGAATGGTGCCCATACATATACTTGCTTGCGCCTATCATTTCCCGGCCTAAGAAGTCCACCATGTCTCCTGCAGAACTATTTTAATCATTCCAAAAGCTTTATATGTAGAAGAGATCAAACCTTCAGTTTTCTTTCTGTTTAGAGCCGATCATACCATCAGTTTTTCTGACAACCCATGAAAATATCAGAATTCAAGGTGAAGACTTCATCATGACCTGCATAGCAACTAGTAACGTTAAGTCAACTTTCGAATGGATGCACAACACAACAAAAGTAAGTACACCCCAGGCGATCTTTTTTCTTCATTTTCTACTTTATGGAAATTTTAAGATAAGCAATACACAGAGGCAATACACAGAGTCTATTTTTGCACTGTATGCCAATATCATATCACAAATTCACGTAGATGTTTATTTTTATTAATATTTTTATTTTGCTTGCTTTTTTCATCTTCTCTCTTGTGAAGATCTGAGGTTGTGGGTTTTAATAATCACCTAGGCAGGTAAACTATACAACAATATTTTATTCCTTACAACAAATCCAGGTAGATGGCCAAAATACAGTTCTCTCAGTCCTCAAGTTCCTACCAGGGATCAGTAGTTCCACTGCCTTTGTATCAGGCGATACCCAATGTCTCCCAACTTTTGGTTGGCCCACAGATTTCGTATCTCCAGCCAGTATAGTCTTTATTCACATTCCATGACACTCCAAATGACAGATAAAAATGCTAGAAGCACAGGTATCCAGTAACAACAGTCCTTTAAGAAAGTTTATCAAATCCCAGCGACAGATCCCACAACTGTAGTACGTTTATCCAGCCCAGTCAGCAGCCGGTCTCTACTCCATATGCCATCGATCCATCCATGGTCCAAGTCCTCAGTCTAGATCCTATCCCTTCAACATCATTCCACCAACTCTCTCACTACACATGTGTATTATTGTCCTGCCTCCCTGGGATCAGCCCCCTCCTCCCCAAAGCTAAATGTGCATTAGTGGAGGTATTTTTTCTCAGGTCAAACCTATCACCTGAGACTGCATTTGAGATCCCCTATGGTGACGGCTCCCCTAGGTCTTAGAAGACCATTCACACAATGGGTCTAGTGGCTGATTAGAACAATGGCTGGAGGCTGCTGAGATACTAATGAGATTACTGGAATGCTGGACACTTTACAAGTGAAATTAATGCACATACAGTGATGAGCAAGCAGTGCATTAATAGAACACAGCAAGCAACTCTCTAATAAAACACAATAATAATATTGACGCAACCAGTGCTCAGTGCTGGAAAAAGTCCAATTAGTCTTAGTTAGTGGCCAGCTCCTCACAGTCACTTTTAAAAGTGATGATAAAATTGGGCAGGATTTAACTAAAGGGAAAGGCTTTTCAACTGAATGTAAAATTGACAAATTTAGCAAGGGACGTGCACCTCTTAATAAATGTGGTTCATTTTACTCCAGTGAAATATGGGCAGCACAGTGGCTCAGTGGTTAGCACTGGCTTTGCAGCACTGGAGTCCTGGATTAAATCCCACCAAGGACAACATCTGCAAGGAGTTGGTATGTTCTCCCCGTGTTTGCGTGGGTTTCCTCCGGGTTCTCCGGTTTCCTCCCACACTCCAAAGACATACTGATAGGTAATCTAGATTGTGAGCCCTAATGAGGACAGTGATAATAATGTCTGTAAAGCACTGTGGAATTAATGGCGCTATATAATTAAAAAAATAAACATATTCAATTTAAGGCTGGACTATAGTAAATTGCCTAAATTATGAGAAAAATGTATATTTGTAACATTGCTTTGTTTTATAGATTACGCAAAGACCATCAGTAGATATTGATACTGTAAATGATGTTTGGACTATAATTTCCAATATAACTATTCCAAATGTGGCATTCAACGACAGTGGGAACTACACCTGCATTGCTCAAAACAATGGGGGATCTAACAGTACTTCAGCAAGCCTCCAAGTTATAGGTACTGGGATAAGAGTTACGCTCATACAGAATACACACATCAATATACACCTAATCCAATGCGGTTGTTATTTCAAACCCATTGGATGACAGAGACTCTAGTTTGAATTAAAAAATATATACAGTACAGACTAAAAGTTTGGACACTCCTCATTTGAAGATTTTTCTGTATTTTCATAACTATGAAAATTGTACATTCACACTGAAGGCATCAAAACTATGAATTAACACACGTGGAATTATATACTTAACAAAAAAATGTGAAACAACTGAAAATATGTCTGATATTCTAGGTTCTTCAAAGTAGCCACCTTTTGCTTTGATGACTGCTTTGCACACTCTTGGCATTCTCTTGATGAGTTTCAAGAGGTAGTCATCGGAAATGGTCTTCCAACAATCTTGAAGGAGTTCCCAGAGATGCTTTGCACTTGTTGGCCCTTTTGCCTTCACTCTGCGGTCCAGCTCACCCCAAACCATCTCGATTGGGTTCAGGTCTGGTGACTGTGGAGGCCAGGTCAGTCATCTGACGTAGCACCCCATCACTCTCCTTCTTGGTCAAATAGCCATTACACAACCTGGAGGTGTGTTTGGGGTCATTGTCCTGTTGAAAATTAAATGATGGTCCAACTAAACGCAAACTGGATGGAATAGCATGCCGCTGCAAGATGCTGTGGTAGCCATGCTGGTTCATTATGCCTTCAATTTTGAATAAATCCCCAACAGTGTCACCAGCAAAGCACCCCCACACCATCACACCTCCTCCTCCATGTTTCACGGTGGGAACCAGGCATGTAGAGTCCATCCGTTCACCTTTTCTGCGTCGCACAAAGACACGGTGGTTGGAACCAAAGATCTCAAATTTGGACTCATCAGACCAAAGCACAGATTTACACTGGTCTAATGTTCATTCCTTGTGTTCTTTAGCCCAAACAAGTCTCTTCTGCTTGTTGCCTGTCCTTAGCAGTGGTTTCCTAGCAGCTATTTTACCATGAAGGCCTGCTGCACAAAGTCTCCTCTTAACAGTTGTTGAAGAGATGTGTCTGCTGCTCGAACTCTGTGTGGCATTGACCTGGTCTCTAATCTGAGCTGCTGTTAACCTGCGATTTCTGAGGCTGGAGACTCGGATAAACTTATCCTCAGAAGCAGAGGTGACTCTTGGTCTTCCAGTTTGAGCCAGTTTCTTTGTAGCGCTTGATGGTTTTTGCAACTGCACTTGGGGACACTTTCAAAGTTTTCCCAATTTTTCGCACTGACTGACCTTCATTTCTTAAAGTAATGATGGCCACTCGTTTTTCTTTACTTAGCTGCTTTTTTCTTGCCATAATACAAATTCTAACAGTCTATTCAGTAGGACTATCAGCTGTGTATCCACCAGACTTCTGCACAACACAACTGATGGTCCCAACCCCATTTATAAGGCAAGAAATCCCACTTATTAAACCTGACAGGGCACACCCGTGAGGTGAAAACCATTTCCGGTGACTACCTCTTGAAGCTCAACAAGAGAATGCCAAGAGTGTGCAAAGGAGTCATCAAAGCAAAAGGTGGGTACTTTGAAGAACCTAGAATATAAGACATATTTTCAGTAGTTTCACACTTTTTTGTTAAGTATATAATTCCACATGTGTTAATTCATAGTTTTGATGCCTTCAGTGTGAATGTACAATTTTTATAGTCATGAAAATACAGAAAAATCTTTAAATGAGAAGGTGTGTCCAAACTTTTGGTCTGTACTGTATATACCTTTATTGAAGACATATCCCAAAAACAAACATTTCACAAAACCGAGACAGGGTGGGAACAGAAAATATCCAATGCAGAGAGATGCGGTATTGAACTAAGTCATATCTCAATTTATATCATATTCCAATAAACAACTGGAACACCTTTATCAAGCAAGGTTATACAACTTGAAAAATATATGGAAGAAGCTTAATAGCGAAATGGCTTAGGGGTCTTGAGAGGTGATCCTTGATGTAGCGGTCAGCCTCCACTCATTCCACCAACAGGTAAAAACAACTATTATATGTTATGAAATGTTTGTTTTTAGGATATGTCTTCAATAAAGGTATATATTTTTTAATTCAAACTAGAGTCTCTGTCATCCTATCCATATTGAAGTAGGTATATATTGATATTGTTACAGTGTCTAGCATTGTTTGAAATTTTGTTTTGGACCTTTTGATGTGTAAGAATACACACATCGCATTGTACACATGAGCCAGGAATCCTACAAAACAGACAGCGATGGACAATCCTTCACTCTTCCATATAGGATCCATTCTTATATCCCCCATATTAACACAGTTGAGGACCATATATACAATTTAATGCGTGAAAGGAACCTATAAGTTTAAAAATTAAAAAGCCATTCCTAGATATAGGGTTACATCTAATATTTTCTTGCATATTAGAATCCACCTACCAAGAAGGTCACACCTTGAAGGTGTTGTCCCATAGACAACATCTATAAGCTATCCGCAGGATAGCGACTTTGGGATCTCAAGCAATCCTGAATATGGAGATTTCAATGTTCCTTGTGTGATTGAAATGGTTGTGCGCATGAGTAAACCCAGATACATGTAGTGTCCATTGAAGTTGGGGTCAAGAATAAGGAATGGAGCAATGGTCACACATGCACACTACCACTTCATTCACACAGGAGACATAGGGACCCCTATCCACAGGAAGATTCAAGAATTTAAACTCCCACATTAAAAGAAACCTGTCAACTGATTCATACTGCCCAAACCACGAGCAGCATGAATCAGAACTTTGCTGCACGATTGAAGCCAAGTATACTTTTCACTGAAATGCTCCAAGTTGAAGATCCCGCCAAGTACCATAGGGAGAGATTGGACTAATCTGGCGCCACCACCATTCGGTTTCTCCCAGTGCCACTCCAAGTGATTGACAGATCTTTCTTAATGTAAACACATGGCGACCTGTAAATCAACTAGAGCACACATGTCAAACTCTGGCCCATAGGGTGGTTTTATTTGGCCCATGACACCAGAACCACAACCTCTATGTGGGGCCATTACTCTGTATGGAGGACTATGTAGGGCACATTATTCTGTATGGAGGACTATGTGTTGCCCATTATTCTGTATGGAGGACTATGTGGGGCCCATTATACCGTATGGAGGACTATGTGGGGCCCATTATACTGTATGGAGCACTATGTGGGCCCATTATACTGTATGGAGGACTGTGTGGGCTCATTATTCAGTATGGAGGACTATGTGGACCCATTATTCTGTATGGAGGACTATGTGGGGCCTATTACTCTGTATGGAGGACTATGTGGGGCCCATTATTCTGTATGGTGGACTATGTGGGGCCTATTATGCTGTATGGAGGAGTATGTGGGGCCCATTATACTGTATAGAGCACTATGTGTTGCCCATTATTCTGTATGGAGGACTATGTGGGGCCTATTACACTGTAAGGAGGACTATATGTTGCCCATTATTCTGTATGGAGGACTATGTGGGGCCTATTACTCTGTATGGAGGACTATATGTTGCCCATTATTCTGTATGGAGGACTATGTAGGGCCCATTATACTGTATGGAGGACTATGTGGGGCCCATTATACTGTATGGAGGACTTTGTGGGGCCCATTATACTGTATGGAAGACTATGTGGGGCCCATTATACTGTATGGAGCACTATGTGGGCCCATTATACTGTATGGAGGACTGTGTGGGCTCATTATTCAGTATGGAGGACTATGTGGACCCATTATTCTGTATGGAGGACTATGTGGGGCCTATTACTCTGTATGTAGGACTATGTGGGGCCCATTATTCTGTATGGAGGACTATGTGGTGCCCATTATGCTGTATGGAGGACTATGTGGGGCCCATTATACTGTATAGAGCACTATGTGTTGCCCATTATTCTGTATGGAGGACTATGTGGGGCCCATTATTCTGCATGGAGGACTATGTGGGGCCCATTGTACTTTATGAAGGACTTTGTGTGGCCCATTATACTGTTTACTGGTTGGCCCACGACTTTGTCCAAGTTTTATCACTTTGGCCCTCTGCATGTTTGAATTTGCCATCCCTGAACTAGAGCAATATGTGGAGAAGCCAGCCACGGTCAGCTCTGAACTAGTATCATCTTTGAATATAGTGGCCCAGCTGGGAGGTTTCTTCCCACACTACCCTAGTTAATTGACAGTTCTTCCCTGTGTGTGTATTGGAAGAGACCTGTCAATCATGCAGCCAGGCTCTAATTCATGGTTCGGGCAGCATGAATAAGTTGACTGATTCCCTTTCACCTATTCTGTGGATTGGTGATATATGTTTTTTTATGGGAAAACCGATTTATGTTTGGCTTTAAAATGTCTCCCTTACAAAATTGAGCAGTTCAGTGAGGTAGGCTCCTGAAAATATCTAGGATTATCTGCAGCCTTCTCAGTGCTGATGGCTGCTTGTCCTCCTCTCAGTTCCATAGCTCTAAGTACCTAATTAGCATATAAATATACATAATTTACATAAAAGTCACAATGTTCAGTGTCTGCATATGTAGAATGTCATTTTAACAGACAGCTTTTCATAGGACCTATAATTAAATCTGGCTCATGTTCTTTAAGCCTAAGAGGAGAGGCCTACAAGACCCCACCTAAATATTGACAGAACTGATATAATACCTAATGGCCGGTTCATCTGATTCAGTCAATAAAACAACCATATTCTTTTTTTCCAGAAAAAGCCTTTGTGAATGTTTCAACATCACAGGACAGAAGTCATACATTGTTCAAGGGTGGCACTATAGATCTCATAGTAGACATCAAAGCTTACCCAAGTCAACTGTCCTGGAAATGGCTACACAACAATGCCGGCAATACGAAGAATGTTTGTCCTTTATCAAAATGGGAGGAAAAGGGACCTTACAGGTTTGTCTTTAATGCACAATGATATGAACATGAACTTTTTGATGACCAACCTGATGTCATACTTGACGACTTTTGAGAATTGACATGCGGGAGATTTCAAGAAGCCAGCACTGCGCAAAACTTTTTTTTTTTTTTTATAAACCCACCAATTAATATAGTGCATGTCCCCACCTGAACAGGTAGTAAATATGAACATTTTCATCATATTTTAATATGCATGTAGCCTCCAAACCAGTCATACAAACAAAACTGACTAAGATGAGACCCCCCACAAAAAAATAGATCCTGTCCTCCTAAACAAATAAAGACCCCAAACCAGATGCAGTACCATAAACTATTAGACCAGTCCATTTAAGGATCCCTGAATTGACACAAAAAATATACTCCCCACTCCAGACTCCTTAAAGAAGTAGAAATCAAGACTAGTCCCTATGAAAAAATACAGACCCCAGATAAGATTGGAGATCTCCTAGGTGGGGTCACAGGCAACATCCTGGCCCCGGCCACCATGTAGGAAAGTTGTCTGTGCCAGCGCCTATAAGCAAAAAAAATGACCCCTTAAATGTGGAAAAGTGACTATTTAAAATGGACATGGCACCTAGAAGACCGTCTGGTTCTTCCAAAAGTCCGGGAGATGTGTCCATTTTTTTAGAAGTCTTCCAGATTTTCCCGGAAAGTAGCCAATTATAATTGGTTTCTAAGGTATAAAGCAAAAAGGAGAATGCCTTATATGTAGATATACAATATATGGCACTTTCCATCTAATACCATACTACAGAGGCATTTGCTCCTAGAAGTAAAGTACAACTTTATGCGGAGAAAACCCATATAATGTTGTGCTGTACAGAAGTACCACTTGGTAGCACACGAGGGTCGTATTGCTCTATCTTAGGAAGCTGTAGGCCTCCGTGTGCTATCCTAATGGATTTGGGGTTGTTCAACATTATACATTTGAAAAGGAGGACAACCCGAACATGCGGTCCTCCTGACGAAGGACGGTGGTCCGAAACGCGCGTCGGGGTGTATGCTGCGCAGTAGGTGATCACTACACAAGTATGTCATTGCACATTCAGAGACATGATCTGGTAGCATTTTCCATCCCCTTTTCCTCCGCTACCTTAGGCATGCTTGTCTCAGCACAGACGGACTCAGGGTCATATGGTCTGTGCACACGCTAGTGAGTAGTGCTAGATTATATATATCTAGCACTACTAAGCCAGACACCTTGCTAAGGGGTTACATTTAATCCCCAATAACGTGCTGAGCATTAACCAATTCCCTTTTTCTTTGTGTAAGGATATATGGGGTTTAAGCTGGTCAAATGTATCAACATCTACCTCTATCATTATCTACCCTATATTCTACCCATACATCGATGGACTAGTGGATGGGTTATTGGACATTTTATGATAGGACAGACTGTCATATACTAGTCTGTTCTCCTGTGTAATCACATTATACAACAATAATAAATTTAGTATTAAGCACGTCACGTGCTGTGCACGTTCTTTTCCTCTTGTATGTAGTACCATTTTTTCAATGTTTAATGAAGGTATTTTAACTGCTATTATCTTCAGCTACTTTTTATCGCTTTCTACAGCCTTATGGACCGCATGTTCGAGTTGTTCTCCTTTTCATATGCATTCTTACCGAATGGTCTGCCGCGCTATGGTCGTTGTGCTGAGTTCCACATTTTGGATTTCATGCCAGAGACTGGATTCCAATACATTCCATATTTGTATAGTTTTCCAGGGGTCTCATCTTCCAAAATTATACATAGTAGACACACATGAGATTTGGGATTATTTTCCCCATTGGAAGCAAAGTATGCGGTTTTACAATTTTTGTGCTTTTTTAGACGCAGAAGTATCCTGCCTCTGAATCGTCTGAATGAAAATGAGAGTGGGACATACACGTTCTTTGTAAACAATTCAGAAACCAGCGCTTCCTTGTCCTTCGAAATCTTGCTGTACAGTAAGTTCTTATTAGTTGAAGAGAATACTTATCCTTTACAATACTTTTTTATATGTAATATCCCCCTTCAACATACTATAGATCAGGGGCGGTCCAGCTCTCGAGAACCCCTCCAATCAAACAAAAGACTGTACACAAAGGGGCATTTTTATTGTATCCCAGTATTTAGCACAGATACAACCCAAGGAGGCGCAATTTTGCCAAATACATCAGACTTATACTTAACTGGTTTGCCCTCTGCCTGCTATAGACGGAATGAGACTAATGCTGTACTGATCTGTTACTTATGTGTTCCAGGTCCTCCAACTGTTGACATGAATACTGTAAATGGTACCCAGGAAATAAGTTGCACATCACAGGGGTATAACTTACCAACTATTGAATGGTTTCAATGCTTTGATACAAGGTGAGAACTGAAAAAGTATTGAAAATGTCACTTGAATAGATTTATTTAAGATCATAAAGAAGTAAACAGATCCAGTATTTCTGTGAAAGCCACAGAGGGACAGAAAAGTACACAGAGAAAAGCGCAAGAAAACATAAAAGTACACCGCGCAAAGCACAAAAAAACATAAAAGTACACAGAGCAAAGCACAAGAAAACATAAAAGTACACTGAGCAAAGTACAAGAAAACATAAAAGTACACTGAGCAAAGTACAAGAAAACATAAAAGTACACCAAGCAAAGCGCAAGAAAACATAAAAGTACACAGAGCAAAGCACAAAAAAACGTAAAAGTATACAGAGCAAAGCACAAGAAAACAGAAAAGTACACTGAGCAAAGTACAAGAAAACAGAAAAATATACTGAGCAAAGCACAAGAAAACAGAAACGTACACCGAGCAAAGTACAAGAAAACAGAAAAACATACTGAGCAAAGCGCAAAAAAAAGAAAAGTACACCGAGCAAAGCACAAGAAAACATAAAAGTACACAGAGCAAAGCACAAGAAAAAATAAAAGTACACTGAGCAAAGCACAATAAAACATAGAAGTACACCGAGCAAAGCACAAGAAAACATAAAAGTACACAGAGCAAAGCACAAGAAAAAATAAAAGTACACTGAGCAAAGCACAATAAAACATAAAAGTACACCGAGCAAAGCACAAGAAAACATAAAAGTACACAGAGCAAAGCACAAGAAAAAATAAAAGTACACACAGCAAAGCACAATAAAACATAAAAGTACACTGAGCAAAGTACAAGAAAACAGAAAAGTACACTGAGCAAAGTACAAGAAAACAGAAAAGTACACCAAGCAAAGCACAAGAAAACAGAAAAGTACACAGACCAAAGCACAAGAAAACAGAAAAATATAGTGAGCAAAGCACAACACAAGAAAACAGAAAAGTACACCGAGCAAAGTACAAGAAAACAGAAAAGTACACTGAGCAAAGTACAAGAAAACAGAAAAGTACACCAAGCAAAGCACAAGAAAACATAAAAGTACACAGAGCAAAGTACAAGAAAACAGAAAAATATACTGAGCAAAGCACAAGAAAACAGAAACGTACATCAAGCAAAGTACAAGAAAACAGAAAAGTACACTGAGCAAAGTACAAGAAAACAGAAAAGTACACCAAGCAAAGCACAAGAAAACAGAAAAGTACACAGACCAAAGCACAAGAAAACAGAAACGTAAACAGCCCAAAGCACAAGAAAACAGAAAAATATAGTGAGCAAAGCACAACACAAGAAAACAGAAAAGTACACCGAGCAAAGTACAAGAAAACAGAAAAGTACACAGAGCAAAGCACAAAAAAACATAAAAGTATACAGAGCAAAGCACAAGAAAACAGAAAAGTACACAGAGCAAAGTACAAGAAAACAGAAAAGTACACTGAGCAAAGTACAAGAAAACAGAAAAATATACTGAGCAAAGCACAAGAAAACAGAAACGTACACCGAGCAAAGTACAAGAAAACAGAAAAACATACTGAGCAAAGCGCAAAAAAAAGAAAAGTACACCAAGCAAAGCACAAGAAAACATAAAAGTACACAGAGCAAAGCACAAGAAAAAATAAAAGTACACACAGCAAAGCACAATAAAACATAAAAGTACGCTGAGCAAAGTACAAGAAAACAGAAAAGTACACTGAGCAAAGTACAAGAAAACAGAAAAGTACACCAAGCAAAGCACAAGAAAACAGAAAAGTACACAGACCAAAGCACAAGAAAACAGAAACGTACACAGCCCAAAGCACAAGAAAAAAGAAAAATATAGTGAGCAAAGCACAACACAAGAAAACAGAAAAGTACACCGAGCAAAGTACAAGAAAACAGAAAAGTACACCAAGCAAAACACAAGAAAACAGAAAAGTACACAGACCAAAGCACAAGAAAACAGAAAAATATAGTGAGCAAAGCACAACACAAGAAAACAGAAAAGTACACCGAGCAAAGTACAAGAAAACAGAAAAGTACACTGAGCAAAGTACAAGAAAACAGAAAAGTACACCAAGCAAAGCACAAGAAAACATAAAAGTACACAGAGCAAAGTACAAGAAAACAGAAAAATATACTGAGCAAAGCACAAGAAAACAGAAACGTACATCAAGCAAAGTACAAGAAAACAGAAAAGTACACTGAGCAAAGTACAAGAAAACAGAAAAGTACACCAAGCAAAGCACAAGAAAACAGAAACGTAAACAGCCCAAAGCACAAGAAAACAGAAAAATATAGTGAGCGAAGCACAACACAAGAAAACAGAAAAGTACACCGAGCAAAGTACAAGAAAACAGAAAAGTACACAGAGCAAAGCACAAAAAAACATAAAAGTATACAGAGCAAAGCACAAGAAAACAGAAAAGTACACAGAGCAAAGTACAAGAAAACAGAAAAGTACACTGAGCAAAGTACAAGAAAACAGAAAAATATACTGAGCAAAGCACAAGAAAACAGAAACGTACACCGAGCAAAGTACAAGAAAACAGAAAAACATACTGAGCAAAGCGCAAAAAAAAGAAAAGTACACCAAGCAAAGCACAAGAAAACATAAAAGTACACAGAGCAAAGCACAAGAAAAAATAAAAGTACACACAGCAAAGCACAATAAAACATAAAAGTACGCTGAGCAAAGTACAAGAAAACAGAAAAGTACACTGAGCAAAGTACAAGAAAACAGAAAAGTACACCAAGCAAAGCACAAGAAAACAGAAAAGTACACAGACCAAAGCACAAGAAAACAGAAACGTACACAGCCCAAAGCACAAGAAAAAAGAAAAATATAGTGAGCAAAGCACAACACAAGAAAACAGAAAAGTACACCGAGCAAAGTACAAGAAAACAGAAAAGTACACTGAGCAAAGTACAAGAAAACAGAAAAGTACACCAAGCAAAGCACAAGAAAACATAAAAGTACACAGAGCAAAGTATAAGAAAACAGAAAAATATACTGAGCAAAGCACAAGAAAACAGAAACGTACATCGAGCAAAGTTCAAGAAAACAGAAAAGTACACAGACCAAAGCACAAGAAAACAGAAACGTACACAGCCCAAAGCACAAGAAAACAGAAAAATATAGTGAGCAAAGCACAACACAAGAAAACAGAAAAGTACACCGAGCAAAGTACAAGAAAACAGAAAAGTACACTGAGCAAAGTACAAGAAAACAGAAAAGTACACCAAGCAAAGCACAAGAAAACATAAAAGTACACAGAGCAAAGTACAAGAAAACAGAAAAATATACTGAGCAAAGCACAAGAAAACAGAAACGTACATCGAGCAAAGTACAAGAAAACAGAAAAACTTACTGAGCAAAGCACAAAAAAAAGAAAAGTACACCAAGTAAAGCACAAGAAAACATAAAAGTACACAGAGCAAAGCACAAGAAAAAATAAAAGTACACTGAGCAAAGTACAAGAAAACAGAAAAGTACACTGAGCAAAGTGCAGGAAAACAGAAAAGTACCCCAAGCAAAGCGCAAGAAAACATAAAAGTACACTGAGCAAAGAACAAGGGAACAGAAATGTCAACTGGGCAAAGCACAGAAGGCAAAGTACAGAGGGACAGAAAAGTACACTGAGCAGAGCAGAGAGGGACATAAAAGTAGTGAGCAAAGTACAGAGGGACAGAAATGAGCAATGAGCAGAGCACAGAGGGACAGACAATTACTGAGCAAAGTGCAGAGGGACAGAAAGTACACTGAGCAGAGCACAAAGGGATAGAAAAGTACACTGAGGAGGGCAGAAAGGGACAGAAAAGAACACTAAGCAGAGCAGAGAAGGACAGAAAAATACTGTGCAGAGTACAGAGGGGTCAACAAGTACATAGAGCAGAGAAGGACAGAAAATTACTCAACAAAGTACAGAGGGACAGAAAAGAGCAACGAGCAGAGAACTAATGGACAGAAAAGTACTTAGCAAAGTACAGATGGACAGAAAAGTACTGAGAAAAGCACAGGTGGACAGAAAAGTACACTGAGCAGAGTAGAGAGGGACAGAAAAGTACTGAACAAAGCACAGAAGGACAGAAAATAACAAGTAGCAGAGCACAGAGGGACAGAAAAGTACTGAGCAAAGAACAGAGGGACAGAAAAGTACTGAGCAATCAGAGTGGGGCAGAAGAGTAGACTGAGCAGAGCGTCTAGTTTACAATTCACATCAAGAAGTGCATACAATGCCCAAATACAGTAGTAGATGCTCTGCCCAGATCGCACTATGCAGTGCCTGGATAAATAGAGTATGTATAGCACTACAATTGCCATACCGTACCAGTGTTCAGGAAACACTGTCAGTGCCTTCATGCTGGTATAGACTAGGTAGATACAATGATATTAAATATCAATGTAAACCTTCATGAACAAAAGAAACATAAATGTATTTGGTATCTTCGTTTCATGCTAAACCACTTCCTCAGGGGGCGTCAGGAAGTGGTTTGGAATGAAACACGCGTTGGGGCTGTGAGACATGGGATGGCACTGTGCACATTGCGTATAATATAACTCCACACAATAATATGTAAATTACCGAATGCATGTATGTTTCTGTTGTTCCCTTCAGCATTATGTTCCCGTGAACTTTTTATTGGGCAGTACAATGTATTTGAATAGTGGAACATCAGCTTTACATAGGATGATACTCTAGTGATGCCTTCTGCTATTGTTATATATAAGTTAGCTGACTATACACCAGAAGCTTAGTTATGGTAGTTATTATTGAGTGGAAGATTTTCTGGTTACTTACATTCTTATCAAATTTGTTCTGTAGTAAAAGTTTTGAAAAGTCGAAAACTTTAGGCACAACTCTGAGTTGCATCTAAATTTTGCAATTTTGGTGTTTTCACGACAGTTTCTGCCAGTTCTGTGAAACGTTGCAGAGCTGGGGTGGGACCAGAGACAAAGCTAGGGCAGGACAAGGAGCATGGCAGGGGCGGATGTTGATTCATGACACCACAAATCCCACTCTAGTACCTGACTGGAGTTAGGTTTCTGCCATGGCAAATGAATATCTATTCACCTTTTTCAGATCAGATTTCTTTTTTTTCTAGTTGTTCAGATGAAGAAAAAGTCCCCTTAAGAGGTGATCAATCCCAGCATATACAGGAAGATAAAGTGATCAGTGCCATAAGACCAAGTGACATTCTCAATAATATCACCATTTTCTGTACAGCTACAAACAATGCCGGGACCACATCTGCAAAGATATTATTCACAAATATTCAGCCAAGTAAGTCATAACTTATAGTCACACGTCTTTGAGTCAATCTAGGGTATGTGCACATGACATCTTTTAAACTCAGATGAACCTGAGTTTTTCAATTGGAAGACGCTTCGGGACACGTCAGCATTTTTTGTCTTTTTTTGCGTCTTTTTGGTCATTTCCTGAGCACTTGCTTTTACGTTTTTGACCAGCGTTTTTCTGGTCGTCTTTTGGTCATCTTTTTTATTAGTGTTTCTTGATCATTTTTTTACTTTAAGCATCAATAAAGAAACCGCTAGCCAATGATGAAGCGAAAACACCAGCGAAACACTAAAAAAAGACTTAACGTATAGAATGTCTTCCAAGCATAAGCCACCTGATGCATCGACAGGTCGCTTCTTTTAGCCGCTTAGCATCTTTTAAAATCTGAAGGGGTTAAAAGATGCTCAAAAGCCTGAATAAATTAATAGCAAGTAGTTTTTACATAGAAATATATGTGTTCAATCAATGGAGTGTTTTCTGAGTGCTTTATCAGGTGGTGTCCACCTGAAAAAGATTGCATTGATGGAGAGCAATTATCAGATCATTTTCCTCTGGATTTTCTCTAACACTGAAAATGATGGTCTAACTGTGGTAAATATAAGAACCCGGTGGCTACATCTTAAAAGGATTTAAATCTGCTGTAGGAAGCCCTTTAATAAATGTCATTTTGGTTATTATAATATGGAACTTCAGGGACTCAGGGGTCTGCATTGTGAAACCATCACCTTGAACAAAAAGAAAGAAATGTTATGGTCAAAGATACAATAACATAATTTAATGTTCACATTTATAAATATTATTTCATTTTTGGCCATTTTCCCATTGTTTCCAGCAGTGATGCAGAGTAGGACTGAGCCCCAACAATTCAGCCCTATGATGATAGTAGTGGCAGTACTTGGAGTATTCTTCCTTTTGCTTTCAGCATTCTTCTTTTACAAGTACAAGCAGGTATGTAACTGCAGAAGTGTTTTCTGCCTTTTTATGATGATAAATAATATGGCTGTAAAAGATGGGTGCCATAGAATACTCATAAGAGGCTGAATATTTCTAAAATGCTTCCCTTGTTAGTCTGGTTTGTGTATTCTTATATACAACTACTCCACATTTCTCTGGGTGGGGGAGGGGACAGATAAGGGCTGATTCAGGATCTCAGCAAGGTACGTGGCCCCGGCTCCTTCACCATTAGAAGTAATCCGAAGAGCAGGAATAGCTAGGGTGTCCCTAGCCCCGGGATATGAAACAACAGTCACGTGACAGGTGCATAGACAGACAGCTATATTCCCAAGAATATGTGCACACGATGTCTTTTAGATGTTGGCGTACCCGTCAAGTTTTCAAGAATTGTTTTTACTTGAGCGTATAAAATAGTAAGCGGCCAGAAGAACGGTTATTTCACTTCTTTTAACCACATGGAATCTTTACAAACCTGAAGCAATGCTCAAAATACTGAACATATGAACAGCAAGTCGTATTAACAGTGCAATGCATATGTTCACTCTTTTAGTGTTTGGTAAGTGCTTTTTTAGGCAGGTAACTGAGAGTACTTGCCTGAAAACATGCCGTGGCACACACCCTAATGCCTTGGAATGATATATAACTGTAATATCTATTATTTAAAAACATTTTAGTACCTTTTCTACAAAAGTTTAATAAGTGATAGAAAAAAAAGAACATTGCTATGCTTATTCTGAGAAGAAATATCCAAAAAGACCTGCTAACAAGATTGGGGAAACAAGTGTAAAGTTAAAGCAGAACTTCAGACAATAGTTTTGCCTACATAGTGACATATACTGTAGATTATTATTAAATAAGAAGTCTCAGCAACATTTTTTTTCCCTAATCCTTTCTAATTATGTATGTAATGTAGTGTAAGTGTACTAAAATACTTACAGATCACCATCTGTCCCAGTTTCCAGCATTGCTCTGGTCCTCTTCTAGCCCACACTACCACTCTTCAGCTTTGCTGGCTCACATTTTATGGAGCAGTTCTGCTTTTCCAATGTAAGTCTATGAAACTCAGAATGAGACCCCATAGATTTTCATTGAGAAAGTGACTTTTGGTCCAGATCTGAACTCCTGTGTGAGCTGGCTAGTTTGATTTCAAGTCATGTGAGCTAGAAGAGGATGGGAGCAGCGCTGGAAACTGGAAGACGACACGGTAAGCATTTTAATGCACTATACTACATTACTTACATACAGTGCCTACAAGTAGTATTCAACCCCCTGCAGATTTAGCTGGTTGACACATGCGGAATTAACTTGGCATTGTGACATTTGCACTGTAGATCAGTCTGGAAGTGGGAAATGCACTGCAGCAAATTTTTTTTTTTTTTTTTAAACGTTAAAAGTTAATTCAGAGTGTCATTTATTATTCAACCCCTCAAACCACAAGAATTCTGTTTGGTCCCCCTAAAGTATTAAGAAGTAGTTCAGGCACCAAGAATAATGAGCTTCACATGTGTGGATTAAAGATCTCTTTTGCCAGCCTTTTCTGACTATTTAAGACCCTCCCCAAACTTGTGAACAGCACTCAGACATGGTCAACATGGGAAAGACAAAGGAGCATTCCAAGGCCATCAGAGACAAGATCGTGGAGGGTCACAAGGCTGGCAAGGGGTACAAAACCCTTTCCAAGGAGTTGGGCCTACCTGTCTCCACTGTTGGGAGCAGCATCCGTAAGTGGAAGGCTTATGGAACTACTGTTAGCCTTCCACGGCCTGGACAGCCTTTGAAAGTGTCCTCCCGTGCCGAGGCCAGGCTTGTCCGAAGAGTCAAGGCTAACCCAAGGACAACAAGGAAGGAGCTCCGGGAAGATCTCATGGCAGTGGGGACATTGGTTTCAGTCAATACCATAAGTAACGTACTCCACCGCAATGGTCTCCGTTCCAGACGAGCCCGTAAGGTACCTTTACTTTCAAAGCGTCATGTCAAGGCTCGTCTACAGTTTGCTCATGATCACTTGGAGGACTCTGAGACAGACTGGTTCAAGGTTCTATGGTCTGATGAGACCAAGATCGAGATCTTTGGTGCCAACCACACACGTGACGTTTGGAGACTGGATGGCACTGCATACGACCCCAAGAATACCATCCCTACAGTCAAGCATGGTGGTGGCAGCATCATGCTGTGGGGCTGTTTCTCTGCCAAGGGGCCTGGCCATCTGGTCCGCATCCATGGGAAGATGGATAGCACGGCCTACCTGGAGATTTTGGCCAAGAACCTCCGCTCCTCCATCAAGGATCTTAAGATGGGTCGTAATTTCATCTTCCAACAAGACAACGACCCAAAGCACACAGCCAAGAAAACCAAGGCCTGGTTCAAGAGGGAAAAAGTCAAGGTGTTGGAGTGGCCTAGTCAGTCTCCTGACCTTAACCCAATTGAAAACTTGTGGAAGGAGCTCAAGAATAAAGTCCACATGAGACACCCAAAGAACCTAGATAACTTGGAGAAGATCTGCATGGAGGAGTGGGCCAAGATAACTCCACAGACCTGTGCCGGCCTGATCAGGTCTTATAAAAGACGATTATTAGCTGTAATTGCAAACAAGGGTTATTCCACAAAATATTAAACATAGGGGTTGAATAATAATTGACCCACACTTTTATGTTTAAAATTTAATAAAATTCAACTGAGCAACATAACTTTTTGGTTTGTAAGATTTATGCTTCTGTTCATAAAGCCTACTCTCGTTTGCAGTTTGAAGGCTCTAACTTATTTGCATCTTATCAAACCAGCTAAATCTGCAGGGGGTTGAATACTACTTGTAGGCACTGTAATTAGGAGGGATTAGGGAAAACATTTTTTGATTAGACATCTTCTTTAAAGAATAATGTAAAGGCTCCTGTGTATGCATTGCATTCCCATTTCCCTGTGCAAGAACAATATATGGGCCATTTGCAGTTGAATAACTCATCATAACGCACAATTTCACCTGCTTTGGAGGTTGATGTGGGCCCCCTTACTTCCTGGGCTCCTGTGATGCAACACAGGTTGCACCACACTTGCGACCAATAACTGTCTCCTGATCATACTGTAAAATCTCAGTATATCCCATGTGACGCAGCTTCAGCCTGTCTCCCCTGCCTCCTGCTTGTGATAGGTTTCTCTGTCAGCTCTTAGCTATGTAAAGGTGCACCTCATAAAAATACACAGAGGACTGTGCTCATTACAGCTCTTAAATATACACAGAGTGAGTCAGGGGTGTTTTATAACAATGCAACTAATCATTGTATGGATATCATGGTACTACAATGAACAGTATATCATTGTTCTCATATACAAAGAAGAAATGATATGTTTAGCTGCATTGGGGGCATACAAAGGGACAAAGCAGATATTGGGGTGGAAAGTTGTCTGAGAACTGTCAATAGATATTTGATAGTTGATGATGTCATTGTGTGGTTACCAGGAAGTCAGAAACTGACTTCCTGTCTTCACTTGAGAGAATGTACTGAACTAGTTGTCAGAGGGGAGATCATATCAGACAGCTGCCAATAATAAAGGAGGGAATGTGCATCAATGTAACTGGGATGAAATCACACAGATAGAATATTACTCGTGAGCTACCTCTTATATGTGAGAAAAAAAATTGTTGGGTGCTCCTTTAAAGTTTTCTCATCCTCACATTGAACAGCATATGTAAACTAAAAATGTAAGTTGTGTATATTTTCCATGGGTTTGAATCCCACCCATTATTGTCCAAAAGAAGTCATTTTAGACAGGAGTAGAGTCTGAGTGTAATACTCTTCATTTTTCCTGTGGTGGCGCTGCAGGAAATGATAGCAGATCACTGGTGGTCTAGCTATGATCCACCTATTGTTGGGGAGCAAGAATGGACTGTTCAAAGCAGAGAAGCCCCTGAATCAGGTCCAAAGAGTGAGGACACGCAGTAGCCCAGATCTGTCTTTGGACACTTATGAGCCCTAGTTTAGCAAGAGGATAAATAATTTAGGATTAAATGCACTCAAACCTGAATGTTTGTGAGATTGCATATATGCCAAAATATTTCATACCCATAATACATAACATTTCCTTTGTTCTAAATGGTTCCCAGTGGTAAAACATTGTTGCAAAGCCAGCAGAAAATTTATCTGATTCTGCATTTCATAAGAAAGTAAATATGCATTTCCAATTCTAAACTCTAATTTTAATAAAACTCCATAAAAAATGCGCACACTACAATAAACAGCTGTCATTTTTCTCACCTAAGGCACAATCTTGGAAATCCCCAATGTTTTCATACAAGCTGATTGAAAAGACTATTATTTTACCAGTATAGTGGATTGCACGATCCATCTATATAAGTAAGATTTTGTCTTATGGCCTAAATCTCAAAAGGAGATGCTAAAGAAAACCAAGTTTCCCATGTGAATTGTCTGACTTACAATGGTCTTCCACTTTTAGAAAACTGGACCCCAGCCAGTTAGATAGCACTCACCCTCCGTCAGTCCACCGCTACCGCCCCGCCACTGCTCCCATGTCAGTGTTTTGGCTGCAAGTTTAAGTCACAACTAAAGCGCCCATCTGCAAAGTGCGTGAGAGCAGTAGTTATACTGCTGTCCGGTTACGCTCCAGCACTTTACAGACAAACGGTGTCCCAGTCCCAGTGTTCTGTCAAGTGTGGGGTGCATCACACTCACTTGTAGGCCACAGGCCTCCGCTGCATCAGGATTCCTTCCTCAGGAGCCGCCAGACACAACTCAGGGGACTCCAAGTTTTTTACACCAGGCAAACGTTTACTAGTCAGTTCAAGTTCATCAGGTGGTGACATGTAGGATAGGGCACAGCATCTCACGCTTCCTTCCTCCTCAGTACAGCATCTCTTCAGCCCTGCCATCCATTCATCCTGGACTACCCCTAAGCTCGCTGATTCCATCAGCCTCAGGGATTTCCTGTCCACTTCAGCAGTTCATTTGGGACTGGCCACCTGCCTTCCACGTAATTCCACGTCCACCGACCTCGAGATGTCAGAAGACCAAGGCCCGCTCCTTGGTACCTGATTCGAGCTCTAGGCTCCAGGCGTTGCAGGAATGTCTATCAGGGATCTCAGTATAGCCTCCCACTACGTCAAATGATTGGTCCATGCTGCCCCTAGCAGCCCACTGCACCTGAAGTTGACCTTGACACTGCACTTCCCTAGCCACTCACTAGCAGGAAGTGCCCCCCTTTTATTAGCGCTAGTTTCCACCCACTGGGCTAGTTCTATTATTAACTATTTCCTATCCTATAGACTGAACTTATTGTCCTCATCTTTTGTCCTATACCGTTGCTAACCCACTTACTATATAAACTGTACTTATGATATCCTAAAGCTAGTCCTATGCTTACCTTACACTATACACCACTCACATTATACATTAACACTTTACATAACTTATATGCTGTACATTCCCATAACACATTATATAAGACGCACATCACTATTACATGGAAAACCGTGTGACACTGTACACACAGCGCGATTGTTGTCTACAGGAACAGGGTAAGACAGTCCATATTTTTACACATCACCGCTGCTGTCAATCACTGATCTCAGATGTTCTGCTATTGTTGACGGCACAAACTCAGTGATAGGATGCAGCAGTGATGTGTGCGGTAGTTGTGATGTCACCGCCGCAGCCAAAACACAGACACAAAAGCAGCAGTGGGGATCTGGTGCTGTACCGAATGAGGGTGATCACTATCTCCATTTGTTTACTACTTTTTGACTGGTCCATTATTCTAAATGTTGAAAACCCATTTAAAGGGTTTGTGCCAAGTTTTGAAGTTATTGTTTGGGGTCTGACCATTAGAATCCCCTCCAACCCTGCGAACTGGGTGTTGAAGAGCTGGAACTGAATGCAGGGGTAATAAATGTGCACCTCCGCTCCATTCATTCTCTATGGAACTGACGGAGAAAGTCTACTATAGCGCTCTGCTATCCTTTATATAGAATCAGCCTGTACACAGAACATGCACCCACAAAGAGCCAATCCACATATAGAGAATCTCCCCACATAGAGTCTGCCCAGACTCACATCAATACAATCTGTCAAGATTAGGGTAAGGATAAATGGTGGGGAGTGAAATTTAAACTTTTAAAAACTCTGACAAGTCCATTATGGAGTCAATTTAAGGATAGGTCATTAATATCAGATCACAGGGGCTTTGACACTGATCAGCTTTCATCAGCTCCAACGGTGACTGGATTTTAACATTGGATGGAGTTTGTGTAGCAGCCGCTGCTGGGTACTGCAAATCAGCTCCGATTTTCTTGAGTGGGAATCTACTTGAACTTCAGCAGAATGTTAGATTTAAACATTGGATGGAGCTTGTGTAGCAGCTGCTACTGGGTACTGCAGATCAGCTCCTATTTTCTTGAGTAGGAATCTACTTGAACTTCAGCAGAATGTTAGATTTAAACATTGGATGGTGCTTGTGTAGCAGCCGCTGCTGGGTACAGCAGATCAGCTCCGATTTTCTTGAGTGGAAATCTACTTGAACTTCAGCAGAACGTTGGATTTAAACATTGGATGGAGCCTGTGTAGCAGTTGCTGACGGGTACCGCAGATCAGCTCAGATTTTCTTGAGTAGGAATGTACTTGAACTTCAGCAGAATGTTAGATTTAAACATTGAATGGAGCTTGTGTAGCAGCTGCTGATGGGTACTGCAGATCAGCTCCAATTTTCTTGAGTAGCAATCTACTTGAACTTCAGCAGAATGTCGGAGCAAAGCGACCTAATTTCCAATAGTTTTCTTTTTCCGTGTTAGTAGGAAATATGGATACCTGTGATCTTACTATCCAGCTGCATACTACGGTTATATTTATGTAAAAAAAAAACAACAAAAGCGTGGTTAGAACCCAAACAGGAAGCATACTGTCCGAACTCTTGAGAAATCTCAGCCAAGCGTTTGTTCTGCAGATACAGAGAAAAAAAATCAGAATATCAAAATACTGAACACGAAAATAGGAACAGAAACAAAGGGAAATGTCAATACCCTAAAATCAGAAATTCATAGCGTAAAGTAAAAAAAAGGTTGTGTAAGTCTGTAGCATGTAATTATAAGGAGGCTGTACACCATTTAATAAATATGGCTGCATTCTTCCAAAATCATCCTCACACTTGTCCACATGTGTTTGGTATTGCATCTCAGGCTATCCATGCCATTGTAGTTGAGCTGCAGTGCCAGATACAACCCATTGTAAAGTTTTATAATCCTGTACAACCCCTTTAATAAGGAGGATTTTTGCAATTATTAGAAATTGAGTCAAGTCTCAAATATAGCATATTACAACATAATGCATGTCTCATGTAGCGTTAGGAATCCGAGTGGCCATATGTAGACAGTCTTTAGGCATACATAATATACTATGCTTAATTACCTTACTACTTTCCTGGGTTGCCCACCGGTCTCTGTTCATTCACCTCCAGAGATGGAGTGGTGACACGTGAACAATGCAGCCAATCAACTAAGAAATAGAACAGTATGCCGTAAACACCTAAGCTCCCTCTACTTGTGGCTGCAGGATACTATCATGTTTTCATTTAAAGGGAACCTGTCATGTAAAAAATCAGATATGGGGTTAATCTGCAAGTTAATAGCTTTCTGAAGCTGCCTGGTGCTAGCACTGAGAGCCCCTCTGCCGGAACGAAATGAACTTTTAGTCATAGAGGCGCGGATGGTGCGGCTTCAGTCACTGCTCAGTGCATAGCGAGCGGCATCTGAAAGCGTGCCCCCGGCACTGACTGACAGCACGGTCAGCATTAGAGATGGCTGTCAGTCAGTGCTGGGGGGGTAGTTACAGCTGCTGCTCTCTATACACAGAGCAGTGACTGAAAGCCAGAGGCTGCCAGGAGCAATAAAGTTAATTTCCTCCTGACGTCTGGGCTCTTAGAGTGTGGTGGCCGGGCAGGTTCAGGAGACTATTAACCTGCAGATTAGACCCATATCTGCAGGTTATTAGCATTTTTTACATGACAGGTTCCCTTAAAAAACAAAGTTCTGACAACTATTGTGGAGGTTTCACCAATTTAAGATCCACTAGGTAACTGCTCTCCTCCAAAGTAAAGATATCCGAGTGCATGCAGAGAAGCTAATTAACCAAATCTGCTAATCTGGTTGAAAAACTTCACTCAGAGACTGAACCACGCAAATGGCATACTTTATTACGCAGACATGGGGTTATATGGTATTCTCCTTCTAGGTGGGATTAGTAAAAATTCATTGCTCTTTCTGATAACTTGGCACACTGCAATTTGCTCATCCATGTATCTCTTGGCCTCAGTAACACCTTAGGAATTCTGATGGGAGGGGGTGAGTTCGTTTCTCAGCACCATCTTTGCCAACTCGACATGAATCTCTCTGTTATCAGCCATGCACATGCATACGTCATTCCCAGGAAATCATTTAGTTGTTCATGCCTACAATAAGAACAGAAACTGTTAGCTATATATTCATTAACTATTAACATAATCCATGTGCAGATACACATTTGCATACATACATACACATAGAGTATTCCATCATCTCTATATTAATTCACACTGATTAGGTAATCTACTAAAATAAACTAATTGATTTTTTATAATATATATATTTTACCTTGACACTATCAAGATATTTTAGGAATCAATTTGAATCTAAAATCTACATTAGGGAAATTAACTTTAAAGGACATTATAACCGTACTTCATTCAGCAGAAAAGCTAAAGAGGAAAATATGTTGATTTGTTTTCACTTTAACTTTATCTTCATATTTACAACATTCCTAACTTTCATTACAGAAACCAAAATATGAGGTCCGCTGGCAGATGGTCCAAGTGTCTGAAGGCAATCAGTACATATGCATCGACCCAACACAACTGCCATACAATGAGAGGTGGGAGTTTCCAAGAGCCAATCTGCAGTTTGGTATGTAACCCAGGACGGCTCGTACTTCTAGAAAATTCTGACCAACCAATGTCTTGTAGTCTCCTATCTCAGTAATGGGAAAGTGTCTTCACTGAATACAGATTTTATCTCAGAATTAAGAATTTTGATAATGACTGATCAATTCTGCCGGAGAAAGAAGTGATTTTTTCTGATAAGATATATTACAAAATTGCTTATTTTCCTTTGTACTATTGGTTTATGAAATAAAAATTTAAATGACAGTTACTCTTCAAGGGGGCAATAGCCAAGCTCAAAATGGTCTGATATTGCTGTAGGTTGCATGGATTTAACATTACAATGAATATAGAGTGACATAGGGATTTTTGTAGTTTACGGATAGGTGCACACGGTCCGGATTTTCTGCGTTTTTGACGCTGCAGAATTTCTGCACCATTTCCGCACCTAATATGCAAATTAGGTTTTTGGTGCGTTTTTTACATGCGTTTTTTTTATGCATGCATTTTTTATGTCTTTATGTCCGTTCTTAATCAAGGCCATTGAAATTTGCAGAGTTTCAGAGAATAGGGTTTTTTTTAAATACACTTTATTGATCATCATGTAGCGTTTTTGTGTACGTTTCCGCTGCGGAAACGCTATTGAAACACACATGCGGTTTTTATGCATGTGGATTTTCTTCATCTCATGCAAGTCTATGGGGAAAATCAAATTGACATGCTGCGGTCTGGAAAGACGCTCCTCATGTCAGTCTTTGCGGGTGAGCCACGGGTGCACAAAAACGCACAGTGGGCATGGGATTTCTCGAAATCCCATCCACTATGCTGTAACATTTGGCCGCTGCGGTTTTGATGCTGCATAAAAAATGCAGCATCAAAACCGCAGCATATCCGGACCGTGTGCACATACCCTACTCCCGTACATGATAATGTTGAATTCTTTATTTTGTTACCTAAGTTGCCTTAACCTAAACTACTCAAAACATTTCTAAATACAGTAACTGTAGCCAGTCCTTAAATGCTACTGCTATACAGTGCCATTACGTCAGTGTCAAGTAGGGCTTAAAGGGAATCTGTCACCAGGATTTTGATACCTCATCTGAAATCAGCATAATGTAGGGAGAGAGACCCTGATTCTAAAGATGCATCACTTAGTTTACTGGGAGCAGCGGTTCTGACATAATCAGAGTTTTTAGATGTAGCATATATCAGAGCTCAGAAAGCTATCCCAGCCCACACCACAGCTTTCTATGAACATTGTCTATTGACAGTGAGCTGCTTATCAGAGGAGGGGGGCGTGGTCTGACAATTTGGCAGGAGACTTAGTCTCAGAAATGATAATGTGCAAGTGACAAAACCTTGTAAGTAAACAGCAGCACACAGCCTGATAAGTGACACATCTTTGAATTCAGTGATTTAACCCCTACCTCATGCTGTCTTCAGATGACATAGCAAACTTTCTGACAGATTCCCTTTAAAAGGCATCACTGATCTGCCTCTTGACTTTTGTTTGCCGTGGTAGTTCGCTCCTGAAAATTGACCATTTGACTCAATGGCACGGTTAAGCCACTGGTGTGAACTTTACACTCTCCAAACCTGTGACAGCTTTGAAGAAGCACAGAGACAATAAAGCTGGCCAGATCGTGCGTTCCAGCAATCCTGCCAGCTTTGGATCAGTGCTTACATGCTCTATTAAAACAGAGCTTGTAAGCACTGAGCATGCTCGGCCACTCTGCGAGACTGCAGTGGAGACCAGTAACCAACACACCAAACATTAAACAGTAAAATCATGGCTAATGCCATGAGACACTGGGGGCAGGAACCAGTAGTCATACCCCCATGCCGCCTACCATTAAATGATTTTGCCTTGGTCATTGGAAGGCTGGTAAGGAGTGGTGAGCTCAGGAAAGGGGAACGGCACATGAGGGAGCATTTAGGAGGACACTGGGCTGTAACATTATGGGGGAAAATATCTACAAGAGTTGAGGCAACATGAGATGTGTTTTTTACGGCCTGTGCAGAACCCCTATCTGAATCAGACCTTCCTATGGCCTCCTCCACAATCAGTGAGCTACATATGATCAGTTTTTTAGAAATCACTCACGTCAGACCACGCCTGAGTTGACAGCTGCAGAAAATCCCATCTACTCAGTAGATTCTTCCAGTAGGACTCCCTATTACCTCTCCCTCCATGGCCTTTGGCACTGTCTAGTAACAGATCTACGTTAGATCTCCTTTCATTTCCTCCTTAGCAAACAAGTGTTGCCACAACAGTCCAAACATTTTGTGCTTTGCTTGCTTTCTTGTGGTTTTCATAAAGGAGAACTTGTGCCGTCATCAAAAAAAAGTTGAAAGTTAAAATGTGTCATCTCGCGAACAGGAAAGACGATTGGAGCAGGTGCATTCGGAAAGGTGATGGAAGCAACAGCTTTCGGGATGGGGAAAGATGACTCAGCCCTCAGAGTCGCTGTGAAAATGTTAAAACGTAAGTAGACTTTCTCAATGGCTCGAAATAGGTTGTCTTTATCTAATCTCAAACCCTAAAAAAACTGGTCAGTAGAAGCATGGCAAATATGCAAAAATGTAGTCCCCAAAATTATATACAGTAGATCATACCTGCCAAATTTCTGATGCAATATTTTTTGCAAAACCACTCATCTTCTCTAGGTCATGCCACCATTTTCCATTCCCTGAATGTGTGTCTGTATGCCGAAAGGTCCATTTGATGATAGAGCATCCAAGTACCAGGAACATTAAACCTTCTAAAAGTGCTGCTTTATGGGAGGATTCTTGTGATTTGTCAACTCTTCCAGAAGTTCAAGAACTCTCCACTTTATTTCTGAGAGCCAACTACATGTTCTGGAAGTGATGGCAAGTTGGTTGTTTGGACTGGATGATGAAATGGGTGACCTCCTTTACTGCAGCAAAAATATGAGGATTAAGTATTCAGAACTGATGGTCATGGAGTAGGAGAAATGTTTGAATGGACATTCGAGACCAAATCTTTCGAACAATAAATGTCTGTAGTCACTTACTATAGAGTCTCCTTTTTTATTTATTTATTTAGCCAGTGCCCACACAGATGAGCAGGAAGCTTTGATGTCAGAGCTGAAAATTCTCAGCCACTTGGGCCATCATGGAAACATTGTGAACCTTCTGGGTGCTTGTACAAGTGGAGGTGAGTGGCTTTAATACTTTCCTAAATCGTCTGTACTTTATTCTCAATACTGGCTCCATTAGAAGCTCTGTGCACCTGTCTGCATCGTGAACTTGTATAGGAACTATCTGCCATTGCATGAAATATTCTGGGTCCAAAAATGGACTAGAATAATGCATATTGCAATTTTTTCCACCCAGACCTAAGGTTGGTGTAGAAAATTGCTGAAAATTGCTCTAGCATCTAGGCCAGTGTAGTTTCCACGTGTTCAGTGACAGCACATTGACTGTCTGAATGAGACTTAAAGTTGACCATTAGCCAATCACTCAAGCATTTAACTGTCCAACTATCTCTCCTGACTTTACCATTCTGTCTTGACTCCAGTGGCGTACCGCCAATGGCAGCAGGCAATGTGGCTGCTATGGGTCCCGTGAGCCGGTTGGGGGGCTCGGTGCCACCGCCGGCACTGGATCCCCTCTCCCCCCGTCATCACAAGTTCAACTGTATCGCATTCATTTGTGTGGGGTCAATCATACTGTGTGGAGAGCAGTGTGGGGGCCATTATACTGTTTGAAGGGCTAGTGGAGGCCATTATACAGTATGGTGAGGTGTGGGGCCATTATACTGTATGTATAATGTACTACCTATATGATTATTGCCTAAAATGTTTATTTTTGTTTTCTCAGGCCCAATTTTGGTGATCACAGAATATTGTCAGCATGGAGACCTGTTGAATTTCTTAAGGAGAAAAGCGGAAATCATGAACAATAACTTTACAGCCAGTCTTGCAAATTCTACTGAAGACTACAAAAATATGGCGGTAGACCAAAAGTATTTGGGAAGGTAAATCCATTTACCAACAATCATCCCAGGCCAAATGTATAGATTGTGGCTTCATTGGATTTGGATTGCCTATATGTTTTTATGGTTATCTTTTACCAGATCCACCAATTAATTTGAAGGTATCTAGAAGTGAAGTCAGTGACTTTATGTGCGGCATCAGAGGTTTTTTGGGTTCACCAAACCAGATGATTCTTTTCAGCGATAAGATCTTAAAGTTTATTTGTGAATCAACCCATAAGAAATAGATGATAGTAGTGGGAAATCTACTCCCAAAGTCACCAATAAAATGGGTTGACTACTGTTGGGCCCTTGGGGTAATTTGTTGTCTTAGAGCTCTTGACTAGGGATGAGCAGACCCATGGAAGTTCAGGTTCTGTTACCAGACCTGAACTTTTTTCCAAAGTTTGGTTTGGGTAACAGAACTGTACTGGAACTTGAACCAGGACCCAAAATCCATTGAAAGCAATGTGGACCAGAACTTTTGATCAGGAAAATATTCTCTTTCTCAACTCCCGGACTTCCCCCGGAACTCCGAACATTGCAAGAGACTTACTTCTGGAAGAAGTCCATGTTCGGCGTTTAACACCGGACACTGTCTGGTAAGAACTTAAAAGTTCTGTTTTGTTCATCTCTACTCTTGACCTCTCGAAGATCCTTGGTTCTCCTGAGGGTCAGTCCAGCCCAATTGTAACCACTAAATATCTCCCCCACAGTTTCCATGAACTATATAATAGTAATGGAGTCCAGGATAGTGATGACTAAGCAAAAATATACATTTATTGAAGATTGATTTTATTTTTCCAGTGACAATGGACTAGGAAGTGAAAGCAAAGACCATTATATTGATATGAAACCAATCTCCACCAACATGGGGGCTGCACCAGGTATGTCGTTTGGGCTTACTTATTACCTTAAGTTTGGGCTTTTACACTAATAATAATTTCAGTGACCTTAAGGATGCCCAATGAACACAGTTTTGAAATCTACAATGTGAACGGAGTCCAATGCATATGCTTTGTGCATGTGCCATTAGTTTTGCTGGTGCATGCACTGAACGTAGGGCTCAAACCCAATGTGAACACAACAAAAATCTTAAATAATCTCCTGTACTGTAGCTACAGGTTGAATATAGTAATTTCTTATGGTTCTTCTGTATCCTTAAAATACCACTCCGTGATTTTTATTTTCATTTTACACCTGGAGTGGTGCAGCTCCCTAAACTTAGTCTCATGCTTACCAGCCACCATCTTGATCTGTTATCGGTGCATCTGCTAGGCCATGGCCCCACTATCAGTATTTGGTCCGTATTCGGTCAGTATTTTTTCTCAGGAGTGGGAGCCAAAACCAGGAGTGGGTGATAAATGCAGAATTGGTGACTTGTTTCTGTGACGCCCTGCTGTGCATGGAGTCACAGACCAAAGGGGGGTGCATTTCAGGTTTTCTCCACAAGAGGCCCTCAGAGCATTCACACACGTCCACCCTACCTCAGAACCACCAGGGGGAGCCCTTTAGTGAATATATAAAGGAGGGTGGAGGCAGGAAAAGGGGGAGTTCAGTCAGTTGTCTAAGGAGTGAGTCCAGTCAGGAGTCTCTGCTGAGACACAGAAGGTTAGTGACTCAGCAGGTTTCTGCTGAGAGGAGTTGTTTGGAGTCTGCTGCAAGCAGCTCAGAGAGAGACAGCTAGGAGCGTTGCCGACTCTCTAAAGAGCGGCAGAAGAGGCAGCCAGCTTACTGCCAGTGTCTATAGCCTAGTGAGGGCCCAGAGTAGGCCGAAGGCTAGTGGAACAGTAGCATCGGGGACCGAGGAGCTTCATAAGCTCACCCCAGAAATATACTGGACACCGGCTCCAAGTCTGCAGAGCAGTATACCCTCTGTGGAAAACAACCGGATCTTTCCTGGAAGACTTCAGGTCTCAGGATAGCCCAGGAGCTGACACGTAACAGGACCAGGAGGCACGGAGGCTCCGCCATACCAGGAGCGTGCTCTTCAGCAAAAGGCCCTAACACCAGGTCAGCCGGCGCAACACAAGGACTAAGTTAGGCCTAGTTTCAGACAGGCCATAAACTACACAAGCGGCAAGGATACAGGAGGCCCTATACCTGCTCAATGGGGAGAGACCTGCAGTGCACCCCTCACCCTACAGTGCTCCGGACGGTACCGCAACTCCACCAGTAAAAAGGTACTGAAGCCAAACGTGAGTGTGTCTCCCATTTTTTCCTTGGACCCGGCTGGTTCACCGCCATATAGTGCACCTTACCGAACACCGCTGCCCTGAGGCCCAGCTCCACCTGTGGGGAGCTACCCCATCATAGTTGCCGTAACACCGGCCTCAGTGGACTGCCGCAGCGCTGGTGGTCCTCACCAGACACCACAGGTGGCGTCACGAACTTTCATTTTCCATTTAACCCCTTTTTTTTTAAGATAGACCCCAGGGTACGGGCCCGGGAGCTGACCACCGCGACACCCCCCAAGGCCAGGCATTAAGGCCCGGGCACCGAGTAGTCCCCATCCCCTGGGTGTCACATCTCTCTAACTGGCGTCACGAACAGGATTGCGTGCCCGCGGCAACAGAAGGAGTTGTGCCCGTTGCCACCGGGTACTGTGCGCCTTAAAAAACTGTAAAAAACTCACAGTGGTGAAGCTTTTCCCGCCATTTTCTGGAGTTTCCCGCCATTGGCCGCCATCTTTCCGGTCACCATGCGAGAAGAAGGGCGTAACCGCGGTAAAACTAGAGGACGTAACCGCTGAAAGCGCGCGAAGTCGAGGACACGCCCCATGCACTGACGCAACGTCAGGTCCTGGCAGGAAGCCCAAGCGAACGCTCTGACGTGGAACGTAAGCGACGCAAGGTCCTATCAGAAGACCTCCGCCTGCGGAGCTGCGGCCTACAGAAGGAAGGTAGGCCACGGTTCACTAGGGGGGCACCAAGATGTTGCAGCAACAGCCCGACGTCGCTGACCAGGCTGACAGCCCCGATGATGCGCCCGCAGCCGCCGCCGCGCAAGACGGGGCAGCCGCCCCATTACCAGGGCCTGTAGCCCCTATTGTACCATTGACTTTACCGTACATGCCTGGAGCAAAGTGGCTCCCCCAGTACAACGGCAAGCCGGACACCCTGTCCGGATTCAAGCGTAAAATATGCAGCATCCAGGACATGTATTCTATGACCGGCAAACAAAGAGCTGCAGTAGTTGTGGGACAATTGACTGGTGCTGCGGAGAGAGAAGTAGAGACTTGGTCGGCCGCAGACCAGGAATCAGTGTCCACAATTTTCAAAAAGTTACAGACTGCCTTTGAGGACCGCACTGAGGCAGACCTCCGGATGAGGTTCTACCAATGCTCTCAGAAGCCGGAGGACAGCGTTCGGGACTATGCCTGCCGTTTACAGGTGGCCCTGCGAGCTCTAAAACAGGTTAGTCCAATTAGCATAACCAATGAGAGTAAAATGCTAAAAGAACAATTTGTCCGGGGGCTGAGGTCCCAAGCGGAGAGCAGGACTGTGCGTTGGTGGTCCTTGGATCATCCAGATGCTACCTTCGACACCCTTAAGGACATAGCTATCAAGGGACTGCAACCCCTGGAGACAGCAGATACGTCTATCCAGCGTTACCAGGGTGGGGCCACTCCAACGCCAGCAGCACCCACCTTTTCCTCGCTGGCTGCTGAAGCCAAAGTGCAGGCAGCGCCCCCTACTGAGCTGGACTGTCTGCGCTCAGAAGTGCGCCAGCTGACCAAAAACCTGGCCACTGTGATGAGTGCCCTGCAACTGAGCCTGAGCCAGAGACGGAAGGAAAGATCCTGCTAGCCGACTGCCCTGAGGATGTCCCCTGGATGACCGGAGGAGAAGCAAACCCTGGGTCCGAGGGCCAGCACCCAGGAATAGACTCAGCAGGCCCCTCAGACTGGCACCGCAGGTTCGTGGGAGGAAGACCTTTCCTATCCATCATACTTGATGGCATTGCGATACCTGCCCTGCTGGACACCGGATCCCAGGTAACAATCATACCTGATATCCTCTATAGCAAATACTGGTCCATGGACAGTCTCCAACCCCCAAACCCAGACTTTTCAGTATATGCCACTAACGGCCTCCCTCTTGACCTACTCGGGGTTAAGAATGTAGCAGTAAAAGTGGGGAGAGTGGAGTTAAAGGACCAGGGACTCATTGTAGTGAAGACTGTCAATGAGGAAAATGGACTGAATATGGTACTAGGCACTAACATTGTTGGCAACTGTTTGGAGGAGGTTGTGTTTTTACTCCAACAGCTCGCTGACGTTGCCAGACCAGGGCAGAGGAGAGCGATCCAGAAGGAGATCCGAGCCCTGACGTACCAGCAGCAAGCGCAGCTGACCGGCGGTGAGATTGGTAACGTGCGGGTAACTGACCCGATACCCATTGTAATTCCCCCAATGAGTGAAATGCTTATCTGGTGTAGAGCAGCAATAGGTCTTAAAGGACAGAGCTACCAGGTGGTAGTAGAACCCCTTAGCTCAGAGCACAGACCTACACTCTTAACCGCCAGGGGGGTAGTAGATGTACGCAATGGGAGGGTGCCCGTCTGTCTTAACTATGGGGAAGACGAGGTTAAATTACCACGTTATGCCACTATTGCCAAACTCTACACTGTAAATAATAACTCTATTCACATGGCGGAGTCCTTAACCTCCCCAGACCAAGTGGAGGATAATGACCCTACAACACAGGAGGGGGATTGGTGTCAACAGCTCCACGTTGGGACAGACACCACTCCTGCCCACCAGAAACAGGGAGTACACCGGGTGGTTCAGGAATACGAGCAGGTATTCAGCAAACACCCGCTTGACTTTGGGAGGATTAAGGGTGTACAACATCACATCCCCACAGGCAACCATCCCCCTATCAAGGAACGGTACAGGCCTATACCTCCAGCACACTACCAGAAAGCCAAGGAGATGTTGCATGACATGAAGAAGGCAGGGGTAGTAAGGGATAGTTGTAGACCCTGGGCAGCTCCCCTAGTTCTAGTCAGGAAGAAGGATGGAAGCATGAGAATGTGCGTAGATTACCGTCAAGTAAATCGCATTACACATAAAGATGCATACCCTTTACCACGTATTGAGGAATCCCTGGCTGCCTTGAAGTCTGCAAATTACTTTTCCACCCTTGACCTCACTAGTGGGTTCTGGCAAGTAGCTGTGGCTGAGGAGGATCAGGAGAAGACGGCCTTCACCACCCCGATGGGACTCTGCGAGTTCAACAGTATGCCGTTTGGACTCTGCAATGCCCCCGGAACGTTCCAGAGATTGATGGAGTGCTGCCTGGGACACCGCAACTTCGAGACTGTGTTATTATACCTGGATGACGTGATTGTGTACTCCAAGACGTATGAGGACCACTTGAAGCACCTGGCGGAGGTATTTGAGTCACTGTCCCAGTATGGGATGAAGTTGAAGCCCTCCAAGTGCCACCTGCTCAAGAAGAAGGTACAGTACCTGGGACACATTGTCAGTCCAGAAGGGGTAGCACCAGACCCGGAGAAGGTCACTGCCATCCAGAAATGGCCGGAGCCGAAGAACCTCAAGGAGGTGCGTCAGTTCCTGTGACTGATAGGATACTACCGGAGGTTTGTAAAAGATTACACCAAGAGAGCAGCACCTCTGCAAGACCTCCTGGTAGGACAGTCCCCCAAGGGCAGAAATCCCCCATTCCACTGGGGTAAAGAACAGGCTGAATTATCTCAAGAAATGAAGGAGATCCTGACAGGTGATGAGATCCTAGCCTACCCTGACTACAGCCAACCGTTCCTGCTGTATACTGATGCCAGCAATGAAGGATTGGGAGCTGTCCTAAGTCAGAAGCAGAATGGTCAGGAGAAAGTCATCGCGTATGCAAGCAGGAAGCTCCGCCCGACCGAGAGGAACCCAGAGAACTATAGCAGCTTCAAGTTGGAGTTTCTGGCCTTGGTCTGGGCCATTACAGAAAGGTTCAAGCACTACCTAGCCTCCAGCAAGTTCACTGCCTACACTGACAATAACCCCTTAACTCATCTTGAAACAGCCAAGCTGGGAGCCATGGAACAACGATGGATGGCTCGGCTGTCAAACTACCAATTCACCATAAAGTACCGGGCGGGCCGCAAGAACGCCAACGCCGATGCCCTGTCCAGGATGCCTCACCAGTCAGACACAGAAGAAGAAGTGGATGACCTGGAAGAGGTTGAACTACCTGCCTTCCACCGGAATGGGATGACCCACGAGCTAAGAGCCTCCAGGAGGCAACGCGGTAAGACGTTAAACCCCTTGCCTCACCACAGCTGGAAAGAGAACCAGGACAGCGACCCGGTTGTCAGCCGTATCAAGGAACTGATAACCCAAGAAGGTTCCTCCCTGGAGAAGTATGCGTCTCTCCAAGCAAAGCAGCTGTGTAATGAGAGAAGCCGGGTGTTTATCTACCGTGAGAAGTTGTGCCGGAGGTACGTCAATCCCAAAACCCACGAGATGGTGTGGCAGATAGTGGTCCCCAAGACGGACATCCAGATGGTGTTGGAGGCCTACCACGATCAAGCGGGGCACTTTGGCTGGAAAAAGCTAGAGACCCTGTTGAAGTGCCGATTCTACTGGGTGGGGATGCGCAGCTCCATTGAGAGGTGGTGCAGAGACTGTGGACCCTGTGGCCTCAGAAGAAGAGACTACAGCAGCCAGAAGGCACCTCTGCAACCCATCAAGACGACTCGTCCTTTGGAGATCGTGGCCCTGGACCATGTCAAGTTGTCACCTAGTCGGTCAGGATACTCCTATGCCCTGACCATGGTGGATCACTACTCCAGGTTCCTGGTGGTCGCCCCTGTCAAAGACCTGACAGCAGAGACAGCAGCCAAGACGTTTCAAGCGTACTTCTGCAGACCCCATGGATACCCTGAGCAGGTACTGACTGACCAAGGCCCGGCCTATGAGGCTGAATTGTTCAAAGAGTTCTGCCCTCTGTACGAGTGTAAAAAGATCAGGACTACACCGTACCACCCCCAAACTAACGGTCTCTGTGAAAAGATGAACAACATCATCATCGATCTACTGAAGACCATACCACTAGAAGAGAGAAACCAGTGGCCAGACCTACTACCTGACTTAGTGGATCTGTATAATCACATACCAGTAAGCTCCACCAATTGCACTCCGGCATATCTAATGCGGGCAAGACCTGGGAAGTTGCCCAAGGACCTGGAGCTTGGTGTGGTAGAACCTGAAGCTGATGCAACCACTGAGGACTGGGACACAGCCAGACAGGAGCAGTACAGAAGAGTACAAGCCTGTGTCGAAGACAGTCTCACTCGGGTGAGGGATAAACAAGAAGCGCAATACAACAGAAGTGCACCAGCAGAACCCTTCACATCAGGAGAAGTGGTATTGAAAAGGAAGCGGAGGAACCACAAGCTTGATGACCAGTGGGAGAGAGAACCCTACACTGTGTTGAATTCAAGGTTTGACAACAGGAAGACGTGTTTGATCAGCAAAGATGGAGGGAGAACCACTGCAACAGTATCTCGGGACCATCTAAAGTTGTGTCCGGATCTGCTAAAACCCCAAGAAGAAGTGCCCCTCATCATCCAGGAGGAACCTGAAGAAGCAGTAATCCATACTGACTTAGGTGACTTCCCGGCAGATTGGCCTCAAATAGGAGGAGCGGTGATCGTCCCAGTACTCCACTTCTTCCAGCAACCAGAAAACTCTCTACAGCAAGTTGGACCTGTAAGTGCTGCTGAAGAGCCAGCTCAAGAAGGATCTCCGGCTGGAGCAGAGCAAGAAGGCCCAGCCAATGGTACACTTGCCAGTCCCATAGAGAGGTTAAGGCAATTTTACAACTTACCCACACGAAGGGCAGACAGGGTAACTGGTGATACAGACATTGATACCCCACAGACCAATGCATTACGCAGATCAGTACGCAGCACGAGAGGTAAACCCCCTGCTAGGTACATTGAATAAAATAGTACAATTTCTGAGAATGTAGATAGTTACCCCTGAGGTATTATGTATTATACTACATATTGTATTAATGTGTGTAACTTATATTTCTTCCCTTTGAATGGACAATTCAAGTGATATGGACACTTTAACTCTAACCTGTTTATTCCTTATATATGAACTCTGAGGCTGAGAACTTTGTGCAGCCCAAAGATTTTCTTTGTAAATATTTGCACTCCCTGGAGTGCCCCTTTGAGCAACCTCTCCGGAAGAGACTTGGACTTTCTGGTTGCTCACTGCCTACTGCTTTTGCAATGTATATATATATTTTTATTCATGTTTTGTTATGCAACGTTCAAGTGTTCTAACCTCCCATAAAGGGAAGCTTGTTATTTCTATTGTTTACAAAATGTGCTTCAGCCCGGGAGTGCTGACTTTAACTAGGGGGGAATGTGACGCCCTGCTGTGCATGGAGTCACAGACCAAAGGGGGGTGCATTTCAGGTTTTCTCCACAAGAGGCCCTCAGAGCATTCACACACCTCCACCCTACCTCAGAACCACCAGAGGGAGCCCTTTAGTGAATATATAAAGGAGGGTGGAGGCAGGAAGAGGGGAAGTTCAGTCAGTTGTCTAAGTAGTGAGTCCAGTCAGGAGTCTCTGCTGAGACACAGAAGGTTAGTGACTCAGCAGGTTTCTGCTGAGAGGAGTTGTTTGGAGTCTGCTGCAAGCAGCTCAGAGAGAGACAGCTAAGAGCGTGGCCGACGCTCTAAAGAGCGGCAGAAGAGGCAGCCAGCTTACTGCCAGTGTGTATAGCCTAGTGAGGGCCCAGAGTAGGCCGAAGGCTAGTGGAACAGTAGCATCGGGGACCGAGGAGCTTCATAAGCTCACCCCAGAAATATACCGGACACCGGCTCCGAGTCTGCAGAGCAGTATACCCTCTGTGGAAAACAACCGGATCTTTCCTGGAAGACTTCAGGTCTCAGGATAGCCCAGGAGCTGACACGTAACAGGACCAGGAGGCACGGAGGCTCCGCCATACCAGGAGCGTGCTCTTCAGCAAAAGGCCCTAACACCAGGTCAGCCGGCGCAACACAAGGACTAAGTTAGGCCTAGTTTCAGACAGGCCATAAACTATACAAGCGGCAAGGATACAGGAGGCCCTATACCTGCTCACTGAGGAGAGACCTGCAGTGCACCCCTCACCCTACAGTGCTTCGGGCGGTACAGCAACTCCACCAGTAAAAAGGTACTGAAGCCAAACGTGAGTCACCGCCATATAGTGCACCTTACCGAACACCGCTGCCCTGAGGCCTAGCTCCACCTGTGGGGAGCTACCCCATCATAGCTGCCATAACACCGGCCTCAGTGGACTGCCGCAGCGCTGGTGGTCCTCACCAGACACCACAGGTGGCGTCACAAACTTTCATTTTCCATTTAACCATTTAACCCCTTTTATTTTAAGAGATACCCCAGGGTACGGGCCCGGGAGCCGACCACCGCGACATCCCCCAAGGCCAGGCATTAAGGCCCGGGCGCCGAGTAGTCCCCATCCCCTGGGTGCCACATTTCTATTATACCTTTCCTCTGATTGTTCCTCATCTGGTTTTGTCTCCCACTCCTGAGAAAAAATACTGACCGAATACTGACCAATACTGATAGTGGGGCCGTTGCCTTAAGCATCTCTCCGGCATTTTTTTTTTTATTTAACTGTAAGAGTGGTGTCACTAATGTCTGATTCCTTCCAGTAGTGAAATAATTCTCAGCTGCCGTCTTCTGCTCTTCCCGCTCTCGCTCCACCATCTTGTGACCACAGCTTCTGACTAACCAGAAGTCAGAGGTAACGGTCACAAGTCTATGAGGGCACCATTCTGGCCTCGTTCTGGCTCTCATAGACTATCCAGAAGCTCACAACCTGGAGACGATGACCGGAGCTGTGCTGAGAACAGCAGAAGACGGCGACTGGTAATAATTTAACTATAGGTAGGGAACATACTCTGGGCGTGAAATAAAAAAATTGCTGAAGTGGTGCTTTAAGAACGTCTAGCCAGTAGGCTCTTGATTTTTTGTTATTTTTTGCTTTATGACTATGGGATTATACTGTGTTTTAGAGAATCCACTAGAAGAAGTAGAGGACATGGATGATCATTTACCACTGGACCTGCATGACCTTCTAAACTTTTCACTCCAAGTAGCACAAGGAATGTCATTCTTGGCCTCCAAAAATGTGAGTCTCCATTTACCCCCATTAATATCAATGGGAAAGACCTACAAAATGTATAGAAAATATACACTGCTAGCAGGTGGACTTATTTTTTCCTCCCTCAAAAAAATAATTTTTGCAATTGGGTACCATTAAGAATTTTGCACCGTTTTGCTTTGACAGGCTCTTTGTTTCTTGGCATATTCAGCTTTAGTCTGTGGCTATAAATCAGCTCAGAATAAGACAAGCAGAAGAGTTACTACTCCCGGAATAACCATCCTAATGGGCTGACAGATGGATTCTTATTTAACAAAATTCTGCAGCCTGCACTAGACGGTACAAAACAGAGGCTACAGAAGGCAAATGGTGGAAAATTTTTAACCTAATCCAACTGCAAAAATTATTTTCAGACCAAAATATATGCATTTGAGTAAAAAAAAAAGTCCTCATGGGTTGACAACCCAATTAAAGATACCTGTAGCCTAATTTGCCTTCAAAATCTGGTGATAGACCGGACATCCCTAGCATTAGTAGCAGCCAAGTGGTCTCCAATGCAATAAAGTTGGATTTTTTATATACTCCGTTGATTCACTGATGTATTATATCGCCTATGTACTAATATTTCTCACATTCCACGCGTAGTGCATTCACAGAGATGTCGCTGCAAGAAATGTATTAATAACTCATGGACGCCTTGCCAAGATCTGTGACTTTGGACTGGCCAGGGACATCGAGAATGACAGCAACTATGTTGTTAAAGGCAATGTGAGTCTTCCATATTTCTCCCCAAATTAATTGTGTATATTCCTAAATAAATGCCTACACACAGTGAAATGTAATATTGCTGAATGTGATAATATGGAGTCAATGATGATTTGCTGGACTGATAGTTTTCATATGGTTTAGTTTTTTTAATGATATCCTTTGTTTTACAAAAATGGTGCCAACCTTCCAGATCCCCACCGATAAGGGCTCATGCAAACGTCTGTGAAACTCAGTCCAAGTACGGGCTGCAATGCATGGACTGTGTGCGTGTCTCCTGACCTGAACTTGACAGCCTCATATAGGCCTTTGAGGCGGTGGAGCTTGGGTCGAGAGACCTACGGACAGTCCATGTATTGCGTTTCATGCTCTGACTGAGTTTCTTGGACATCTGCATGATCCCTCATGTCTACTATAGTCCCATATCTTCAGTGTGAATGGAGCTATAGTGCACATGTGTGACCACCACTCGATTAGAATTTATGGGAGCAGTGGTAACTAGAGATGGTGTTATGGTGAGATGGTCAGCTACGTCAGTCGCTGGATGGGAACCTGAGAGCCGCCTCTCATCTGATGGCACCTATGGCTCTTCTCTTGATTAGCCGGCCTGGCACAATGTCACATGTGCATCATGCCACAACAATGACATTGAGGTGGGTTGGCTAATGAAAAGAAGCCAAGGATGCCATTAGATAAGAGGCAGTTCTCACGGGTTGCATCCAGTAAGCATAGATTACTGGTGTGGACAATGGAGTGGACCCTGGAAATTGATTCACACCAACTCTAGTGGTCACACATTACGGTTTCCATAGAACCACAAAAATGAATGGAGCAGTAGTGCGCATGCGTGGCCAACAAACTATTCCTAGTTTACAGGAGAAATGGCCACACTAATGATTACCGTTTTTACACACAAAAGTAAAAGAAGCAGTGGATAGGTGATATATGTTGCTCATGGGATAACACTTCTTCATACAGAGGGTGGATGCAGGCATAAAAAACCATGTATGTCAGCCACCAACTCCTGATTATTAGGCCATGTTCACAATCAGACGTTGTGTATCTGTTAGTAATTTTCAGTGTAGAAAAACTGGTCTCCACATCTCCTAAATGTGCTGACATGGTGCAGACTCCAAGAGGAACAACACGTTCCTTGTGCCAGCAGCACTGAAAGCATACATGCCTCTGAGCTCTATGGTCGATGCTGCATTACTGGAACTATTGTATCCTCTGTAAACTATCACAATGGAGTCAACAGTTTCACTTCACACTGAATGTTTACCACTATTTCTAGTTTTCTTCGTATTTGGCAAATTTCCCTATTTTATTAAATTGAATTTATAGAATATTATGAATGCATTAAAGGTCTTCATGTACTAAGTGAGGATACAGCCATGCGATGAGCTAGCTGCATGCGTCTAAGCTTTACCCAATTGCGGTTGCTGCACGGCCTCCTTGTGCTGCCGTAAAGGCATTCCAGCAGTCAGATTGGTTTAATATAGACCATTATAATATTGAACCCCAGGCACAATTCAATGTTATGTTAATGTGCATTTTTTAAAAATGTTTTGTTATTTAAGGCTCGACTCCCAGTCAAGTGGATGGCCCCCGAGAGCATCTTTGATTGTATCTACACAGTACAAAGTGATGTTTGGTCCTATGGAATCCTTCTGTGGGAGATCTTTTCTCTTGGTGAGCCCAGATCATTGAAGACCAACTCCGTACACAGCTAAATATTTGATGGTCAAACAATGACCTTGAGGTCACGTTAATCTATAGAGTAATAGAAGTGGACCTGATTAACCACAGTGCAACCCAAGTTTATACAAGTCATAATACATACAGGCAGGATTAGTCTTGGATTGGTTGGTGTCCTGTGTATTACCTTCGATGGATGCCCTAACATAAGATGTGCCATATGGTGCCCAAATAACACTGTGAAATGAATAACCTATGGGATGTACAGTAACTGTGCACACAGCGTTGCTGCCTTTGTATAGGTTTCAGCACAAAACGTGAGAGCTGGGGTACAAGCTCTAGGTGCCCAGGCCATTGGGATTGATGTCAGCCCGTAAAGTTCTACCTTAGGCAAGTGATGCGTCCTATGTGACTGCAGGAGTACCTTTGATTGAAAATGTGGACATCCGGTAATTCTATATTCACAAATAGTGTGAATTATTTTTGCGCTTTGTTTTTAGACATGACTTTTTAGTTTTGATAATTTTTTGACACTCAATGTCTTGTAATACTCTATTTTATAAGCTACTGCTTCTTCATTACAGGCAGGAGCCCATATCCTGGGGTTATTGTCAACCGAAAATTCTACAAGATGATAAAAGATGGATGCAAGATGGACTGCCCAGATTATGCTCCCCTGGACTTGTAAGTGAGAGTAAGAACTAGCTAGGCTAAAATAACATAACGCAGTAAATTCAGACCAACTCAACGACAAGGACATAAAATTCAAAAAGCATCACAGAAAAATGGCAGCCAGATTTAGCAACACCAAGACACAAACTGATCAAACAACCACTCGCACGCTGACCAATTCATGGAGGTGTTGGTTGCTTAGTGTTAGAATTCCACATGGAGAAGACTTGTTTAGGGCGCCAGTCACATAGATGTACAGCCTATTAGTGATGCCCATGCTCTTACATTAGACGGGCTGCCCAGCTCTATAAATTCACGTGTAGCACAGTTCTAGTCAAACATTTCTGCGGAAAGGACTAAGATATTGATGACCTATCCCTAGTTCTGCCACCCCACCAATCTGCTCATTCTGGGTCCAGTAGTGGCCAGAAGTACACAGACTACAGAGTCAGATGTAAGGATGGGTCATCAATGTCTTAATACAGCCAGATGCAATGAACACAAGTAGCAAAAGTTACCAGAAAGGAATTGTACCAGCCATTACACAGTATATAGCAGGGGCACATTTGTAACCAATTTTTTAACGCATCCAATTATGGAACTTAATTTTCTTCCAAGATCTGTTAATTAAAATGCACTTTGTTCATTGAACAACCCCTCTAAGTAATATGCCATTTACTGATGATACATTCGCTTTGACAATCTTAGATATCGCCTAATGAAAGAATGCTGGGACTTGGAGCCTACTCGTCGACCAACCTTTAACCAGATCACGGATCTCATCAACAGACAAATGAATTTAATCTCAAACCAGGTAAGGCCACAATTAAACGGGTCGACGACGAGTCTTGATTAGACTTCTGATTGACTACATGTGGTCATTTGACAGCCTTTTTAGCCAGGCTAACGCACTTCCATGCTCACGGAACGATCATTAATACAATTGTTCTGTAAACAGAGAATATCATCTGTGCTCGGCAGCACACAATGCTCGGCAGCACATCAGGATGGTGTGCTGCCGAGAACGATCATTTTTAAGCTTAAACATCATTTCTAGTGATGATCGAGCGTGTTCCATTAACCCCTTCGGCGAGCAGAGATAGCCTGTCAAACAGCCGTGACACTTGCAGGCGCGGCGACATTAAAAGAAATGCAGAGCACGCCAAAATGCTCAGCGAGCACCTGAGCATGCTTGCCGGAAAGGGTTAATAGAACAGGCTCGATCATCACTAATCATTTCATCTAACAAAAGAGTTATTGGTCCGTTCATCATGTGATTGCTAGTCTGTTTTGATAGGCCAATACTCAGTCAGGAGCATTCATATCAACACTCATTCCCGATAATTAGCCAGTGTAAATGGCCCTCAAGACTGTGTATGATAATAGAATGGAAAACACCCATGTAATTGCTTGCAATTACTCTCATTCAGATGTCCAAGAGCCAAATGTGCTGTCATATACACTGCTCAAAAAAATAAAGGGAACACTTAAATAACACATCCTAGATCTGAATGAATGAAATATTCTCATTGAATACTTTGTTCTGCACAAAGTTGAATGTGCTGACAACAAAATCACACAAAAATCATCAATGGAAATCAAATTTATTAACCAATGGAGACCTGGATTTGGAGTCACCCCCAAAATTAAAGTGGAAAAACACACTACAGGCTGATCCAACTTTGATGTAATGTCCTTAAAACAAGTCAAAATGAGGCTCAGTATTGTGTGTGGCCTCCACATGCCTGTATGACCTCCCTACAACGCCTGGGCATGCTCCTGATGAGGTTGCGGATGGTCTCCTGTGGGATCTCCTCCCAGACCTGGACTAAAGCATCCTCCAACTACCGGACAGTCTGTGGTGCAACGTGACGTTGGTGGATGGAGCGAGACATGATGTCCCAGATGTGCTCAATCAGATTCAGGTCTGGGGAACGGGCGGGCCAGTCCATAGCTTCAATGCCTTCATCTTTCAGGAACTGCTGACACACTCCAGCCACATGAGGTTTGGCATTGTCCTGCATTAGGAGGAACCCAGGGCCAACCGCACCAGCATATGGTCTCACAAGGGGTCTGAGGATCTCATCTCGGTACCTAATGGCAGTCAGGCTACCTCTGGTGAGCACATGGAGGGCTGTGCGGCCCTCCAAAGAAATGCCACCCCACACTATTACTGACCCACTGCCAAACTGGTCATGCTGAAGGATGTTGCAGGCAGATCGCTCTCCACGGCGTCTCCAGACTCTGTCACGTCTGTCACATGTGCTCAGTGTGACCTGCTTTCATCTGTGAAGAGCACAAGGTGCCAGTGGCGACTTTGCCAATCCTGGTGTTCTGTGGCAAATGGCAAGCGTCCTGCATGGTGTTGGGCTGTGAGCACAACCCCCATCTGTGGACGTCGGGCCCTCATACCACCCTCATGGAGTCGGTTTCTAACCGTTTGTGCAGACACATGCACATTTGTGGCCTGCTGGAGGTCATTTTGCAGGGCTCTGGCAGTGCTCCTCCTGTTCCTCCTTGCACAAAGGCGGAGGTAGCGGTCCTGCTGCTGGGTTGTTGCCCTCCTATGGCCCACTCCACGTCTCCTGGTGTACTGGCCTGTCTCCTGGTAGCACCTCCAGCCTCTGGACACTACGCTGACAGACACAGCAAACCTTCTTGCCCCAGCTTGCATTGATGTGCCATCCCGGATGAGCTGCACTACCTGAGCAACTTCTGTGGGTTGTAGAGTCTGTCTCATGCTACCACGAGTGTGAAAGCACAGCCAACATTCAAAATTGACCAAAACATCAGCCAGAAAGCATTGGTACTGAGATGTGGTCTGTGGTCCCCACCTGCAGAACCACTCCTTTATTGAGGGTATCTTTATAATTGCCAATAATTTCTATCTATTGTCTATTCCATTTGCACAACAGCATGTGAAATTGATTTTCAATCAGTGTTGCTTCCTAAGTGGACAGTTTGATTTCACAGAAGCTTGATTTACTTGGAGTTATATTCTGCAGTTTAAGTGTTCCCTATTTTTTTGAGCAGTGTATATATTGCAGATTTAGAAAGACTCCCATTCTGATTCCTAATGGGTGATAAGAACTTGTCGAGGATTCAAAAACATGGCTTCTATCTTCCAAAAAAACAGATACACATGTGCCCTGCTGCCGGGTCAGTACTCTGTAGCCCTGCAACCCTCCTCCTAACTGCTCCTCTTTTGATTATTTGGCCTGGTGCGACATGGTGTGCGCGTTACTCTGCAACGATGATGTCGCACCAGGCGGGCTAATCAAAAGTGGAGTCAAGGTTGTTGGTAGGTAGGAGGCGGTTTGGGTAGTGCTCCCTTCCAGCGGCCATGGAATAC